>NC_138061.1:61098974-61698974 GCF_964194185.1 Rhinolophus hipposideros
CATCCAAAAATATAAAAATCTTGCCTCAAGCTCCTGCCTCTCTTCCTGGCCCATATGCTTAGGGTTCTCGAGTCCACGGGTCCTGCAGAGGCCTTTGGTTCACTCTCTTGGCCAACCCTTCACCACCTTAGAAAGACCCAAACATTTTGATGGCTCCCTGGAGCAGTGGACATGGAGAATGGGAATTACTCCAGCAAAAAATCAGGGGTGGGACTGATACTCAGGTGACAGATACAGCCTATCTCTGTCCTGAAAACCCGATTTCCACTCCTCATGCCTGGGTGGGTATAAAGGAATAACTAGGCTCAAATGCAGAATGGCAAGCCTGTCATATGCACAAACTTCTGGGCCATTTTCACAAACCCAATTCGGAGAAATTTCCTTGTTATGTGGCTCCCACTAAGTATCAAAAGAAAGTTTTCTCATGCATGATATTCTTAATGGAGAAGCAGATTCTAGGCTGCCAGTGGACAGTTTATACAGTGCTTCATTGTCACACCCAAACATCCAAAAGAAAACCACCTCTCACAACCACTGCATAGCTCCACATCCTACTCCCAGGCTGCACGTCTGCCGAGGGAATGGTGGAAAGACAGACCATAAACACTCTGTACCTCTCCTCCTGGAAGGACTGAAACAGGTGGGCAAGTGATGATCCTGCCCTCTTGCCTCTCTCTGCTCAGCTGGGTCTCCAGCAGTTCTGGCTGATCTAAGCCTCAAAATTCAGCAGATGAGCGGGGACAGTCCCTAGTTGCTTCCCAAGAGCCATGTCCATACCACTGACTTCCTACAGGGAAGAACCTAAAATAGATTTAAATGATGACCCCCCCACAGGGGGCTGCATCCTCTCCCTGGCTCCCTGGCTGTTGATCCCATCCCCAACAAAATAGTCGTCACAGAAGCCTCAGAGACAGGAATCTTCTTACTCTTTAAGCATGTCACTTTTAAATACAGAGGCACCCATTGAGCTAACAAGACGTGTCTGCTGACAGTGGCCATAACTGCGTGCTAATGTTCTTCAGAGGCACTGCCCCGTTGACTGGTTTCAATGTCAGCAAATGACAGAATTCTGGTGATTATAGTGGTGGGCCAGCCATGGGCCTGGGTGAGACTCACTGCTGGAGTGAGCTGGGCGGCAGGCACTGACCTGTAGCATCTGGAGGTAGCCTTCCTGGGGGTCGCAGAGCAGGGAGGAGATGCGGTGGTTGTTCCTCATACATTTCTGGTTGTCCTTTGCAGAGGGGAAGATCTGTCGGACCACGGTCATCCTGCCCAGGGCACTGTGGACCAGATCCAGAATCTCGGGGTCGCTAATTTCCTGGGAAGATAATCACACACACGCTTACCATTGACTCAGGAACTTTCTCTGCAAAACGCCTATCAGGAGCCGACAGCCTGCACAGCAGATGCCAAAGGGGTTAAGGGATTGGGCCTAGGTCACACAGTTCATTAGTTGCTTGTTTACAAATATCACTTGCTAACTCTAAAATGCAAACAGGATTATTCAACATCTTCCCTGAGGCCAGAAAAGGATGTCTGCAGCTAAACCCCCAATGTACTGGCTTCCACGTGATCATCTCTTAAGAACCGGAGCTGTCAGAAGTCATGGTAAGCATTAGCTGGAAGGAAAGGCTAAATTTTCTACTGGGAGTCATTGATCTGACTTAGGCAAGGAAAACAGGTTTACTTTGACATAATTGACCAAAATACAATGAATTTCCTCTAATTCTTTAATAATTAGATTCATGTTTTAAAAAGATTTGCATACAAATTTTGAAAATATATCCATTCATTCCTTCATGGCACAAAATCTACATAACATCTCTGTGGTTTGTTCTGTGCTAAGCACTGGGGACACAGCCCTGAATGAGTCAGGACTAATCCCATCCAGTGAAGCTCAAGGTCATCACAAGATGAAACATGCTGATGATGTAATAAGAAAATATAGAGGCAAAGGAAACCCATTGTGCTTTCCATGTTAGAGCGTGTGCTAAGCGCTTTATATACATTACCTCATTTGGTGCTCACACCACCCTTAGGAATTCTGTGAGGTAGATCCTATTATTATCCCATGTAAAATGAGCACTCTCAAACACAGAAATAGCCAAGGGAGCCAGCCACACGGAGCTCTCTCCAGGACAAGGCTTCTTTGAGGAATTAGCACGGAAGCTGAACCTCAAGGATGAACTTGTTAAGCAAAGTACTTGTGTGTGGGGGCGGGGGAGGTGGCTGTGCCAAGCTGAGGTCGTGGTGTGGCTGCTGAAGGTGGAGGAGCAGGCTGCCGGCACCCAGTTCTGGGTGGAGGCCGCAGGACTGGTGAAACACCGCAGGCTTCCCCGGCCTGGGGAGCGGCAGAGCCACGGGCAAAAAGGAGAGGAGGCCCAAAGCAGACCTGGAGCTGTGTCCTGGACCAGCTGCGGGAGCTGAAGGGGGGGTGGGGGGGGTGTCAGTAAAGCCGGCTAAAACACCCACACTAAGGGAGATGGGAAGCCCTGGAAAGGTTTTAGGCACCAACAAGCCACATTCAGATATCCATTTTTAAAAACTTCTGGCAGCTGTATGGAGAAAGGATTCCAGAGGCACAAAACTGCTCTACGGCTGGGAACAACTCAAGAATTACGGAAAATGGAAGGTCTCATAAACCAAGTTGTGGGAGAGTCAGGTGAAGAAAAGCTCTGGTTCACTACCTGTCTCTAAGAAGTGACCAAATTGGTGGCTAGCAGCAAGTCAAGATTTTAACGATGAATAACCATGATTTCAAATAGGTCTCCGATCTTCCTTCTTGCAGGTGACACAGTCTAGCTTTGAGAGAATCAGATGGTATAAATGGAGCTAGTGAGGTTAGAAATTAGTGAGCATGTGTTTTACCGTCAGTTAAACAAGAACATAACAAGTTTAAGGGTAAAATGGTAAACACCGTATTTCAGGAACTGTCTTAAAAGAATGTGGTATGAGCTCAAAGATGGTCAGTTGAAACCACATACTCGATCTGGGAGAAAACAAGAAAGATTTGCATCATTTTGGAATGATCCATAGTTCCCAAGTATGCTGAATTATAGTAATCACAAAAGAATTAAAATGTTATTACATATTGAATCTGGGTTTAAACCACTGACCTTTGTATTTCAGACAAAAGTCTGTTTAAGAGGAAATGATCTTGTTGGGTGGGGACCAACTGACAATCAAAGGTGGGAAAATAGGTGGGATGGGCCCAGAACCCAGCTGGATTCTAAGAACCAGAGCAGAGAAGAGAATCCAGCCTGGGCCTCATGCTCTGGTCTGTTCCTAGCTGCCCTGCTAAGGCAGGCCCAGGCCCAAGCATAGGACAGCAGGATGAGAAAGTCACATTCTGACCTCATACTAAATAGGACTGTAAGAGCAATGAGTAGAGTAGTTACGTAGCTTTACTTGGAGAACGGATATACAGGGTCTGGGGAGGGAACTTTATTTTAGCTAGGAAAACACATGAGGTCATGAAAACACAATTTGAATTACCCACAAGGGGTTACTCAGAGCCAGCACACCTTGGAAAGGAAATGGATGCCACATAACTTTGCTTTTCTCACTCTTGATGGCAGAGGCCACCATAGAAGCTCTTTTATTAAACCTGCGAGTCTTCAGCTTCCTAGAGCGAGAGTCAGTGGCACTGAGCACTCCCCACTGGACCCCGAACAGGACCCTGAAAATCTGTAGGGAGCCTGACTTACAGGGCACACAGCACCTCTCCGTAAGTGTAACCATCACTTCCCTGGCAACCTGCGGCAGCACCTGAGGTGAGTGAGCCAGGGCAGCCATGATATAACCAGCGTGCTCAGGCCCTAACCCATGCTGTCCTGGTCTCCAGACTGTTCCTTTTCATTCTGCCTACCCAGGACTCCTTGAGCACTTGGCACAGTTCTCCTGACTCATTAGCTGCCACATGCCTTCCCGCAGTCAGGATCTGCTGGATCTCTGGAGACCTTCCTGTCTCCCATGGCTCAGTTCTCATCTATTCACTCTGGGGCAAAGCACATATTCTGTCTGCCAATGCACTGCTACCCACCTGCCTCCCCACGACTCTGGGCCTACACTTAGTGTCCAGTACAGAGATAGCTGCAATCAGAACCTAAGAATCCACAGAAGCAAGGCCCCCGGATCCTTTGGGAGAGGGAAAGGGCATATAAAGGGTCACTTCTTCTCCCAGAGGTGTGTGCCGTGCTTTGGAGAATTCCAAACCAGTGTCATCAGTCAGTTCCAACAGCTCCACGCCAGGCCCTCTCCGGTTCTGTTGGTCCCACTGGGTCCCTTCAGTGTCACAGGGGTGCAGGCAGGGGTCTGCTCACTCGCTGCTCTCCTGTCAGGCATTGCCTCCAGGCTGCACACCACGTCAGTCCCTGGACTGCTGAGGGGGCCCAACCTCTGGGTTTCTAAGGGTGCAGAGGGCAATCCAAGCAGCCAATTTACACAACCCATTTAGAAAACGAACTTGCCCTTTGTCCCAGGGAGCATTCCTTCCAGATAGTGCTGTTGACGAGCAGAAGCAAGACTATGAGTATATACTGTGTGACGTCCACTGACCTCACTAAGGTCGGCAAGGCAGCTGAGCGGACAACAGTCACATGTCAACCCACATGCTCACTGGAGTGCATACGCTCAAAACAAATCTTTTTATTATTTTTCACAGTTCATATTGTAAAATATATTTAACTCACAAATATCACATACATTAAGTATGAGTAATAACATGATTTCAGTGTGCCTGCTATCAAGCTAAGAAATAAAATATAACCTGCATCCTGGTCAGACACCTCCTCCCCCAATGCTTACACTTGGTCTTCACTGAGAGCCTGCCTTTCCCACACTACGACTAAGTATGTAACCAAGTAACCTGTTGTTTAGCTTTGTGTAAGCTAAATGGTCTGCATGCCCCCTGCCGTTGTTTTGACTCAGTGGCTCAGCTGTGTCAGGATTACCTGAGAAGTGATAAAATCTCAGAGGTCCAGCCCTGCCCCACTTCAACAAGCAAAGCCTCTGTGTTCTCCATTAGCTCTCCAGATAGTTCCAACACTTGCCAGCATTTAAAACACACTGATTAAACACTAAAATTCTGTGACCTATTCATGGCGATGGGTGCCGTTCTAGTGTATTCATTGTCACAGCTGCACACAATCGCATTGTATGACTAGGCCAGCATTTATTTACTCTATTGCCCATTACCATTTGAATGCTTTCACTTGATTGCTATTATAAACAAAGCTTCCATGTATATTTTTCTCGTGCATGCGTCTTGGTGCACTTGTATAAGAATTTCTCTAGGGTACACACCTAGAATAGAATTCCTTGATAGGACAGCATGAACATGTTCAAGTTTCCTAGGTAATACCAAATTTCCCAAGTGATTGTACCGATTTATAACCATGTGTGAAGAGAGTTCCTGTTGCTCTGAGTTCTTATCTGCACCTGATATTGTACAACTTGCTAATGTTTGTCAATCTGGTGAGTATGAATTGGTACATCATTGGATTTTAATTTCCACTTTCCTAATTCTTAATAGGGTCAAATATCTTTCATATATTTATGAATCATTTATGTTTCCTTTCCTGTGTTTGTGTCTTTTGTTCAATTTCCATCAGATTGGGTCTCTTGCATACTAACGTGAACTTTTGTTTTGCTTTTTAAAACTGGATACTAAGTTTTTGTCACATGCTATAAACATCTTTTCCAGTTTCTAGTATGTTCTATAAAACTAACCTATAAACTCATCTAACCTGGTGCTTTCTTTGTAGAATTATTGTTATTATTAATTAAATTTCTTTATTTTTATAGAGATTTTGTTTGCTTTTCCTTCTTTGTCTTAAGTCATTTGTTTTTTCTAAAAATTCAGCCATGTTGTCCAAACTTTCTAGTTGAGTGGCATAACTTGTTCTCAGGATGCTCTACTTCTTTTACTCTCTCTACTGCACCTAAAGATATGTGCCCTCATCTATTTCTAATAGTACTTATTTGTGTCCTCTTACTTAGATGCTAGAAGTTTTTCTATTTTATAAATCCTTTTTTAAAATAAGTTTTGGCTTGATACTCTTTTTGTGTTGGTTTTCTACCTCATTAATTTCTACTCTTATCTTTATTTTTATACTTTCTTTTGATTTATTTAGTGATTATTTTCCCAACATTTTAGGTATGAAGCACAGCTGATGAATCTTACATCTCTTGTTTTTTTTTCTAACAAACAATTTAAGATAATAAAGCTACACCCAGCACTGCTTTAGCTGTGTCCCACAAGTTATCATATGTATTAACTGTACCATTCTTTTAAAACTCCATTTTGGTTTATAACTGACCCATGAGTAATTTACTATGGATTTTTCAAAACTTTTCAACCTTGAGGGTATTTTTGTTAGTAATCTTCCCAATGATTCCTAACATAAATGCCTTGTGACCTGAGAATGTGGATTGGGTCATGCTAATCCTTTAAAATGTATCTAGCTTTTCTTTGGAGCCTATCATGTGGTCAGTTTGCATGAATGTTTCATATACATTCACTGCCCAGTTGTTGTGTATTCAGTGGTCTATTGTTAGGTCCATTATGTCAGAATTTGTCTATTTCTTTTTGGATTCAACCCATATTTTCAAAAATATAAAAAACACATATTGAGGTTTTTGTTAGTTACATACAGGTTTAGAATTATAACTACTTGCTGAACTAAATATTTTATCATTATTTATATATCCTCTTAATTTCTAGTACCGCGTCTTGCCCCATCGTCTATTGTGTCTGGTATTAATACAGCTGCACTAGTTGTATTTTGGTGTGTAAATCTTGCTCTAACTTTTTCCATCTCTTTGCTGTCACTCTTTTTTTGTCTCAGATTTTAGTTGGGACTTCTGTCAACAAAATATACTGGACTTTTTTATATCCATCTTTAACTTCTTAGTAGAAACCTCAATCTATTTATATTGGACTATGATTACTTACATATTTGGATTGATTTCTGTCATATTATTTACATTACATATTTTACCATTTCTTTTTTCTTCTTTCTCTTTTGCTTCACCTTGGAATATATTTTTCCTATTTTCATTATTTTACTCTCTTTGGAAAGTTATATTCTCTATATCATTCTTTCATTGGTTATCTTAGATATTTTAATATAAATATTTAACAAAGTGTGAAGTTAAACAGTTTTTTACTTTCTTCTTCAATGTTTATCTCTAATCAGTACAATCCCAACTAATGTGACAACAATGTCCAGTATCTTAATTCTTTATGCCCTCCTATTATACATAATTTCATTGTTTTATATAGTTACTGTTTGTCTATTGAACCAATATCTATTAATATATTTGTTAGACATTCTTTTCTGGACATCAAACCTTACATTTGTAATCATTCCCCTACTCCTGAAGTAGGGGAATCATCATCTATAATTTGCTTTAATGTGGGTTTGTTGGTAATAAACTTAGTTTTTGTTTGCCAGAAAATACCTTTCTTTTGATTTCATTCTTGAAAGGTCAAATTCTAAGTTGACTACTATTTTCTCTTAGCACATGGAAGATAATAGGACACTGTCTTCTGGCTTTCAATTTTGTCCAGTGCATCAGTTTCCTATGGTTGTAACAACAAATTATCACACGGAGGACTCACTCCTTCTAGAGGCTC
Source organism: Rhinolophus hipposideros (assembly GCF_964194185.1). Lineage (NCBI taxonomy): Eukaryota > Metazoa > Chordata > Mammalia > Chiroptera > Rhinolophidae > Rhinolophus > Rhinolophus hipposideros. The sequence goes on from NC_138061.1 coordinate 61,106,614, forward strand.
TAAGGGAGACTCTGCTCCTTGCCTCTTGCAGTTTCTGGTGGCTGCCAGCATCTCTTGTGTTGTAGCCACATCACTCCAATCTCTTCCTTTGTGGCTTCTCTTCTTCTATGCCTAAATCTCCTTTTGCCTCCCTTTTTAAAGGACACTTGAGATTACATTTAAGGCTGACCAAGATAATCCAAGATATTTTCCCATCTCAAGATCATTAACTTAACCACTTCTGCAAAATATCTTCTACTGTATAAGGTAATACAGCTTCTAGGGATTAGGCCCTGGATATCCTTGGGGACAATTATTCAGCCCGTTACCTCCAGTTATTGGGAATCATTCTAACTGGCATTCCTTTGAAGGTGACCTGTGTTTTCTCTCTGAACATTACTGTTGACTGCTCAGTGATCTATTTAAAAATATTTTTAAATACATCATATCAAGCTTTTTAAGGTCTTTTTCTTTTTGAGAGTGTCATTCAGGGTAATTATACTTCTATATATTACTACACATTGCATATAAAATTTTCATTCTTTAGCATATGACCCTGCCTTTTTACTTGGACACACACCCATCTCCCAAACTTCTCATACGTCTTGGCTGTGTGACTGACTAAACCACAGTTGTAGTGCTAAAATTTATATTTGCATTATTGACTGCCAGGTTCATTGTCATTAATATTAGAAGGAGGGCTATTTCTGAAGAGCCCAAGAGAGGTAAGGGCAACCTTCTCCATTTGGTCAAATCCCAATTGTATTCTTGAATCATCTCATTATTGTGGATGCAAGAAGGTAAATATTCGGCAGGTTCCACTTGATTGTGTTATCCACCCTGAATTTCCCTGTTAGCTTACCCATAAATCTTCTCACATCAATACTGCTCATTTAAGAGATCATCTCTGTGACAGATGTTGTAGAGTTGGACGAGGACGGTGGCAAATGGATCATCTTTAAAGAGGTAATATGTAGGATCCAGAGTTCATACTGATTGATGAAAGTGGAATAGAGTGATAGCAAAGTACTGCTGGAACCAGCTCCTTTTTCAGGGGACGGATATTGTTTAATAACAAAAATATTGTAACAACTAAAACAAGCAAAGAAGAGAACAGGATGGAGTTCCCAGTTAACATCACATTCTTTTTCCTAGTCATCAGGGGGAGGGAAAGACACTTCTGTGCCTTGTTACACACTTAAAGAAAGATTTCTATAAAAACAATAAATTGTGACACTTGCTTCATGCATTGAATAATAAAAATACTCACTGCCTCTAATTTGGTACTAAGAATGTACATTGAAGCTTAGACAATATTTTTCTCAAATAAATTATTAGAAAACCTCTAAAAATCTCTAGTTCACTTAGAAAAAGTTAAGACTAAAGAAAAGTTAGATGAATTCTAAAGAAACACCATCCTCACAACCTCCCAGGAAGCACATAATTCACTATTCACTAATTTAAAGCAAAATTGTCCTTAGAGAGCACAGTAAGTACCAGAAAGTGATCTGATTGTCTCCGTTCAGAGGCAACATGCATCTTCAGCAAAGGTTCCTGGCTGGCTTCGAGGGGACTCACTATTACCCCTGCCAACCCAACCCCCCAAATAGTAAAATATACAAGTATGCATTTTCCTATGGAGAAATTCCATAGTCTGTATTGGATTTTCAAAGAAACCTTTGACTCAAAAAAGGTGATAAACAACTGGTATGGAAGCTAGTAACGATTGTTAAAGTCCTCCTTGTTGCTAACTATGGGAAAAGTAAAAACAGTGATAACAACATCCACAGGACAACTTGGAGACATAGGAGTTTCAGGATCCATCAGACTCAGCTGTTTCTTCCTCACTTCCACTCAGGTCTCTGATGTAATAGTAACAAAAATAGAATCAAAGAAGTAGTAGAATTTGTATGATGAACTACTATGCAACTATAAAACTGACTGAATAAATCACAGTATTACATTATTGCCTATACAAATATAGTTAACAGAGTTAAGGAAAACAGAAAAGAGCAAGTTACAGAATAAAATATCAAGTAAGGTACATTTATAGTAGACATATATGTAATAGCATAATACAAACTTACATTTAGCAAGACTCACCAACTTCAGGAGAGTGGGAGGGCCACTGGGGAAATAGAGGGGGATAACAAATAGCTTCTCTGCCTATCTCACAGTCATGTCCCTCTTCTTCTGTGTTGGCATAACTCTAGTATGAACAGGTGCCCTTCCCTCTACCATGGGACTCAAGGTGGTGGGAGGAGACCCTGATACTCCAAACCAGAGGTACATTGCTTGGTCTGAGCGAGCCTGAGTGGTCCTACTACTTTAGGCAGTTTTAGGAAGGGGTAGATGACTTTATTTCTGGTTGTTGAGGTGTGAAGGGGTTCTCCTTGGGGAGTTCTGAGAAGGTTTGCTCAATCCTAAAAAGAAGAACATAGGTTTTTCTACCTCTGGGGGTTTTGTTTTGTTTTGTTTTATTTCAGGTGTACAAAACAATGTACTAGTTAGACATTTACACCCCTCACTAAGTGATAACCCTCCTCCCCCAATGTACCACCCCTATGACATCATATATGCTGTTAATTCCATGGACAATTCCATGGACTATGTCCCCTATGCTGTACTCCACCTCCTGTGAGTCTATATACACTGGGGGAGCCAAAAAAATGTATACACATTTTAAGAGATGTTATCTTGCACTACTTTTCAAAGTTGAATTGAATTATGGTAGCAATGTGTAGTATGATGTTTGTTCAAAAGATGGCGTTAATCAATTAAATGCTAGCATCACCATGCGACAGGCAGAAAAGTCAAAGAAAATGGCGGAAGCACGGTTGTCATTAGCACTTCCAACAAGATGTAAGAACTTACCTCGATGAGAATTTGCCAGGACAATGGATAGGACAAAGAGGTGCAGTTGAGTTTCCCCCACGTTCTCCTGACTTAACATCCCTTGATTTCTCCCTATGGGAGCCTTAAAGGATGTGGTGTACCATAGAAAACCGGCCACACTGGCTGTACTTAGGGAAGGAACAGCATGCACAGTGATACAAGTGAACACTTTGGTCAATGCTGCTCAAGCAGTAGTTCGCCATAATCAGAAGTATCTGGACACTGATGGTAACCGGTTTGAGCACCTCTTGTAATTGCAGAAGTCAAATGTGACTTGTATTCTTCTTTTGTTATTGGAATATATTGAGTGTTACATTTCTTAATGTAACATACAGTTTTTCCTTTCTTAAAATGTGTATACATTTTTGGCACCCCTGGCATATTTAATTATAGTTGACATTCAATATTATTCAACTTCTCGTATATGGAATCTAAACAACAGAATAAACGAACAAACAAAACAGAAATAGACTCAGAGGTATGGGGGGGCGGGAAACTGATGGCTGCCTCTGGAAATTTGAATGATGGGGAGATTCCATTTGAGGGCATGCCCAGCACGCTGCACACAACACACAGAGAGGAGTCCTGAGAATATTATTTAGCCTCTGAATCACCCTGCCCTGTAATCTCAGGATCTGTGGCTCAGAGCCTTCTCTAAGGTAACATAATAAAATTGCAGACCATTTAAGGAAACTGGATTCAGATTTTTCTGTTACTTATAGCCAAACACTGACTGATACAGAATTTAATGGGACTGATAAGTGGGTACAGAGCAGACTTCAATTATGGCTTAAATGATCAATTTTTAAAAAAAAATTGAGATCTCAAATATGTCAACATTTGAATGGTGAACATGTACGTGTTTGCCATAACATGCTCTGTATCTTTTAAGTTTCTTACAATTTTTTTTTGAAATTTAAAACAGGGAAAGAATCATTGCAGAAGGCTCACTCCAAGTCTGTTTGAGTAGCAAAGAAGATAATTTTCTATAATGAGGAGAAATCTTCAAAATACAAAGGATCTCCTTTTTCTAAATATACATTTTGGCAAACTAGATGCAAAATTAAATTCACATACAAACAAGTATTTGTCTGATCTTCAAGACTTCAGTAAAATTTCTGAATCTGATGTCATGGGAAAATGTTTTTAAACATTTATATAGAGTTCTACACATATAGGGCTATGTAATCTCATTATTAGTCATTTCCTTTTATTCCTTAGAAAGACCTAGATCTATCAAATATCTGTGTGATACCAGTATCATTACCACTCTGAAGAAATAATAAAGTTTATTTCCCTCCTAAAATCCATGATGTCAGTAATCTGAAGATGATTGAAAAAAAAAAAAAAACTTCACAGACAAGGCTGACCTGAGAGAAGTTGAAACAACAGAAAGAGGATTCAATTAAATTGTGATGAAAAAATGACTCCCACCAAAGTCAACAGGGTTTTTAGACTGTCTGCTGTGTTCAGAGCCCTATGGAGAGCTTAAGGCAAGGCAAGCTAAGCCTCCACAGAGAAGACAGGGACATCCGGGTAAGGAAGAGAAAGTATGAGGAAGCTGTCAAATTTTAGAGCCGGTTATATTTCCAGGACAGAGGACAGCAGAAGGAGAGCACATTATGAATGGTTTGTTCTGACCAGGGACATACTCTGTCTCATTAGTCATTCTCTAAATACTCATGAAGTATGTGATTTCTGGTCAAGATAGCAGAGTAGGTAAACACTGTGCTCGCCTCCCCTCAGGACCACATCAATTACAACTGAACTACTGAATAACCATCATTGAGAATCACCTGAAGTCTAGCTGAACTGAGCCCTACAACTACAGACATACAGAAGAAGCCACCTCAAGAGTGGTACTGGAACCCTGGGCTGGGGAGCCTGATGTGGGGCTGAGACCCCCTCACTTCTCTGTGGGGGACCTCTGCAGCAGAGATACCCCTCCCAATTTTTAATTGTGGGCCCAGCCAATTCCACATCTATGCCCCTCCTACTATTAGTTGGCTTCTTGTATGTTCTTAGTTGCAGGACTTCGGTTCAGCTGAATCAGACAATTCTCAATGATGGCTGTTCTGTAATTTACTTGTAATTTTGATGTGGTCATCAGAGGAAACAAACACAGGATTTACCTATTCTACCACCTTGACCAAAAATACTGTTAATTGTTTCTTTTGCTATACTGAAACATTTTAGTTTTATGTAATCCCATCTGTTTATTTTTGCTTTTGTTGCTGTTGCTTTTGCTTTTGGTATCAGATTCAAAAAATCATCACCATGATTGATCAAGTAGCTTACTGTCTATGTTTTCTCTTATTAGTTTAAGGGTCTGACAATTAAGTTTGCGAACTTGCCACTATGCACTTACATTGGCAGCACTGTACAAACGACTCGGAAAGGTTTCATAACCTGGGTATATCAGTGTCTTACAGCTATGTTCATGTCGAAGTGTGCCGGGGTCTTGTTGAGTGGTGTTCATTATTGTTGTTGTGTGTTTTGTGTGCCACTGTGAGAATGTCTGAGCTTGAATTAGAGCAACAAACAAACATTAAATTTCTTGTTAAACTTGGTAAGAGTGGAAGTGAAATCGGGGGAATGTTAGTCCAAGTGTATGGGATTAATGTCATGAAAAAAACAGCAGTGTACAAATGGATTAAATGTTTTTTTTCTGAGGAGAAAGAACATCCCACTGATGAAGAGAGGTCAGGGTGGCCAGTAACAAGCACAAGTAAAGAAAACATTGCAAAAATTCTTCGAATTGTGCCTCAAAATCATTGGCTGACTGTGAGAAACATAGCAGATCAGTAAACATCAATAGAGAAAAAGTTAGGAAAATCTTAACTGAAAATCTTGGCATGAGAAAGTTTTGTGCAAAAATGGTCCTAAAGCATGCGTCCTATTTGGGAGACCACCTCAGGGATACTGTGGATACCTGATCATGGCATTGTACATCAGAAGCTAAACATTAATGAATGCCAACTATAACTTTATATATATAATGTGATGGCTCAGTGTGAGGTCGGAGGGATAGTGGATGGGGGGAGGAGGGTTCACAGTGTGAGGGATATAAATGATGAACATCTAAGTATTACCTTGTCTTTTACACCTGAAACTAATATATAAACTAAAAAAAAATGGTCCTAAAGGAGCTCTTGTATCACGACAATGCACCAGCTCACACGGCACTGTCTGTGAGGGAGTTTTTAGCCAATACACAAATAACTGTATTGGCACCCCCTCCCTACTCACATGATCTGGCCCCCAATGATTTCTTTCTTTACACAAAGATAAAGGAAATATTGAAAGGAAAACATTTTGATGATATTCGGGGCATCAAGGGTAATACGACAACAGCTCTGATGGCCATCCAGAAGGAGTTCCAAAATTGCTTTGAAGGATGGACTAGGTGCTGGTGTCAGTGCATAGCTTCCCAAGGGGAGTACTTCGAAGGTGACTGTAGTGATATTCAGTGATGAGGTATGTAACACACTTTCTAGGATGAGTTCGTGAACTTAATTGTCAGACCTCATACATCCAAATCTTTAATCCATTTTGAGTTACTTTTTGTGTATGGTGTATGATAGTTGTCCAGTTTTATTCTCTTGCATATAGCTGTCCAATTTCCCAATACCATTTATTGAAGAGATTATCCTTTCTCCATTGTATAGTCTTGACTTCTTTGTCATGAATTAGTTGACCATATATTGGGGGGGGGGGGGCTCTATTCTGTTCCACTGACCCACAATTCTGTTTTTAGGCTGATACCATTTTGTTTTAATTAGTATACCTTTGTAATGTAGTTTGAAATCAGGGCACACAACAATACCTCCAGGTTTATTCTTCTTTCTCCAAAGCCATAAGCCAAAGATTATTTTGGCTATGTTTTTCTTTCTTTCCTGTGTCTTACATTCATTTTCTCCTTACTTGTTTTCACTATCTCCTTTGACTCTCATTTTTCTTCCCTATCCCTCTTTGTACTTTCCCTCCATCTTCTTCAACCTTCCTATTTCCACCAACATTGCAGGTTCTGCATTTTCACAACCCCATGTCACCCACCTCTATTCATGCAGTTTCCTTTAATTCTCATGGACTCAGAAAATCTAAGGTAGGTCAAAGCAATTCCCAGAAGTGCTTCAGCGATTACTAGCCTTACCCTCACTTTTTCAGATGTGATATTCCTGAAATATGATCTAAATTGGACCTGAAATATATACTTCTGCAGTTCTGGGCCTGGATATTTAAAGCACTAAAATAACTATAGGACAGGCTAAAAAAATAGCTTGGTCTGCCATTTAGAAGGCAAGGCGAATCTAGAGTCTTCACAGTTCAACAACGCAGGGCACAGTTTAAATAGGAGTACCACAGGTAATAGTACTCTCAGTCACAAGCAGAGAAGGAGCCCCTGATCTAGTGCTATGCCCCCAGCAGAACAGCACGGAATTTACGTAGGAAAGAGCTACATAAGGAAAGTCCGTTTATTCAGATCTGAAATCTGTAAAATCCTCTGGTCCTTTATTTTATACCTACAAACCTGACTCAGATTGGAGGGCACGGTGAATTCTCAGTGTTCTATGCACATAACCAGAAGGAAACTGCAGGTGCTAATTCATTACTCCATCTACACTGGAGCTAGAAACGAAACCATCTCCTCAAGGGCAGGGCATATGTTTCTCATATTCTATCTTCCTAGTGCTAAGCACAGGTGTGGTAAATGCTTATGTGGGAAGGGGAAGGAGTGAGAAAGGAAGAAAGAGAAGAAGAGAGGGAGGTAGAGAGAAAGAAGAAAGGAAAAGAGGAAGGATTTCTTCAGAATGGTACAGACAAAAAAATGTGAACCTCAAAAATTTTAACATTTAAAACTCTGATTTAAGTAACTATTTCTATAACATAAAGCCACTGTGTTTCATTCTGTGGTTAAAATTTTAGAAGCCAGTTGAGCTTCAATTTGTAGCTTACTCCCTAGGCACATATTCAAACAGAAAAATAAATGTTAATAGCACATGGATTTGCTTGCTTGCTACAAACCACTTTAATTATTTTGTTTGTAATACCTATTTGTTCATCTCATGAAAACATTTAAGTCTGCTTTTATTTGTGCATAACCATCCCTACCACAAGGAAAAAGAGACTTTATGTTTTACATTAATACCTCATGTCTTTTTATCCCCAAGGAGCTGACAGAAAATTATAATTTTAATTGCACTTATAATTTAAAATCCTGAAATATTCCCCCAAAAAATTTTTTCCAAAGATTACTTAAAAATAAATTTGCGTGGCCCATAGCCTTAGAGGAGATGGTACTGAAGTTTATAGCCCTATATTTAACACATGAGAAAGCCCTACATCTAAACACGATCCCAAGTGGGTCTACTACTGCGTAGACCCAAGTATAAAGATATGAGAATATAAATTCAGAAGAATAAAGGATGTATATCATGGTAATTAAGTGTGTAGATGCTGGCCATAATGGATTAATAGGAGTGAACTTATCTCTCACTTTAAAAACTAAAAAACAAACAAGCATGTGAAACAACAGTTTTCAGACACTGGACAAATGGCATACCTGAACTCAAGGGCAAAGTAACAAATAAGGTGAGCCTGAGCTTAGTGCTTAGAGAAACTTTCCAGGTTGCAGCAGGGGAAGGGGAAACCTAAAAAGAGCCTGATAGTCTTTATGAGTTGAAAAGAGAGTTTGGGATTTGAGGAGGTCAAGGCAATTAGAATTTATAAGGCGGAATGCCAGAGAAGACAGTTACACACACACACACACACACACACACACACACAAAGCCTTCCAGAAATCTGTAGGAAGTCCACTTTGAGTCTATATCTGAGTATTAATTAGCACATGTGTGTGAGAAAACACCTGAGTCCATGGAAAGGATCACCTGAATGGATCATGTTTAACAATCTTCAATAATAAGTCACATTAGACAAATTAGCAACAGACTAAAGATGGTTTTTTACTTGTCTAGCAAAGCTTCAAACCAAGTCTTGAAATGTCGAAATGTTCCAAAGTAACATTACTGTGTCCTTGGGGTGAGGAAGGTAATCTAAAATAATAAAAAGGAATCAAGCACCGAGCACACAATGTAAAATTCACAATGTCTGGCATCTAATTAAAAATTACCAGGCATGCAAAGAAACAGGAAATTACAGCCTATGATGAGGAGAAAAATCAATCAATAGTAGCAGGCCCAGAAGTAATAGAGATGGTAGAATTAGTTGAACAAGACATTAAAACAGGTATTATAAATATCAATACATACCATGTCTTTAAGAAGTTAGAAGAAAGTATGTGCTTGATGGGGAGAGAAATAAAAGACACAAATTGAATTTCTACAAATAAAAAATGCAGTGTGTTAGCTAAAAAATATTCTGGATGAAATCAACAGCAGAGTAGGCACTATAGAATAAATATAAGTGAACTTGAAAGCATGGAACAAAAAAATCTCCAAATGAATCATAGTGAGGGGGGAAAAAGACTAGAAAAAAATCAACAGAGCATTTAATAGCAGTAGAACAACTTTAAGCAACCCAATATACATGTTATTTAAGTACATGAAGGAGAACAAAGGAAGAGAAGAATAGAAAAAAAATATTGGAAGAAATAATGATCAAGCATTTTCTAAATTTGATGAAATCCATACCCAAGCACACACAGAGAAAAACAAGATCTTAAAAGCAACTAGAGGAAAATGACAGTTATACAGAAAAAGATAAAGATAAGAATGACAGCTGACTTCTTATCAGTAATAAGACAGAAATAAGAAGTCACTGAAATGACATCTTTAAAAGCATGAAAAACAGAAAGTGGACAATTTATCACAAGTAGACCAGAATTACAAATAACTTAGATAAAATGGACAACTTCCTTGAATGAAGGCACAAACTACAAAAAACTTCACTCACAAAGAAATAGATAACCAAAATTCTTATATCTACTGAAAAAAAAAATAGATTTTTTGTTAAAAGAAAAATCTTCCCATGGTGGGAGGGGACCCTTCCAGGCCAGATGTCTTCGCTGGTGAATTCTACATTTGTTTAAGGAATATATAATATCAATTTTTCACAAATTATTTTAGAAAATTAAAGAGAAGGAAACAAACCCCAATTTATTCCAGGAGGCCAGCACTACCCTGATAACAAAACCAGACAAAGGGTTTACAATATAAGAAAATGACAGACTAATTAATATGCCTCATGAGCATAAATACAAAGTTTCTTTAAAATACCTTAGCTAATACTTTAGCTATAAAACTTAAGCTAAGTTTAAATCCAGCAATTGAAAAAAGAACAAAAATATCATCATCAAGTAGGGTTTATCCCAGGACTGTAAGGTTGGTTTCACATTTGAAAATGAATCAATTCAGTTCTCCATATTAATAGAATTTAAAAAGCCTGTGTGATTATCACAATAGATGCATAAAAAGCATTTGACAAAATCCAAGTTCCATTTATGTTAAAAACCCTCAGCAAACTAAGAATAAAACCTGATTAAGGGCACCTATGATCAACCTGCATCTAACATCACAGTTAATGGTGAAAAGCTGAATAATTTCCCCTAAGATTAGGAAAAATGCAAAGATGTGCACTTCTACTACTTCTACTCAACACCGTACTGGAGGTGCCAGCCAGTGCAATATAGCAAGAAACAGGAAAAAAAGGAGATCCAGATCGAAAAGGAAGAAGTGTAACTTATAACTTATTCACAGATGGCATGATTGTCTGTATCGAAAATCTCAGGAAATCTACAAAAGAAAGCCACTAGAACTAATAAGTAAGTTTAGCAAGGTTGTGGGATATAAGGTCCATATTCAAAAATTAATTGTATTTTCTACCCACTGACAACAAACAATTGCAAATTTAAATTCAAAAAGCAATGAGATTTACAAGACCAATACACTTAACACTGCAAAACATTGCTAAAAATAATGAAGGAAGATATAAATAAACGAAAAAATATACCTTGTTCATAGATCAGAAGATTAAATATTATGAAGATCTCAGTTCTGCCTGATATTATCTCTAGATTCAACACAACAGAAATGAAAATCCTAGCAGGCTTTTTCTAGAAATTGACAAGTTAATTCTAAAATGTATGTGGAAATGCAAGCCAGAACTAGGGCGAGGCACTTACACCAAGTTGTGAGAATGCCTCCATAAATTTTATGCCTTTGGCTCCTCAGTTGCTTCACCCTGTGACAATGGGAAGGACCGAGAAGGGTACAAGCAAATTTTTAAAAAAGAAAAAGGTGGAGAACTTACATCACTTGATTTCAAGACCAACTAAGAAGCTACAATTATACAGTGTGGCATTGGTGTGAAGACAAACATATAAGTCAATAGAACAGAACAAATTAATTCAGAAATAGATCCGGACATTGAAGTCCAATTGATTTTTGGCAATGGATCTAAAGGAGAAAGGAGAAGTAGTGCTAGAACAATTAAATACCCATGTGCAAAGATAAAATAAAAATTAACCTCAACCCTTACCTCACACCACATTCAAACATTAATCATCAATAAACACAATAGCATGAATGAATCTCAAAATCATATGCTGAGTGAAATAAGCTAGACAAAGAAATTGTGTGTACCGTCTAATTGCATTGATATAAAATTCTAGACAATGCAAAGTAATATATAGTGACAGAAAACAGATCAGAGGTTGCCTGGGATTGGGTGGAAGGGGAAATTGATTACATGGGGGCATGAGGAAACTTTTGTGGATATGACCAATTATCATGGTTGTGGTGATAGTTTCACAAGTGCATATGTTAAAGCACCAATTTGTAACTCATCAAAATGTGCAGGTTTAGTTTGTTTTTTTACTGTCAGTTATACGAGGTCATATAATTAAGTTCACAAACTTGTTGCAACAATGTTGCTAACCTTTTTTAATATCAGAGGGATTATTTATTATGAATTTGTACCAACTGGACAAACAGTTAACCGAGTTTACTATTTGGAAGTGCTGAAAAGGCTGCGTAAAAATGTTAGACGACCTGAACTTTTCGCCAATTCACAGCTCTTGCATCACGACAATGCACCAGCTCACACAGCACTATCTGTGAGGGAGTTTTTAGCCAGGAAACAAGTAATTGTATTGGAACACCCTCCCTACTCACCTGATCTGGCCCCCAATGACTTCTTTCTTTACCTAAAGATAAAGGAAGACATTTTGATGACATTCAGGGCATCAAGTGTAATACGACGACAGCTCTGATGGCCATTCCAGAAAAAGAGTTCCAAAACTGCTTTGAAGGGTGAACTAGGCGCTACCATTGGTGCATAGCTTCCCAAGGGGAGTACTTTGAAGGTGACCATAGTGATATTCAGCAATGAGGTCTGTGGCACTTTTTCTAGGATGTGTTTGTGAACTTAATTGTCAAACCTCGTACTTCAAAAGTTTGTAAAATAATAAGACTATAGGCGCTAGAGACAGACTGCCTGGGTTCAAATCCAGAGCACCCTATGAAATACCAGTCATCTCACACACAAACCTTAAAACCTCCATCTCCCTTCCCCTGCTTTACACAGTTGCTAGGTGCTTGCCCTGGGACTAGTAATGTGCCTTCTCTGTTCATCAGTTTGGTGAGCAATATCTGTCAGTCCTACGTTCAAAACTCCAGAATCTAAGCACATCTCACCACCCCTGGTCTAAGCCATGATCATCTCTAATTAAAGGCCCTGAGTCTTTAACTCTTCTTTTTTCTGCTCTTTCCCACCCCAATCCCCACAGTGTACTTTCAACACAGAAATCAGGGTGGTCCTTCTAAAGTATAATTCAAATCACATAAGTGCTCAGTGCACAATGTTTCAGTGGCCTTGCTCAGAAGGAAAGCCAGAGTCTTTGTAGTCACAGATTAGCAGAGTCTCTTTGCACCCTTTTTCACCTATTGCCACCTTATCGTCCAAGCTTTTGCCCAATTATTAGATGTCTGTTCATAATTTCACCCCCAAATTGTCACCAAACTTCCCAGTCCCAGTGGCTCATTTCTACGACTACTTTTCACACCACACAGGGCTGTGTGGTGTGAGCTGAGGTACAAAAACCTAATGGATAATTGAGCCCCTTTCTTGAAACCAGTCTTTTGGGGGAGGAGACTGCATTCTATATTTAACTGAACCACTTTGGAATTTCTCTTGGAGTACCAAGCTTTAATGATAGGAGATTCCATAATGAAGTACCAGGTACACTTGCAGATTGGCCAAGGGAGATGACTGATAATCAATTTCTTTCCTCTAAAAATTCTCACCCCAAAGGAGTATATAAAAAGTCCAGAAAAATCAAAATTGAGGAAAGGATGCTTAGTGAGGAATATTCCTTTTGGGGAAAGAGAACTGGGATGTGCTTGTACTTCTCCTACGAGAAAGGAGGGTGCCTGTTTCCTCACTGCAAGTCTCCTTGAAGGGGCTTTCTTTAGGGCCATTGAACACTCCCACAAAACAGAATCAGGGCCTGAACAAGCAGATGCCTGGGGTCTAATCATAAAAGCCACTTTATGTGGCCTTCCATTGGCCTTTTGACCCTGCTCATTCCCCTCTACTGGATGAAAATTAGGGAGAGTTTTATGACTTTTCCGTTAATTAACTAAGGTTAATAGAAAATTTTATGTCACTTTAAGTTGCAAAACCAAGCTTTGGTTCAGAATTTAAAATGACCTAATCCAATATAATAATTGGAAGATTTATTTGGCTTGGTGCAGAAATGTTGACCCTTAAAGGACATAAATCACCATCTGTCTCCCATTAGGCAGGGCTGGGCGGATTCAAAGACAGTACTGTGTGGAGATAACACAGGCTTTGGAACAAGACCAACGTGAGCTGACAGTGCCAACTCGTCTTCATACAGCTGTGAGACCTCAGACGTTTTCTGAGCCTCAATTTCATTGTCGGTACTCTAATGTTAATACTTCTCTCAGAAGGTTATTGTGAAAACAGAGCCATATAACAAAAGACTAATATATCTTCGTAGAAAACATGAGCAACCACATCACAAAATTAGAAACGGGCATGATCAATAAATAATGTTCAAAGTGTTTGACTTGGCAAATAAGCAAAGAGATACAAATTAAAATAATACAGGGAGCCTTTTTTCACCTATAATATTGGTAAAAATGAAAATTTTATCCATGTTCACAAGAGTGGGATGAGACAGGCACTCTAATTAAGGAGCTCAGGCTCTTTGAGATTTCCTATACTTAGAAACAATATTTCTACTATCATAAGGAATCAGATAGCAGAGATCTAGGTAGAAGGTCTGCAATATTATTTATAATAGCATTAACCAAACTAACTGAAAATTGAAAAGATTTGCATAAATTATGACATTTCCAAATGGCAGACTACTACAAGGCCATTAAATATTCTCTCAAATACTATTTACTGACATGATTAAATGTTAATGATATATTATTAATTGAAAACAGTTGGACACAAAACTTAATATAACAGGAAAATCCCAATTTGGCAAAATAAATGACATATATAAGGCGGCTTGGAAGGCTAATTCGTTGGGATATTAATTTGTGTTTTGTTCTACTATTGTTGAAGAAACAGAAAGAACAGGAGCAATTTTTCTCTGCTTTCCTGCTACCCTCCCTCCTACTCCATCATATCTCCCAAACACACCTACACAGAGGTAAACATTTTATACACTAGAAAGTTCGTGTTCTTCTTTCTCCCAAGATATTTTCTTTCAATAAATATGTGAACTGACAATGATGGTTGGCTGGAAGCTTCTGAGGCTTAGAGAATGAAGGGGGCCACAATGAGTCAGGAAGCTTCCAGCAGAGATGGAGAGGGGCAGAGGAGGAGCTGTGGGTTTTCCCCTCCCCATACACGTTAGTCCCAGGGTGCAATATCAGAAAGGACTGGCTGGTGGTCATTCAGGAAAGCTGGGCTTCAAACATATGGTCTCTCGAAAAAAAAAAAAAAATCACCATGCCCAAGCTTAGGCCCAATGTGGGTTGTGACTTCCTGTCTACAGAGATCTTTCTATGATTCACCTTGGCGACAGTGACTTTGGCCCAGGGACTTTTGCACAACCTTCCTGAGGGTAAGGAGGAAATGACCTTGTTATAACCGGGATCGAATTTCTTTCCATCAGTTTAAAAGGAATGTCACAGACAGATTTCATTTGTTTTGAATAATGCCTATAAAACATGTAAAGCAAGGCCTGGCACACAGTAGGCACTCAACATGTGAGTTCCCTTGCTTCTGAGGGACAGCAACCACGCAGATCACTGTTCCTGCAATGCCCACAGCAAACAAGCAGCAATCTGCGGGTAGGGAGGACGCCGTTCAGACCCATCGGCCTCCCGAGATGGGCCCTTCAGCAGCTCCTCACGAGGAGCCCCTCTCCGCACCTGGCCAGGGGAATGCCAGGCATGACGGTGACAGCATCGCTCTCAGTCCCTCATCACCTCAGCAGCCTGCATGCCATCTCCGGGGCTGCCAGGAACTGCATCCTAGTTCTGCTCACTGACAGCTGAAGGGTTTCCTCACCCCCCTTTCTGAAACCGCACAATATTCATTTGGGATTTTTCAACCAGCTGTAAGAGACAGGCTGCCCCACTGCACTAACATCCTCTTGTTTGCGACAGTGGAAAAGAGATCCAAAGCTGAGGCCAATATTTCTATGAGCCATTAAAAAATCATTTCAGACATTTCACAAGAAGTTCCAGTGGTTTGAACTGTCTCCTGCCTCCACTTCTGCTTCCATGTTCCAGCTTTGAAAGGTCCCTCCTGTACATCTGAAATCTATGTAACTTTACTAATAATTGTCAAACAATAAAGAAAGAAAGAGCCCCCCGTTGGGAGCTCCATCAGGAGCCTGCTATCCCCAGGCTGCACGTGAAGGCAGCAGAAGTGTGTGTGTGTGTGTGTGTGTACACCTGCATCTCTCCTCTCCATCTGGTACATGATGATTATCCAGCCTGGCAAAGGAGGTGTAATAACAAGGTAGAAGGCACAGATAATGGGGTCTTTCTTACATGAGCAGCGACTTATCGAAATCCATCAGAATCCATTTGTGGGAAGAGCGATGGCTAGGAATGCAGAAAGGTAGAGACACTAACCTTTAGTTTTCAGATACATTTGCTGCACGTGATAATTAGAGCTATTTTTAAAACTCCCTAAGTGTCAGCACTCCCTTCCCCAACTGTTCTCTGTCAAAACTCTGCAAAATGACAATACACTTGTTGGGAACAATTGACTCATGTATAAAACAGGGAGTCTGATTCCACAGCAGGGGTAGGCATCTGTCTGAGCTGTTTTGTCTGCAGGGAGTTTGAACTTGTCTGCAAACTGCAGAGGACCTGGAGTGGCTCCTACAACTCTGGCCTCGCTGTAGTTTAGTGATCCAGGTACAGGTTTCTCAGCCATGCTACCATAAGCTCTCTGTGGGTAAAAGGAACATACGGGGTATGATCAAAAAATATGGTGAATGCTTAAATAAAAAATTATTACAGTAAAAAACATATTGCCATTAATCCCTCTTAAAATCCTCCCCCTCACTTCAAACACACTTATCCCATCATTCTGGCTACTTTCTGAATCAGTTCTGGAAGTCCTCTTTTGTAAGTGTCTTTAGTTGTATTGTTATGGCTGCCTCGATGTCCTGAATTGATTCAAAATGTTTACCTTTTATGGTCATTTTGACTTTGGGAGAGAACCAGAAGTCACAGGGTGCCAGATCCGGTGAATAAGGTGGATGAGGACACACCGTAGTGTTTTTGTTTGATAGAAATTGCCGTATACCAGAAGCAACGTGTGACACAGAGAGTTGTCATGATGGAGAATGAAGTAAAGATACTCACCAAAGAGGACTTCCCGAACTGCTTCAGAAAGTGGCAAGAACAATGGGATAAGTGTGTTCCAATTGAGGGAAAGTATTTTGAGGGGGATTAATAGCAATACGTCTTTTACTATAATAATTTTGTTAAACATTCACCATATTTTTTTATCACACCTCGTATCTGTCGAATTCTCCTGAGCATCCCCAGTCCCTCAGAGGTGTTGGGTACATGTGTGATGAATACATGATCAATTGTTAAGAGTTATAAATCCTGACATGGAGACAGGACATGGAGGAAGAAGTTAAGTACCACTGAAGAATCATAGCCTCGGTTCTCTGGGGTGTTGGAAGAAGGTCATGGAAAAAATCAATAGGGTTGCAAAGTGACGAGATAGTAATTTGAGCTGAGTCTTAAAGGATACATAAGAGTTTGAAAGGCATAGATAGGGTGAACTAGGGTCCCTGCAAGCCCAAGACACAGTTATAAATGCTGCAATTCAGGTTCATCTAGGCGATAAATCAAGCCATGTCCCCCCCCCCACCTTGCACTCCTCTTAAGACATGCTCTGACCTATGATTGATTCCTTAAGTCTGAGTGACCCTGACTAAGGTCCAAAGATGAACTTTCCCACAGGACTTTAGATATTTGTTAATAAGAGAAGCTACTTTTTAAGAGGGCTTGCTATAAACCAGACCCATGCTGGGTCACTTCTGGTCAGTTATCTCATCTAATCTTCACAACTTTCCTATGAGGTGGCTATGAGGAATCCTATTATCAGATGAGGAAAATAAAGCTCAAGGAAAGAAGTAAAACAACTTGCCCAAAGTCATAAAAGTGGCAAGCACAGGAGCCAAATCATATCCATGGGATGTTCCCAAAGACTGGCCTAAAAAAATGGTACATCATTACATCCACAGTTACTGCTCCCCAAACCACCATCTATGCAGCAAGAAGTACCCTCCCCCGGGGGCTTTGAAAAGGGATGAAGAGTAATATTATATAAAAACAATTTCCTCATATACCTATAACCATAAATGCAAAATCTCATAGATTCCTTTTGGGTTGAGAAAGGAACATAGATGTAATCTGATTAACAAATTGAAGTATATTTCTAGTAAATATGGTTTGTTCCTTTCAGATACTACTCATGTTACAAGTATTAGCTTTTTCAGGTTCTTTCACCTCTTCCACAGGAGATTTAAAAAATAAGGTAAAATAGCATAAAGAGAAGAAATCTAATAATAAAAAAACGAAAGTTTTTAAATGACCTTCTACAACAAGAACTTTATGGCCACTTCCAAATAATGAAAAATTTCAAGTATTACTGAGATTCAGTCATGTATTTAGCAGTTAGTTAGTGTTGAGTGGGAGGGGTACAGTAAGAGAGGGGCAATGTGGCGTAGGGTACATATTTATTAAATTTGGAGTCACTCACAGCTAAGTTCAAATCCTGACTCTGCCACTTACTGATTAAGTGACATTGAAAAGTCAATCCATCTGTCTGAGTCCCTGTTTCTTTACCTGCAAAATGGGATAATACAAGTTAAAGTACCTGGGGACTTGGTCCTCCAACCGTCTCTCAACATTCACCCACTACTCATGACATACACCCACATACTCATGACAGCAGCATGTGACACCAATGATCTCTCCCTCCTGTTTGAAATGGTTTCTTCACTTGGCTTCCTGGACTCCACCCTCTACTAACAGTATCAATACTCGCATTAAATCTAAATTATCTAAGCAATTCAATTAAAAGGCAGAGTGTTAGAATGGATGAACTAGCTAGATCTAAGTACAAAAGTCCTTCCAGAAACATACATTACTTTAAACATAAAGAAACAAGTCAGTTAAAAGTAAGAGTGGAAAAAGAAATATTATACTAACACTAGTCAAAACAAATCTGTAATAGCTACAGTAATATCAGATAAAATATATTTCAAAGCAGAGAACATTTCAGAGCAGAAAGAGACAGATAATTGTTTCATAAAGATAACAGATCAGTT
Organism: Rhinolophus hipposideros; assembly: GCF_964194185.1. NCBI lineage: Eukaryota > Metazoa > Chordata > Mammalia > Chiroptera > Rhinolophidae > Rhinolophus > Rhinolophus hipposideros. The sequence goes on from NC_138061.1 coordinate 61,125,299, forward strand.
AATCTACAGGACATAAAAATCCTAAACATTTATGCTTCTTATAACAAAGCTTCAAAATACATTAAGCAAGACTGATACAACTACAAGGAAAAACAGGCAAACTCACAATTAAAGTTGAATATTTTGATACCTGTCCTTCAATAACTGATAGAACAAATAGACAAAAACAATCACCAAGGATACAGAAGACATAACACTATCAACTAAATTGACCTAATTGACATTTACAGAGCATTCCACACAACAACAACAACAGATTATACACTCTTTTCAAATGCACATAAAACATTTATCAAGAAAGACAACATACTGGACTGTTAAATAAATCTCAGTAAAGTTTAAAGGATTTAAGTAATAGAAACTATGTTCTCTAACCACAATGGAACTTAAATTAAAAATCAGTAAGAGAAAGAGTCCCGGAATGTACACAACAAATATTGGGGAACTAAATAACACACACCTAAACAACCTATGGCTCAAAGAAGAAATCAAAGGTAATATAGAAAGTATTTTGAACTGAATAACAATGAAAACACAACATATCAAAATTTGGGGGATGCCATTAAATCACCTAAGGGGAAGATTATAGCACTAAAGAAAAATGAACGTCTCAAATCAATGATCTCAGCTTCCCCCTAAGGATTCTATAGGTATAAATGGCAAATAAACACATGAAAGGATGCTCAGTATCATTGGTTATTAGGAAAATGAAAATTGTAATCATATTGAGGTACCGTTACACACTACTACAATGGCTAATACCAAAAACCCGGATGAAACCAAGTACTGAAGAAGACATAGAGCAACTGAAATTCTCATAGAATTTATAAGTTTCTTAAAAAGTTAAACATACATCTACCATATGACCCAACAATTCAACCTGTAGATACGTACCCAAGAAAAATGAAAGCGTATGTCCATACAAAGACTTGTACATGGAGGTTCACCAAAAATCTTGGAATCACCAAAAATCTAGAACAACCCAAATACCCACCAATGGTAAATGGATAATCAAATTGTGCTGTATCCATACATTTGAATATTCCTTATCAATAAAAAGGAAAGAACTTCGCTATACATTGCAATATGCATGAATCTTAAAATAATTATCTGGAGGGAAAGAGCCATAGCAAAATAGAAAAAAGAGTACATACTGTATGATTCCATTTGTATAAAACTCTAGAAAATATAATCTGCAGTGCCAGAAACAGATTGCCAAGGGAGTGGGGAAGACTTGGGCAGTGGTGTGAGATTACAAAGGGACACAAGGACACTTTTGGGGTGATAGATACATTCACCACCTTCACCGTGGTTACGGCTTCATGGGTAGACATGTGCCAAATGTAAATTGTACACTTAAATACGTGCATTTATTGTATGTGAATTAAACTTCAATAGAGATGTTGATTTTTTTTAAGTAAAAAATAAAAATAAAAAAGTGAAGCTCAAAACAAGTGCCTGGCTCCATCTAATGTCTGATAACTGGCAACTCCTATTCTTTGTTTTGGATTCTCAGCTGGGGCTACAGAGGTGGGTAAGATATAATGCCTGTCCTCGAGGACACCCCAGTACAGCTGGGGGAGAAATAAATGAATAGATTGGAAGAAACATAATTGTTTTTGAGTGTTACTAAACTAAACTTGCAGGCGGTAAATGGTACAGGGACTTAATATCCAAATAGAATTGGAATTTTCAAAATGAAACGAAGAAAAAAAAATAAATCTTTTCCCTTCCTCTCTTTCTCTGAGTCCCAAGTAGAGATTTCTGAAAGCTATTTGATTCAGCATTCATAGCATGGTCTTTTTCTTGTTTTCTTCAATTAGTGCATTCGTATTTCTGTCTTCACATTATACGTGTGTAGACTAATCTCACTGTCATTTGTTTTACCACAGTATATGTTGGGGGTAGGGAAGATGTGAAAGTCTGGAGTGACCTTCTCTGGCTGTTGACAGAAGTCCCGTCTGGGGCAGGTCAAGGTCTGCACCTGGAAGATTCTCAAGGAGTATTCGTTGGTGGCAAAGCAGTGAAAGTGGTAAGTTGGAGGCTGGCACCTGAGAGGCAATAACAGAAGAGCATTCTGGGCAGAGGCATCTAAAGAGGTTGCAACATGGATGCACTTGGGGGGTGGAGACCTCTTAGGATACAGTCAGAGCAGCTCTAGATGGCAAGAGATGGCAAGAACTGAGATAGAGAGGCCTCTGAAGTCAGCTCGTGAACAGCCTCGTGTATCACCTGGAGGAAACTGAACTCTACCCTCTGGGCCCTGACACCCCACCCCCTGCCAACAACCTATTCCAGCACAGAGGTGAGCACATGTCACGAGGAAAGGCACAGGAGTATGTTGGAAACAATGCATGTGACAGACAGCGCGACTGCCTGATCTTTGGGAAGCACGGCATGCATGAGAGACCGAAGACGCCTGCAGGAGGCACTTATTGCTTGCTGCTTAAGTTCTCTACCCTCTTTGATCACAGAATCCTTTCTCTACAAAGCACCTGTGAATTAGCAGAACATGTGTCCCCCCAGCAATTTGGAGACTGCTGGAGAAAGGCTGCCGGTGCTTCCCCAGCCCTCCTCACTGGCTGCTCTGCCACCTGCACATGGCCTGGTCCAGGGCCGAAGGGAGCACGCATGTGCCTGAGAGGAAGCGCTTGTACCCCTTGGCACTCGTAATGCAGCTGCAGAAAAAGCGGTGCTGGGGAGCAAGGGGTGCTGACAGGTGTGGCTCATGGAGCAGAATTGCAGCTTTCTCAGCCCATGAAGATCAAGATGGTTACAAATGCCTTTTCCTCCACGTTTAGGCTATCACACAAGCAGCATCAAGATGAGGCAGCAACAGGCAGACGCTGTAGTGAGAGGCTTCACTCAGCACCTCCTCCGTGTCTGAGCCCCTCATGCTGGGGACTCTGGGCACCTGGTGCAAAGGAAGTCCAGCCCTCCCTTACAAGCTGTTCAGGGAGTCGGGCTGTGACTCCAGTCTCCAACAAGCAGAGCTGGGCCGAGGAGAATGAATATCTCTAATGGGGAAATCCAGGAAGACCTTTGGGCAGAGGCGATGTCTAGCAGACCCCTGCAGGAAAGGTAGGTCCTTGATAATCAGAGATGCAGGAAAGGCATGCCAGACATAAGGGGAAATCCTGGAAAAGGCCCAGAGGCAGGAGAAGAAACTAAATATAGGAAACAGCAACTGACCCATCTTACAGGGATGAGCCATGAAGTAGTGGGCAGAAGGGTGAGAAGTAAATAAACAAGCACAGGCATGGTTGGGGTCATTGTGAGTGGGCTCAAGGCAGATGCACGATGTTGGCTTTTCTCCATTGGCTGAGGATGTGACCAGAGGACTGGCCCTGAGATTGGAGCACTGAGTGAGGACCAGGTTAAGGGTAGGATGATGGGTTCAGAATGAGATGCACTGAGCTGGCAGTGGTCATAAGACCTCCAAGCAGCTGAGTCAAGAAGGCCTCTAGATCTCTGGGTCTGGAGATCAGGGGCAGGGTCTGCAATGGACATGGGATGTGGAGCCATCTGTGTATGCTAGAAACCAGGCAGGAGTGACAGGGACCTCCACCTGAGCTACCTCCCTCCTTAGAACATACCTTCCCCTGGTCCCCTGTTGAGCCACAGATCACAGCTCAGAGCTTCACTTGCTGAGAAAATCGAAGCATGTGGGTTATGCACATGCTTCTGCATTGCTTGTTCAGCATCCAAACCATTTCAATCACAGTGTGCTTTGGTTTCATGTCAGGAAGAACTAGACTAACAATGCGAACTGTCCAGCAACAAATAGAGCATCTCATATCTGCAAAATGATTGGTTCTAGAAGAAGATGGAAGTTATTGATATATATATATATGAATATATATATATTCCAAAAGTTATATACATATTCCATAAAAGAATTTCCTCCCAGACAGTTCCCAAGAGGCCATGCTATGAGATGTATGCTTCCTGTCTAGATGCAGAGCCTCATGGGAGGGCATTCTCCTCTGCGTCCAGATTCCAGCCAGCCCTGAGCACACCTGTGAGTCGCTGGGCCAGATAGATGACTGGCTCACCTGGGATCTGCTGAAGGCAACCCACGTGGAGAGGCAGCACTCCCGTCCAGCCGATAAAAAGATTCCAGAAGCCACGTAGCTCATCAAGTCAAACCTGATTGGTCCCGAACTAGCAGATTCTGATGAATGACCCAGAGTGATCCCTTTCATCCCTGAGACTCGGGTCTTAATTGCTTCCTTTGTCTTCTCTGGAAGGCCAAGTGGGAAGAATTCATCAAAGCAACTCACTCTACCCTGTGTACACTGACTTGCCTTCAGCCAAACCTTTGTAAGAATATACTCTTTGCTATTGTAGATTCGGTGGCATTGGGGATTCAGTGATAAGCTGGATTCTGGCCATGTCCTCTAAAGACTCATGGTCTAGTGGTCACCTTCACTCATGGTTCATTTTGCTTCCCACAAGTTCTTTCAAATCTCTCAGACTCCTCCAAGCTAACACGTAACATAATCCATCAATGAAAATATAGTTTATACCCGAAAGCACATCTGCTTGCCAGTGTCCCCACAATGGAGTCCAGAGACCTATAGAAACTGTCAGTGAGGCTCACAGACTGTCTCTACCACCAACTACCCTTCTCCAAACAAAACAGGCCTATCATATACAACACCAATATTCATTGCTGAGGAGGAGACACTGCATAAAGAAAGCAAACAAAAATGTGTGCCCTTGAGTGTTTATCATGAATCCTGGAAAATACATTAGGCAAGTCAAATACAGAGGGGGAAGCTGGAGGAAAGAGCCTGTGCAGAGGGAAGAAAGCAGGGGTTGACCTGGGGACCACACTGCAGGTCTCCTTGGGGAAGGACATGGGGGGAAGAAGCACAGACCTGAATTCATCTGACAGCGGGAAGGTGGGGCCCCACTGTAGCCGCTGTATCCTGGAGACCATGTTGGAGCCGCCAAATGCCTGCCCCTGACATTTACCCACCTTATTTTATCCTAGCCATCACATATAGTAAACAGAAAACTACTTTCATAAGCGTAACAGCAGTTTTGTCTTCAGTGGTGTCATGCTGTAACAGGAAACAATCATTCTGAATATAGCTGGCTCCTAAGGGTAAGTCTACATACAATTTAGAGAACACTTCTGTCATTAACCAGAGGCCACGGTGGGGTCACTGGGGTCCATGGGTCAAAGCTTTACAAGAGACCGTACCTTTACGTTGCAGACTTCCAGAACATCCGTGAGTGTCCCAACCTGAACACTTCTGACTGGCCTTACTGAATCAGATCCTGACCACCAGTTAAGGATCTTTGCCAGGGACACGTGCATGATGGAGTCATTGGCTGCAACGGGCTTTGGAGCCAGACGGTCTTCATAAAGAATACCGAATGCACCATTTAACAGCTCTATGACCTTGAACACACGATTTAACCTCTTGAGCCTCCCTTTTCCTAGTTATAAAATGGCGATGATAATAATTGTGAACAGGCTTGTTGATAAGGACTAAGAATGGTCACAGATGTAAAATGCTCTGACAAGTGTCTGGCATATAATGATGATCAAGCAATGGTGGCTGTTACCCCTTCACTCCCCATAGAAAAGGAAACCCAGGAAGAGGGAGGTCTGTTCTGGAGGAGGACACTCGCAGCCAGGGAAGTTCCTGCTGGTCCAGGATGCGATACCGAGCTGAGTGGGGCACGGCCATGCTCTCGGTGAGGCTGCTCCATACGGCTCTGACAGAGGGGCCCTCACCTGACCCCTCCTGGGACATGAAGTAAATCCTGGGTTCCAGCGCCCCAGCAATGCTCTAGGGCAGCATTCTGAAGTAAATCCCAGCCCTGAACAGGGGGTCAAGAAGGATAGACAGAGGGCTCTAGCGGTGAATTGATATGTAGGGGAGAGAAAAGGAAACAGGTTGGAAACAAAAACAGAGCACTTTGGAAGACTGACAACAGAGAAACGCCGGCTCTCCAATTTGGAGGAGACACCACAAAAATACAGCCAGCAGCAGACATGGAATGATCCCTTCTCTAGAACAAAAGGAAACTGGACTTTGAAGAACCTGTAGAGAAGCTGGCGAATCTTCCCAAGGACCAAGGAGGACTCATGCAGGCGCTGAAGCATAGGGACGAGGGTGTCATGTCCCTTCTGCTAATTCCCAGCACGACCATCCACAACCCGAGGTAAATGACAGTTACTGTGCATGTCTCCAAGTGGCCCATGTGGACGTTGAGATAAGATATGAATTTGTGGAGGAAAACTATGAAAAGTGAGCCATGCAAGTAGTACTGATTCTACCTGCAAAAGTATTAAAATAAGCCACCCAAAATTATTTCAGCCATATTAGCACTGAGCTAATAAAGAAATGCACATCATAAAAGAATAAATTACCGACATAATAAACCTTGCATCTTCTAACGTGAGGCCATTAGAAATTGATTGGTTAATTTAGGAGAAGCTGAGGCCACAGCCCTGATGAAAGCATGCACTCGGAAACACCTTCTCGAGTCAGCTCTGTTAATAGCCTGCTGGGGTCACACGGGCTGCCCTGGTCAGTGCTTCCTGAATCGACGTGTGGGCAGAGAGGATTCTTCAGGCGAGCTAGGGTATGTGGTCACAGGCCACTCCCATGCGATGCCCGTAACATGGCGCAGGCCATGGTGTAATCAGTGAAGAGCTGACCAGGCCACAGTGGAAACTTGGCATTCCCCCTCCGCCTAAGGCCAAACCAGTGGGATGGCCACTCAACAGGAGAGGCTTCCCACTCGACCACTGTAAGTGGTTGCTATGATCCCACCCCCACCAGGGGCGTGTGAACACACACACACACTCCCACACCTTTACACTCACATGTGCACACACACGCAGACGCACACACTCACACACATACTTTTGCACACACACATATCCATACACACTCATGCACATCATTCTCACATACATACATGCTCATACAGATGCATATTCACAAAAACACACACATACTCTTATGCACACACCCTCAAACAGTCACATAACACACACACCTTCAACCTCCTGCATGAAACGCAGCCCGTGTCCCCTCCTCATTCTTTTGCCCCACGTCCTCTGCACCCCATTTCCTAACTCACCCTAATCTCTCCAGCCCTCAATCCTGCCTGACTGGCTGCCTTCCCTTACCCTGCAACTCAAATGCCTGATACACCTCCTTTTTGACTTTGGACTTCCATGTGGGCTCAGGTCTAGATTCTGTCTCTGGTTCCCACCTGCTCCAGGCGAGCATCTTGGCAGCTCAAATCCCACTCTCTGACCTCCTGTCTTGGCACAGTGGAGCCCTGGAATTCACTCCAGCACCCCTTGTTAGAATTAGACCTCAAAGGATTACTCCAAACTTTCCTAAGGGGCAAGGGGCTCAATGCCAGCCACCGCCTCACCACTCTGGGCTCTTACCTCATTCACAAAGACCCAGTGGCTGTCCTTGGAAGCCAGGTTGGTCTCCACCGCCTGCAGAGAGAAAAAGAAAACAAACATGAACATGAACAGAAGCAAGCCAGAAGCTGGCAGACTCACAGGATGATTGTTGAGATGGGGTTTGATAAACATTGTTCTTGGCGAATGTTTCCTCACAAAACATGCCATCCCCCTGGGGCCAGCTCTGGCTGCCTTAGCTACAAGACAAGTCATTTGAACACAGACATCTGATTCCTGCTGTTCAGAGCTCTCAGGCATCAGCCCCAACCAAGGGTATAAACTCTGGTTCCTGTGGCATCACAGGGACGCAGGCCTGGACAGCCCTCCCTTCCCAGACATTGCCTGCAAACTCCTTTCTGGAGGGGCCTTTAGGGGATGAGTTTCATCACTGCAGAGGTGAACGGAGGCACAAGGATCAGAAATCTGGAATGAGGGGTTTGCGGTGGCTGTCCAGCCATGCTGAAGACAGCAGCTCACAGCTGAAACTCTGAGCTGCCTTTGGTTATTTAGGACTCAAAAAACTGGCTCTTTCTAGCTCCTGGGCAGTGACCCCACCCCTGTTATCCTCTCTTATAGTGCTTTGCTCTATTTCTTTATAGCACTTGCCATTTCTGTGCTTGAATAGTTGTCTGTTTATTTATTTCTTGCTGTCTATCTCCTCTACCACATTGGAAGGGGTCTCCACGAAGTCAGGAGCCACATCTCTTTTGCTCACAGTTGTGTCCCAGAACCTTATACTATAACCAACACATAGTAGGTGGTTAGTATAGTTCAATAAATGTTGTTGAATATATGAATAAAGTATTGGAGGGTAAAGCAGATAGGACCCAGTTACTTATACTATTTCTTATGTTTTTATGAGTGTTCTTTTTTCTCCTTTAATTGGAAAGCCAACAGGTTGAAAGAAGTAGAAGGAACTGATAGTTTCCAAGCATGTTCTGTTAAAATATTTGCATTTGGTGTGTGCCAAGCACATGCTGAGCGTCAAGCATTGTGCCAACCACCTAGGAACCTGGCAGAAAGTTATCAGGTTGTAGTCTTCTTTGTTTTTGTTTTTGTATTTGTATTTTTATAAAGTAATTTTCATTATTTTTATTTGAAAAAATACAGGAAAATAAAAATGTTCACTATCATTCCACAACCCTGCCCCGTTAAAAAAAAAAAAAATGTGCTAAAGTATAAATGTCCCATTATCCCTCCTAACTCATCCCCTAGAGATCATTTGAGATGTCCCCATCCAAAAATATTTAGTCACATCTGCAGGCACATATCTATGTACACATATCAGACAGATTTTTTTAATTAAAATGGGATCATGAAACATGTATCAGGATATAACTGTCATTTGTGACTTGTTTATGTATCGAGAATAGCTTTTCTCATTAGTACATGGAGAGCTGACTCATTCTTCTTAACACACGCCTCCGCCAGTGACCCAGCCATATGTGGGACCCAGGTCATTGCACTGTTATCACACAGGGTTCCGCTAGAACCTCACTTACGCAAACAACAGACAGGTTTGCTGATCAACACAACGAGCATGTGGAAACAGAGGCAGGGGGAGTGCCCAGGCCAGCTCTAGTCATCCCGCTTCATTACAGACCTCGCGCTATAGAACACCAAGGGTTGGTACAGGGCCCCTTCCTGGGCAATGTCAGGGTAGAGGACACAGACTCCTTCTGCAGCCTATGAATAAGAGGATGCCAGCCTCTGTGAAGACAAGTGGGGACAGGAGTCTGCCCTGGTCTGGGTACCTCATGGCACCATATCCTGAAGACACTTTCCACCCCATTCTACAGCTCAATAAAGCAGGACCTCTGCACGGAAGCTGAGAGGACTTGAGACGTTCAGAAGGGGAGGAGAAGGGAGAGCACCATTGGGTGGAGTCACGCCACCCAACCCAGAGCCTCTCTCCAACACGCAGACTTTCATGAGGATCTGCAGAAGCCCAGAGGCCTGAGAAAGGGGGTGGGGGAGGGAGACGTGGACGCACGGGCCCTGAGAACCGTCTGCAGCACATGGCTGGGCTCCGGCTTGTCTCCATTCCCAACACCTTCATGCTCACAGAGGACGTCGATGACACACTCATCAAATCCGAGCATGACACAGAGTTGGGAGGAGGTCAGAGTGTCTCAGAAAGCCAGAACACTGAACTGGAGCTAAAGAGATGGGGTTTAACAAGGCTGCACTCCAAGTCCTACACTTGGTTTCCAGGGCCAGAAGGGCAAATGAGGAGACGAGAATCGAAGGCAACGCCACCGAGTAAAGAGCCATGAAAATGAAGGAGGCTACGGGTCTCTTCTGCCCCTTGAGGAGTTGACTTCTTGGCCACCCTGCTTGATGGAGGACACTGAAGAATGGAATCGATCAGGGAGTAAAAAGGTATAAACCAATGGCCAGTTAAAGTGACCAGGGATACTTAGGGGACAGAACAGTATAAATACCTTTAAACTGTATTGAAATACCTTAAACACATGAAGAACTGCCACGTGCAAGAGAGACTGGAACTGCTCTGCAGCCTTTGAGAGAGCTGATTCAGGACGAAGGTCTCCAGTTATCAGGGAGGCAGAGATCAACTCAGTGTAAAAGAGAACTTTCTGACTTTCCAAGTCATTCAAGTTGGAACAGGCTGCCTTGGGAGAAGGGAGTGCCCATGGGAAGTGCCTGAGTGGAAGGTGGACAGCAGTGCCCCAACAGGTACTAAAGTTTCACCGTGGCCGTTTGCCATGGGTAAGACTGCATCAGGAAATGACGTCCTGAAGCAGTGGTTCTCAAGTCTGGCAGAGTGGATGTTGCTTGTCTTGGGCAGCTGCAAGACAGTAGTTTTCCACACCTGTCTGCCAGCATCTTCAAATTTATATAGAGGCCTTAACTGGGTTCAGTTATGCACAGAGGGGGCCTTAACTGGGTTCAGTCCAAATAGTCTCAACACCACATTTCTGTCGCAAGGCTGTGTCCTTGGGCAGCTTCTACCACCAGGGAAACAAGCAGAGCACATGTCCTAAGCAAAAGCAAGGGAAGGGGAAGCCTCCAATTGCCCGGGTCCAGCTTGTGGGTGAAATCACTGGTCACATCTTCTCAATGACCTTCCCCAACAATCTAAGAACCTCTTAGAGAGCTTTTTCAAATGTGGACCCCTGAGCACCACTCCTAGGAATCCTAAATTTACTGGGAATGGTGATGTGCCTGCAATCCTGTTGTTTCAGAGCTCCGATCCTGACTCTTATTCTCCAGGACTTGGAGTTCTGCTCCAGCATGTGTAGTTCTGTGAACCTGAAGGTGTGGGTACACCTATGCAGGTGAGAGCGCCTCTACCTGTCCCCACAGGAGCCAGCAGCACAGAGGACCTGACTCAGTTGTGGGCGCTTCCCAGGGAGCAGGTGGGAGCCTTGTCTACTCAAAGGAGAATTCACACCTGATCTCAGGCTCATGCACAGAGACTATTGATGCAGAGAATTGATCAGAAAACCCCACAGGACAACTGGCCAACTTACCTGTCCTACTTTCCCTCACCAATTAAGCATCAGCTAATTTGTTAAGCTTCTTTTCCCCACACAGAGATAAATAGCACTTGGCTGCAGCCTTTTCCAGAGGGTGCAACTCACACAGAAGCTGAGATGGATGGTGAGGAGAAACTACTACAGATTTAGCAAGAACACGCCCCCCACACACACACACTTCCTAATCAGTGGAGAGCTGCCAGCTCTGTGGGAAGAGCCCTAAATGCTCACAGCACCACTAATTCCCCTTCTACGTGCTGTCTTTTCCTTCTTTCTCCCCAACCATGAGGCAGGTGGAGGCCAGTCTTCCCTTTCACCGCAGAGTGAGCAAGGTAAAGAGGAGACAGGGAGGCCGAGCGTGTTCGAATCCCAGTATGGCCATCACTTAGCTGAGTGCTCTAGTGTGAACTACTCCGCCTCTTGGAGCGGCAGTTCCACACCTAAAAGGCGTTCAGATACCCATGATGCTGTCGAAGCTCTGCCCATGTCCCCGCAAATCCCAGTAGGACCTTTGGACACACTTGTTCCTGTGCACACTCACTCCCAATGGCAGATACCCCTGGCGCAGGCTGCGGAACCCTGCCTGGCAATCACCTGGGAATTTACACCCCTTCCCAAGCACTGAGGGTGTCACATACACAAATCCCAGCTGTCCTGTTCCCTGATGGGGACTGCTCCATGTGTGAGCTCATCCGTTTCCAGAATCCCTCTGTAGAATGAGCCAAAACTGCTTCACTTGACCTCACACCCTCCCTGGCTTCTTTCACTTCGCTATTCCACGTTCCCATTCCCCTGCTGTCTTCCTTTAATTCCCCTGGAACACTTCTTAATAAATCATTGTCACACAAATTCTCACCTCAAAGTCTGCTCTGGGAACCCAACCTGAGACCAACACCTCCCACCCTCGAGGGATTACTGTAAGAATTAAATGAAATTACACATGAAGCTTCCAGGCCAGAAAGAAGCTCAGTCTAGAAGAACAGTTATCACGAAGGTTCCTCCCCATTCCTTCCACTGATGTCGCCTGCCTGGTTGGCATTCTATGGTCTCCTTTGCGTCATCTGTCATGCATGCCTTCCTTCATTCAACAGACTGGGCCGGCCACACACCAGGCTGGGCAGGCCGCAGCTGGCCTAACTCTGCTGGATACAGGTGTGTGCCAGGAGCCTCGTCCATGCCATCATGGAGCCAACAAAGGCGAGAAGACTGGCAATAAACACTCATGGCCAGTGTGGTGAGCACTGCCTCCTCCGTGAGTCCACAGACTCTCAAAACAGCACAGCGCCAGGCCTCCCCTCATCTCCACCACACCTGAGTCTACAACTGCGGCACCATCAGCAACTGCAGAGAAGCACTGAGCCAACCAAACAATAAAGAGCAGCCCCTTTGTTCCATGGGTGAGGTGGGCAGGGAGTGGGACTGGCCTCCTGCTCAGGGGACACTCCCAGTCACTCACCTTCAGCACGTAGAAAAGCCAGTTCCCTGCAACTGGACTTCTCCCCTGGAGCTGGGCACCATGAATGTGGGGCAAACTTCAAAACAATGCTGTAGGCAGAGGAGGCCTGAGCGACTGCAGGAGCTCCACACAGAGGCTGTGGAACTAGGTCTCCGTGACCCTGAGGGATCGCTGCAGGGGCGCAACACTGGGGCACAGCAAGGCTGTCCAGTTCAGTTGCTATGAGTCCCACAAGCCCTTGCCAAGCCATCAGAGACCATCTACCTGGCTCCTGTAGTCCGTCAATGGACTGGCAAACACAGAACTTTAGAAGAGCCGAGGAGGTAGGAACTTCCAAAGGATCATGCTGACTCCTGTCTCAGCCCCTTTAGAATATAAAAGGAGACCCAAGATGCTTTAGGTGGCAGGTAGCCCATGAAAAGGGCTGTGAGGGTGGACATGGGCAGCCAGCGGGGCGAGACATCGTGTTCAGAGGCAGAGCTGGATGGCTACACCTGTCCTGACAACCCCAATTAAAGGAAGCAGAAGGCAGCTGTCCTTCCCACACCTGGGGAAGGGAATATGTTCCCTTGTCTGTGAACAGCAACCCTGTCTGAACCGCAGGGGGCCTTTTCCCATGTCCAGTGGCATCAACAGCTGGGGTATAAGTGACACAGGACTCCAACATGTCATTCTGTAGGCCCGCTGGGGGCCAGGGGATATTTGGATCCCGTCCTGGCCACCCAGTCACCCTGATGCCACCACAGTTTCCATAGGGGTACAGACCAAGCCCCAACTCCTGGCTCCCAAACACTCTGCACAGAAAGCAGCCCCTCGTGCTGACAGGAACAATGTATATATACACGGGCCAGCTCACCTGGACAGGGCTGTGGGCGCTGACAATGTCCCCTTGACCACACAGAGATGAAAATCAATTCTAATAGCAAAACACCTAGAGGGAGGCAGAGAAGACAGGGGTTCTGAGGGATTGGAGGAAACATCTCCAGCCTGGTCCCTGTCCTCTGTGTTCTCCACCTTTCACCAGGACCAAGTGCAAGCCATTGCCAAAGGCGATGGGGGCCTGCTTTCATCAAGCCCCCAGCCAGACACTGTAATACAGCATCTCCTCCACAACCCACATACCCCACTCACCTCTCAAAGCCCTAACCAGCAGGCAGCACTTCATAGACAGGAAACTGAGACCTAGATCTAGATTTGTATTGTGCACAGGTCCCTCAGCTAACACTTGGCAGACACTGGATTTGAACTCAGGTCCATCCGTCTCCAAAGCCTGGGTGCTTTTCCTTCAGTCATGCTGACCCCCAAAACGCAGGAACAACTGTCAGTGCAACTGGACAAGTTCCTGGCAATGGGAGCAAAATGATCGTTTTTCTCATAACTAAGAAAACACCACTATGAGCAGCAGTGCCTTCCTTTTCCAGGTTAGCTTATTCTCATAAGCCTGAGACCATTATTCCGCTTGTATTTCTTAAGTAGGATCTGTTTCACTTTATCTTGGCCTAAAGGAATACTAAACAGAGTGGAAGAAACTTCCACATGGAAGCCTTCCAGCCACATTGCTGAGAATTTATTTTACAAACTGCAAATGCCACCGATTACTTATGTATGTGTTAATTGTTGGCCACTTGTCTAGGCACCCTCCCCTCAATACTGGGAGCTTGAGATAATGAAAGCTGGTCGAGAATTAGCATCTTTTTGAAACCCCAACACTAATACTTCAGAATGTCCCCTCCCCACCCTGGTGGAGTCCAGGGCCTGGCGTTTTTCCCAAGGACAGATGTGGAGCGAAGTTAAAGCCCCACTGCTGCCTGGGCAACAAGGGCTATTCAGGAACAATTCTGTGCTACACCAGCCCTCCAAAGCATGAGGGGGTGCACGCTCCTCCTCCCCCATTTGCAAGGAAGGGGAGTAGCTGACTGCAAGACAATGGTGATTTTTTTTTTTAGTTAAAATTTATTGGGGTGACAGAGTTCATTTACAAGGAAATCAGCAAAGTAGTCACCATGCGGCCAGGTCTCAGAAGCTATGCAACAACCACGAGGAAACCGTGGGTGCCACTGAACTATCTCGAGTCACGCCGGGCTTCCCAGGACCTGTTTTCTCAGGAAAAGAACCCGAGATCCCAGCCCAGCTTCTTCTCTTTACCCCAGCCTTGTGTCCAGAAACTGAAGGGGACTTGCTTTCACCAGAAAACTGCCTTAATGTTCTCCTCAAGTTTGTGGCTCCTATTCTGAAGCCATCATACTCCTAGATGCCACTGGGGAATCTCGAACACTATGTGGGTCTCTTTTCCAGTTTCTTCTCCCAGACCCTTGTTGACCAAGTGTGAGTTATCTGTTCCCAACTCACTCATCACTCTGCTGGAACGTTCTTGAAGCCAAGGGCCCTCGCCTTTGGGGGAAGCAGGAAACACAACCACCTGAACACATGTATCTGTGGGGTGGGGGGTGGGAGCTTGAAGATAGTGGAGACAAGGCAGTTACCCCCAGCTACACAAGGCCATCTGGCAAAGGTGTGGCAGAATGAACCCTGTGTATCTTCCAAACACATCTCTGGGGGATGCAAAGAAGGCTCTTTTGCTGAGGGAGAGCTGAGTCTGCATAGGGCAGGAGCTGGCTGGAAGAGGCTGGAGGTGAGGGCTATTTCGGGCTAGGTGCATTCACTCGCCCTGAATGGTGCCTCCTCCACCGGGACCCCGAGCTAAGCCGTCCGCACATGACACCTCACTGAGTCCACACAACAACCACTGATCAGAGCCCACAGATGGGAAATCTGCCCAAAGTCTCCCAGCAAGTCAGTGCAACCGGCAATGTACTTTCTAGTGCTTCGGGCCAGCTTGGGGCTGAGAGAAGACACACTTACACTCGCATTTTGGGTAGATGTTTAATGCAAAGCATGAGCCGGGCTAGAAGGCAATGCAAGCAACGGTGAGGCCTGGACAGTGGACCTGGGGAGTCCCAGGGCTTCTCTACACAGTTGAGTCCTGGATTCTGGAGATTCCTGCCACCCCCAACCCCCAGAACTCCTAGGTCAGGTGGTCCGCTGATTGCCAAAGGATTTCTGTATACGGAGAGCAGCCTCCAGTCCCTCACTAAGAGGTGAGCTCCTCCAGAGCTAAGGCCTGGTCTAGTTACCACACAGCCCCTTGCCCGACAGCGAACTTCGAAAGACGTCTATGGAATGAATGAATGGGTGGATTCACACTCCTGCATATTTCCCTCATGCTCAGTCTGAGGAAGGCCAGGACCATAACTAGGAAGCCCCACACAGTGAAAAGGGACATCGACATGCAGGCAGTCTTGCTTTGCACAGTAGCATAGTAACAGAAACCCTAGCATACGGGACCTGGGTCCTCACCTTCTACTTCATTTTTGGTTAACACTGTGCCATGCAAAGTAAGTACTGTCTGTGTTTGAAAATTGCACTCTTTTCCTAGAGAACCTGAGAAGGAAACAAAGTGAACTTGAAAGATGGATAAGTGCAAGATATTGTGACCTTTGGAAATTGATGGAAACACGATCAAATTTTAGAGGTTTTCTACGGAGGTATAATTGTTTCTTCATTTGTACTGAGTGCTAAACCTCCTGATACAAGTGCCCGTATATCCTGCTTAACAACGTAGTAAGTTCAGGACCAGTTTGGTCAATCAAAGCCATTTAAGAATATATTAGGGGAACACTGGAGAGAGTGTTCATCATTTAATTTTGTTTTTCAGAAAAACAATGACATTGCTATTGAAAAAGGAAAGCATAATTGATTAAATATATGTAAAACTCTGCTAGATGTGAACAATTTCTAGTCAGTGAGTAGAAGCCCCTGGCCTTAGTCCTAACTGTTTACCTGAGGTAAACAGCTCTTCCAAACTGCCTTCTCACTTTGTGCGGAGGGCAGAAGTGCCAGCTCGCAGCCTCTGGAGAGGAAGATTCATTACAGATCATTTGTGGATCCTTCAGATGAAATAGAGACAGGTTCCAGGGCTGTGCAGAAAGTACAATTTACTGTAATAAAAACTGAGAATATGCTACATGTGGACAATTTATGAAGAAACGTTAATATCAGCAGAAAAATGAAATGGAGTTTGCTCACAGGCACGATCTGTTTAATGAAATCAACTCAGAGAAGTGAAGCCAGGCAGTGCCAATGGTACCAGCTGATGGATACTTGGGTTTTAACCGTAGTGGAATTATGATCCATAATTCCCCTGCCACCTGGACAGCACAAAAGCCAAATAAGGCCCTCCTTGTTCTCACTCGCACACACCCAGTCTACGTCCCTACGGGAAGCCATGGGAGCCAGCTTCTCTATACCATCTTGTCTCAAGGAGAAAGGCATTCCCAGCCCTCGGACACAGGGAGGCTACCACACCATCCCTTTTGAGGACCGAGATGTACAATAGAACAAATCACCTCTTAGCTTATTTACGCCCTGCTCTGGTTTAGGAAGGTCAGTCGCCAGCCTCTGCAGTGGGCTGTGAACAATCTAACAATGAATCCTCCATAGGGCAGGGGACGCAGCTCCTGGGTGGCAGGTGGCTGCACTGAGCCATTTCTCATACATTCTGCTGTTCAGCTCCAACTTCAAGCGACTTTCAGATACAAACAAAGCAGTCTGATTAGAAATGCTTTCTTCTCCCCCACGGGTATTTGCACATTTATACTAGAACTTGAGAAGGCACTGGCTGCATCCAAAGACTAGCTCAGAGGACCTACGGCCTCAGGTGCTGCACAGTTTGGGGCAGAAAAGTCCCTCCCAGCACTGCTGAGTCACGTAAGGCTCCACGCCTGCCCCAACGTGTGGCTGTCAGCCCCAGAGACCCAGACCCACTGATAGAACAACTACATTGTCTGGGCTGCTCAATTAAAGAGTCAACATTCAAGGTGAATATCTCGACCCCTTCAAATCATCAAAATCGGGCAAGCCGCTTTTCCACATGGATCTAATTCCTTTCTTCAACCTAAATTGTTTCTTAAAAATGGGAGCGTTTGAATTCTTTTTAAGGCAATAAAATTGAAAGTAGCAATTCTTTACGAAGCTGATAAGGGCTTCTGGGTATAATTTGTATTCTTTTTTATGAGCCTGACTTTTTGGAGAATGGTTTAGAAAGAAAAATATCTTCTTTTCAGTTTTGGAGACAATTGCTGGAGTTCCCTGGCTCAGAAATTGTCCGGAAAGGAGTCCCTTATTTGTGACATGGGAAAGCTGGGAGGTGCCCTGTGCTGGGGGAGCCAGGGGCATACATAGCCGCTCACCTTGGCACTCAGCTTGGGACTCTGGCCCCACTGAAATGACCCACCGAGGTCATGGCTGGGGCTCTGAGGTCTTGGGAAGGAAGGAGGAAAGGATGCCGCAAACTCAGTGCAAAGAGAAGAGGGAGGAAGAATCTATTTTCTTCAGAATCCATACTATAAATTCCCTTACAGCTTCTCCCCAAGTACAAAGCCTCTGTGCAGTCGGGGCCCAGACCTGAGCATAGCCAGCAGCCTAGTTCTTGCCCAAATCCCTCTGGACCCAACAGCAAAGCCACTCTGCACTTAGCTTCTGGGAGGGGAGGAAGCAGAAGCCAAATAAATATGCTTTATCCTCAGCAGTGTGGCCCATCTGCACACGCTCCACTCCCACTGCCGGCACAAAGGCCTGGAAAGGTCCTGCCCATAGGACAGTATTGCTGGAGAGAAAACTGTGAATCCAGGATTTCCAGGGTCAGTACCTGGAGTGGCAAAAGCAGTGAGACAACTCACCACCGACAATGTCTTATAAGTGGACTTACAGCTGTAGGTCTGAGGCATTCCACGGCTTTCATGTGATGATCTTGGTGACAGGCATGAGGGAAGCAGGCAATCCTACTTGAGCCCCAGGGCATTTTAAACCTTAAACTCTCCAAACACTCCTAAACATATGGGCATGCACACACGTGCGTGCACACACATGCACATGCACACACGCACACACACATGCACACACACCAAATAACTCCACTTCCTACACTGTGAGGGGGAAATGGGGCACAAATAAAAAGGAAGGAACATCCACGAATTCACAAACACAAAATGCCCAGCACAGAGGCATCGCAGCATCTCCCGCGAAATCCTGCCTCGGATCCACACTGGTCTTTCTTGCTTCCATGACCAGACTTTCCACATGGCCTCTGAGGCACTTACTCCAAAACATAAATCTCAGTCTCCACTGTCACTAATTGTGGCAACCATCCCACATGGTGACCGCTATGATTCCCTTTTACTAGAAGAAACTGAAGCTCTCCAACTCGTACATCACTAAATGGCCAGCTCTTTGGGGTCACAGGCAGAAATAGCATCATCTCTGCCCAGGTTGGAGAAGCCACAAATACAGACAAATACTGACAGTATGAGACAGGCTGTCAACGGGTCCAGAGTAGCCATCTGTCCCACAAGATCCCCAGGACAAGAAGACTCGTGAGGGTTTCAGCCCCTCCCCTGGTGGCCCTTCAACAGAGATTTGATGCTTCTTGATGCTTTTGTCTCTAGTACTGTGTCGTCTATGGCCCAGGGAAAGGGCCAAGTTCTGATTAGTGCCAGGCTGGCAGTACAGGACCCAGGGAAACGACCACTGGAACAAAGAAAGAGTCTTAGGGCTAGAAAGGGATCCAGCTCCATAGGCCTCCTAAGGAATGTGCAACACCTAGAGAAAGAGCAAGGCATGAGGGAGGCTCAAGGGGGAATGACAGGCTTCTCTGACTCATCCACTTCGGAGACTAATGAGATTAAAAAGCCAAAGTAGCAGCGGTCTTCCTGAGGAATATCCATGGGCAGGTGGGATGGAGACAATAGCAGGACCCACCCACCCACTTAACAAGCATGTCCCAGGCTCCTAGTAAGTGCCAGGTGCTATGCACAAAACTGGACATGGAGGTAAGGCAGTCTTGGGTCATACGGAGAGAGAATTCTAGTGGATAAAGGGGAAAAGTGCACTGATAGTGATGTGTTCAGCAAATCAGGAACGAGGTACCAATTCCTTTCCGGAGAGTAGAAGTCCCCAGGTTGTGGATGCCTAGTAGTGGGACAGTAAGGTTTTCCAGTCTAAGGAGACAGGATGTATAAACCTGGAGGTGAGAAAGGACATTCAGTCAGGAAAAGAAGGTTGAGTCACATCTTGTGAATAAGGATTTGGTTCTAAAGTTATTAGATGAGGCAAAAATCAATTATAATCAAAATTAGCCATGAAGATCTCTTAGCTCATAGATAAAGTATCTCACAGAAAATATAACTTGCGTAAAGAACCCTGTGTGAGTTCCTCTAATCTTTATTAATCAGTGTTTCTCTACGGCCCTCATTAGAACTTCGTTTTCTTCCCTGAGTATATTGACACATCATCACCCGCTTGCTTAGCCTTCGAATGCCTTGCTCTCTGTCCTGTCCTGTCAGATCACTGCCAATCAGACCAGACAGTTCTGGAACCTCTTCCCGCCTTGCAAGTTAAGAGGGGAAGTATGTGGTGGGATCTGGAAATGTGGAGAAGCCCTTGAGACAACGCACACATGCTTTCCAGCAGGTTCTCTCACTGTGTCAAGCTTTACTGTGCACATTGGTGTGGAAGAGGCAGACGTGGCACTGCCTGGCCCAAGTACCTATTGTCTGCAGTTAAATGTATACTTGAAGCATCCCCACGATTGGCGATGCTGTGGCTCAAAATCAGGGGTGGGAGGATCGGAGCAGGAGGTGCGCGTCATGACCTGGAACACCACCAGGTCCACAGAGCAAGGCCGTACGCACAGCAGTGGAGCCTGGCTTTTACCCTGGGAGTTGGGAGCTCCTAGATTGTGTTCTGTAGAATAGAAGAGGTCAGGAGTTGCTAAAAGTTCTCCTGTTAAAAATACTCTATGCTCAGAAAGCCTGGGATATACTACATTTATATCCCCAACCTGAAGAATCACAAAGGACATTAACAGAAATGTCTTTGGAATGTGATAGTGTGAATTGTGGCCCCTCCAAATTTATGTCAAAGTCCCAATCCCCAGTACCTCACAATGTGACTGTATTTGGAGATAAGGTTGCCATTAGGGTAGGCTTAATCCAATGTGACTGCCGTTCCAAGAGTGAGAAACACCAGGAATGTATGTTCACAGAGAAAAGGCCATGTGAGGATACACTGAGATACCACAATCTACAAGCCAAGGAGAAAGGCCTCCAAAAACAACCAACCCCACTGACATCTTGATCTTGAACACCTAGCCTCCAGAACTATGAGACAATAAATTTCCGGCATTTAAGTTACTCAGTCTGTGATACTTTGTTACGGCATTTCTAGCAAACTCATACAGGAGACGCTAAAAGTCTTCCTGGGAAATAATTCTGTGATCAGAAAGTTTGAGATATGATGCATTTATATCCCTACCTTAAAGAATCATACAGCACACTAATAGAAAAGTTCTCATATCATAGAAAACCATCCAACTTAGCTGAACCCAGTGTTTACTAAACTTATCTCCACAGAATATTAAGTTTCTCTGTTTAAGGGACACGTTGGTATTTCCCAGGACTCTATGTTTACAGCAGAACAAGGTGGGGTGAATGGTGCTGCAGGCCTTGGGGTCCCAGGAGAGGGAGTTCAGGTGGGAAATGTATGGTAAGGTCCGGATTTCACATACGCATAGGCCAGACCGGCCACCTGGAGGAGAATTTCACATGCATGAGAAGTTTAGAGAATCAGCTAGAAAGCAGTTACAATGGTCCAGAAAAGAGTGCTGAGGGCCAGAAAAGAGGGAGATCACTAGGCTACAGGGGAAGGGATGGAGTTTGAAATGTTTAGAAGGGAAACATTGACTGGATGTGGTCATCAGTGCAAACTGAGTGAGATAAAGGAATCTGACATGATTGCTGGATGCAATTACATAAAGACAGAAGGTGAATCTGGTTAAATGAGGGAGAAGATGAATTCAACTGTAACCTCCTATGCAGCAAGAAGCTCAAGGGGAAAGTCTTAAAAGTCTGGGAGAGAGGAGTAATCCTGGGAATAAATGGGGATAAGGCAAGGGTTTACCTCAGGCAGAAAGTGAAGGTGCACGGGACACAGCAAATTACTCAGTATCAAGTTAGCCTAGAGTCCCCGTCTTCCAGTGTTAGAACCAGAAATGGCGGCTTAATCTACAGACACATGCTAGTGGCTTCGGCTGCCGGACCAGTGACCTGGGATGGCTGGCAGTCGAGTGGCAGAGGCAGGAGGACAGGAACTTCTTCGTCCCTACCTTTGGACCACTGCTGCTTATACTGGTGCAGGCAGGCCACCATATTCCCAGGGACAGCACAGCATACACCCAGCTGCCTCACCTTCAATGCCCCAGGACATATTTTTAAAATTATGAGTTGCACACACACACACACACACACACACACACACACACACACACACACACCTTCCCTCTATAACCTGTACTGATTCAGAGGGTTGTAAGCCTAACTGGCAGACTTCACATTATCCTTATAAACCCCATGTGTTGGAATCTTCCCACCACTCCATCCAAACTCTTCAGACCACTTTGGAACCTCTTCCTGCCCAGCAACATTATCCTCTTCACTTCAGATTTATTAAAGGGAGGAATTTTACAAAGCCAGACCCATGTTGATCAGCCACGATGCTGTATGTGAAAGAGACCTGAGTCCTAGTCCCTGCTTTTCCTCTATCTCATTTAACTTCTCTAGCTTTCATTATCTTCACCTGAAAAGTCTGAGAGATAGACAAGACTGACGCTGCTTGGTCTCAATATATTCTAAAATTCTATGGGCAGGTTCCCACTGGTTTGGAAGAGAGGGAAAGGGTGTCCACATGAGAGTAAGAGACAGTTTTAAGATTTTGGCCACCGGATAGCAGACAATTCTTGATTTGTGGCGATATCCATTGTGTGTGGCTTGGGAGAGGTCCCTCTCTCCAGCAGGCACGAGCCGGCCCAGGACCCAGGCTTAGCACAACGGATTCCCCTGAATCTTGAGAGAGTGAGCCGAAGATCTAATTTAAAGTCAATCCCAGTGACAAAGGCAGTATGGTGAGTCCAATGATGGCGACTTATCCAGACTGTGCCGAGGGGTAACTTCGACCATGTCCCCATTATCCATTCTCCAGCCGTGGCTCTCCAGGCTTCTGCCCACCTCTGGGCATTGCCCAATATTATTTGAATAAGTTCCTTTTATTTCTTATTAACTCTGTTTTCAAACTTTTTACAAGCAATAGGAAAAATAATATTTATTTTTAACATCTGAATATTAAACCCTGGCAAGACCAATATGATGAATAAGAACAATCAATTTTTTTAAACGAAGAATAAACAGAGTAATTTCAAAGCACAATGGACAATCATAAACCATGGTTTACAAACCTATTATTCTACACTAAATCATAGTTTAAAAATCAAGCCATATTAAAAGCCCTCTATTGACAAATGGGAGTCCCCAGTCCTAGTCCTACTCTCCAAAGGCAAACACTTGTAATTCTGTTAACTATTTCTTTGAGGTGTACTTCCATTTCTTAATCATATGTTCACACTGCTATAGTGGATCAATTTTAGACATTCGCATTATCAATTATCTTCTTGATATGGTAATGAGGATTTAAATGTCTTATACAGCCCTCACCCTTCCATTTCCCTTCACAATATCCCCAATCTAGTTGTATCACAATTTTTAAACTATATCAAAAGTGTTCGCTATATTATATCATGAAAATACTATTCCTTACTAAGCCAATTAGCCGACAATTACATTATTTCCTTGCTTATATAACTTTTGCTTTTCTTGTGTTAATAAGATTTGCCTTGATTTGTACTTATTTATACCAGTTCCGTAATGTATTTGTCCAAATACTCAAACATATAAAACAGTCTCTCAGTTTCCTTACACGCTGGGCACAGCGTCTCAGAGCCCTCTCTCCAGGTGGATGGCCAGGGACTGTACTGCGAATTTCTTCTCTGCTCCGTGGTTGGATTTCCTGTACCTGTTGTTGCTTACTTTTATCTTTTTTTATTTTATTTTTCTGAATCTCATCCTACAGAATCTTCCTAAGAAAGATGCATGGTGTGTAAATTTTTGAGTCTTTCCATGTATGGAATTTTTTTAAAATTCTGCTACCAAACTGATTGATTGTTTTTACTTAGTAAAAACCACCCTTTACTGAATAGGGTGGTACTAATACTTCCACAGAAATAATATTTCTCAAGTATCTTCTAGCACCCATTGTTACTCTTAAGCATTCTAATACCACTCTGATTCCTATTCTTTTTATGGCACCTGTCCTCCTTCCTCTTTCCTCCTCCTCCTTCTTTTCCTCTTCCCTACACACACCCACCCCTACCCCCTACCTCCACCCCCATCCCTCTCAACACTCCCCACCACTGTGGTCCAAAACTTGGCATTGAAGTACCTGATGTGGGTGTACTTTTCATTTATTTTGGCGAAGAGCTAAACGGTTGGTAGGATTTTAGCTGGGAGACAAATGTCCCTTAGTTCTGAGTCGTTTTCTCATTTATTTCTTTGATATTTGCCTTTTCTCTCTCTCTCTCTCTCTCTCTCTCTCTCTCTCTCTCTCTCTCTCTCTCTCTCTCTCTCTCTCTCTCTCTCTCTCTCTCTCTCTCTCTCTCTCTCTCTCTCTCTCTCTCTCTCTCTCTCTCCTGTTTTCTCTTTAGAATTTCCATTAAAAGAATTCCTGGATTGAGCCCTTCATTTTTGTCAACATTTCTCTGCAATTTTATACCTCTTTACTTTTGTTTTACTTGTCTCAACTCTATTTCCTAATACCTCAATTGGATTTTTTCAATTTTTAGTTATATTTTTTTATATTCGGTTCCTATTTTGTGTTCTCTGTTCTTTTTCGTATTATCCTGTTCATGTCTTAAGGATGCAATTTTTTTAATCTCTTTTAAGATTAGCAGTAATAGGGCTTTTGATGTTTCCTTCTGTTCCCTAAACTAAGTTTGCCCTGGATTTTTTTTATGTTTGTTTTGTACTCTCTCATTTACATAAAAGACTTTCCTCAAATGCATAATGACCTTTAGTTGTCCTTTCATATTTAAAGCAAGGCATTCCAAAGCCCTTGCTGGGCATGGTGTAGCTTGTGGGTGGATGGACTGATGGGCTTCCTTGCCTTTATACTAAGAAGACTCTTCTGTCATCCATAGTATCAGCACCTGGACGTCTCTTTTCCACAGATGTTAAGATTCCCCCAGGAAAGATTCCTTCAGTATCCTCCCTGAAGGGCGTACTCCAGCTGCTGGCATTCTGGAAGGTCAGGAAAAGGAAGTAAAAGTCCCACTACCAACCATGCAAATCTCTGCTAAACTTCCCCTGGTTTCTGACACCTGCCTCATCCCACTTCTTGGGGTCTCTGTGGGCTGAGGCTTCCAGAGCAGGTTGGATCAGCTCACTTCCCAAAAGCATCTTTATTATCAGGCACTGAAGTTCTAACATCCTACCTCTGCTGAACCGGTCACTCTTCCTCCACCCACTTTCTATTTTTCGAAAACTAGCCCCAATCTGTCATCCTGTTGTCTCCGCCCATGCACTCTTTAACCTTGTGGGTTTATAACATTTAACTTCACTGTCATTTTAGACTAGTTTAGGGGAAAGAGGAAATAAACATGGGCAACCAATCGGAACTGTCTAATCAATCAGAAGTCAATATATCAGAAGTCAATCAATACCCTTTTGCTCAAGCAAACCAGAGTAGGTTTTTATTGCTGTAACTAAAATTGGTGACAGATACAGGATGCCGGAGGAGGCTCGGTGAGGATGACTGCGGCCTGTGCTGGAGCTGATGAAAAAGGGCAAGTCGGAGGCAAAACTGGAAATAAAAGAAATATTGTTTTTCTGTGCCAAGTCTGGAAAACTAGCTGAGCACCCAAACTCCAGAACTTATTTTCATCAATTCTAGCAGTGATGAGACCGCCAGCTCAGATTTTGGGATGAAAGAAGGGAAGCTTCCTTCTCTGCTCTAATCTACAGTCCCTACAGGCTGTTTGGGGCGATGTGTACTTCAGGAGATCAAGCAACTGAACAGGTACAATTTCACAGAGAATTCTCGATCAAGTCCACAAGCACACTTTGGGCTCAGGCTCTGTTTATCACTCCTACAGGGGAAGGACGTCAGATACTTATCCTACAACTTCATCTCCCAGCCAATTTAAATTAACTTACATGAGGCAACACAAGGTAGGGAGAGGAGACGACCCATTGGTAACCTTAGGATTGTCATTACACCAATTAGATGTGCATCAGGTCTGGGGATTTATAATAGCCTGTTCAAAGAAATAGTTCAAACATACCGGCTCACTTTGATCAACACATCCCTCTAGAAAGATGAATGATTTAAAAATCTATAGAATACAGGGATCTGGGCTCCTTCAACATAAAACCAGGCTGAGGGTGTCCTGGGTGACCTGTCCTCGCTGAGGGTGAGCTTGAGGACAGTGAGGGAAGCCATGGAAGGCTAGAGCGAGTTCTGTTAGGAGGAGTGGGATGGGGCCAGTGTGCAGCTCGTGGATGGGTGAGTTGTCCAGAGGGGACTCCAGCAGAAAGAAGGGAGAGCAGGCTGGAAGAATGGGAAAAGCTTCCCTGAGTAGCTGGGCTGGTAGGGTAGGAGGTTTAGATAAACTTAAAGGAAAAAGAAGGTCATTAAAACGTTAGATAGTAAGAATGAGGTTGAGCAAAACTGAAGAGAAAGCAAAACATGTCCCTGCCCTCAAAACTAACATTAAGAGAGACATCATCAAAATGGCGGCATGAGGAGAGCCTCTGTAAAGCTCCCCTGGAATTTACAACTAATTGAACAACAATAACTCCACAAAGCACTCCCTGCACAGCAGACAGGCAAGACGAAGAGGCCCACTACTGAATTCACTTAAAGGTGGGAGAATCGCGTGAGTGGGGGAGTCGGGAAGGGAGAAGTGCGGAGACAGAGCCGCGCAGGCACAGGACACAGACCTGGCTCAGTGCTCCCTTCTCCCTGCATCCCGGAACTACCGCAGGTGCGGGAGAGGGAAGGACTCGGACTGCTAGGGCTCCGCTAAGGCCCACAGGGCTGAGGGGACAGCATATAACACAGCTCAACACAACGCTCACGGCAGAGACCTCGGAGAAAAGACTGAGGGAAGAAGGCTGAAAACGGTGGTTTAAGCCCTCACTGCCGAACAGAGAACGGAAGCCTTAGGCACTGAGACTAGCTGCCCCCTCCCTACTGTCCCAGAGCTCGCCCCGCCAACACCTGCCCGGTGCTAGAAGCGGAACAGTAACCGAGTCATGTCAAAAGAACAGAGTATTTGCTGTTCTGAGAACTGTGGACCGCAGACACAGATTCGCTGCCCAACTAGTTCCGGCAAAGGGGAGGGAGCTGTGGAAGCAGGACCAGTTGTGGTGGTGGTCACCGCCATTGCTCTGGGCCACCTCTCACAACTCACCCCGCCCCTGGCCCCACCTATCTGGGTGGATCCCTGCAGGAGTAAACAGAGCTGCTGAAACATACCAGCTCAGAATCTGGTGCAAAAAGAGTTTTGGAACTTCAAAAGCTCTTCGCATACCCACAGGTAGGCGGTGCCCTATGACCCAGGCAAACTGTTAACAGAGGACAAGCCAGTTTCCCAGGGAATCCCCCCATTGTGTGAGAAGCTGGAATAGTGCAGAGAAAACATAGCACTACTGTGTCAGAGAGAAAAAAAAAAGGCTGCAGTCGGAGAGAAAATAAAAAGTTCTACCAACAAGTACTCAAAACAAAAGAAAGACCTCTTCCTATCAACCTGTTGCAGAAGCCACTTCTGTAGATGTCTAAGAATAGAAATAATAAATCAGTAAATGCCATGAATAACCAAGGCAACAAGACAGCTCAGAAAAAAAGTGAAAGTCTCCAGAAAAGGAACTTAAAGATATGGAAATATGTGACTTACATGACAGAGAATTCAAGATTGCAGTTCTGAAAAAACTCAACGAGATGCAAGAAAACACAGAAAGGAAATTTAATGAACTCAGAAACACAAAGAACAACATGGGCATTTTACGAAAGAGATTGAAATTTTAAAAAAGACCCAAAGGAATTTCTAAAGATTAAGAACTCATTAGAAGAAATTAAGAATGAAATAATCAGCTTAGGTAGTAGAGTTGACCAGATGGAGGGAAGATTCAGTGACATCAGATACAAACCTGGAAATTACACAGATGGAAGAAGAAAGAGACTTGAGACTTAAAAGAAATGAAAGAACTCTACAAGAATTTTCTGACTCTATCAGAAAGAACAATATAACACTAATGGGGATACAGGAAGGAGACGACACAGAGAAGGGAACAGATAATATACTAAAACAAACTGTTGATGGAACTTCCCAAACTTGTGGACAAAACTAGATCCTCAAATCCAAGAAGCAAATAGAACACCTAATTACCTCAATCACAACAGGCCTTCTCCAAGGCACATTGTATTGAAGCTGTCTAAAATCAATGACAAAGAAAGAATCCTCAAGGCAGCCAGGGAAAAGAAGACGGTAACCTACAAAGGAAAGCCCATTAGATTATCATCAGATTTTTCAGCAGAAACTCTACAAGCCAGGAGGGAGTAACCAAATATTCAAACTATTGAAAGAGAGAAATTATGAGCCAAGAATAATATATCCAGCAAAGATATCCTTTAGATATGAAGGAGCAATAAAGACCTTTCCAGAAGTACAGAAGCCGAGGGAATTTTCTAATACACGACCTGCACTACAAGAAATACTAAAGGAGGCAATTCGACCACCAGCAACAGGGACAATTTGTGGCAAAATAAAAAGGGGGAGAGTAAAGGCCTAAAACGGAATATGGGAATGGAGAAAGGAGCGTGCTGAAGAAAATGGAATACTCTAAATATCAAACTTTCTTTTACATAAACTTAAGTGTAACCACTCAAAAAAAAATCTAGAACTGATATACATACTGTAATAAAGAAAGAAACAGAGGAAACATCATAGAATACCACCACACAGAAATAATAGACAACAACAAAAAGGCAAAGAAACAATGGAGACACAGCCTTACTAGAAAACTAAAGATAGAATGACAGGAAATCCTCACGTATCAATAATCACCCTAAATGTAAAGGGACTGAACTCACCAATAAAAAGGCACAGAGTACCAGATTGGATCAGAAACTAAACCCAACCATATGCTGTATCCAAGAGACACATCTCAGCTACAATTACAATCATAGACTCAAAGTGAAAGGGTGGAAATTGACACTCCAAACAAATGGTACCCAGAGAAAATCAGGTGTAGCCATAATGATATCAGATGAAACAGACTTCAGGGTAAAAAAGGTAACAAGAGACAAAGATGGATATTTCATAATAGTAAAGGGGACTATAAAACAAGAAGACATAGCAGTCATCAATATTTATGCCCCCAATCAGGAAGCAACAAAATATACCAAGCAACTACTAACAAAACTAAAGGGAGAAATTGACTAAAACACAATTATACTAGGGAACTTAAATACATCATTGACAGCTATGGATAGATCATCCAAACAGAAAATAAATAATGAAATAGCAGCCCTAAATGACACATTAGATGAAATGGACATAATTGACATACATATAGAGCACTTCATCCTAAAACAGACTATACATTCCATTCGAGTGTACATGGAACATTCTCAAGGTTAGACCATATATTGGGACATAAAACTAGCCTCAACAAATTTCAGAAGATTGAAATCATACCAAGCATATTCTCTGATCACAAGGCTTTGAAATGGGATATCAACTGCGAAAAGAAAGCAGGAAGAAACACAAATACACAGAGATTAAACAACATATTTTAAAGAACGACTGGGTCAAAGAAGAAATTAGAAGAGAGATTAAAAGATACACAGAAACAAATGACGATGAAATTACATCCTACCAAAATTTCTGGGATGCAGCAAAAGCAGTTTTAAGAGGGAAATGTATATCATTACAGGCCTATCTCAAGAAACAAGGAAAATCCCAAATAAATAACCGTATGTTACACATTAAAGAACTAGAAAAAGAAGAACAAGTGAAACCCAAGGTCAGCAGAAGAAAGGAAATAACAAAAATCAAGCAGAACTAAAAGAAATAGAGAACAAAAAGACAATAGAAAAAATTAATGGGGCAAAGAGCTGGTTCTTTGAAAATATTAACAAAATCGACAAACTCTTGGCTAGACTCACTAAGATAAAAAGAGAGAAGACACTAATTAACAAAATCATAAATGAAAAACGGGAAGTTATCACGGACACCACAGACATACAAAGGATCGTGTAAGAATACTATGAAGGACTATATGCCACCAAATTCAATAACCTAGAAGAAATGGACAAGTTCTTAGAAACATATACCCTTCCAAGACTGAACATAAAGAACTGAAAAATCTAAACAGAACGATCACCAGTAACGAAATTGAATCAGTCATCCAAAACCTTCCCAAAAGCAAAAGTCTGGAACCAGATGGCTTCACTAGTGAATTCTACCAAAAGTTCAAACAGGATCTAAAACCTATCCTTCTCAAACTCATCCAAAAAATTGAAGAGACAGTATTCCCTAAGTCATTTTATGAAGCCAACATTACCCTGATATCAAAACCTGGGAAGGACAACACAAAAAAAGAAAACTAAAGACCAATACCTCTGATGAATACAGATGCAAAAATCCTAAACAAAAGTCTAGCAAATTGAATACAACAACGCATTAAAAAGATTATTCACCACGACCAAGTGGGGTTCATCCCCGAGGCACAAGGATGGTTCAACATCCGCAAATCCATCAATGTGATACATCACATAAACAAAATAAAGGACATAAATCATACGATTATATCAATTGATGCAGAAAAAGCATTTGACAAGATACAACATCCATTTATGATTAAAACACTTAATAAAATAGGTATAGAAGGAAAATACCTTAACATAATAAAGGCCATATATGACAAGCCCTCAGCTAATCTCATAATTAATGGTGAAAAACTGAAGCGCTTTGCTCTACGTTCAGAAACACGACAGAGCTGTCCCCTATCACCTCTGCTTTTCAACATACTTTTGGAAATCCTCGCCAGAGCAATCAGGCAAGAGAAAGAAATAAAAGACATCCAAATTGGGAATGAAGAAGTTAAATTGTCACTCTTTGCAGATGACATGATGCTATATAGAGAAAACCCTGAAGACTCCACCAAAAAACTATTAGAAACAATCAATGAATACAGTAAAGTTGGTGGCTACAAAATCAACGTACAAAAGTCCATTGCATACCTATATACTAACAATGAAATCTCAGAAAAAAAAACACAAAAAACAATTCCCTTTGCAATTGCAGCAAAAAAAAATAAAATAGCTAGGAACAAACTTAACCAAGGATGTGAAGGACCTATATGCTGAAAACTATAAGACATTTTTTTAAAGAAATTGAAGATGACACAAAGAAATGGAAAGATATTCCGTGCTCATGGATTGGAAGAATCAACATACTTAAAATGGCCATATTATCCAAAGCGATACACAGATTTAATACAATCCCCATCAAAATCCCAATGGCATTTTTTAAAGAAATAGAACAAAAAATCATCAGATTTGTTTGGAAATCAGATTTGTTTGGAAAAGACCCCGAATAGCCAAAGCAATCCTAAGAAAAAAGAACAATGCTGGAGGTATCACACTGCCTGACTTTAGCTTGTATTACAGGGCTACAATAATCAAAACAGCATGGTATTAGCAGAGAAACAGACACACAGACCAATGGAGTAGAACTGAGAACCCAGAAATAAAACCACCTAAATATGGACAGAAAAATTTTGACAAAGAAGCTAAAAACATACAATGGAGGAAAGACAGCCTCTTCAATAAATGGTGCTGGGAGATTTGGATAGCCACGTGCAAAAGAATGAAACTGGACTGTTATCTGTCACCATTTACCAAAATTAATTCAAAATGGATCAAAGACTTAAGCATAAGACCTGACACAACAAACTGCATAGAAGAAAACATAGGTACTAAACTTATGGACCTTGGGTTCAAAGAGCATTTTATGAATTTGACTTCAAAGGCAATGGAAATAAAAGCTAAAATAAATGAATGAGACTATACAAAACTTAAAGGCTTCTGCACAGCCAAAGAAACCATCGACAAAATAAAGAGGCAACCAACTGAATGGGAGAAGATTTTTGCAAACAGTGCCTCCGATAAGGGGCTAATATCCAAAATATACAAGGAACTCATGAAGCTCAACAACAAGAAACAAACAACCCAATTGAAAAATGGGCAGAGGAAGGACCTGAAGAGACATTTCTCCAAAGAGGACATACAAATGGCAAGCAGACATATGAAAAAATGCTCAACATCACTAATCATCAGAGAAATGCAAATGAAAACCACAATGAGATATCACCTCACCCCAGTCAGAATGGCTTTCATCAACAAGACATATAGTAACAAGTGTTGGAGAGGCTGTGGAGAAAAAGGAACCCTCATACACTGTTGGTGGGAATGCAGACTGGTGCAGCCGTTATGGAAGGCAGTGTGGAGGTTCCTCAAAAAATTATAAATAGAATTACCATATGACCCAGCAATCCCTCTCCTGGGTATCTACCCAAAAATTTGAAAACATTTATACATAAAGGCACGTGTGCTCCAATGTTCACTGCAGCTTTGTTTACGGTGGCCAAGACATGGAAACAACCAAAATGTCCTTCGATAGATGAATGGATAAAGAAGTTGTGGTACATATACACAATGGAATACTATTCAGCAGTAAGAAAAGATGATATAGGAACATTTGTGACAACATGGATGGATCTTGAGAGTATAATGCTAAGCGAAGTAAGTCAGACAGAAAAAGTGGAGAACCATATGATTTCACTGATATGTGGTATATAAAACTGAAAACAACAAAAGAACAAGACCAACAAATGAAGAAACAAAAACTCACAGACACAGACAATAGTTTAGTGGTTACCAGAGGGTTAAGGGGGGATGTGGGGGGTGGGAGATGAGGGTAAGGGGGATCAAATATATGGTGACGGAAGGAGAACTGACTCTGGGTGGTGAACACACCATGGTATTTATAGTTGATGTAATACATAATTGTACACCTGAAATCTATGTAATTTCACTAACAATTGTCACCTCAATAAATTAAAAAAAAAAAAAAAAAAAAAAAACCTAACAATAAGTATATAGACAGATTGCTCTGAGCCCAAGCTGCCGGAACACTGCCCAGAAACAGTTGCTGGAAGTACTCCTAGTGGGATACTTTTTGCACAAGCATTATGAAAAATATTTAATTTTCTTCCTAATCCTTTTCCTGTAAAATACCTGTGTGTCTCTTAGAGGAAGAAATGCAGTTAGCATGACCAGGGCAGTGAGCAACTTTCTTGGCTTGGACGTCCACAGGCAGATGGGAGGCCAGCGAGGCTGGCTGGGGTTGCTGGCCAGGCCTGGGCCCAGTGCCAGGCTGCCTACCTGCTGTGGGAGTTTCCGGTGGGCAGAGGTTGTACATGAGGCCCCTGTAATCCCAGGATCAGGTTGGTGAGCACCAATTCTTGCCCACAGTAAGTCCTGGGGAACTTGGTTGGGATAAAGCCACCTTGGAACTTTAAGGCCTCCAAAGTTTTCCTGGTCATTTCCTCAAAGATGAATTCTAATGTGAATTAAGGTCATGGAGAAACGGCCTGGTGAAGACTACAAAGAAGTTAATTTCACAAGGCCTAGAACCACAGCATCTAACTTTGAATGTGTGCTGACCACATGCCAGGTGCCAGCCACGCGCTCTGTATAGATGACCACACTGAATCCTTACAAGAGCCACCCGTCAGGTGATACCATCATCTCTGTTATTAAATATGAGGCAGTTGAGGCTTGCAATGTTATATGACCCACCCAAGATCACACAGGAAATAAGAGACTGACCCAGGAAATGACCCAAGTCTGCTAATGGCCAGAAACCTCTCAACTGCATCCCAAGGAAAACTGAGGCAGGGTAGGACACCATCGAAAGAAGGCTGGAAAGCCCGAGAGACAGAGTTCCAACATGGCAACCACAAACGTCCATAAACCTGCCCAGTTTGGCTGGACAGTGAACTCTGAGAAAGACACGTGGAGTTTCCTCTAGACAAAGGCGGCCTGGACAGCCAGTGAGCAGAGTATCAGCCTCGTTCCCCACTTGCCCAAGAGCCTGGGCACAGGAGCTGCTTCTGAGTGACCAACAAGTGGCTTTGTGCCACAGCTCAGCCCATCTGCCCAGTAATCCTGGCAAAAGAGCTGCTGGGACATCAGAGACACCCGTCATCGTAGCCAGTGACACACACAGCAATATGTCTGTACCCGGTACTATACTATGTTCCATGTACCGATTCCCTTCATTCCCTCAGCAATCCCCTGAGGTACCATTATTAACTCCCAGGTACAGATGAATAATGCGGCACAGAGTGATTCTTCCAAGATAGCATAACTAGATAGGGGTAGAGACCCAAATCTGAGCCCAGCAATTTGGTGCCAAAGCCCAGTGTCTAACCATTCTGTATACTACCTGTCCTTATACCAAGAACTACCCTGAGTTTTGGCAGGCCTAATAAATATCCATGAAGACCTACTATGTTCCAAAGCCAGTGTATGAGCTGGGAATATGAACTTAACTAAGGCTATGTCCATTTTTCAGGATCTCACCATTTACAATGCAGACACATAACCAGGTGGGGCTCTATGAAGTCGGGGGAGGAGGGTGCACAGGGCATAGGGCAGCACATATTAGGGCACCTAACTTGATCTCAAGAAGTCAGGGAAGGTTTCTTGGAACAGACGCTATTGGAGCTACATCTTAAAAATTAAGTAGAAGCTAGCCAGCAAGACAGCCCAAGAAACACCACATTTAAATTCTTCTAGAGTTTCTAAGCTCCACTTTGTTTGAACCAAGTCAAATCCCTAGGAAGCTCCCAGTGTGAAGGATATCATTTCAGCTTTCCACAGAAAAACTTGCACTGAAATAAAATATCACATTGTTTATGCTTTTGGCTTTCGGCCAGGGCTGATACAAGCAGCAGCAGTAGGAATCACATTTGCATTGTTTGTAAAACTGCTAGCAAAGACTCTATCCATTATGTTGTTCTGTATCCCTTATCTGGAAACTCATGTGATAAATGTCTCCCAAAGCACTAACCTAAAAAAAAATACAATAAAGCAGGAATAGAAGCCTCTCCCAATGGCCTGATACTCTGCTTTGCAGTCAGCACTGAGGGCTATGCATTCTGGTAGGTTCTGTTGTTGCCTTGCCTACCAGGAAGCTCAGAACTGAGGTCAATATTAAGAGTTTCCCTTAGCCTGTGTTTTCTGGCATAAAGATCCCTTTGCCCTTGGTCACTGGCTCTTAACATTGTAACTTTATTTTAATGGATTTACCATTGCATATCTTTTTGTAACTTGATTTCCCAGTTATCAATACTATGGTAACACATTGCTGCACACGGAAAACAGTTGGACAGGTTTGCTTAACACTCAAAACCCACCCTGTCCCCAACACATTGATACCTACAATTTCCCATTATTTATTTGTTTCAAACCCTGAGTGTCCTTTTATACCCAGAAGGGAGGAGTCTAGGTCCACAGTCAAATATAAAAGGTCCATGGGCCAAAATTGCCCATTTGCCACCTGTGGGATCTGTGCTATGGTGTGTACTCTCAGAATGAAGAGTCGCCCCTCACACCCCTCCAGGCATAACCTTCTGTAAGACTTGAAGACAGTTCTGAAGATGTTCCTCGGGGAGTCCAAGGGCCAGCTGCTGAGAAGCATTTGAGATAACTGATGAAAGGGAGAGAGAGAGAGAGAGAGAGAGAACCCAAACCTTCCCTAACTCTTGTATTCCGTCTGTGCATGACCAACGCTGTTTGACACCACCCCACCCCGATACAAAATGAGGTGCTACAAAGCATTACAAAGATAACACATACGAAGCAGCTGGCACACAGCCGCACTTAATAAAGACTATGTCTCCATGTGCCCTCTCCATGCTGGAGTGCAATCTCCATGAGGGTGAGGACTGTGGGTGTCTCACTGCTGTAATCCCCAGCGCCTAACACAAATCCTGGCCTTTAGAAGCTGCTTGATAGATATTCATGCTTAGAACATAACATTCACTCGATAAATACTGAAAACAAACAACAGATCGGAACAGATGACAGGACGTATCTCATCACACATTTACTCCTCTCTGTAGTCAGGTGTACAGAGATAATGTAGGCTCGTTGTCTTCCAGAACTGTCTTCACAGGTCTCCATCCCAGCGGCAGCATCTTCGCGGTACGCTGGTATTCGTCTCTTCAGTATGCTCAGTCTTCTAGGCATCCTCCCCTTGTTCCTGTTCCTTCTTCCAATGGCCAGTTTTCATGACCTAGTGGTGTGGAGGGACCTTGGGGCTGACGTTGTCCTCTGACCCAGGCGGTGTGTTTGGTTTGGTCCTTCGCCCCACGGGCTGGCCTCCCTGGCGGGGTTGGTGATTGGGTCCCTGGCTGGGAGAGGGCCTGGCAGTCCTGCCTGGGCTCCCGTGATACTCAGTCCCCATCAGGTTTCTGCCAGATGCTCCCTTTGACCACGGCTTGCACGGTTCTCACATAACTGCTGGAGGAAGGACATTTCATGCTTCTCCACGATGGTTCTGATCTCAGCTGCCTTCTGCCTCCCCCAGAGGACATGTGGAAATGTTCAGATGCCTTACCCATTCTACACACTTCCTGGCCTGGCACTGGATAGATGGTGGATGGGTGAACACACCAAAGGTATAGTGTTTGTGCTTTATGTCTATGTACACATTCCTCAAGAGATGATTCTTCAGGCATCTGCCTCCCAACTTCTAGGAGAGTGCTGGGCGGTAGTAGACACCATCGATGTCTGTTAAATTGAAGTGAGCTGCGCTGAACTAAATATAGCTGACATGATTGAATTTGATATGGATCACCCTTAGTTCCGAGTTTATGTGATGGAAAACTCGATCTTTTGAAAACTAACTCACAGAATCTATTCAAGAGAAGAACTTGACTCTAGTTTGAGAGAAATAGCTGATGTTCACTATTTTCATTAAGCCATTTTGATGTTAAATTTAAAAACTATTTACTTAAAAGCAGTGTGTTTTAAAATGACATTAATAAAATCTCTGCTGGTACAAAGTGAAAGATTGGTTTAATAAGTTAATTTTAATTCACATTTGTTTTTCGAGTCGATGGAGTTTAATTTTATAAATTAAAATAATGCTTTAGTGTTGTGTTTTTTTAAGTGTTCACCCCCCCAACATTACTGACATGGACCAGCCCAGCCCTGGAGAGCTGATTTCATGAGATGTGGCAAACCCACATCCTGGTCCACCTCGCTCCATCTCCTCTCTTACTTGACACCAGTGTTTCTCAACCGGCACATAGGGTTCACCTAGGGAAGCTTAAAAAAAAATCAGTGCCCAGGCCCCACCCTGGCAATTCTGACTGAATCAGTCTGGGTGGCACCTGAGCCATCATTAGCTTTGAGAGAAGAGTGAGAATGCCAGAGAGAGACCAGGAGAACAAGAAAAGAAAGCTGCCTGGCCTAACATATGAAAAACAGACACTGGAAGTCCACATGCAGCGTGGTCTGGGGTCATTTGCTGTAGTGATAAAAAATAGTTCCTCTGGCCCCTGTGGGCATCAGGAAACCAGAACTGATATTCAAAATACCTACCTGTATTCACAAGAAAAGTATTGCTTGTCTTTGTACCATGCAAAGCCACCGTGGTGCAAGTACTGCCACCCCCATCACTCATCTCTGTCTTTTGATCTTCCGCCCCATGGATCCCGCCCAGTGGTTAACCTGACTATATGGGCATGGCCCATTGCTCATGGGGGTCCCCCTCTAAACTGTGAGATTTTTCAATGGCAACGGCTGGGTCTGATTAATTTTGTAACCCCATTGCCTAGTCCAGTCCAGTGGTTCTCAACCAAGGGCAATTTTGTCCCCTCACCTCGGGAAACATTTGGAAATATCAGGAAACTTTTTAGTGTCACAGCTTGGTGGCAGGCGGGAGCTACTGGTCTCTAGTGGGTAGAAGTCAGGCTTTCTGGGAGACATCCCACAATGCTCAGGGCAGTCCTCCAACACAAAGACTCATCTGGCCAACAATGTCAGTAGCGCCCAGGTTGAGAAACCCTGGTTTAGTCTAACACATGACATACTCACAAGAGTTGGCACTAAATATCAGAAAGATATGCCCATCAGGAACTTTCTTCTTCCCTTACGTATCCATCATATGCACAGATGAGGCCAACATGATCTATAAACATCTAGACTGCTCATGTCAGATTTGTCAGCTAACTGATCTCAATTTGACAAACTTGTGAACTTAATCGATTAAATAACAGAGTTCCTTCAAGAAGGCTGGAAGCCTCCATTCCAATGATGATCCCAAAGCTCTTGGCAGAGAAAATGTGAATGGGAAAGACTGGCTCCCTCAGGTCAGTTCTCCAGGAAAATCCATCTGAACTAAGGAAGAAAATACCTGGACAGGTTTTCCTATAAGTAGAGCACAGTACTGAGGGAGAGCTTTCAGCTGCACCTATGACTCTCTATTGAATCACCAGCATCTAAGCCAGGGCTGTCCAAACTGCGGCCCGCAGGCGATCCATTGTTTATTGGCCCACAGCAAATTCCAAAAACATATTTAGTTTACTTAAATAAACCAGGTGAGGCAATACGTACTTCACCTCGAGTGAGTGGCCGGCTGTTTGTGTATTTTACCGCATATGGCCCTTGGTGAAAAACGTTGAAAAAAATTTGGACACCCCTGCTCTAAGCGCTCAGATGGGATTAAATTCCATCCTCTACTCTTGCCCTGCCCCTCAATACAGTGTTCTCCAATTTTTCATATTATATATCCCAAATTTAGAATAACGACGAGAGAAACCACTATTTGTGTTTGAGCACTTACTATATACTAAGCAATGTGCTGAGAGTTTTATATGGCTTAGCTCCTGGAAAGCTCACAGCAAGCTTATGGTATAGTTTCTGCCAACATGCCTACAATACAAATGAGAAAAATGCCTACCAATACATGAGAATAGGCCATGATAGAATACAGCTGTTTATCACAACACGTGGCTGTGCCCTGAGGCCAACCGTTTACAGATGGGTCACTGCTCAGCCCCACTTCCACCAGGCACCTGGTCTATAGAATCACCTCTCTGCCAGCTCACCTGAACTGCCTCGGGGGGGCCCATGAGCCTTCTCACCTGAGTCAACAACTAAGTCAAAGATTTCACCTTTGGGAGAGTGAGTAAACATGCTGAAAATGTACAAAAGCCTCTCCAGTTCTAATCAACAGTACTCAGAAGTCCAAACAATTGTCAACAACCCAGTTCTCTATGGGATATCACCTGGAACAACATAGCAACAGATTGGAATCAGGCCAGAAACCATTTTGTTAGCCCCGACCTGGACAATCTAAGATAATCACTTAACCCTTGACTCAAAAAAACTTTAAAATTAAAACATGCTAATGTCTGCGAATAAAATAAAAAGACTCTCATATTGAACCCAAAGAAGTCACCCAGAAATGCATTACGTATAATACTTTTTTAAAAAAAATAATTTCCTCAAAAAAAATTGAATCAAATACATTTAGCATAGTTCAAATTTGCCAAAGGCTGGTTATTTTAAGAATGGACAGTGACAGGGGTGGCCCACTGAAAAACTGAGCCTTGCCAAATGGCTGTGCCCTGAGGGTAACCCTCTACAGATGGGTCACTGCTCAGCCCCAGTTCTACCAGGCACCTGGTCTATAGAATCATCTCTGCCAGCTCACCTGAACTGTCTTGGGAGCCCATGACTCCTCTCAACAACTAAGTCAAATCTGTGCCTTCCTACCTCATCCTACTCAAGGAGGGCTTGTTGAGCCACATGATTCAGACTGAGATTGTATTCTTATTGGTTCATAGAAAAGAGAGTACCTGTGTTAGTTCTCTATTTATGCTGCAACAAATTACACCGAATTTAGCAGCTCAAGCAAAACACATTTATTATCCTGGAGTTCTATATGTTAGAAGTCTGATACGGGGCTCACTGAGCTTAAGTTATAGTGATGGCAGGGCTGTAATCCTTTCTGGAGGCTCTAAAATAGAACCCGTGTCCTTGCCCTTTGCAACATCTAGAAGCCAGTCTCATTCCTTGGCTTGTGGAACCTCACTCCATCTTCAGAATCAGCAATATTGCATTTCCCTGTGCCTTTCATCACTAGTTTCATCTTCCTCTGATGCTTTTGTCTCCATCTTCCACTTTTATGGACCCTTATAATTACACTGGGCCCACCTAGATAATCTCCCTATCTTAAGGTCAGCTAAGTAACAATCTTAATTCCATCAACAACCTGAAGTCTTCTTTGCCATGTAACCTAATATATATATATATATATATATATTTTTTTTTTTTCCACAGGTTCCAGGAGTTAGGACATAGACTGTGGGAGGGGTGCAGTATTCTGCCTACCACACCACCTCTGGGATGGGGTAGCAAACAGTCAGAGGACTTTGGCCCCAATGATAATGTCTTAAATGCATTTGAAAGCCTTTCTATGGGACATGCCCTTTTTAGTTTGCCCAGTCCCTACCACTCTCTATTGTCTTTCCCCAGCTCTCTGCCCTCATTTACATTATCCGCCTGGACCAAGGAGGCATTTTGGTTTTCCAACTCAGGCCTAGTGAGTGAGTCTTCAAGAGAGAGCCAGTTGCTTAGCTTAGGCTCTTCTCTTAGGAAGCCGAGCTCAAAGGGGTGATCTTAAGAATGGACACCAAGAGTTCCTGGCACCATGCCATCTGCAGTCCTCTCCAAAGCTAAAGGAGTGAATAATGAATGGAGATTCTGGAATACACACACACTAATGTGACTCACAAAAAAAAAAAAATTGGAGTGGCATTTGTTCCTATTAATATTTAGGTGACTTACAATTCTAGATATATATCTCTGTAATGATTTATCTGAATTTTATAGACCCTTGCTTTTTCCCAGCTGAAACCCAGTTACTTCTTCCAAAATAACTCATTGGACTGATCGCTTTAAATTTAAAGAGGCACTGGAGAACTATGGCTGCCTGAACTGTTCAAATCATGTCTTCTGTGGAAGGTGCTGTTATACTTTTGGATGACCTGGATACAAAGCACTGCAGATTCACAGTAAAATATGGTGGGAGTAGGGAATGAAAAGGAGACAGAGGCAGAGCCAGGCTGGAGAAGGGTGTCAACAGACCAGGCAGAGGCTCAGGGGTGCCAAAGGGAAGAGCTCCAGAAATAGTAGCTCAAGCAACAAGAACTTATGTGGAAGGCTGAATATTAACCAAGACTGACAGAGGTGGGAACTCTCATAGGACATAAGAATTGTCCTGCATGGCAAAGAGGGTGAAGAAGAATTTTATTTATTAAGGACCCGCATCTCTCAGGTAATTTACATCAACCTATGACATTTATTCATTTATTCTTCCAATCTTAGCAGGATTTGTCTTAATAATCAGAAAGATGTAAGTTCAAATTCCAGCTGTGCCATATGCTAGCTGGATATCTTTGAGTAAGTTATCTCTATTATCTTTGGGATAACTTTGGGTAACTTTCTGACCTTTATCTTCTAATATGTATTTAGAAATTATAATATATATTATCTGTATTTAGAAATTATATAAATTACAGTATATACCTCACACAGCATGTAACTTTTACAGTGTATTTCCAAAGAATATTTAATGTCATGGAAAAAGGCTTATTAACAACATTAAAATGGAAGAAAGTAGATAGCAAATACCAATATAATTCTGATTTTGTAAAAATACTTTGAATATATGCCCATCTATATACTTTGAACATATACACATATAGGATTTCAAGACAAGATAGCAGACTAGGTAAATGTTGTGCTTATTTCCTGTCACAACTACATCAAAATTATAACTAAACCACAGAAAAACCATTATTGAGAATTTCCTGAACTCTAGTTGAACTGAAGACTTAAAACTAAGAACATACAGAAGAAGCCACCTCGAGACAGGTAGAAGGGGCAGAGACACACAACACTGGTCTCACACCCACATGGTGGTTAAAAATCACAAGGGATATCTCTGCTGAAAAGTCCTCCCTGAAGAGCAAGGGGTTCCAGTCTAACACCAAGCACCCCAGCCCAGGGTTCCAGGGCCAGGAAGAAAAATCCACAAAACTTCTGGCTCTAAAAGCCAGTGGAGATTGTGGTTGAGTGAGATGGAGGGCAACTGGAGTCCCAGGCATTCCTCTTAAAGGGCCCATGCATTGACTTACTCGCTGGTGAATTCTCCGGCTCTGAGCTCCAGCACTGGGGCAGCATCTCCAGAGGTGCCAGGGACATACGGGGAGAAACTGAATTGTCTGGCTTCAGGGTGAGGGCTGGAGGGGCAGCTTTCTCCAAGACAGAAGTGCTGATAGAATTCATTATTTCTGTGTTGAGCCCTCCCCCAACCAAGCAGGTGGCTGCCATATCTGCATCTCCATCAACCCAGCTAAACTGTTCAACCCACCCTCATGATTCCCTATGACCCCACCCCACACAACTTGCACATCCACCCAAAATACTTCCAGTGACTTTTACATACAAATGCACTTTCTTGGCTTATGCTGCAGATTTTCCTAAAATCTCTCATAGGTTCACAAACCACAAAAAAGCAGCTTCTGCCTCAGTGTACCCCATACTTCTTGCTGAGCAGCACCAAGCCCAGTGGCAGTTGGCCTTGGTTCATTGCTTAGCCTCTCCCAAGCACCTCCAAGCCCAGAGTGGGTGGCTGCCATCTGCAGATTGCTTTGGGGATCATGCCAAGAGGCCCCAAGTTGTGGCTGAATTTGGCCTGCAACAGGGTCCCTCCCAGAAGGCCTCAAGGCCAGCACACCCATTGACTGGCTTCAAACCCAGCTGCAGTACCACCCAGATGCCTCTGCAGGTGACACACCGATAGTGTAGACTGGGCAGGCACCAGAGTCCTGCTAAAGCAAATCCTGCTCTATAGGGTCAACCCCCTCACAACAGCTCCTCCACTGTAGTCATCGCCAGTCCTTACAACCAATCAGCCTGAGGGTCAATTCCTCCTATTGACATGCAAACAGAAACCAAGGCTCAACTACAACAGGAGGGCACATACAACACACACAAAAGTCACACCTAGAGCACCCATCTTAGGTGACCAGGGAGATTTTGTCATTGGGCCCCACCGGGCAATTACTACATAAGGCCACTCTACTAAGACTGGGAGACATAGAAGCTCTACCTAATACATAGAAAAAAACACAGGGAGGAAGCCAAATTCAAGAGACAACGAAACAAGTCCCAGATGAAAAGAACAGAAAAAAACTCCAGAAAAAGAATAAACAAAATGGAGACAAGCAATCTACCAGATGCAGAGTTCACAACACTGCTTATTAGAATGTTCAATGATCTCAGTGAAAACTTCAACAAAGAGATAGGAAACATAAAAATGGAGATAGAAATCATAAGAAAGAACAAGTGAGAAATGAAGGATACAACAACTGAAATAAAAAAAATACATTAAGGGAACCAACAATAGATTAGATGAAGCATAGGGTCAAACTAGTGATTTGGAAGTTAAGGTAGCAGAAAACACCCAATCAGAATTGGAAAAAGAAAAAGAAAAAGAACACAAAAAATTGCAGATAGTTTAAGGGGCCTATGGGACAACATCAAGTCTATCAACATTCACGTCACAGGTGTACCAGAAGGACAAGAAAGAGACCAAGTAATTAAAAACCTATTTGAAGCAATAATGACCTAAAACATCCCTAACCTGGCAAAGGAAATAGACATAAAAGCCCAGGAAGCACAGAGTCCCTAACAAGATGAACCCAAAGAGGCCCACACCAAGACACATCATAATTAAACCGCAAAGGTTAGATTTCTCAACAGAAACTTTGCAGGCCAGAAGGGATTGGCATGAAATATTTAAAGTGATGAAAAGCAAGGACCTACAACCAAGATTACTCTACCCAGCAAAGCTATCATTTAGAATTGAAAGGCAGATAAAAAGCTTTTCAGACAAGAAGAAACTACAGGAGTTCTTCAACACCAAACCAATATTACAGGAAATGTTAGAGGGACTTCTAAAAGAAAGAGGAGAATAAGGAGGACGAAGAGGAAGAGGAGGAGGAAGAGGAGAAAAAGAAGAAGAAGAAGAAGAAGAAGAAGAAGAAG
This sequence comes from Rhinolophus hipposideros, assembly GCF_964194185.1. Classification (NCBI taxonomy): domain Eukaryota; kingdom Metazoa; phylum Chordata; class Mammalia; order Chiroptera; family Rhinolophidae; genus Rhinolophus; species Rhinolophus hipposideros. The sequence goes on from NC_138061.1 coordinate 61,168,908, forward strand.
AAGAAGAAGAAGAAGAAGAAGAAGAACAAGAACAAGAACAAGAACAAGAACAAGAACAAGAACAAGAACAAGAACAAGAACAAGAAGAACAAGAACAAGAAAAGATAAAAAATATGAACAATAAAATGACAGTAACTACATAAGTATCAACAATTACTTTAAATAGTAAAGGGATAGAACTAGATATTTCATGAAAATGAAAATGAAAAAAATAAGCTGGGGTACCAATACTTAGATGAAATAGACTTTAAAACAAAGACTATAACAAGAGACAACGACCCAGTAATCCCACTTCTAGGTATTTATCTGAGGAAACCCAAAGTACTATTTCAAAGGGACATTTGCATCTATATATTCATTGCAGCATTATTTACAATAACCAAGATATGGAGGCAACCTGGGTATCCATCAGTCGAGGAATGGATAAAGAGGTACATATATACAATAAAATATATACAATGAAATATTAGCCATAAAAAAGAATGGAATCTTGACATCCGCAACAACATGGATGGATCTGGAGGGTATTATGCTGAGTGGAATATGTCAGACAGAGGAAGACAAATGCCACATGATTTTACTTATATGTGGAATCTAAAGAACAAAATAAACCAACGAACAAAACAGAAACTCATAGATACAGAGAACATTTTGAGGGTTGCCTGCTGGAGGGGAATTGGGGATTGGATAAAAAAGGGGGATTAAGAAGCACAAAGTGGTACTTACAAAATAGTTATGGGAATGTAAAGTATGTCATAAGGAATAGAGTCAATAATATTGTAATACTATGTATGGCATCAGATGGGTTCTAGATTTACCTAGGTGATCACTTTGCAAGTTATATAAATGTCTAATCACTATTTTGTGCACCTGAAACTAACATAATATTGTGTCAACTTCAATTGAAAAATAAAACAATTATTAAAAATAGAACATATATGCATATGTACATATAAAAGAAAATAAATAATATTAACAATAGTTATTTCCATGGTGAGAATTCAGATGATTTAATTTTTAAATGTACTTCTCATATTTTCCAAATTGCCTACAATGAACATGACACACTTTGAAATATTTTTCTAGATTTGCATTTTTATTGCGAAAGTGATCCATGTTCACTGTAGAAAATTAAACTTTGTTACCACTGGGAACAGCTCGTTATGAATACCTCCAGATGTTTTTCTATGAATATCTAAATACATATGTAGAGGGCATGAGTTTCACTGTCCGCAAATTCAGGTGTGCAAAAAGGGCAGTTTTCCATAACTGACTTTTGTTTCTGTCTCAACCCCCCATTCCACCTACTGCCAGAAATTTCATTTTAAGCAATGACAAGTAAGTGCAGGAAATTAGACTTTTCTCGGGAAATAAGGGTTTTCTCTGTGAATTGAATTTACCTGCCCCCTTCTTTTCCGTGGACATGCATCTTCATGTGAAGGGGCCTGACATGGTATCCAGGTGTGTGTGGGTGCTGGTTCTCACTTATCATCTGACCTTGCTATGTGAGCAGAGATACACTTTTCACCTGGCCTTGGTCTGCACACTCTTCATCAGCTCACAGACTCCGAGACATCTGCTTATAAATCATGCAGAACACTCTGGGGAACCCCTTTTTCAACGGTGAGCCCTCTTCCAGTCCAACAGCTTTGGGCCCTCCATTTCTCAAAGCCCCTCTCAAGGGGTGATGTGGAAAACTTCTGGATGCTCCTCCACTTGCCCTTAGAAGGGACTTTCTCGAGCTTTCTCTGGCTCTGAGAGAAATTTCTGTTTCTCTGAGCTGCAGCCACCTGAAGGGAGGCCTTTTGCGAGCGCCACCACTCTATTGAGTTCAGGCGGGGTCTCTTTGACTCTCCCATCCCCAACTACCTTAGACCTGTGACCCAGACCTCCCTTCTTCACCCTGGACAGCCTCAAAGACACCGAATCCTTTTCAGATGTGCCCCCTACACTCCGAGATCATTCTCTGCTTAGACTGTGTCCTCTCTGGGGCCGGTGTGACCTGTGATCTTTGTCCTCTCCATGTGGGTCAGACAGCGTGTTCAAGTGTCTGAGATTTACAACATAAACCCGATGTCAGGAGTCCTCTGACACAGCCTGGAGAATATACAAGCCTTCCCTTCTAACCAGTGTCTCTATCATAGAGTATAAAAGTCTCTTCTGAAATGCCAAAGCTGAAAATTAACTTTGTTTCTTTGGTCTGGTGTTCTGCACTTGCACTACCATCTTACCTCAAGGCAGAAGCAGGAAATGATCTCATTGCTGCCTGAAATTGGAAGGGATGGGGGAGAAGGGGGCTGGTAGAGGAAGAACAAAAAAGCACACCTATCACTATTTTAACATATTAACTTACTATATTTGCATCTTTGGGTGGATGAAACATAGATACATAGATAGTTTAACCACAGTATGACAGTGGTATCATGCCACTGTCCACAGTGTTCTTTTCTTCACTGAACAGTATGTCTTGGAGTTATTGGGCTAATACATTCCTTGTAGCAGCTGAATAATATTCTATTGTCTTACAGTAGTACCCCCTTACCTGAGGTTTTGCTTTTCATGATCTCAGTCATTCCTGGTCAATCATGGTCCAAAAATATTAAATGCAAAATTCCAGAAATACCAGAATGCCAAAAAAATATATACACATTTTAAGAGATGGTCAATGTTGCTCAAGCAGTAGTTGGCCATAACCAGAAGTATCTGGATGCTGATGGTCACCACTTTCAGCACCTCTTGTCATTGCAGAAGTCAAACGTACTTGTATTCATCTTTTGTTATCGGTATATATTATTACAATTTTAATAGTTTTCTCCTTTCTTAATATGGCACCCTCTGTAAACAATTCCTAAGTTTTAAATCATATGCCTTTTTGAGTAGTGTGATGAAATCTTGCGCCATCCCACTTAGTAACCCCTGGGACGTGAATCATCCCTTTGTCCAGCATATCTATGCTGTATACACTACACGCCCAATATTCACTCAGTAGCCGACTCGGTTATCAGATCGATTGTCATGCTTGTGTTCAAGTAACTTTATTTTACTTTACAATGGCCCCAAAGCACAAGAGCAGTGGTACTGACAATTCAAATAAGCCGTAAAGTTTCTCTACTAATGGAGTTCAGTACTATCTGTGGTTTCAGACATCCACTGGAGTTCTTGGAATGTATCCCCTGAGACATGTATTTGGTTATCTAATTATCTGATTAAAAAATAGAGTAGTTCCAAGTTTTTCACTATTATAATGCTGCAATGAAAATTTTTGTTCATATTTCTTGTTCACTTGATAAACTATTTCCAGAGGATAAGATCCAAGAGGTGGAACTGTTATGTCAAAATATATTGCTATATAGTCCACACCAACAAAATATATATAGGAATACTACAGATTTTTAAAATGACGCTTGAATTTCATGAAAAAAAATGAAGCTCTGTTTAATATATAAATTTAACTAAAATGATGTAATAAATCAAAAATATACAAGATACATGCCATAAAAAACAATCTATATGCCAGACAGATTAAAGCTCTAAATAGAAATAATAAAATGGCTAAATTATTAGGGGAAATAATACCAGAAACATGAGTATTACTTCGCTTTGGAAAGAGAAAGAACTTCTTAAGCCAGATAATTTTTAAAACAGTAAAAGATACCACAAACAAAGGCAAGAGATAAATGAAAGATTGGAGAATATATTTGCAATGTATGAAACAGGCTACTGGTTAATATCACTAAACAAAGAGCTCCTTTAGAATTGATTTTTAAAAGGGGCAAAAGATTGAAAAAAGCACTGCAGAAAAGAAGAAATTACAAAGGCTAATGCGGTTGATTGCAAACAATAACCACACAATTTCCCCCTCCTGATGTTAAGAGGCAGTGTCTATTCCTCCACACCCACCCCAGTCTGAACTGACCATATATCTTGCTTTGGCCAATGGGAAATTAACAAATACAATGCAAGCAGGGAAAAGTAGTTGGTATTGGGGCTTGCCCCGTCTTGTTCTTCTGAGAAACACTGCCACAGCAACCCCGTGACAGGACCAGACTAGCCTGGTGGCTGAGAGCAAACACATGGCCCCCTCACTTCCCTCACCTTAGCCAACAGCCAGTCAACTTCCAACAACCAGAGCCACTTAACTGACCAGTAGCTAACCACAGACCCATGAGGGAGCAGAAATAAGACCAACAGAACTGCCCAGTTGAGCCGTTGACTCAAAGAATTGTAAACTAAATAAATAGCTATTGGTTTAGCCACCAAGTTTTGGGATGGTTTGTTATGCAGCCAAAGCTCACAAAAACAGCTAATAAATAAAAATGTCTTCAAACCCACAGCAGAAAATTTTAACAGAACATCATGTTTTACCCATCAAATTGACAAAAATGAAGACAAACGATAACTTCAGTTCAGGCAGGGATGTGAAGGAATAAATATTTTCATTCATCGCTGACAAGAGTGTAAATTGCCACAAACTTATTTGAGAAGTAATGTGACAATACCTATTAAAACTGAATATACCCATACATTTTGACCACTTTAGGGGATTCATCTTATAGAAACAAAGCATTGTCTGTATTGGGGGGAAAATCATCAAAGAAAAAAGGAAAAACAAAAGGAAAGGGGGTTGAAAAATAGGAAGAGAGAGAGAGAGAGAGAGAGAGAGAGAGACAGAGAGAGACAGAGAGAGACAGACAGAAAGAAGGAAAGGAAAGAAACCCTGAGAAAATATGGATATCTGTCACTAGGAAAACATGTAATAATATTTAATACATGAATGTTATGGATTATCATATAAATTTTAAAGGCATGAATTAAAGCTATAGCTACTAATGTGGCAGAATGAATTTGATTTTCTGTTTAAATTTTTGAAGTAATTTACAATGTAATGGACATAATACAATTCCATTTTTGAAAAAAACAAAGATGCTATATGTATACCTGTTTAGCAGAAGAATATTGGCATGTGTTCATTTCACAATTTCCTTTTATCAAGCGGTCCTCCCAAAGACATGGAAATAATGGATGCTTTTATAATGGAAGATTATAAAAACAGAGGTTAATTCATGGCTTTTGAGTTTCAAATTCTGACGTCCTCATCTAAACCATGATACCAGACATCCAAGTGTGTAGATCTGTCAGTAAAACCTTTGAATCAGGTGCCCCGTGTGTATTTAGGTACTTAAAAAATATGTATATGAATTATTATACATTATGAAATATATACAAAAGTATGACTATTAAAAAGAAAGCCAAAAAAGGAAATAAGCTATTTTAAATGTTATGTTATCATTCTATACAATTAACAAAATCATTTTGCTATTACTAAAAACATATATCCTCAATCATAAACAATTTTTAGTTATAGCAACTTAATTGAAACTTTTTTTGTTAATCTTGGTTGACCCCTTTGTGATACAGTAATTCAAAGGCCTATTCCAGTTTCAATTTATGTCATTTCTTGATTTAATGGTTATTGTAGCCAAAAGAGGTAACTCTCAGAGTTTCAATGTCCAAATTGAAGACATTCATCATTGGTGGTATTGCTTGCTCACAATCTCAGCCACCAAAGAATGTGTCAAAAATTGGCTAAAACATTTCCATCTTCCTAGATGTTAAGCCTTTCTTCTTGCAAAGGTTTCATAACATACTGAAAATTCATGTTTTTAGGAAGCCATTTCAAAGCATATTGAAACTTCACTCTAGAAAATTTTTATGCATAAATTAGAAATTTGTTTCCTAGATTTGGGGGATTAAATTTTTCATATTTTTAATAAGTAGTTTCAAAATGTACTGAAACCTTTCGTCCTGGGAGATTTTTATATATGGGTTAAAAATATTGTTTCCTGTGTTCATTTTTTTTTTTTTTAATTTAAAGATATGAGGGGCTTTTAAAAAGTATCATTTATGGGTAACATGTACTTAAAAATACTCATTTTCAGAATGCTTTTTCAAGAGCAAGATTTTGTTTCAAAAAGCAATTACTTTCTCATGCATTGTTAAAACGCTGTCTTAGATTGAAGGAATAGATTAAATATGTTTAATTTGTCAAAAATATCTGCCAGGTAGCATTTGATTAATATTGTCATCTCAAACGAAGGTCATTAAACTTGAATGTCTGTCTTTTTGTGAAAGAAAAAATATCTTTAACATCACTTTCAACAACTCTTTTAAACACTGCCGTGAGTTATTCAGTGAAGCTCGGGATAGTACAAAAGATTTCAAAATTTTTCCCCATTTCATTACAAAGTAATACAAAGAATTTTACCATTTAAAGGTCTTGTTTTTCTCAGAGCAATCCCATCGCAAGTTCAAGGGGGTGCGCTGTGTTACTCTGAAGATAAACAGACGCTCACCACTCCAAACATACTATCTCTTCCATTAGTCCCCAGTGCCGACTCATATTAAATATTAGGAAAGGTCAATGCCTTTCCTTTGTGATTAAAAAGTAGAAATAGAAGTTTTAATATTTTCCTCTCATACGCCAGGAGATCTATTGTGCCACCCACTTTGGAAATCACCTCTCTAAGTAACCCATTTGGAAAATTACTTTCTATGCCACAAGGAGATAAAATCACCTGGCTGAGGCAAGAAGAAAGAGCAAGAGAGACCTGAGCAATAGAGTCCAGTGGGGTCCCTAAAAGGTGTGCTGCATCTGCTTCCTGGGTCCTGGGCCACAGCCCAAGGCCAGCCCTGGGGAGGGGGTGTTGAAGCTCCCCACCAGTCAGTCTTTGGTGGCTCTAGTAAATGGGTGCTGGCCTTGAATTTGTTGGGAGGCTAGTGATCCTAAGTATCCAGGGAGACAGATGTGAGGCAGGGACCTCCCAGAACCTGCCCACACTCCACAGGGGGGCTGCCTGGGGGCTGAGAGTTGTGGACAAGGACAATCATCGTGCAGATGAGAAGGACATGGTATGACTAAAGACATGGAAATACAAATATAGCAAGGGAGATGAAAGCCACTATATTCTGGAAGGACGGTGTACGGCTCAGAAGAAGGGGGGAAATGATGACCCTGAACCAAAGCAGTCTCACCTTCCATACCCCGACCACCACCACCGTCATTTCCACCACCAATCAGAAAGACTCCTCCTGAAGAAGGGAAGATGGGGCAAATCAACATGGCTATGACAGCTTTCTCTGTCCCCATGCAGAATGGAAGACTCAAGGTAAAAAGTGAGTTCAGCTATAGACATAGACAGTTATGTTGTTTTCACTTTTGAATTTGTGGTTTGAGGTAAGTACCCACAATACCTGTTATACCTTTGTACCTACACAAAGATGTGTGAGGATACACTCCAGGCTGTGAACAGGGCTTAGTTCAGCAGGCTGGGGATGGAAGGTGGCAGAGGTGGGGGAGGAACCACTGATTTATCCTTCTTTATACGTCCTGTTTTACTTGTTCTTATTTCCATTTATAACTTCTGTAATTCAGATACGAGATTATTAAAAATACATATATGGAGCATTTACCAACAGGCTGGCCAGTTTTGTGAATGAAGCTGCGGTCACAGGTCCTGGCAGAGTTTTGATTCACCCCCATGCTGCCACTAACCAGTCCCGTATGGAAAGTGTTGTTACATTTCTACAGGACACAATGTCACAGGACGGTGCGGAAGCAGCCGCACCCAGAGGCTTCAGTCAACTTCCCAGAATGTTCTCAAGAATGCTCAATAAAGAAAAATACCACCAGATCTGCTGAGGAGAACTCCAAGCCATGACAAAAGTATACAAGGCTCATTATGGGAGCCCCCGGATGGAAAGAAAAGAGGTTCAAGAATTTCAATACATCAAATAACTTCCTCCACCTTGTTCTTGTCTGTTCTGCGTACCACAGACAATCTTGGAGATGGTGCAGAAGACTTGGGAGAATGTAGAATAACACTGAGGATGCTGAGCAATCTGATAAGTCTGCTACACTGAGGAAAATTCTGAAAATGCGATTGTTTACCAGGGTAAAGGACAGCCTCATTTAGCACAAAAGGAGTTTGTCCTGAATGCAGTGCGGTACCCACGATGGGATCCTGGAGCAGAAAAATGATGTGAGTGTAAAAACCAGTGAAATCCAAATGAAGGCTGGGGTTTAATTAATAGGAATGTGCCAAGCTTTGTTTCTTTGTTTTGACAAATGTATCACGGTATAGTGAGATTTTTATTAGATTTGACAATTAACATTAGTGGAAACTGGGTGGGGAGAAATACGAGAACTCTCAGTACTATGTTTAACAACCAAAAATTATCCCAAAATAGAGGTTATATTTTAAAAAGAGACATTGTCAAGGTTAAAAAGAGAAAGACCTGGAAGAAGAGGAAGATGAGGATGAGGTGGCTAGAGATAAGTAGGTAAATTCGTCAGTTCTGGTGCAGGTTTTCCTTTTCTCCAAAGGAATTAACTGCCCTGTACACATCTCACTTGTTTTTGAAAAAAAGATGATTGAATTGTAAGGATACATAGATCATTTTTAATAGTAAACCCAGTAGTAAGATAACCTTGTCTTTCAGTGAGGTTTGCAATAGCCATTGACCTTGAGTGGTACCCACTATGAGGGCTATAAACTGGCGTGGAAACTTAAACTGGGTTGTGTATTACACAAATTATATATGGGATGGTAGTTTGCTTTTGATAAAGCTTAAATTAAATCATTGTCCTGTGAACTGAATACCAGTTTATAATTGAAAAAGAAGCTCCAACTGTCTTGCTGACATTCTGAATACTTCTAAGTATACACATTATTTTTTTAAACTTTAAATAAAAATGTGCTTTATGGGGAAAAAAACACTTATATGTAATAACCTCCCCCACAAATATCTTGACCGTTCTGAAAGGTAATGTGATATTTCATTGTTGTCTTAATTTATAATTTTTACTATTAAGTACTATTTTTAGAATCAGGAAAAGCTTTACAGAAAGATGCTTTCAACCAACCCAGAAATTCACAAACTGGAGAGCAGTGAAACCACATGGACATGATGGTCAAATCTGGGCAGAGAGGACAAAGGGAAATCTTTCACTATGAGAACAGAAGAGACCCGGGAAGGCGAGGAAAAGATATCAGCCCTGCCTTGGTATCAGGGTGTGGTAGTCGAAAACAGGCTTTTAACTTTTTATAGTAAAAATGTCATTATTATTAAAATAATGTTTACAACAATTTCAAACAAGATTGCATTGAAAATTCCTTTTTGTACCCCAATTTCATTCCCCAGAAGTAACCACTGGTAACTACACACTGTTGGGCATCCTTCCAGACTCTTTCTGTACACATACAAAGATAAACTTAACAGAAATGGGATCATATTATACATAATGTCCTATCATGTGCTTTTTTCTATGAACATTTTTGACCCTTTGTGTATATAGGTATAATTCATCCTCTTGAGAGGCTTCATTGTATTCCATTTTATGGATAAACCCTTAAATTATTCATCCAGTCTCCTATTGATTTTCATTTACAGCGCTTCCAGTTTCTTGCCATTATAGATGGTGCTGCCACATTGCTGGTGCTCTGATAAGTGCAGTCTTTGCATCAAATCTCCTGAGCTACCGTCCTGGGAGCTTCAAAGGCTAACTCTGTATTTTTGGACAGACTATTTAACCTCCCTGAAACTCAGTGCCCTCATTTTAATTGGAGATAATATTTACTTTATAGGGAGGGTGTATGGATTAGACGAGTTTATGTTAATGAGTGAAATTACATGAACAAAAAATGTCTGGTAGTTTCCCCAATATGGTGTGTGTGTGTGCCTATAGATGGAGATATGAGAGACAGAGACAGAGACAGAGAGGGATGGAGGGATACAGAGATAAAGATGGATGGACCAACAAACTGATAGATGGACAAATGGATGGATGGATGGATGGATGGATGGATGGATGGATGGATGGATGGATGGATGGGTGGATAGATGGACCAATAGACAGACAGATAGATACCTATTAAATATGGAAGCCTAACAAGAATTATTCTTCACTAACAGGGCATGGGGGAATTTCATAAAGTGATGATCAATAAACTTAAGTTCCTTCCTGTCCACTCACAGAAACAGGGAGCAGACCAAACACAGAAGTCATGGGAGATTTAGATTCTCTGAGGTATCTGCTTGAGAAGCCATTAAACCAAGAGCAGTGCCCCTGAAGTGACAGTTGCCCACCTCAGAAGGTGGAGAAACAATGGATGAAATGCCACTATTCCAGATCGAAGAAGTGGTTCAGGAAATAGGAATGGCAAGAACACTGAGAACACATGGCCCCATCATTTTAATAGTGTGTGATTGCCAGAAGGGTAAAGCTCTATATAATCACAAATGTATCATAGACTTTGACCAGAGAGATTGTAAAACATCCGGAGAACAGCAAGACTAAGACTCTTAAAAATGATGTAGCTACAGATGTGAGAAGCTCCCAGAATCCAAACCTGACCAGACTATAATAAATAGTGCTGGCAAGGAGCAGGAGAGAGTATCTCAAATGGCCTATGAGATAACAAAATATTTAAAAGCAGAAGCAGAGTCCTTTTATTCAATCAGGTCTCACATCCAGTAAATGTTATGCCTTGTACAAACCTCCTGCCAGAATGATCTTCCTAAACCCATTGTTGATCATGCAAGGCCCTAGAGTACTGTGTGGTTTACAGAATAAAGTCTAGAGTCCCAGCCCGGCATTCAGAGTCCTCCCAAATCTGGTCCCAGCCAGACTTACCCTACTCCCCTCTACGTACCCTACATTCTGACCTCACAACCACTGGAGTTGCCTTTTGTGGTAATGACTGTCTGACTGTATCCTAGCCTAGAATATACATGGTGGACACCTGCAGTGTGGGGCCTGTCACTCGCATTCCATCGGGAAATGGTCCCTACCTGACTTCCTCTGGTTCTGGTTGAACTCACAAGATCCCACTCCACACCTGGCCATTGGAGGTTTCTATCCTTCTATTCAGTGACCAGCCCACAGGATAGGAATATAAACCAAGCCGGACCAAACCCAGCCTTTCGAAGTAAGATAAGTGGTAGATGAACATGGGGACAGATTCAGCCTCCATTTTCCTTGAGATCAGAAACCATTAAAATGTGGGCCAGGCCTGTCAGCCACCATGCTACCCACCATGAGGAAGGCCGGCCTCTCAGCTCCATAAGGGCAGTAGATTCTGTCTGGCACATGGTGCATACTTATTTGTTAAATGAATAAATAAGTGTGACAGGATTGAATAGGTCAGCAGGCAAATAATAGGACAGTCAGAGCCAGTGGGGGCGGGGGGATAGGGAGATTGATTGATTGATTGATTGATTGATTGATTGATTTCTGACTGTGTGCCCTTTAGACTTCCCAGTTAAGTCTGCTCACATATTCCATTGCTGTGTTCCTGCTTACGCTAACTTGAGTTGGGTTTCTGTCACATAACCCAAAGACCCTTCCCTACACATGCTCAAAAGCTCAAATCCCTCCATGTGCTACTTCTCCCAGGCAGCCCTCCATGATGCTCTCAGCTCAAGGCACCCTCTGTGCTCTCTGACCTCCAATAGCACATTATCTAAACCATCTAGTAACATGTATTATTTTCCTACCTTGATATAACGTGCTTGATCACACAGCTGCAGCAGACACCATTGGTGCGCCCCCTTTTCCTGGTCCAGCAGCTATGATCCCACCCCTGAGGCTACAGGTGCTGGGCTAAAGGCTCTCACCTACAACTTCCCTGGAGCAATGGAAGCCCAGAGGTGCCTGGGAGTTAGTTACCACAGGGCCACATCCCCGTCCTGTGGCAACTGGCTGCAGAGAACAAAAGCTGGCCCTTTCACCTCAAGGCTGCACTCTGCAACACCATTCATGCTCCTGGGGGTCAGGTCAAGCTAGCTTGATTCTCCATGCAAGGCTCTGCTTATAAGGAATCTAAGGTAACAAACATCCCATCTTCCTAACAAATCTCTGAAAGACAAGATGTTTGTCAATTCCCCTTCTATCTTATGCGCAGTGCCTTCGAGGCACTCTAAAAACCAAACAGGAGAGGGTTGTAGAGGAGGAATTGAATGGAGTTAATAATTTTTAGTAGAAACGGGAGACTTAAATGTTACGTATGACACAAACCTACAAACACGGCATAAGGAAGCAAACTTCTAGAACAGGCTACAACTTCAGAATAATTCAGAGAACAAAACAATGGTCTATTTTTTTAGTTCTATCCAAAGGAAAAGCTAGACATGGAAATTTACAGTTTTAGAAATTTTTATTTTCTTTTACTGATTGTTTTCATCGTTTCCTGAATTTCCCAACACAAGTAAATTCCCCAATTCATCTGTGACAAAATGGGCCTTTGATTTTAATCGCAATATTACTGCAACGCCTTCAGTATATGCACAAAACCTATTTTTTAAGGAGATTTGTTTTTCTTCAAAGCCTACTTTCCTTACCAAATGAAGTCTTCTACAAAATAAATAAATAAAAAGGTACAGGGCCTTGTAAATTGAACTATATTTTTACATCTTGGTTCTGTGGGTTCTCCGGTATGCATTTTTTTTCCTTCCACTGACCAGGGCTATCAACTTCAAAGAACTATATAGTTTCTAGGATATTTTGTAAGAAGAAACTTCCAGACTACATAAAACTAAAAAAGGTTTCCCCACGGTGCAGGGAAACCCATGGGCTCTGGGCTACTCCTGGCTTCCCGACATTAATTTTTTTTTTTTATTAAATTTATTGGGGTGACAATTGTTAGTAAATTTACATAGATTTCAGGTGTACGATTCTGTATTACATCGTCTATAAATCCCATTGTGTGTTCACCACCCAGAGTCAGTTCTCCTTCCATCTCCATATATTTGATCCCCCTTACCCTCATCACCCACCCCCCACCCCCTTACCCTCTGGTAACCACTAAACTATTGTCTGTGTCTATGAGTTTTTGTTTCTCATTTGTTTGTCTTGTTCTTTTGTTGTTTTTGGTTTATATACCACATATCAGTGAAATCATAGGGTTCTCTGCTTTTTCTGTCTGACTTATTTCGCTTAGCATTATACTCTCAAGATCCATCCATGTTGTCACAAATGCTCCTATATCATCTTTCCTTAACGCCGAATAGTATTCCATTTTGTATGTATACCCGACATTAAAATTTATAGCGTACCCCTCTACCTTGCTTCAGCCCCTGAGGGGTTGTTTAACCATTTCACAGTCTCTCTATGTAAGTACATCAGCAATATGCATGAAGACACAGGCATAACTCCTTTCCAGCACAACACATGCACACTCTGACAGAAACCCTCACCCAGGAACATTACACTTTCTGGATTTAATATTCATTGGCTACTTCCTCATCCAGAGTTCCAAATTCTCAGTGTAGGACAATGTTTTCTTATTAAACATTTTCCCTTAAGCCTCATTACCTCTCTGTGGTAGAAAATTATTGCGGTGTTTTAGCTGTCTTTTCAGGGGAAAACAAAATTAATTTACAAAAGAGGGCAAATAATCTCCAAACAACAAATTCTTCTGAACTTGGAATTTGGCACTTCAAATCAAGTCGTATACCCAATTGCCCCGAAAATAAGACTTAGCTGGACAATCAGCTCTAATGCGTCTTTTGGAGCAAAAATTAATATAAGACCTGGTATTATATAATGACTGGGTCTTATGTTAATTTTTGCTCCATTAGAGCTGAATGTCTAGCTAGGTCTTATTTTCAGGGAAACACGGTAGAAGGGGGGGAGGCTGTGACTGCTCCACAAATTAGAGAGAGTAGCAGAAACTGACCTGAAACTGACCAGGAACATACAAAATGGAGGAAAGAAGGGGAGCCAGTGGGAAGCCCTGACCACAGAAAACATGCCATGAAACGCCATTAATGAAGATAATAATTGGATGGCACTCACGGGATAGGTGGGTGACAAGAGGAGGAGGCATGCTCAATTAAATATAAACTAACAGAAAGAACTATACCATCACTTCCACTGCAAATCCATGGCTGCCAACTATTGCATCAAATCAGTACGCCAAGTGGTAAAAAAACATCGTCTCCCCTTTCCCATGCCCTAACTATTTAATAAACTCAATAATTTTTAATAGGAAATCTTCAGAAATTAAATCTTCATAAAAGTTTATGTCATAAATACGAGAAAGGACCCTTTAAAGATACAAAAATAAACCTTTATATTTTTTATTTTAAAAGGAATTAGCTCGTAAAATATAGTTGACTCTTGAAATATTTGAGAAAGCTGTCCCCAAATTGACATTAGTATACTATGTGGTTCCCCCAATAAACTGTGCTCTAGTACAAGCAGAAAATAACAAAACCTGATAATATTTGTCCCTATGCCAGCCTCCCAGGTCCTTTCAAACTTACTGAACTGTGTTAAACCCCAACAACGCAGATCAAGGTCGTAAATCATTAACACGTGTTGAAGTAGTGAGACCTCAAACACTTGCTAATTGAGTGGTCTAGCATAAGTCACTTAATCCCTCTGAGCCACAGCTCCCCTTGGTGCTGTTGTGAAACTTAAATGAGGTCATGGATATCAGATGTCAAACCCATGGCAGACACTTGCTGAACACGAAATTTTTTTCTCCCTTTCTAGTACATTCTCTGAAATAGGTGTAAAGAATTGGAGTGTGCAGGTACAAGTATATTCGATGCCCTCACACCTGACTGTCAGCCCTCAGCCCCTTCCCCTGGGCGGGTCATGCACATGACCCCGGAGAGGACCACTGATTCCCCTCAGTAACTCAGGGTGTCAGACGGTGAGCTCCTGGGGCTTAGAGGAGAGCAGCCCTGTCCCTTGGATGGTGCAGAGAAGAACTTGGTCACTCAGCAGGAACGAGGGCAACAGAAGCTGTTCTGACCTTGTCCCTGAGTCCCAACCCACAGGACTAGTGACCTGCATCATGGTAGCACACCTCTAGCCATGAGCAAGCAACAAATGAAGACCCCAAGAAGCCCCTCAGAACCTGCATCCAGGTTGCTAGCCTCTAGCCATGAGAGGCTTGTATGTACCAAGAACCTGCATGCAAGGGCCTCCTTTGGAAGTAAAACAGTGATATCAATGGAAAAGGAGCTGTCAGGTTCCCTGCCTAGACCCTGGCCTACCAAGGTGTTTGCAGGCAAAGCAGGAACATTGGGGCCTGGGAACACGAACTCATTAAGGGCATCGTTCTACTGAAAGACACAGGGCAGAGTAGAAGGCAGAAAAGTGTTTCTAGAACTATTTTGCCTGGGGTGGGGGACAGAGAAAGAGAAAGGAGGGAAGGAGGGAGGGATGGAAGGAGGGATCGAAGGAGAGGAAGAAGGAAGGGAGGGAGGGAGGGAAGGAGGCAGGGAGGGAGGGAGGGTGGGAGGGAGGAAGGAAGAAGGGAGGGAAGAAGGAAGGAAAGAAAGAAGGGAGGGAGGGAGAGAGGGAGGGAGGATGAAGGAAGGAATGAAGGAAGGAAGGAAAGAAGGAAGAAAGGAGGGAGGAAGGGCTAGCTATAGCCGGCTACTAAAAGAGCCCAGTGGGGCACAAAGGTCTCTATCCATGACAGGTAGAGGCTCCTGGCTTCCCACATTTGTTCATGCAGTCGGTCCATCACTCAGCAGCTTTACTAAGCATCCTACATACCCGATATTCTGCCTCTGTCTGCCAAAGGCACGGTGGACAGCGCAGCAGACCCGTCCCTGGGTGATGGAGCGAGCACTCCTCTCCTTCTCACCCCCCAGCACCCAGATACTGCTGCACCCTCATGAGCTACTCTAACTTAGCTTCCACAAGAGGGCCTGCAGGCCGCTGGTGGCCTCTGTGGGTCCCCAGCCCCTTTCTAGTTCTCAGAAATAAGGAAATTGGGATCTGACACACACAACAGTTTCTTGTGAGCTTGACTAGCTGGAATCTCCTCCAGATACCCTGGAAGAATTGAACCTTGCTGCTGGTCCTGGAAATGGAGGCTATTGTCTAGATATGGTTACTTAGGAGCCAGGAGGCTCTATTTACTGGGCAGCCTCACTACCAGCCAGACATCTCGTATTCTTCCTTCAATCCCTGTTATGCTCATGTTGCATTATCCACGTAGTTTTTTCTTAGTTTGATTTTAACCAAGATAATTTCCTGCATCAGACTATATAAGCTACTGCCTCCAATGGTCTGTACCCGCGGGACCAGTCCTTATAACTGGGCACCACAGACCACCTGAGCCTTCAGTGCGTAGAGCCAGCTCCTCTCCCAGATTATTTCAATTCCAGCCAGCTCCTTCTGATCCAAACCTCCCCAACACTTTTCTCCGGATACTCGCAAGCTGCTGATACTCATTCTTTTCCAAGTTCAGGAGGATATTTGCAACTTCGATACATTACATAAATGTCATATATTAGGAAAGTATAAAATAGATGCCCAGGATTTCTCTCTTCAAATGGAGGCAGGTGGGGATGGAGTGCAGTTTTGACCCCAAGGGAGCACTGTGCCTGGTCCGTGCACATGCGTGTGGTCTGGTCACCATAAGCTGCCCAGACATTCAGTAGTAGCACGAGAAGAGCCTCTTCAGAGCCCAGCACTCTATAGACTAATTAATAGAGGTGCCCTGAGCTGGTTAAAAATGCCCCTCCTCACCTGATGAGGTTAGTGCAGGTGGGAACGGGGCGCACCCATTAGAAATGAGTCCAGGAAGCTGCCATCACCACTGGGGTCTTTAGTGTAAGCAACAGAAATTAATTCTAATTAAAGTCAGGGAAGATTGGAAGGGATCTGGGAGCTCACAGAAACACTTGCAAAGGCTGAAGAATGAAGCTGGATGATGAGGCAGCTTCCGGGGTTGGAGAGCAAACTACAGAAATGACCTTGGAGCATGAATGGTGAGACCTGACTGTTCCCCCAGTCCCACACCCCCAGATCAATGAACTCTAGTGGGGTCTGTGGGTCTCCAATTTTCAAAGCCTCATAAAAAAGCCAATGATCAGCCAGGTTAGATCTTCATGCTCCCTCTGATTATACTAGGCAGTGAGAAGAAATATCAGGTCCCTTTGGCATCTGTTAGTGGGAAAAACCCCACAAACTCTACACAGAGGCAGTAGGCTGCTCTCCGAAAGGAAATCAGAGAGCTGGAGCAATGAGAAGGAGGAAAAGATGAGTGTACTCCCCATCCATCTTTTGAAAATGAAGATAAGAGTATCCCAACACCCAGAGCCCTCCAGGCAGGTTGGGCCTGCCTCGGACACTCTGGCTTCCGGCCAGGATTGGCCTGGCAAGACCCCAAGCCTACTGTGCAAACCTCTCTCCACCTGAACCCATCCTGAGCGTCAGCCACACTGCCCCAATGACCCTTCTCCAGGGCTAGCAAAATGAGGGGTTAAGGGAAAGGCAGGTAGGCTTGGGATGTCTGTCTTGTCTGGCTCATCAAGTGAACCTGCCACTCCGATGCTCCTTTGCAAACACCCCTGTCACCTACCAGTGAGACCAGCTAGAAGGAGGGAGTTTCCTCCACATTTTTATTTTGAGCTACTTTTGATGAAAATGAGAACGGAACCAGTAAAACTACTAAGAGAGGTCAGGAAACGTGTTAGCTAGTCAGACGGATGATGGCAGAGCCCCGCAGATGGGCACACCTCGCAGACCCAGGCCCATGATCCTCTGGAAAGTCATCCTGACACCCTGCTTGCCTGGTCACCAGGGCCACTCCTGGACCCCACGTGGCTCCTTCATGGGCATTACCACAGTTTAAATTTTACTTCCTTGGGTGATTACTTATTGATGATGGTCTCTCTCACTGAAGCATAATCTCTTCAAGGATAGGGACCCCACAAACGTCACCAGCATTTAGCACCTGGTACATAGAAGTAGGAACTCAGTAAGTGCTTGTTGAATTAGTCAATGACTAAATGAATGAACAAACTAAGCCTGACTTACTTGTTTTCCACATCCCAATTATACATGTATGACTCGTGCTTCAATGGGTGCCCAGACATTTGGTCAAAGACCATTCTGGGTATGTCTGTGAGGGTGTTTCTGGATCACAGTCACATTTTAATCAGTAGACTGAGGAAAGCAGACTGCCCTTCTTCATGTGGTGGGCCTCGTCCAATCAACTAAAGACTAAATAAAACAGAACAAAAAGGCTGAGTAGGAGCGAACTTCTGCCTGACTGTTCAGCTGGGACATCAGTCTTTTTTTGCATTTGGACGTAAACTGAAACATCAGCTCTCCTGGGTCTCCAGCCTGCTGGCTTTCAGACTGGAATTTACATAGCAGCTCTCCTGGGCCTCCAGCTTGCTGACGGCAGGGCTGGGGACCTGTCAGCTTCCATAACTGTGTGAGCCAATTCCTCATAATAAATGTCTTCAGATATGTATGTACATCTTACTGGTCTGTTTCTGGAGAAGCTTAATACAACACCCCTCAGCAACACCCTCTACTGTCTTGACTAGACTGGATCCTCCCCTGGGAAACCCTGGTCCTCCCCAGGATCTGGCAGATAAAAGCAGTCAGACACGGCTGCCCAACGCTCTCCCTGCATCTGCCTTGAGGTATGCAGGTCAATCAGTTGGCATGAATACACCTGCACACCTACGTCTCCAATCGTGACGCGGCACGTTTCCTTCACCCCGGAAAGCTCCCCGGGCCCTGCCCAGTCAATCTCCCGTCCACCTCACCCCAGGAAACCACTGACCTGCTTTACATCACCACGGACCGGTAGACTATTCTACTGTCCAGAATAAGCTTCCTTTATAATAATCAACCCAAAGAGCTGACTTTTGAAAGCCAAAGCTAAAAATAACAACTGTCTGAACACCCAGCGGGCACCTATAGCTGTAGGCTGCATGGGAACTGGTGGCCTCTCCTCCATCCTGGGAACCAGAATCGTTTTTTCTGGGGTTTCATGTCCATGGCATCATACATGAAATACTCCTTTTCAATCTGGCTTATTTTGCTCAACATGTTTTTGAGATTCATCCTTGTCATTGTATGGATAGACAGGTTGTTTTCTTTTATCACTGTGTAGTTTTTTGTTACCTGAATTCATCACAATCTCTTTATCTATTCACCAAATGGGGATTTGGACTGTTTCCACTTTTTTTTTTCT
Organism: Rhinolophus hipposideros; assembly: GCF_964194185.1. Lineage (NCBI taxonomy): Eukaryota > Metazoa > Chordata > Mammalia > Chiroptera > Rhinolophidae > Rhinolophus > Rhinolophus hipposideros. The sequence goes on from NC_138061.1 coordinate 61,187,930, forward strand.
TTTATGATTAAAACTGCTCTAAACACTCACGTCCAAGTCTCTGCATGGGCCTGTTTTCATGTCTTCTGGGTAAATATTTAGGCACAGAAGAGGAGACTGATAAGGTAAGTTTATGCTCAACTTTACAAGAAATGGACAGACTGTCTTCCACAGTGTTTGCACCATCTTACACTCCCAGGAGCAAAGTTTTAGCATCACTCTGCCCCCACAGACAGGTGGAGAGGGGTTTATGTGTGCCTGCAGGGTGTGCAGGCTGGAAAAGCATGTGACTATCACCGAACAGCGGCCTCTCCCGGCCAGGTCTTCCCTCCTCGCTGGTCTTCTCAAGCCCTCCATTTTGAACTCACCTGTACTCCCAGTGCACACAATAAGAGATACCCATACAGCCTGCGCAAGCTGAGGAGACAACACTTTGTGCTTCCAGGAGCCGAAGGCAGGGCTCCATTTTATTCACCTGTGTGTCTCTCCTCCTGACCCCCACGCCCTGAGAATCTTGCACCATGCCTGGTATTACCGTTTGCTGCTACGTGTGTGATGAACAACCGCAGGGAGGGAAGGAGGGAGGGAAAAAGGGAGGGAGGGAGGGAGGGAGGAAGGAAGGAAGGAAGGAAGGAAGGAAGGAAGGAAGGAAGGAAGGAAGGAAGGAAGGAAGGGGCTTGGTCTAATCACTTGTACTTCCACGCCGGCCTCACTCAATTGGAACACTGCTTTCTCCATTTGGGTAAACGACTTTGAGCACTGACCTCTCCCAGGGAAAACATTTCTTTCAGTCTTTTGAGGAGAATGCTAAGCCTGATGTAGATGTCTTGAGGAGGGAAGAGGAGCTTCTGCAGAGCCTCCTGCTAACCCATGCCTTCAACCTGAGGACTGGCAGAGGGAGCAGCCCTGGTGGAGTCTTTCTTCCCACACACATAGGTCGGCAAACAGATGTCCTGTGTGCCTGTCCTGGTCCTGGCAGTGAAGGGCTCCAGGGCTGGGTCTTATGAATCTCAGGAGTAGCCCTTGCCTTAGTTGAGTGGCAGGATCATTCTAAGCCCAGATTTTCTCCTCTAAAAAGAACAGAGCAGTAATAAGCTAATGTATATGAAAGTGCTTTGAAAACACTAAATAGCTCCCGAAATGTAAGGCTCTATTATCATGTAGCATTTGCTTCTCCTCACCCAGTCTGGCCTCCACCCACCAGTCAGCACCACCAGGCTCATTAGCTGTGCTGAACAAGTCCTTGTATATCTGTCAGTCTAGAAACTATGGACAGACAACCATCAGAGACAATGTATGAGAAGCACAGTGAGGTCCAGACTACTTAATGCGGTACCCATCACTGGGGCTCTGAGGCAAAAGGAAGCATGTGTTCCAAGGCCTAAGACCACAGGACCTAGGAGGTACTCCTTCCTTCCCTTCTTTCCTTCCCCAATGTTCTATCCCAGCATCCACACATTCATTTTTTTGGCTACAAAGCTGCTTAGCATCTGGAGGCTGGACCTGGGAAGGAGGAGAGGCTTCTGCAGAGAAGTACTTTCTGCAGCATTCTCTCCCAATTTCCACTTTGCTTCTCCACGTAAGGAGACAACCTGAAACTGCCTTTCTCTGTCATCAGAAACAGCCCAGCTCAGCTAAGTGACACTGCTGAGTGCCTGACAAACCCCACGACTGCTCAAAAGCTCCACTCAAAAAATGATGCCCAGGGAAGTTATATTACCTGGAGTCACATAAGCTCCCCAAATGAGGAGGGAGGAAAGAATACTTCATCACATGTTGTTTCCAGTACAGCCTGGGCCTCAGGCACCGTCAGTATGCCCAGTGGGCATTCTGGTGGCCCTCAAGGCAAGATGGTGGCCCTCAAGAAACCACTGTACATCAGGGGCCACCCTTGCTGCAGGAAGTGTCTCCCACACAGAAGAGAGCTATGACATCCTCATGCCTAAGTGCTATGCAAAGGCCCAGCCCCAGACGTTGGCCAGTCTTGCTAAGCACATGATGACAAGTATGGGAGGCCTAGTTCGGTAAACCCGTCACCCACACAAGTCAGCACGTGAGCCTCTCAAGCACCTGGAGGGAAAGTGTCGATAGAGCTGGGAGAAAGGTCGAAGTGTCAATGACTTCAGCAGCTAAATAGAGCAAGGGCTGGCAGATGCAAGCTAGGGTGTGCCAGGTCACCACTGGCCATCCCTAACTGGGAGGCTGAGGCTCCTTGTTCAGTATGTATTCCTGACGCAGCCCACTCGTGGCACACTGATCACTGGGCAGCGGAGCCAAGTCTGTGGACGTTCAGCATTGAGGTGAGGACACTGAATACACTGCTCGGGCTTCGGAGGTCCTGAACTTACAGAGGGATTTAGGAATCGATGGAATCCTCAGTAAAACTAGCCTGCCAGATTCCCTTTTCCTCCCAACCCAGCCTCGGTTCAGTGCACAACTGTGAAACTCTTACTCTGGGACAGCTAGCAACACAAAAATCAGTAACCTTTGTTCTTATGCTTAACACACTCACAGTTTCCAGGGAAAGATAGACGTGTAGGCAGATCATTTTAAAACACTGTGCTAAGTGCTCCACTGGGGATAAAAGGAAGTTCTCTGTGAGCCTAAGAAGAGACGCCTAAACCAGCCAGGGTACTAGTGAAAAATGATGGTGTTGCTGCTTCCTGAGCTGCGGATTGCTTCTTCTTGATTCACTTCTCCTACTGCAATGGTATTATGGATTCTGGGACATGTTACTAAAAGCAGTTACAGCCTATAGAGTCCATGGCATTCTTCACGTTGAACAAGTTACATCTTTCAGACACAAATTGATTCTTCTGACTTATTCCTCCACATGCAACTAGGTTCCAAGCCCCAATGATTCCAGTACTCTCCACTCCCTCCCATCCTCTCCTCTCTTCCCCCACCCACTGCCACTGCCTTAGTCCCAGGTATTGGCCATCACTTCTCTGCATAATTTGTATGGCAACAATTATACAAAGGAGGAGGAAGAAACAGCCATAGTGCAACACAGTTTTTGTATAATATTAAAATTAAGCTACTATTAACCTGAACTAGATTGTTTTAAGATGGTAATTGGAATCCTCAGGGCAACCAATAAAAAAATTACTAAAAACATACATAATAAAAGAAACAACAAGGGAATTAAAAGTTACACTAGAAAATATCTATTTAATGCAAAATAAGGCGGTAGTGGAGGAATAGAACAAAGACATAAAGCATATAAAAAATGGCAAAATGGAAGATGCAAATTATGCTTTATCCGTAATTACATTAAATGTAAATAAATTAAACACTTCAATCAAAAGACAGAGATTGGCACTTGTGAATTTTTTAAAACATCCTGGCAGATGCAGTCTACAAGAAACACATTTTATATTCAAAGATACAATAGGTTGAAGTGAAAGATGAAAAATGATGTACATCGGAATGATAACCAAAAGAATCAATTGTTAGAAAAAATAGACTTCAAAGTAAAAAGTTTTATTAAAAACAAAGAGGGACATTTTATGATGATAAAATGGTCAATTCATCAAGAACATATAACAATTACATCTAATTGCATATGGATATGCAATTGTATATATAAATATGCAATATATACAAATGTATATGCAACTACACACACACGCACACACAGACACCTAACAACAGAGCTCCAAAAACACATGAAGCAAAAACTAACAGAACTGAATGCAGAATTAGATCATTCAACAATCATACTTAGAGACTACAATACTTCATTTTCAACAACTGATAGAACAACTAGACAGAAGGTCGACAATGAAATAGGTTTGAACAATACTATAAACCACTGAACCTAACAGACTTCTATAGAACATTCCATTCAATGAGAGGTGAATACACATTCTTCCCATGCACACAGGGAACGTTGCCCCAGGAGAGATCATACATTATGCCATTAAACAAGCTTCAATAAAATTAAAAGTGTTTAAATCACACAAGATGTGTTATGTGACCTCAGTGGAATTAAATTAGAATTCTATAACAGGAATAAATTTTGGAAATCCAAAAAAATGTGAAAATTAGACAACACATTCCTCAATAACCAGTGTGTCAAAGAAGAAATCACAAAGGGTATTTTATAATATTTTGAGATGAATCCAAAGAAAATACAGCATACTAAAACATGGCATGCAATGAAAACAGTGGTTAGAGGAAAACTTATAGCTCTAAAGACCCATATTAAAAAAAAAGAAAATATCTCAAATCTAGCCTTCTCCCTTAAGTAACTAAAAAAAGTGAATACACATAAACCCAAAACAAGTAAAAGGAAGGAAATAATAAAAATTAAAGTCAAAATAAGAAGTCAGACTGAAGATGTCAAGAACCATATGATTTCACTCATATGTGGGATATGAAACTAAAAGCAGAAAACAGATAAGACAAACTAAGAAGCAAAAACTCATAGACCCAGACAACAGTTTACTGGTTATCTGAGGGTAATGGGGGAGTAGGGTTGGTAGAAGAGGGAAAAGGGGGTCAAATATATGGTGATGGAAGGAGAACTGACTCTGGGTGGTGAACACACAATGCAATATATATAGACGATGTATTACAGAATTGTACACTTGAAACCTATACAATTTTACTAACCAGTGTCACCTCAATAAATTTAATAAGTAAATAAAATAAAAAATAGAAAGGGGGGGGAAATTAATAAAATGAAAAAAACAGAAAATCAATAAACAAAAAGTTAGTTCTTTACAAAGTTGACAAAAATTAACAAACCTTTAGCTAGACTGACCAAGGAAAAGGAGAGAAGATTAAAATTACTAGGATCAAGAATGAAAGACGGGACATCTCTATCAACCTTAAAAAAAATAAAAAGGATTATAAGACAATGCAATGAATAACTGTATGAAAACAAATTATATAATTTAGATGAAAAGGAAAAATTCTTAGAAAGACACAAACTACTGGAACTATCTCTAGAAAAAACAGAATGTCTCAATGGACTCATATAACCAGTAAAGAAACAGAATTAGAATTTTTAAAACTTCCCAGAAAGAACAGCCAAGGCCCAGATGTATTCACTGATGAATTATAATTTAAAGAAAAATTAATACTAAGCCTTCACAAACTTTCCCCCAAAAAGGAAGAGGATGGAACAATTCCCAACTCATTCTATGAAGCTAGTATTACCCTGACACTAAAATCAGACAAAGACATCACAAGAAAACTACAGATCAATACTTCTTATTAATATAGACACAATAATTTTCAATAAAATAATAGCTAACTAAATTCAGCATAGTCAAGTGACATTTATTCCAGAATGCAAGATTCGTTTAACACCTGAAAAAAAATCAAACATATCAACAGAATAAAGGACAAAAACCCTGATTATCTGTATAGATGCAGAAAAAGCATTAGAAAAATCCACACCCTTTCATGATAAAAACACTCAACAAATTAGGAAATAGAAGCAATCTTTCTCAAACTGATAAAGGGCATCTATGAAAAAAACCACAGCTAACATACTTAATGAAAGATCGAATGCTTTCCCGCTAAGATCAGAACATGACGAGGAAATTCACCCTTGCCAATTCTACTCAACATTGTATTGGAGATTCTAATCATGCCAATTAGGCAAGAAAAAATAAATAAAAGTGATCCAGTAGTAGGGAGGGGGAAGTAAAACTATCTCTATTTACAGATGACATGAACTTCTATATAGAAAATTCTTAGGTAACCATGAAAAAACTATTAGAGCTAATAAATTCCGCAAGGTTGCAGGATACAAGATCAACATACAAAAACCAATTGTATTTCTATATACTACCAGCAGTGAACAATCTGAAACTGAATTAGTAAAATCATTCCATTGACAATAGCATGAAAAGATAAAATATTTAAGAATAAAATTAACAAATCTAAGTGAAAGGAGATGCAGTGATTCCCCAGTAACAATCTTCCCCAGGAGTCATTTGGTTTCAGACCCAAATGTAAAGGATAAAACAATAAAGCTTCTAAAATAAAATAAAGGAAGACAACTTCATGATCTTGAAGTAGATAGAGATTTCTTAAACAGGACACAAAATACAATAACCATAAAAATAATGATCATTTATACTTCATTAAAATTAATAACTGCTGCTCATCAAAAGATACCATAGTGAAAAAGACAAGTGACAAAATGACAGAAGGTATTCATAATACATATGCCCCAAAAAGATTCATATTCAGAATATATATTTTAAATAATTCTTCTACAAATCAAAAAGAAAAAAATCAACAACCCAATTGAAAAAGTAAAGTTAGCAAAAGATCTGAACACATCCTTTATAAAGGAGGATACCCAAATGGTCAGTGAGCATGTAGAAAGATGCTGAACAATTTTAGTCATCAGAGAAATAGAAATTCAAATCACAGTGAGAAACCAGCATAGTCCCTTCAGAAGACCTTAAATTTCAAAGATGGCCGTCACTAAGGGTTGGTGAGAATGAAGAGTATCGGAAACTTTCATACATTGCTGGTGGGAGTAAAAGCTGCTGCAAGCATTTTGGGGCAATTTTGGCAGCATCTTCTAAAGCTAAACATCGGACCTACTCTATAATCTTGCAGCCCCATTCCTATGTATATATCTGAGAGAAATGGACAAACATGTCCACCAAAAGACATGCACAAGAACATTAACAGCTGATTTATTCATAATGCCACAAAATTAGAAATAACCTAAATGTCCATCAACTAGGGAATGGAAATAAATTGTGGTATGTTCTATAATGGAATTCTACACAGCAATAAACTGCTGATAGACAAAACAATATGGGAAAATCTCAAAGACATAAAAAGTATACGTCCTGTATGACTACATTTATATACACTTCAGGCAAAACTAATTGATAGTGATAAATCAGTGGTTACCTCCAGATGAGGAATAGATGAGAACTGACTGGATTAAATGGAATCTTCTGGAAGACTATTATGTTCTATATCTTGATCTGGGTGGTAGTTAGTTACATAGGAGTACATGTGTAAAATTAAACCAAGCTGTACACTTAAAAGTAATGTTTCTCAAATGAGAAACAAAAGCTCATAGACAGAGACTATGAGTTTAGTGGTTACCAGAGGGTAAGGGGGTCAGGAGGTGGTAGATGAGGGTAAAGGGGGTCAAATATATATGGTGATGGAAGGAGAACCGACTCTGGGTGGTGAACACACAATGGGATTTATAGATGATGTAATACAGAATTGTACACCTGATATCTATGTAATTTCACTAACAATTGTCACCCCAATAAACTTTAATTTAAAAAAAGTAATGTTTCTATGCACTTTATCAAACCATGATTTAAAAGTTTTTTAAATCACATAATCAAAGGTAAAATAAAATACATTAAATAGCAGCAAAATAAAACAAATTATTTTTAAAAACTGCACCCAGGACTCCAGCCTGAGTCGGCCTTCGCACCCAGTATGCATCATGCCTATCGCCCTGTGTCTCATGGGTCATGCTGCATCTCAGTAAGAGGAGACACAGATTTCCTGAGCATTTTTTACCCACCCAAAATATCGATGGTTCATAATGAACTTGCAGTCAACTAAAATTCCCTAGTCTCTTTTTCGCCATGCACAGCTAGGACCCATCGTCCTCATTCTGCCCTTTTGCATCTTTAAAAAAAATTTAATGTGATTATCATTACTTGTTACTGCAAAATGTAATGACTCTAATGAAAATCAAATGCAACTGAAAAGAGGGAAATTTCTCAGAGGCCTGACATTCCACGAATTGCCAAGTTCCAGAGTCCTCCAGTCCTTGTCCACTTCCATATTTAATTTTTATGTACTTATAATCACCTCACTGATACAATTCTGCTATTCTTTTTTTATATACACACTGTTATATCATAAATTTTTCCCATAATCTTTATAGTTATCATTTTTATTATCTGCAGAATAGTCTATTGTGTGGCTACAGCCGTAATTTAGTCTCTGCATTGAACATTTAGGTTGTTTCCTTTTTTTTTTTTTTTGTATGCTAGAAAGCACTGCAACAAAATCCTTATACAGTGGACCCTTGAACAATAAGGTTTGAACTGTGTGGGTTCACTTATATGTGGAGTTTTTTTTATAATACTGTAGATGTATTTTCTGTTACTTATGATTTTCTTAATAACATTTTCTTCTCTCTAGCTTACTTTTTTGTAAGAACACAGTATATAATACATATGACATAAAATATGAGTTAATCAACTGTTTATGTAATCCATAAGGGCAACAGTAGGCTATCAGTAGTTGACTTTGGGAGAGTCAAAAGCTACACGTGGATTTTCAACTGTGCAAGTGGTTGGCACCCCTAATCTCCATGTTGTTCAAGGGTCAAACGTATATTCATATATTTCTCATTTCAATTATACTATTAGGCTAAATTCTTAGAAGTGAGATTGTTCGGTCAAAAGGCATGATTCTAGGTATGTTTTACAAAGTGGTTTCATAATTGATATGGCCACAAACAATGTATAGAGATACCAGCTTTATCAACCTTGACAACATTGTTATAACTTTTAATAGTATACAATAGACAAAAGATTATTTCATGGATTTTATTTTATTTTGCAATCCTTTGATTACTCCTGTAGTTGTCCATTCTGCCATGTTTGTTTTTGAAATACTGGTATTTAACACAGGGCACAGACACAGAAAAGGAGTTTGATAAACATCTTTTGAAGTGAACTGTACTTTATTTCTTCTGCTATCACTTGTTCACTCATGCTTTTTGCCCATTTTTAAATCAGAGTTCTATTTGCCACACTAATTTGAATGAGGCAAGATAAATATTTTCATCTTGTCATATTTGTAACAAATACTCTTCCCTCCACCATTTCTTTCTTGTCCTTATAAAGAAGTTTTTAATTTTTATAAAGTTATATGTTTACCTTTATAATATTTTTATCACTTTAAAACTTAGGAAATTATCTGAAAAATCTTGTGGTCTATCTTTGGCTAGTTTTCCTTGATTTTTTTTCCTATGTAATTCCCTGATAGAACTGTTATTTATTTTTGGTTCATGATGATATACGTAGCTATTTTTTTTCCAAAAACTGAATAAATCTGCCAACATCATTTATTAAACTGTCCTTCCTTTCTCCATGGTGTGTGATTCCTTCTTTATATTTAATTATTTTATGTAATATGGTCTCTTTCAGACTTTGTTGTTGCTGTAAATTTTTGTTTAGCACTATATCGCTCAGATTTAATTAGCTTACATGTTATAAAATCTGTTTATACTGGTCCCCTTTATTATTTCCTGTTCTCTGAGTATTTTAATTTTATTCAGCTTTCCCTCACCAGTGTAAGTTTTTAAATCATTTTCCTAAAGTCCAGTAAAAATTTGATTGAGATTTTGATAGATACTGAACTACAATTTTAAACTAAGAATAGATTTTGTTTTGTAGTTGGCCAAAAGACCACATCTGGGAATATAGAAAGTCTCCTCAATTATTCTTCCCTATTTCTTTCAATGGAATATTGTGAAGTACCAAAGAGCATGGGCTCTAAAGTCAGATTACCTGGGTTTGAACTCCAGCTTGAGTACAAACTGGAGTTATGTATCAGTCAGGACTCCTAAGTGACGACAACAAAATCTCGGTGGCATACAACATGTAGAGAATGCCAGTGGCCTTCTTCTACTGGCAGGTCTCTAGGTCACCTGGATGACCCTGCTTCACATGCCTCATTCTGTGGTCAGGTAAGAGGCAGTGAGTACCTGGGACATGTTTTCATCGTGGTCAAGGCGGAAAGGCAGGTGGAAACATGCCTGGCCACTGAAAGCCTGGGCTCAGAACTCACATACTCACTTTTGCCCACGTGCCACAGCAAGTTCATGGCTCGGTCTAGTATCAGTGGTGCATGGAAGGAAACTCACTGATGGATATTTAGGGAAGAGAATAAATATTTGCTGTAGAATAATGTACCATACCACGTGACCTGGGGAAATTCACTTCAAGTCCAAGTCATTTCCCTTTTTTGTAAAACAGATTATCACCTTGCCTATCTCATGGGGCTGCCATGAGGACCAAATGAGATATTATCTGAAAACCACTCAGCACCATGCCTGGTGAATAGCAAGAGCTCAATAAATGTCAAGTATTATTATTGTTGTTGTTGTCTTCCTTATGAACCAAACACTACACTTGACCTTTTGAATCCAGGTGGAAGGCTTTCACTTTTTCTGTGTCAGTCTGATCTGCTCTCTGACACTGTTCCAGTCCTTGGAGATCTGGGGGATCATCATCTATTAAGTAAACAAGTTTTCAGAGCCCTACACTAAGTAGGTTCCCATATGTCACTATGCCACCTGGCGGGCATGTTCAGCACTGAGGAAATAGCCATCCCTATTGCCTTGCTGTCATTTGCATATCCAGTCATCGTGCCACTGCTTTGCACAGACAGTGGACATGTTAGAGGGGACAAAGCTAATGCTGAAGTCTTCTTTCAATTGTCATCAATCAGTGAATCTATAACTCCAGGGTCCATGTGCTTCAAATTACCCATCAACTTAATTTTCCTGCGTAAAATTCTGTGTTTCTCCATTTTCTCTACAAGCCCTCTGTCCAAGGCCTCCGATAAATCTGAATATGCTACTTGAGGCATCCCCGCTCACGTCACGTGTCCCTGTCCTAAGTATGAAGTTGTCCCAAGTCTCCGCATAAGACTGGTCTGTTCTGACCTTTCCTGTCTCCACTAGAGGCACTCCCAATTATTTGCCCACGTTCAGTTCAGAGTCTCTACAGCCCAAAGAGCCACCTTCCCTTACTTTGACAAAAACTCTGCCATTTCTTTGGCCTTTTGAAATCCCCCTTACTGAGGTTAGGGTGAGCATGTGTTTGCAATTCCTGACTTTGGAAACAGAAAAGACATCTGGGCAGCCTGTCACAAGGTTCTTCTCACTTCTGCTTTACCAAACAACTCCCCCATATCATCCACATTTAGGGCCAAGGTAGCAATTGTCCTCATCGGATCCTCTGTCGTATGGGAAATAAAATGATTAAATCTATATAAGATGCTCAGTTGGACCTATCACATGGCTAGTTTGTGACTGACATCAGCTTGGGGGTCAGTCTAGAATCTGCAAACAGAAGACGCCGACTTGCCTCCCTGTGGAGATTGAGTTGGGGTCAGTTTACAGTAGGCTAGGCTAGAATCCAAAATTCCAGGGACTGACTTTTCTTGGTCCAGACTTGTGGTCAGGGGGTTTCCAAGTAGCCTAATTCAACCAAGTTCCCACAATGCAGGAGAGAGACGTAGATAATCAAGAAAATCAGTGCTCAAGGTCAAGCTCTGTTGACCTTTGGGAAGGCCATCCTTCCCCAAAACTAGGTTAATCTGTACTCTAAAAACAAGACAATAGTGATTTATTTTATTATAAAATATACTTCAACTACATGAAAAATATTAACATATTTATATATTTTTTCTTTATTATTCCTCCAAAATCTATCATTTAGGAATGGCGTTTCATATGTGAGAGTGCCAGGAAGCCCTAAGAGAGCTCACCTAAGGCCTAGCACCCTCTCTGCCTCTGTTCACTTCGTCAGCTAAATGCTGGGTTGGTAAATGCTGTCTAATGGATGTTAATGTTCCTGTGACGTGTGTCCTGTCTTTCGTAGAATCTGAACATGTTTGTGCCATTCTCTTCCTTTTTTCTCATTAATGTAAAAGCATTTATTTCCTTCAATTTGATTATCATGTTTTTGTTCTGTTTTCAAGTAAAAACGAAATAACCAGAAATCAAACTGCAATCATTTCCTGAAGCAATTAATCCATCTGTAAGGCTGAGTTCTGCTGAGCACTTTGATCCACATTAATCACCAGGGACTGTGCTCCATCGACACAGCACAATGACTGGAGTGGCCGGCAGTCAAATCATTTGGAATCGCTTCCCCGGAGGAGTGGAGATGCCCCCAGACTCAGCGAAGGCAGTCTGAGATATCACTCACCAGATCCATGCCTGGCTCTCTGCAGACAAGGGCAGCCCCTTCCCAGCTCCCACTGACCTTGAAGGAAGGTTCCAGATTCTGATTCCTCCCAGAACTCGCCAAGGGGGCAAGCTTCTACTTCCCCTTCTTAGAAAACCTGACCTGCCCAGCTAACCTACCTGGCCCTTTCCACCCCAGGGCCTCCTTCGTGTGTGCACCAACTGGAGGGTTGCCCACATATCATGCTGATATGCAGGAGACACAACCCTCCTGTCACCCAGTGTCCCTACAGCAGCCTGAGGAGAAACGGCAGCTGCTCTCCCAACCATAGCCCCTGTCTCCTTATCTTTGTCTTGATCTTTGCAAACTTCTGCCTTCAGTTCTGATGGTCTTCACAAGCCCCAATGACAGGCCAAAACAGAAATGCAGAGCTGCCAAGAGCCCAGGAAAATATAGCACATTGGCACAGGTTTGCTGCCACCAGACTGGAAACTGACCTATGAACTGTGGGACCAGAAGTGACCTGAGATCATCAAAGAACCATTGTCCCTCTCTTGCTCCCTACGGAAGGCACTTAGGGAGGAGGTATTTCTAAGCAGCAGGTGCTGGCCCATGGATCCCAGCTCCCAGGGGACAGGTGGAGCCTGCAAAGCCTGTATGGAAGCCAGGGATGCTTAAATCCTGGAACACAGTCTGCTTACACATTTGATTAGGGTTCAATCCCCTCTGCTGTAAACACAATTAATGTCTACATTGTATGGATGATATAGTTAAAGAAGACTAGAGTTGTAAAAATGCTTAGGAAAAGTGACCGGCGTGCAGTAGATGCTCAGTAAGGGTTTTCCTTCCATCCTATGGACTACTGTGGTCAAACTGCAGGTGTGGGATGCAGCAGAGACTCTGTCCCAGGCAGGCCCTATGGTGAGGAGTGAGGGGAACAGGCAGGGATGAGCCCCGACAGTGCACACCCCACCAAAAGGCACCCTGATGTGGATTGTAGACACACTGTGCTAACCACACAAACACATCTCTGAGCTAGCTTCAGCCATGGAAAGTGAGTTTTCAACTCTGCAGAAGAGAAGGATCTGGAAAACAAGGAAATAGAAAGAGCTGAGGAGCATATCTAGCAACATAAAGTGAGCAGATGGGAGCAAGGCCCCCACACGCACCTGCAGAGCCCAGGATCTCTCAGTCGTGCACATACACACTCAGAGCTGCTCCACCAGGACACAGGGTGGTAAGGTGGTCCTGTCTTCCCGGAATTAGACCACAGGCCTCCAAATTCCATGCAGAAATACCTGGCCAATCTGCTGGCGGCAAACACCCTGCCCACAGGCAGCACCTCCCCCACACCCTGTAATCAGCAAAACATCCCCAAAGCCGCATGCTGGGGCTCGAGCTCAGCACCGAGCAGCTGCCAGGGCTGCTCCCCTCCCCTCTGTCGGTCTGCCAGGCAAACGGACCCAGAACGGCCATAAGATGTGCCAGCCGATGTCTAAAAATATTGCATTTACTTATAAACATTTTCTCCAGAGGAATCGAGGTGGCTTAGTTATTTAATTAACTGGCACAACATAAATAAAGCATAATAAATTAGACCAAGGGAAAAGGGGAATACAATTGTGTAAACTTAAGAATTAATAGCCTTGACCTTCCGGGCAGTGACAGCAAAAAAGGAGAACAGGAGTATATTCAGTTACACGGATCACGGAATCAGGGAGTAGGAAGCAGATGTTCACTAAATTCTGAAAGATATTCGCCCAAACTGCTTCATGGACAATTTCTTCAGGGGACAAGGCAAACAACTGCATGCCTGGAACACTAGGAGACCTCTAACACGCAGGGCCACCCAGCCCACAGGAGCTTAGCAGAACGTGACCCAGCATGGACGGGGGGTTGAGCAGTGTGCTGACCAAGTGCAGCCCGGACTCAGCCCCCGGCCACCCTGTGTAGGACATAATCTGCCCATATATTATTTATGCACACCATCTCTGCATCCTTATGGTGACTACGAGACATGCTTCCACCACACCTATAAAGAAATCGGGGCTCAGAAAGTGTGTCTTGGTTGAGCTCGCAAAGCCATGTGACAGCTGCATTCTCTAACTCCCAGGTCCAACTGTTTTCTCCTACACCTGTATTGCTAACGGTGTCAGACGCAGAGACCAAGGCAAATTCCAGATAGTTTGTTTTCTTGTAAGACCCTTGACAAAAGCTGCCACTTTGCATAGCGGACTCTGATGGGGCCAGGGGTATAACGAAGGCCAAATGCAGAGCTTTCTGGTGGTCCGGCTTCCCCCAGGGCTGGAGCGGAGGACCAAGGGCACAGATACACAGCAGGGGGCCTGCATGAGTCCGTGCTCTCCCACTCTCCCCACACCTGGCAACTCATCAGCAGCAGCTGGAGCGTCCCACAACGTACAGTGGGAGCCAGGTGTGCTGATGCTTTAGAGGTCCCCATGTTTTCTGCAGGAAGAGACAAATAGGTCCTCATTTGCTAGGGCTGGTGTAGCAAAATACCACAGACTGCGTAGCTTAAACAACAGAAATGTATTCTTTCCCAATTCTAGAGGCCAGACTTGTCCAATGTCACGGAGTCTGGGTGGGTTTCCTCTGAGAGCCATGAGGGAATGATCTAGTCCAGATCTCTCTCCTTGGCTTGTAGATGCCACCTTCTCCCTGTGTCTTCACATCGTCTCCCCTCGGCGAGTGTGATTCTGGGTCCAAATTTCTCCTTTTTATAAAGACACCAGTCATATAGGATTAGGGCCCATCAGAATGACCTCATCTTAATTTGATCATCTACAAAGACCTTATTTCCAAATAAGGCTACTTGCTGAGGGACTGCGGTTAAGACTCGGACACATCTTCTTTTGAAGAGGACACAATTGAACCCATAAGTGATGGGTGCCACACCGTGTCCTGTGACAGACACTGGTCCACCTGGCTCAGGAAGGAGCCAGGAAGTCGGGCAGAAAATGGGCTCCAGCCAGTTCTACCTATTGCCTATACCAAGCCACTTCCATTTGTTGTCAAAATAATTTCAGTAGCCGCCTAACTGGCTTTCACTCATCTGCAATTGTTACCTCTGCACGGGCTCCACACAGCAGCCAGAGCGAACTTTTCAAATACAAATGTGACAATAGAGTGACGTTTGAAAGCCTCTGCTAGCTTCCACTAATCTTGGGGGAGAGACCAAACCCCTCTATCTCATTACCTTCCAACGCTGTGCACGGTCCTGGGACGCTCTCCTCCCCCTCTCCTACCACCTGGGACTCACCTAGACCTGGTAACAAGTAAGTTCCTCTCGCCTGTTAGACCCCAGGTCCGATGCCTTCTCCCCAGGATCCCCCGTACCACACACAGCCCGGGGGTGAGAGGGTCAGTCTGTACGCTCACCCCTGGACCCCAAGCACCTAGAAGAGTGCCTGGCACGTGACAGGTGCTCAATATTTGTGACAAATATTGACAAAGTGTGACAGTGATGCACTTAAGTGTATTATCCTGGATTACCTTCTCTGTTTTGTGAATGTTTATTAAATCTCACAATGCATAAGACACTAGGAGCTTTAGATACAAAGACAACTTTTATTTTCATTTAATAGATAAGGAAACTGAATTTCTGAGACCAGAAATGACTGTCCAAAGTCACTCAGCGAATGCAGTCTGACTCCTGATCCTGACTTCTCAGCCCCAAGGCTCTGCTGCCTCCTCAGTCTGAGGGTTACCCAGAACAGCTCCAATTCCTCCTTCTGCAGCTCATCTCTCAGTGTTTGCTGGCCAGTACACAAATCTCTCTGCTCCTTGTTCCATGGAAAATACCCTCGTGTTCCCACGCAGACGTCATGGGGTGAAAGGCTGTTAGAGTAATAAACAGCCCAGAGTGCTGGCCGTGCCCCATGTCAGGTCAGAGGGGGACCTGCCTCCTGAGTGTGTTGTAATGAGTCGGCCACTGGACCTGGAGGCCCCGATGAAGCATCACATTCTGCTTCTGCCACGTATAGGGGCGGGAACTTGGGCAAGCCTTCTCGAAACCCCGCTTTCCTCCTCTATAAAATGGGAGAGAATATTGAAGCCCATTTCATAGCAAGGACTCAGGAAATCACAAATGCCTAGCTTGAGGCCAGCCACTTCAGGCACTCAGAAAATGACAGTTGTCCCTTCCTTCCTCCAGGGTGAGCTGTGGCATGGCAGCCCCAGTGTGGAGGGGCCACTGGCTCCTACTGAAGCTATGGGACAAGGTGCTGTGTGAGGATAAACCTCAGTAACCCACCATTTACCAGCAGCCCACGAGCTCAGAGAACTGAGAACTGACCAACAGGCTGCATGTTCTGGTCTAATCCCTGGAAGAAGTAACCACCAGTAGCTAACCATGATGCCTCAGATACACTGACAGGAATCAGCCACGCCTCTGCAAGTAACACCTTCTGTCAGCCGCGCCACTGCAAAGGGAAGACCTGTTTGATTTTGCTCTATTTAATGCCTTAAAATGTACAGACAACAGATCTTAATTGCAGTCGCTCCAGGGGAAAGCCCTCATGGATTATAAGCCTTTGTAGAAGGAAATCTGAACAATCTGAGAGCACAAGTTTCTCGGCAACAGCAATCCACTGGCTGCCACGGCCATTAACTTCACAAGGGCCACGTTGCCTGTGCAGCTTTGGATGGGAGCTTAGCGGCCACCAGAAACCTGGGCAAAGGGCTTCGTGCCAGTCTTCTTCCAATGGTGCCCCAGCTACGCCAAGCTGGGTTTTCTTGCCCTGGGCTCCCTGGCAAGCTGACGTCTTCATGCCCGATGTCCACACTTGGAAGCTTTGTCTAAAAGACTGGCCTTTTTCCTTTACTGTCACTGTATCCCCTCCCCCACTGCTCTGATGGTTTTCATTCAATGAGTCCTTTGTTCACTAAATGCATTGAGTGCTGACTATGTGTCAGGTGCTATTGCTGGCATAAAGGGTGCAATTGGGGCAAGACAGACAGAGCCCCTTTTATCGCAGCCTGGTAGCAGAGAACAATCGACCATCAAACCAATACATGATATATCGTCAAGTTGTGACAAACACTACAGAGCAAAACGAGGCAATGGCCAGAGGAGAGCAAGGAGGGTGTTATTTTAGGAAGGGCAGTTAGACTGCCTTCTGATGAGGTAGCATCACACAGAGCCCAGCAAGGTAATGAAGTGAGGCTGAGGCTATCTGGGTAAAGGGGGATCCCATTAGAGGGAACAGCCAGTGCAAAGGCCCTGAGGTGGGAGCTCGCTTGGCATGTTTGAGACCAGAAAGGAGGTATCAGGTAAGCATGGGGGATGGAAGTCAGAGATGAGGCCAGAAAGAGCCATTTCATGAGGGCCTTGGAAGAGATGGAAAAGATTCTGAGTCTTATTCTACGTAAGAACGAAAACCACTGGAAGCATATTGAACAATAGAAAAAAAATGATCTGAGTTATATTTAACAGGGTCAGTCCAGGTGCACTATGGAAAACTGTCTTTAGAGGTCAAAGGTGAAATATAGCTACCCGTGAGGACTCCTATGGCCAGCGTCAGTCAGGGGAGAGCTAAGGTGGCACAGGTGGTGTTGTTGGCAGGGGACGAGGGGAAAGACTTCTGTGAGCCCAGCCCTTGCCAGCTGTGGGATTCAAGATAAGTCAGGGGTGCCTCAGAGCTGCAGTGCCTGCCGCTGGACAACCCCAGTATCCATGGGTTTGCAGGAGGAAAGCACTGTGATAACGTATGTGATCTGCTTTGCACCGACTTTCTTTCCCCACCACTACTGTCTCTACCTTGTGGGGAGTATTCTCCCCACAGTGGCTGCTGCAGCTGGAAAAGGGACTCAGAGGAGCACAGGTTTCTCGGCAACAGCGACCCACGGGCAAACACAGGCGAACTCAAGAATCTCTTAAATCAGGACCTTAAAAACAATTATAAAGAAGACAGCCTGACACTTTTATGGCTCCCTAAAAACCCTTTAGAAACACACATGGTGTTTTCTCCCAAGGTGCTCTGTTGTCAATCCAATTAGCCAGTTTGAGGCCCAGAAATCACACAGATTTCCAGAGGCTCGCAACTCCCAGAGAGGGGGGAGCTGCCGAGTGGGAGCAGACCGTGGCCATGACACGGACACACCCCTGGGGGAGCAGGGGGACAGTCCCTCTCCTGAGCCCACTACCTTGTTTGAAGGGACTGTGACTGCATAACCTCTGTTGAGTTGGGAATTAAGGAAATGGAGTCTTTCCCCCACATGCTGGGGGCCTCTAGCCTGTGGTAGGACCCAGTTCAAGCAGGAACACTGGGGGAGCCACATGCAGAAAGAAGGGAAGGAAAGACAGGAGCTGGGAACATGTGCAAATGCCCCGAGGGAAATTGAGCTGTGCACCCCCAGTGCAGTGGCCCCTGAGTGGCCCCTCAGCTCTGTGGTAACTGCTGAGTTCACAGCAATGCTTCAGAAATCAGTAGTTAATTTTCACAGCTGTCCTGTGAGATGAACAGGGAGAAATGATTATCCCATTTTAAAGAAAAAAAAAAAACTGAGACTCAGAGAGGGGATGTCAAGACTTGATCAGAATAAACCTCCTTCCAAGACAACCCAAGATTCCTATTTGCCCAACCCCTCTGGGCCAGGGTGTTACATCCAGGGTTGTCAGACCTAAAGAGCCTCTGGACCCTGCGAATGGTCAATAGGAAGTGGGTGGGCCAATGGTGGTGCCACGGAGTCTCTCAGGTACCCAGCTGCTCCTCAAGGCCCCTCCCTTGCCTCTGTCAACAGAGGGAGGAGAAAGCCCCATCACTAGGCCCTGGGCTTGGGGACAGCCAAGAGACGAGAGCTCCTTCTCTCCATGCTTCACCACACACTGTTGTTCTCTCCAGTGCCCCCTCACTCACCCTCAGCCTGGCCAAGCTGAGCTCCTCATGCCTGTTCTGCTCCTCCACTCCCCCTTCTCCCCTAGACACCTGGGTGCCAGCTTTTCTCCTCCACACCCTACCTACCCCCACACCCTGGCCACAGGATTTCAGCAAAGTTGCCCAAATCCAGCCCTCCTCTCCACACCCTTCCATGAACTTCAGCAGCCTCACCACCTCTCCCCAACCACAGAGAGAGGTCCTAGTATATCTCCCTGGCTTCCTCCCTGACCCACTAATCTCTTTGCACTTGCTGCGAACAACTCCTTCACAAGCCTCCTAACAGATGCCCTTCACCCTGGCCCCCCAGCCTGGTGGCCTCAGAGAGACCTGAGACCAGCCAACGTGGAACAAGGAAGAGACACGAGAGCTCCCCTCTTTCCTGTGGACTCACCATCCCCAGCCTAAGCTTGAGGGTCGCCTTCAAGCCCAAACCTGGTGGGGTCTAATATCATCTACCACCTGGCTGCCTGGGGCCAAGGCATACATTGTGCTTTTGCCAAGAATGAAGTCCCATGCTGAGCGGTCCTGGGAAGAAGAGCCTTCCCAAATGCTGTGCCTTCTCTCCAGCAGCTGCAGGTAGGTGGGATGGGCCTGCTCCAGGACTGGGAGCTGGGAGGGGGTGGGCGGAACCCCTGTGAAAAGCACTCAAAAGCCCTGAAGCCCTGGTCCTGGGCAGCCCACACTGGCCCCTGTGAAGAAGCATCAGGGCCAGACAGCCCGTGGAAACTGTTGGACACGTCATGTTACAGGTGGTGGGAGCCAGGGAGTGTCCTCCATCAGTAAGACTCAGGACCCATCAGCTCCCTGACAATGAACAGCCACCTTCGCAGGCCCCCGAGGCAGGCCATGGAGCATTTGGGTGCCTGACAGGATTCCCAGCAAGAAGGTTTCCTGTTCTTCACTCGGAATCCAATTCAATTCACCGTGATTAACACCATCCTGGGTGCGAAACACTAGGTGAAGCTTGATCACTGACACCAGGGCTTCTCAACATCAGCACCACTGACATATGGGGCTAGATAATTCGCTGTAGTGGAGGGCTGACCTCTGCACTGAAGAGCATTTAAGCAGCACCTGGGCTCTCCCACAAGATCCCACAGCATTCTGTCCACCAGTTGTCACAGCCAAAAATGTCTCCAGATATTGCAATGCCCTGGGGGACAAAAATCATCTCGAGTTGGGAACCACTGGTATACACCATTTAATACTCATGACAGCAACAGATGTTTCTACCCCAAGCTGCAAGTGAGAAAACTGAGGCTCACAGAGGTTTCATTGACTTGCCCAAGGTCACCAAACAGGAAGCAGAGTTCATGTTTGAACTCAGAGCATTCTGGTTCAATGCACAGGGCATTTTCCACTCTGTAACTCTATTTCCTAATGCAAAGAGCAACACTAAGTTGCTGCCTAATTCAATCTTCTCTGACAATAACCAAAAGGAACATGTCTGAATCCATTTGATAAAATAGTAGCAGCCTCCATGTATCTAACTAGACTACAGTATTCAGGGGCCCGGGGTAGGGCTTCCGGCATGGTACCCTGAACTCACCAGGCAGGCCCTCCTTGGAGAAGCCACTCTCAGCACAAGACCAACACTCCCCAGGTCCTAGGAGAGCTCGCTGCTCAGTGCCCTCAAAGCTCCTGAAATTTCGCCCCCTGTCACTGCCTGGTTGAGCACTTGTTAGTGTCTGTCTCCCCTGCACACCCCCACTGCGAGCTCCTCCCTTCCATCCATCTTTCTACCCAGAGGATCCAAAGCAGTGCCTGAAGGAGGTCCCATCTCCAGATTCAGCCCCACTTGATCTCCCAGCTCTGGCTGCCTGACCCAGAGGGAGAGGCAAAAAGAGAAGTCAGCTGTTGTCTGCCTTTCTCCCTCACTGTCAGGTTCACAAGGAGAAAAGAGCAAGGTCCGGTCTCTTGGTACAAATCCTGACAAATTCTGAATAAGTGATTTCATTTCTCAAAGCACTTGATTTACTCCCCAATAATAATACTCCCAGAAAAAATAATAATAATAGTCACTTTACGGGGACGTGGTAGAAATAAAACGAGATGTTGGAGGCTGGATGCCTGGCACAGTATCTGCTGTATTCAAGGAGCTCAATAAATCATTCATTTAATAAAATTATAAAACACTAAGCATGAGTAGGAGAAAAGCTTTGCATGCCTCCCAGGTGTTTTTGAACTCACAGATAAATTGGGTGGATACATAAATGTATGCTAAGAAGTCCATGGTAAGTCAGGCTCCCATATATGAGGCAGCCCAAATTTGATGAAGAAAAATCTGGAAAGTAATGGAGTTGTCTCAGACTGTCTTTGTCTTAAAGGCAACCACCTGCAGATAGCAAGCCCAGACTATTTCCAAATGAGGTGTCCACAGAGAGCCCTTGACGGGCACCAAAGCAGTCGGTCCAAGAGAAAAAATAATAATTATGTAGGTTGTTGTCTTAGGCACTTATTTGTCTGTGCATTCTGCTGGGGAAATAGCATTAGCTGCAGAGAAGGTCCACCAGTGGGGCCAGCTGGGGAGAGCACTGCAGATACAGCAGTGTGATGTTTAACATCCCGGCCAATCCTGCCTGCAACCTGCCCTGCCCACCAGCCACACTGGGAGAAGGGAAAAGTCTGAGCGAGCAAAGGCACATCAGCACCTGACCCATGGAGGTGAGGAAGTGGGCAGGGAAGCAGGGGCCTTCTGGAACTTGCACTGGCTCCTTGGTCAGCTCAGCCTGCTTCTGCACCTGAGTCTAACATATGTGGAATATTCATTTATTCAACAAGTGTTTATTGAGCACTAAGCCCAAAGAATAACTCTAGGTATTGAAGATGCAGCAAAAGAGAACACAGATGAAGCTTCCTTTTCTCTCAGAGCCTCCATGTGAGTGGGAAAAAGAACATTCCCTATTTGCTCACTTCATTCCACGGAGCCAGGATTCTGCCCACTCCCCTGTTCAGTACCTTGGACAGAGCAGCACCATCCAACATGGCTGCACCTCCCAGCCATGGGTGCTAATTCTTAGGTGAGGGCAGCCTGAGCTCCAGAATGGGTCAGAACTTCCCTCCCTGCACCTTCATAACTGCTCCTCTCATGGAGGGCAGGTCTCGGGGGTGCAGGGGAAGGTTGCACCTCAGCAGACACCAGGGCAGCCACGCGGTGCCAATGCCCAAGCCTCAGAGTTGTTCCCAGCTTACCCCATCCCAGTAGCCCAAGTGGTCTTTCTAAAACTTACCTTAAATGGGGTCACTGTCCTCACCTTCTAAAAGCTAACTCACTCTATGAGGATCAAGACCTACTTCAGCCCCACCTTGCTCATAGGCCTCACCTCACCTCCTTCCCTCTCAGCCTCACTTTACCCAGCTCCTTCTCCCTCTGGGTCTCCATTCCTTCTACCTGGAACCCAAGATGTTCTTTCCCCATCACTGCCTGTGTAAAGCATTCTCACCCTACAGATCCAAGTGTAAGCAACACTTCCTGAGGGGCCTTCCCAGACCCTGCATCAGAATGAAACCTCTAATCATACCTAACAATAGTTATTAGAAAGTCCAGACTCATTTTACCTCATTTAATGCTTTCCCTCACTGTCCCCCAAGTCATGGCTAAGCTTTGTCCCTGGGGAAGAATATGGTCGCCTACAAGATTCCTTTCATATGCCCCTACTCCTCGGGCTTCCACTCCTCCTCCCATGAGAGCGGGGAGCAAATGTAGACATCTGGCCAGCTCTTCCCAAGGTATCTGATCACCAGTCAGTGAGGTGTGGGCCCCTGGTTTCCCTCTAACTGGATCTCGTTTCTTATGATGTTGGTGGATCCATCGAACAGAATGTGGAGTGTGAGGGAAAAGGGGACCAAGGATGATTCCTGTTGGGGCTCAAGCTTCTCAATGGCTATAGAACCATGTTGTGAGGTGGGACAATTGGGTAGGAGGAGATTGGAGAATTCTCTTTGGGGTCTGTTAAGGCCATGCTGCCTGGGAAATATGATGGCAGGTGTCAAGGATCAGAGGAAATGTCTGAGCTAGAAACTAACATTTGGAGTAGTTTAATGTGTCAGTATTTAAAGCCACTGGTACAGATGGGATTCCCAGGAAGGAGTAGAAAGAAATGAGCAGCAGCACAGCCCTGCCCCTAGGGTACTGCCAACAGTTCAAATTTGGGCAGAAGAAGGGGAGCCTCTGAGCAGCTGAGAAGAAGGGCCTGTGAAGCAAGAGGATGGCAGGCTAATGATACCGTCATAGAAAACCATAGAAGAGACAGTGTCAAGGAGGTGATGCTCAACTTTGTCAAAGCTTTGTTCCAGAGAGGACAAGGAAGAGTAAACATGCTGGACTAGAAATGGAAACAGTTAGCTTTGACAAAGGTAGTTGCAGGGGAGGGAGGTTGACATCAGTAGCCACACCGCTGTGAGCTGAAAAGTAGAAAAAATGAGAGGAAATGGAGATGAGAGAAACAGGGCAGCAGCTGGAGAGGAGTGTGGGGAAATGTAGAGGTTTTTTGTAGGTTTGTGTTTTGTTTTGTTTTTGTTTTTTGTTTTTTAGATAGGAGATCCCAAAACGAGTTTCTAGGCAAAGCAGCAATAAATGAGTAGAGGGAGAAAGACAGATAAAGCAAGGAAGAGATGTGAAAAGGGGGAAATGCAAAATCCTAGGGAGGAGGAAAGGGGATGGATGCAGAGCCCAGGGCAGGATGTGGCTTTGCAAGGCAGAGGGACACTTATCTCCTCTGGGGTAACAGGATGGGGTCGGGAGCCAAAAGGTGCAATGCAGTGGGGTTATAGCTTTGGATTGGGAGATGAGGTAGCTCCCATCCAATGGCTGAAAAATGGAAAGGGAGGAGAATAAGGGCTTCAGAGCAGAAAATAAAGTATGAAATAAGGGTTTGGGAGGAAGAGTGCAAACCATGGAGATTTGTGATGAAAATGACAAAGTAAAACCAGCCTCCACCTGGCCTCCTGATTGTCTACAGCAATACTCTGTGTTTGGGTACAGAAAGCAAAGGTAGTGGCCAGGTTCGGCTCCTGTCAGAGTTTTGCCTGATGAATATCTCAAAGGAAAGGGACCCAGGAAATTGAGCAGGCAAGGGAGGGATTATTATGAACCATTATTTTGAAGCTAAATTCAGAAGACATGAAGACAAGAGTTTTGTGAAAAAGTGTGGGGTTGGAGGTCTCACTAAGGTTGAAGAATATTTCAGTGGAAGAACAGGAGGTGATTAGAGAATGGCATGTTTTGTTTGCATTTCAGATACGGTGTATTTATTACTGGTGGGCATGTCTAGAGTATGATATCCATGAAAGTAGAAGGCTCAGGTAAGTGAGAAATGTAATTGGAGATAAAAAGTTTAAGGAAATGAGAGGCCAAGATGTGAAAGTCATTAGGAAGGAGCCACATTTGGGATGGAGAAAGAGTGAGCCCAAGTGTTCAGTGAATAGTAGGGGAGAGGAGGAAATTGACCTTGCAGATGCGGAGACAGTGATGGAAAATGGCATGAGCTAGAAAGAGCTGAGGTGTTAGAGGAAGAAATCGTTTGCAGGTGGTGATGTGGAGCAAGGAAGATACCTCTTGGGGAACATGCAATGTGAGGGAAATAAGATTCAACTTAATGGGCTGCCCCCAAAGGACAACCAATTGTGAGTTAAGGAATGTAGCGGAAGAGAAGAGATGGAGGTCAGGGCATGAAGAAGGGTGTGGGAGGGGACAGAAGGTGCAGGTTGTGCAAGTTCACGGATGGCTTGATGGGAGTTGACAGTTGCAAAGCAGGGAAGGGACAGTTTTGCAGCTGAAGCCTCTAATTCTCCGGTTAATGGTGCGGTTAATCCCAGAACACTACCTCACTCAGGCTATTCTCTGTACAAGGGTCGTCTTTTTCATATATTTGCAAATGGTTCCAAAGCATAGGCATGTATATTAATCAAGGAGGGCTGAGAAGGCAATTAATTAATATTGGAAACCCACTGGTCCCAGGACATTTATATTTGTGTCCCACTTAACCTCTCACAAATCTGCAGAGAAGTTATGCCTGTTTTCACTTTACGTATGAGGAAAAGGTTTAGAGAAATTAGGTACTTCATCCAGGGCCCACAACTAGTAAGTAATAGAAAAGCATCAGTTAGGCTTATTTAGTACATATTCCCATAGCTAACCTGTAGCTAATTGCTTTTACATGCATTGTCTTATATAATTCTCATAACAAAATTATAAGTAAGGTACGTTATCTACCCATTTTATAGATGAGGGAATTATGGCTTATTAATGAGACTTGCCCAAAGTAAAAAACAGCCACCCTTTCCACTGCTGGATATGATGTCTCCTTACAGGGCAGCCCTCCCACAGAGGTCGTGCTCCAAGTCCTGTCAGGCAGCTGCCCCATCAAGAGACCAGGTGAAGTACTAAGCAGGTGTCCCTGCTACGGAGTTGGACACCACATCTTTAATCACGTTGGACTCTGAATCACCTAATCGGACATGTCCTGGGCCAGAGGCTGCAAGCTGTTTCAATTTTTCAAACACAACAAGCAACAGGAAAGAAAAATGAGCAAACTGGACCCAGAAAGGGGCTCAATCAACGCCCCCACATAGTACTTCCAGCCAAAAAAACAGATGCTCCATCTGGGCTTACAGAGGCTATGCAGTGACCCACAGCCGGGCAACCTGGCCCGTAGGGATTGCCCTGAGGATCACAGACAATGACAGTGTCTGTAAGCAGGCATAGGTAAGGCAGGGTGGTTTCCTGGGGAGGGAAAGTTGACTGAGATTGAAGTTGCCTGAAATCCAGCCAATATCTGCTAATAACCACAGTCTCTGCACCCAACATCGCTGACTTTGAATCACACAACTGGAATCAGAATCTGAGGACCACAGACCCCCAGCTACCACCTCTGTGTAACTACAAAATCATCGGAACTCAAGAGACACTGAGAGGCCCTGGGATGCAGAAACAAAAGTCTGTCCTGGGCAGAGCACCAGGCACCCACTTCATTTATTGGTGGGCTATTGTATGCTCAGCACACAGTTGTGCAATAGTGAATGAAATGCTGGGGTCACCCCAATGGCCAGCTGATGGTCCAGGAACCACGGCTGGAAGCTTATCCCCAGCTATCCAGGCAGGATTAGGAGAGGTGGCCTGTAATTTTAAAGAAAGAGACTTCTACGGAAGAGAACCCCCTACTTTTTAATGCAGTTTAAAGGTTCTTGGAACAATAAAAAGCACCTAATCTGTGAGATACATTAAGAAGAGAAAATGGTATCTTCGGTCCAAATGCCATTGGGCTTATAATTTCAAATATTTCTGCCAAGCCAGACCTGGCTGAGACAAATGCAAATGTAAAATTAAACTTTATAGACTCTGTTTGTTTTCACAAACTTGTATAAATGTTTCAAAGGCATATATTTGTGTTTCAGTCTTATCATTTATTTTCATGTTAGACTTGAGGGGGTTTATGTTATAAAGTGATTTTCCAGAGGTGAAATCCTGCACCCACAGAAAATAATGCTGCACCCATAGGAAATTGAAGCTTCACATGTAACAACTCAACATAGAGGCATCATCCAGGAACAACATAGCACTCAATATAGTATCATGAGCCAATTATCTGATTTCCCATCTATTGGCTATCCTGTATTTTGTTTCTGGGTAGACCAAGTGTATTAAAAGCATCTAGCAGAGCAGTACCCAACTAGAGAGCATCTGGATCCTCTGAACCCCATCTGTTGGCTCTGTCTTCGTTTCCACCATGGTTATACCATTCAAGGGTCTCCAGCCTTAGGGGCAAGGAAAGTTTGTGAACCCCACTTAGAAGTCTCCATAAAACTATGCAAAAGAAAAAATACTCCACAGCGGCCTTAGAAGTGCACATCTGGTTAACAATCACTGATAGGACATGATGGAGTAACCACACGCCACCATGGTTCTCCCCTTGAATGTGGCCGTAAAACCTGGACAGGATTCATGGAGCAGCTATTGCTGGAATCTGAAAAGTAAATACTGTCAGGCAAATAATGGGAGAGAACAAGAATTTGATGTACCACCAATCTAGCTTTAGGTTTATCAAGTTTTTTATCCTCTGTACCTCTCACCACCTGGGCCTGACTAGGTGCAGCCACAAAAGTGTACATCAAGTTAAAATCACAAAAGTCACAGCAATCTGGCTAAAGGATCATCAAAGGAGAGACTTCAGAAATAGGAAAGTACTGGGAATATCACAGAGAGGGAGGCACTCAGGAAAGTACCCACATCAAGTTGGTTATGAACTCCTGGGTTCACCCCTGAGCTGCTCATGCATGGAGAATATCCTAATGGGGATATGAAAAAAAAAACAGTGACAACAAAGTTTAAAGGCAGATGACATCCAGGTTCCAGAATGGCCAACGGGTAGCACACTCATGGGACAGCTCAGAAGAGCATTGTATAAACTTTGAAAACTGAACTAACATTAGAAACAGCCCACCAGCAACATGCTAGAACTTGTGACCTTAACCTAACTACTAAAACGAAAAAAAAAATCAACAACCTGCACAGGATGTAAATGAGATAAAGAGTTTCATAACATCGTATTCAATGTACAAAATAAAATCCAAATGTGCTCAGAATAAAAAGAACCAGCAAAATCTTAGCAGACATGGGAAAGATAATCAACAGACATCAACCCCAACACAACAGATGTTAGAATTTTCTGGCAAAGGCTTTAAAACAACTATTTTAAAACTGTTCCTGGTGGACAGTGAGATCCAAGATGGAGGAGTAGATAAACACTGTGCTTGTCTTTCTGAGAACACATTAAAATCACAACTAAATTAAAGAACAATCAACCTGGAGAACCATCTGAAGTCTAGCTGAACAGAAGTCCTATAACTAAAAATACAAAGAAGTCATATGGAGACTGGCAGGAGGGGTGGCAGAACAGGCCAAGACCATGCGGCAGTTGAGAATCAGAAGGGATATCTTGGCCACATAGGGTCCCCTCAGAAAAGTGAGGCACCCTAGCACCACACCAGACTCCTCACCCTGGAGTGCTGGTGGTGGGATGAGGAGTGTCCACAATATACGGCTGTGAAAAACAGTGAGGACTCTGACCATCTGTGTGGGACAGAAGGCTGAGGGGAACCCAGATGTCTTCTTACAGCCCATGCAGATTGACTCACTCACAGGCACTCTCACTGGGCTCCGGTGGGGGGACGATGACTTGGGGAGCATTGGAGACATATGGGGGGCAGACTGAGATGTATAATTTTGTAGTGAGGGCTGGAGGACAGTTGCCATTTTCCCTGTGTAGGAACCTTCTCCGGTGCAGGCGGCAGGAGGGCACCATCTCTCCTGTGTTAAGCCCTCCCCCAACACAGCCAAATCTGAATCTGAATTGGTCTGGTGAGTTCCTCTGGAACACCACACCAACCCGACTCCCCCAACACCAGAGGCACTATCTCCAGAGCAGCCAGCCCCGCCATCAGAGCACTCTTTCTTAGAAAACTATTGGAATCTGGCAGGCCTCAGGTGGGCAGCAACTAGACTCAGTGTTCTATAATACTTTTGCTAACTGTCAGCTAATTTCTCAACAGAAAATTTGTAGGCCAGAAGGAATTGGCTTGGAATATTCAATGTGATGAAAAGCAAGGACCTACAACCAAGATTACTACACAGCAAGGCTATCATTTAGAATCGAAGGACAGATAAAGAGCTTCCCAGACAAGAAATAGTTACAGGAGGTCATCAACACCAAACCAGTATTACAAGAAATGTTACACAGACTTCTTTAAGAAAAAGAAAAAAAAAAGATTAAAAATATTCCTAATAAAGTGGCAAAAACTATATACCTATCAACAGTTATTTTCAATGTAAATGGATTAAATGTTCCAACCAAAAGACACAGGATGGCTGAAGGAATAAGAAAACAGGACCCTATGTATGCTGCTTACAAGAGATCACTTCAGATCACAAGGCACACAGAAACTGAAAGTAAAGGAATGGAAAAAGATAGTTCATGAAAATGGAAATAGAAAAAATAAATAAATAAAAGCCAAGATAACAATACTTATACCAGACAAAATAGACTTTAAAACAAAGACTATAACAAGAGACAAAGAAGGACCCAGTACTCCCACTTCTGGGTATTTATCCGAAGAAACCCAAAACACTACTTCAAAGGGGCATGTGCATCCATATGTCCATTGCAGCCTTGTGTACAAGGGCCAAGATGTGGAGGCAGCCTGAGTGTCCCTGAATGGATGAATGGGGGTGCAAGAAAGAGGGGGTGCTTATATACAATGGAGTGTTGCTAAGCCATAGAGACAAATGAGGTCTTGCCATCTGCAACAGCACGGATGGACCTAGGGGGTATTGTGCTGAGTAGAATAAGTCAGAGAAAGACAAATGCCATACAATTTCACTTATATGAGGAATCCATAAAACAAAATAAACAAACAAAATAGAAACAACTCATAGATAATGATAACATTTGAATGCTTGCCAGACTGGAGGGGGTTTGAGGGATAAGTGAAGGGAGGAAGGATTAAGAAGTACAAACTGGTAGTCACAAAATACTCATGGAGCTGTAAAGTATAGCATAAAGAATATAGTCAATAATATTGTAATAATTATGTGTGGTGCTGGGTGGGTGCTTGATTTATTGAGGTGGTCACTTCATGGTTTATATGGATGCCTGGTCGCTGAGCTATGCACCTGGGACTAATATGGTGTTGTGTGTCAGCTGTGATTGAAAAATTTTTTTTAATTATTTAAAAACTAAAAGTGTTCCAACAAGTAATTGTGAATACTCTTGAAATAAACTTGAAAGTAGAAAGTCTCAACAAAGGAAATAAAGAAAAACCAAAAAGAAATGTTATGCTGAAATAAAATAATTTTTTAAAAATGAACTGGAGAAGCTCAATAGCAGAATTAAGATGATAGAAGATATATCATCCAGAATGAACTTGAAAACACATCAACAGAAATTAACCATTCAGAACAAAATAAATAAATCAGGTTTATTTTAAATGAACAGAGGCACAAGGATCTGTAGAACAACAACAAAAAGGTCTGATATTTGTGTTATTGGAATCCCAGAATGAGAGAAGAAAAAAAATATGTTTGAAGAAATATGGCTGAAAACTTCCCAGATTTAGTTAAAGAAAAAAACCTATAGATAAAAAAAATTCATCAAATTCCAAACAGGATAAACCTGAAGAAACCCTTTTAGACATATCACAATCACACTGCTAAACACTAAGGACAATGAAAAACTCTTGAAAGCCATCAAGTTTATAAATAATAGACTACTTTCCTATTTTCCTCTTGAATTCTCTAAAATATGTTTTTTCTTGTTGTTGTTTTTTTTTTTGTTGTTGTTGTTTTTACAAACTAGAGATATAAACCTTTATTTCACAACGTTGTTATAATCCACTTTCTAGTAAGAAATGGACCGAGGACAATTTAAAACCCTGAGCAGGCTGCGTGCCGGGCGTCTTCCAGGCAGGAGCAAAGCTGTGCTCACCCCAGGGCAACATGTTCAGCGGTTTGTAGGCACCACGCTGACTGCTGAAAGAAAATATATATATTATAGTGTGGTGGGGGTTTTGACGTGTGTAGATATAACATGTAAGTTATAACATAAATTAGGGGAGAGTAAAGGGAACCAAATGATGGTAAGACTTACACATCCACTAAAAGGGGTAAAATATTGAATCTCAGTATGCTGTGGAAAAGTAAGTGTGCATATTGTTATCTCCAAGGCAACCATCATAAAAAAATACTCAAAGTAATATTGTCAAAAGCATAGTAAATAAATACAAAAGGAATGCCAAAAAAAATGTTTAAATAATCCAAAAGAAGGCAGGTAAGAGAAAATGGAGGGGGGGGGAGAGGAAAGAAATAAAGAACAAATAAGAAAATAGAAAACATATCTAAACATATCAACAAATGTATTAAATGCAAATCCCTAAACATACTAATCAAAAGACAGATGTTCGGAATATAAAAAAAGACATGCAAGCTAGTTATATGCTCCCTAAAAAAAAACAAAAAAAACCTCACTTCAAGTATAATGACATAAGTAAATTAAAGATAAAAGGATGGAAAAACATATCGTGACAACACATAATCAGATGAGCACTGCAGCAGCTATATTAATATCTGACAAAGAAAACTTCAGAGCAAAGAAAATTACCATGGATAAAGATAATGATAAAAGAGGCTCAATTTCCCAAGAAAATATAACAATCTTAAATGTCTGTGCATGTAAAAACAGAAATTCTAATATACAAAACCTGGAGCAAATGAAATGAGAATTAAACAAATTCATAATTATAGAGACTCCAACACAACTTTCTCCAAAACAGATAGAATTAGTAGACAGAAAACCAGCAAGGACATAGAAGAATTAGACATCCCCATCAACCTACTAGATCTTATTGGCATTTATAGAACACTTCACACAACAACAGAAAAACACACTTTTATTATCAGTACACCTGAAGCACTCCTTAAAACACCACATACTGATCATAAAACAAATCTTAAAATTTTTTAAGTAATTGTATCATAAAAAGTATGTTTCTTACCATAATGGAATTAAACTAAAATTTAGTAACAGAAAAACAACAAGGAAATCTCCAAACACTTAAAAACACACATAAATAATCCATGGTTCAAATATAAACTCTAAAAAACTTGTTTAACTATTTTGAACTAAACTAAAATGAAAACCTAAGAGAGCCAATTCTACACAATTTCTTCCAGAAAATAAAAGAGAATGGTACACTCCTCCCTCATTTTATGAGGTCAACATTATCCTATTGCCAAAACCAAAGACAGTACAAAAAAAATGTACAAAAAATGTACAAAAGAAATGTAGACCAATATTTCTCATGAACATAGACATTTTACAATTTATGAGCTGCAAATAGAGTAGTGCTTAGGGGTAAACTGTAGCATTGAAATGCTTATATTAGAAAAGAAGAAAATTCAAATCAATAATCTAAACTTCCATTTTAAGAGACTAGAAAAAGAAGAGCACATTAAACTCAAAGCAAGTAGAAGGCATGAAATAATAAAGATAAGATTGGAAATCAAAGAAATTGAAAATATCATGCAACAGATAAAATAAATGAAACCAAAGTAGGTTCTTTGAAAAGGTCAACAAAATTAATAAACCTCTAGAAAGTCTAACAAAGAAAAAGAGAAGACACAAATTACCAATGTCAGGAACCTAAGAGAAGACACCACTACAGACTCCACAGATATTAAAAAAGAAAATAAGAGAATATAATGAAAAACTCTACACACACAAATTCAGCAGCTTAGATGACACAGACTAATTCACTGAAAAACAAAAGTACCAAAATTCACCCAAGATGAAATCAACCTGAATAGTACTATTAGTACTACATAAATTTAATGCACAGTTTAAAGCTTTCCAAAACAGAAATCTTCAGTCCTAGAGGATCTTACTGGAAAATTCTACCAAACATTTAAATTAAAAATAAACCCAATTCTACACAATTTCTTCCAGAAAATAAAAGAGAATGGTACACTCCTCCCTCATTTTATGAGGTCAACATTATCCTATTGCCAAAACCAAAGACAGTACAAAAACAAAAAAATGCAGACCAATATTTCTCATGAACATAAATATAAAAATCTTCAAGAAAATATTAAATATCAGCAAATAAAATCTATCTATATATAAAAAAGTAATAAAAGGCTACATGAACATGTGAGATCTATCTCAGAAATGCAAGACTAATTCAATATTTTAAAATAAATCAATGCAATACCCTAATTAACAGTCTAAAAAAAGAAAACCTACATCAATAGATGCAGAAAAAGCATTTAATGAAATTCAGCATGCATTTATTATAAAAATTCTCCACAAACTAAGAATAAAAGAGGACTTCCTCAACTTGATAAAGTGTATCCACAAAAAGAAACTGTAGCTAACATTAAACTTAATATTGAAAGACTTAAAGCTTTCCCCTAAGATCAGGAAAAGGCAGACATGTGTACTGTCACTATTCCTATTCCACGTCATAGCAGTTGTAGCAGTGCAATAAGACAAGAAAAAGGAATTAAAGCACACAGATTGGAAGGAAGAAATAAAATGGACCTATTATATTTATAATCATCAATATTGTCTATGTAGAAAGCCAAAAAAATCCTACAACCAAAAATTAAGTTTACCAAGGTTACAAGGCTAACCAACAAAAATCTACTGGATTTCTATATGTTGGAAAGCAAAATTTAAAAACAATGCTATGTACAATAACTCAAAAAGAAAGTAACAATTTAGTAAGCTAACATAACTTATCAATAATCTATACGAAACACTAATACAGGAAAACAAAGACATAAATAAGTGGAAGGAAAAATTGTGTTCATAGATTGGAAGGCTCAACATAGCAATGATGTCAATTCTCCCCAAATCAGTCTATAGACTTAAGGCAATTCTGATCAAAATCTCAGAAGTATTTTTAAATATAGACAAGTTTGTAAAATGTATTTAGAAAGACAAAGAAATTGAAGTAGCTAAAGAAATTTTGAAAAAGAAGTTGAAAAAATAACTCTGTCCAATTTTAAGACTTACTGTAGCATTACAATAATCAAGACAACATGATACTGGTGAAGGGGTAGACAAATAGATCAGTGGAACAGAATAAAAAACCAGAAATAGACTTACACAAATATGGGGCCAACTGATTTTAATGGTGCAAATGCAATTCAAGGGAGGAAGGACAGTCTTTTCAATAATGGTACAGGAACAACTAGACGCACATTAAAAAAACAAAACCCTTGAACTAAGCCTCACAACTTATACAAAAGTTAACTCAAATTAAATCTGCCATTCCGGAAAAGTTTGGCAGTTTTAATTAAGTTAATATATGTTAACCATAGTTACCATATGACCCAGCAAACCCACTCCTGGGTGTTTACCCAAAAGGAATGAAATCTTCACATAAAAATGTGTACACAAATTTTTTAGCAGCACCATTAATAATCACCAAAAACTGGAAACAATCCCAATTTCCTTCAGCGAGTGAATGGATAAACACACAATGATACATCCAATAAAATACTAGTCTGATATAAAATGAGTGAACTATTGGCACACGCCTGAATGACTCTCAAAGGCATTATTTTGAATGAAAGAAGCCAGTCTCAAAAGGCTACAGAATGTCTGATTTTACTTATATGACAGTCTTGAAATTATGAAACTATCATGATGAAGAACAGATCAAGGATTAGGGATGGGTAAATGGTGGGACTATAAAAAAATGTCATGAGGGAGTTTTTTGATGGAAATGTCGTGTATCCTGATAGGGATGGTGAGCCCACGAATCTATATGTGTTATGATTCGGAGACGATATACAAAAACAAAACAAACAACAACAAAATGACACAAACCAAATAGGGCACCACGGCAGCTCTCAGTCCCTGAGGACTTGTGTGAGAGCTTCTTAGGTTAAAAACTTACAAAGAAAAAACCACGGGAACCAGAAGACACAGAAGGAGAACGAAAAGGCACTGAAGGAGCACACGCGGCCCCCTCCGGAGCCTGGACCACTGTTCAGCCACTTTTCCCTGAACTTGGTGAGTTCTTACAGCTCTGGTCCTCAAAGTTGCTTGTATATAGAGTCTGAAAAGTTTTCCTAAAGGAATTTTGCCTTGCAACGGAAGGGCATGTGTTACAAATGCAGAGATTCAGCTTCAGTGGTCTCTGTGCTTCTGCTACACAGCGTAGTATCCAATGATCCAGAAACTTCCCTTATCACCTGTGGGATATACCGAGGGGGCCAAAAAAATGTATACACATTTTAAGAAAGGAAAAAAACTGTATTAAAATTGTGATGCTCAATATATGCTGATAATAAAAGATGAATACAGTCATGTGTATACATTTTTTGGCACCCCTGGTATACCTGACAATTAGTTGATTGTTGAAACCACACCTCGATCAAAGGTATTAGTTTGCTAAGACTGGTAGAAATACTTAAAACAAGGAAATGTATGTATTTTCTCACAGGTCTGGAGGCTAGAAGTCCGAAATCAAGGTGGTGGCAGGACCATGCTCTCTCCAGAGCCCCTAGGTAAGGATGCTGCCTGCCTCTTCCTTGGCTTGTGGCTGAATCACTTCAGTCTCTGCCTGCATCTTCACATGGCCTTTCCTGTGCGTCTGTGCCATCAGATGGTGTTATACTCTCTGTGTATGTCTGAGTCCATATTTCCCTCTTCTTATAAGGACAGCAGTTATATTGACCTCATTTTATTTTTAAACCTAGTTAGACATCATGTGAAATTTATCACCTATGAAAAAACCCTATTTCCAAATAAGATCACACTGACAGAGTTTAGGATTTCAAACCTACTTATACTTATACTTATAGCATCAAAATTTCATACAAAATTTCATACAAAATAGGAAACAAAAGGTGAAACAAAAGCCCTCCATTAACTTGTTCAATGTACTAATAGCCATTGATTCTAACAAGGTTCACTGACATTAAGTATCTTCTCCCCTTATCTTGAATCACATTTCTGAATTTTTCAGGAAAAACAGAGCCTCCCCTGAGTTGTATGTTTTTATATAATGCAGGCTATACCTCTATTAAAGTTTTTCAAACCAGTCTTCACAGATATAAAATTTAATGATTTTTTTTTTTTGCACTTGCATTCTCCTGTGTTGAGATTTCCTGAGTCTCAGCAAAATCCTTGTTTAACTGTCTGGCCTTTTCACAAAATAATCATGGTAGTTATGATTCAAACCTCCCCACCCCCCAGCCACAGATTCAGCCACGTGTTCTAGGTGAAAGGAGCCATATTACTGCTGTGTTCCTTTGTTTAAAGGGACTATGTTGAATTATGCATGCATTAAAAGATGGTGGAATTTACATTTTTTAGTATACAGAAATGAAAGTGGCATTTCCAAACCATGGTTGGTGAGAGGATCACTGGATCATCATCCATTGGTTTACTTATTCACTCGGCAAATATTATTGAGCACATACTCTGTTCCACCCTATGTAATCTGATGGAGGTAGAAAGACAAATAGGACAAGCCATAAAACTGGTAAGTTTCAGTGTTTTAAGTATTCTCATGGGATTAGCACAAGGGACCTCGGGATCTCGGGGTTGCCCCTAAATCTTCCTCAAGAGTGAGGGGTACTGCCCTCCACCTACTTTGATCCACGTCGCCAAGTCAGTAGCACACCCATAAGGACAAAGACAGCTTCCCTTCCTGTGATTCCACCCTTGTTAATGCAGCCAGAACCAGACCAGCCCAGCACCTCAGGGTCAAGAGACACCTGACACATTCAATGAACAAGTGAAGTGCACAGCTGCGTATGCCGAGTGCTGTGTCAGGCAGCAGAACTACAGTGATAGTGAGGAGCCACAGGTAGCTGCCCGCCCTAGGCCCCCATCTACTGAAGACTTGCTCCTAGGTAGGAAGCCAGGAAGCTGGCAGAATTGGGAGCCCTGGGCATGTCGGTTGGCTGGGAGAGCCCGCGAGGCAGCCGACAGCTGCTCATCCAGATATAGCCCTGATGTCCAGAGAACATGTCAGCTTTTTATTTAAAAACAAGAAGTATTTTTAATTCTGTCACTTGTGCCCCACTTAGAACATTACTTCAGTCACCAATCAGGGGAGCTCAACTGCTCTGGCCTCCTAAGGGCTCAGGCGGCTTCTCAAGGCTATCAAGGTCACCAGCGGCTCACAGGACATACGGCAGCTGGCTTGTAGTGCCCCAGCTGGGCCTGACCGCTTTCCAGTCTTCACATACTCCAAGTACGTGGAGGAGGTTGCCATCAGCAGACACTGAATATAAGGATGGCTTTCTTTCTATAAGGCTTTGGAACCCAGAGGCCTATGAGTATCTGAAAATAAAATACGTTCAAACACCTGTACACAGGGATTGGTACATGGCAAGATGTGACAACAGGCACCACTCATCCCCATCTTTAAAGTCTTTAAAGTCTAACTATCAACCAAGTGTTAGCCAGGATATGGAAAATAACCTGAAGAGTTCTTTAGCAATAACCAGGGACCCTCCAACATGCCCATCCTAACTGAAGCCAGCCAGACAGGACACAGTGAAAGCCGGAGACATTCTCATCACAGCACTGCTGGTTACGGCGAAACATTAGAACTCCCCAATGACTAGCAGTAGAGGCACCGGAAGGTAAACTGTTCGTACAAAGGAATCACATCAGCAGTTAAAATGAGACAAATCTTTATATATTACAATGGTTAAATCCCCCAAACATATTGCTGAGTGAAAAATAAAGCAAGTTACAGAATATTATGTGCAATATGATACGTATTCTATCATTTGAAACACAGAAAACATGGCTATATCTTGTTAATGGATATGTAGTTAAAATGCAGAAAAAATAAATGCCAGATGAGATGCCAAGTTTAGGACAATGATGCCATTGAGGAAAGAGAAAGGGAAATGAGTTTGAGGGGAGAAACAAAAGACGCATTAACTAAGCTATTTTTCATTTTAAAAAATATGAAGCAAACATATCAGATCTTAGGTGTTAAAATGTATTAACCCTAGGAGGTGAGTGATAGAAATAACCAGGTGTCAGGCCTATCACACACATTACATCATTTAATCCTCACTACAACTCTGTGAGGGAAGTGTACAACTTACCCCCACCCAATGGGGAAACTAAGACACTGAGAGGATAAGTAACTTTCCCAAGGTTACATTACACATCCAGGATTCAAAACCAGGTCATGCAACCCAAAATCTGTGCTTTTAACCACTCTGGAATCCAGCCTCTGTGGAATGGACATAGTGGTATGTTGCCATTCTCCCTGATGTTTACATGTGTTTGAAAAATGTCCCAACTACTAAAGAAGAAGTAAACGTCCTGCAAGAAAGAGCTTCCCAAAGCCCCTCTATGATGGCTAATTTTATGTGACAACTTCGCTGGGCCACAGTGGCCAGATATTTGGTCAAACATCTCTCTGGATGTTTCTGTGAGAACATTTTTGGATGAGATTTACATTTAAATCAGTGGACTTTAAGTGAAGCAGATTGCCCTCCATACCATGTAATCAGTTGAAGGCTTGGATAGAACAGAAGGCTGACATCACCCAGCAAGAGGAAATTCTCCAGCAGACAGCCTTCAGATTTCATCTGCAACATTGGGTCTTCAGCCTGCTTACAGAGTTTAGACTTGCCGGCCTCCATAATTACATAAGCCAATTCCTTAAATCAATCAATCAATCTCTCTCTCTCTCTCTCTCTCTCTCTCTCTCTCTCTCTCTCTCTCTCTCTCTCACCATATACGTGTGTGTGTGTGTGTATGGTGAGATGGATAGATAGATAGATAGATACATAGATAGATAGATAGATAGATAGATAGATAGATAGATAGATAGATAGATAGATAGATAGATAGATAGTCTCTACACACACCCTATTGGTGCTGTTTGTCTGGAAGACTCTGACAGATATATCTTCCCTCCAGCTCTTGCTTGGCAGAGGCAGCCAAGTATAGCTGTTAATGGATAAATGGAAAAAGGCCTGGCTGGGTAGCTCCTTTTCACTCCTATCTAGAGTCTTGAGAGAAAGAACCACAAAGAAGCCATTAAATTATCAGAACATCACACTTCAATGTACCTATTGTTAATCCCATCTTATAAGGAGGAAAACTGAGGCTTAGAGAAGCCTAATAATTTACCAAGTTCTCCCAGCAGGAAACAAAAGGACAAAGTACTTTCAGACTCAGACCCCACACCTTTCCCTAAAGCATACAGCAAAGGCCAAGGTGGTGGGCATGTCTTGTAATTGTGGTTGAAAAGGTTAAAAATAATTGCAAAAGCGCAATTACTTTTGCACCAACCTAATAGAAGTGAAAGCAAACACCTATTGATTGATAAATTAACTGCCAGTCTCAAATAAGGGATCTCACAGTGTGGTCCAAATCCTGATGCGGGGGGCACAGTGATGGCTGCAATCCACATACCCAGACAGCTCAATGTCAGACAATTATTACCACCGAGTAACCTTGAGTCACCGAGCAGATATTAAACTAAGACAATATACAAGAATGTATAATTATGGTGTATTTACTGTGGAGGAATAGATGAGGGCTTCTCATGGCAGCAGGCAAGAGAAATATTGGAATACAATGTCCTGGATGATCTATGAAAACCTTAAATAAATAAATATATATATATATATATA
The DNA here is from genome assembly GCF_964194185.1 of Rhinolophus hipposideros. Classification (NCBI taxonomy): domain Eukaryota; kingdom Metazoa; phylum Chordata; class Mammalia; order Chiroptera; family Rhinolophidae; genus Rhinolophus; species Rhinolophus hipposideros. The sequence continues at coordinate 61,226,935 of NC_138061.1, forward strand.
TATATATGTATATATATATATATGCATACATACATATATATATACTATAATCACATATAGAAATATATATTATGTAGATGTAAATTCTTCTCATTTAATCTGTATATTTAATGTAAGATTACTCAAGACTTTAACAGGGTTTTCACAGACCCTAATACGCTGCTTCTAAAATTTACATGGAAGACTACAGAACAAAGAACCAGTACACGATTGAGAAGGCACACTGATGAGGAGAGGCTAGTTTACCAGATATCAAGAACTATTCTGAACTTATAGCAATGAAGACGTGGCAGTACTCGTGCAGTAATAGATAAATTAGCTAACAGAATAGAATACAAAGCCTTGAAACAAATATTGTAGGTATATGGAAATGTTCTAGATGACCAAAGTGGCAGGTCAGGTCACGGGACACATGAAGGACTATTCGATAAATGGAGCCAGAAAATATGGTTATCCATTTGGGGGGAAAAAAGTAAATTTTAATCATCTCACTACAAATATAAACATTAACTATAGTTGGATTAAGACCTTAAATGACAAGAGCCACCGTTTACACTTGTATAAGGTAAATATCTTTCTGATCTAGGGATAGAAAAGAATTTCTTATGCAAAAAAAAAAAAAACAACATATATATATATATATATATATATATATATATATATATATATATATATATATATGTATATATATAAATAAATAAAAAATGGTTGGGCAGCCGGATGGCTCAGTTAGTTAGAGCATGAACTCAAAACAACAAGGTTGCCGGTTCAATTCCCCCATGGGATGGTGGGCTACACCTCCTGCAGCTCAAGACTGAAAACGGCATCTGGACTTGGAGCTGAGCTGCGCCCTCCACAACTAAACTGAAGGACAACGACTTGGAACTGATGGACCCTGGAGAAACGCACTGTTCCCCAATATTCCCGAAAACAAAACAATTTTTTTTAAATGGTTGATAAATTTTGACTAAATCCAAATTAAGAACCCCTGTTTGTCAATGGAAACTTTTAAGAAAGTAAAAAAGACAAACAGGAATATAATATTTGTAACAGTTATAGTTGACAATGGATTAATATCAGTAATATATAAAGAATTATGAAGAAAAGGATTTTCAAACAAATAGAAAAATGAGCAAAAGACATAAACGGGCAGTTCATGAAAAGGAAACACCTGTGAACAATAAAGCTGTAAGAGCTTTATTCTCCTTGGTGATGAGAGAAATGTAAATGAAGACCATAATAAAATACCATTTACACACGCTCTGTTGGCACAGATTAAGAAGCCTCCACGTGTTGCAGAGTACGTGGCTCGAGAGCATCTCCTATACATTGCTGGTGGGAGGATAAATTGATACAGCCAATTTAGAAAATAATTGGTAATTTTCTTGTAAAATTGAACACTCAGTCCCCGACAATACAACAATGCCGCTCCAAGAAAAACGTGCACATGTATAGCAGGAAACACGCACCAGAATATTCGCAGAAGCATGGTTCATTATAGCTCAATCTTGGCTCTATGCCTAATGCCCATCAACAGGAGAATGGATTAGAGAGGAGACACCATTTATAATAGCATCCCATTGTAATATCATATAGTACTCAAAATGCTACATAACGAACTCTGGCTATACACAGTAATAATGAGGCTGTGTCGTAAACCAGGGATTATGACTGATCCAATTCTGAGGTCCAAAATATAAATGAAAAAATATAGTAAAAATTGAAAAAACACCTTTCTCTAGTCAGACAAGTGCTGTGATCTCATCCTTGCAAGGGGCATAAATGTTTATTGCAGGATAATTTTTAAACAGCAAATCCCTCCTGACATTCCTCAAACCAATACCATAAATGAGATTTCTATGCCAGCCTCCCAGAGTGAGATGAATTGGGATTTAAATGGCAGAGGATGGGAGCTTAGCTACAGCCACTTTTACTTATGCATGCATTCGGGCAGAGCAAGAGAGAATTCTACAGCCCCAATGATAAAAGTTCACAGGAACATCAAGCCACAGAATTTGGGAAGGAAATGGGCTATAATCAGTCTATCTGCTGGAACCGATTTGCCTCAGATAAAGCCAGCCACGCTATTGAAGATGGATAATCGGGAGTTTATTGGACAAATGAAAGAGCAGTGATAAAAGAGGTAACTTCATTGCCTAGAGGGAAGGCAACTATAGCTAGAATAAAGTAAAAAGCTGCTGTTAGATCCAGTTTTCCAAACACTGTTTATGCTCATCCCCTGCAAAGGCTTTCTCACTCTCCTAAAGAACTTCGGAGACCCAGGGAGGTAAACACATGATCTGGAAGTTTTCTAACCCAACCTAAGCTGAGGTCTGTAAACTGCCTAAATTCTCTGCACCAGGCAACCAGAATGGACAAAAAGGAGATAAACCCAAAAAGCTGAAAAGCAATCATTAGCAGATAAATGAGTTTACAGGCTGAAAATCCATATTCACTGATCTCCAAAGGCTAATACAAAAATACTACCTCTTTCTACTTCCTTGACTCGACAGGGATTTCAAACCAGCAACTACCTCATCCAGGTTTGAATATCAGGCACAGAAAAGGGTCCAAAACAAAAAGACCCACACTACTGTCAAACCCATTTAGAGACAAACTCAGTTCCCTTCTTTGCTCAAACTCTTTCTCTTCCAGGAAGCCATCCCTGATTGCCCCTGGAACACTTGGAAGGGCCTCTGACCCAACTGACAAGAGTGTCAGTGCCGTCTCTATTTTGGCAGAGACTGGGCAGTCATTAGAATGGGCATCATGGCATTATTAATTCATTAGACGCTTGTCGCTGAATACTACTACATGTACACAGTGTGCTAAGCACCAGGAATTCAGTGGTCAGTAAACAAACACCAACCTGGCACCTGATGTTTGGGGCCCACTTGTTAGCAAGGGAAAAACACTTCATCAGATAGTGGAAATACGGTGTGCTTGATTACATATCAAACTAAGGGCTATAAAGGGCAGGTAGGGTGCCCAGGGATGAGACCACATTGGCAGGGGTGGGCATGGAGTCAGGAAGATAAGTTTAAATTAATTGATGAAAGATGAAAAGGAAGTAACTTGTTGAAGGTATGTATGTGTGTGCATTTATTTGAGTGAAGGCGTGTGTATAAATACACGCATGTGTATTTATTTGAGTGAAGGAAACAAGGCAGAGGCAATATGTGCAAAGTTAGGTGGTACATGAACCATAAAGGTCTCATGGAAAATTTTGGTCTTTACCCAAATTCAATGAAAATCTTAAAAGGAATTTGGGATAAGAGGGAGTAGGTGCAGGAGATGACTTCTGCATTTTTTTCCTTTTTGAAAAAAACCACTCTGGATGAAGACCAGAGGTGGTCAATGTGAATATGTAAGGACAGTTAATAGTCTATTGTAATAAGAAATAATGAGAGATATCTGAGACTGATATTCTGGTGCCACTGGGGATAAAGTAATGAAAATCTCATTGGGATTCAGGGATGAAAAGCTGAAAGCCAACAGTGCTTTGCAGTGATGAAATAACTCATTAAATTATGATCATCCAAAATACAATGTCTGCTAGAGTAAGAACTCCATGAGATCAGGGATTTTTCTCAGTTTTTGTTTGTTTGTTTGTTTGTTTGTTTTCCTCTGCTATATCTTAACACCTAGAATAATACCTAATAAATAATAGATCCTCATTAACCATTTGTTGAATGGATGGGCTAATTAAAGGGCAGGTTAATTAATTAAAGGCAAGTCTCTGGGCAGCTAAGACTCCAGTCCCAACGGAGTAAGTCAGAGGGCAGTTTCTGACTGCACTGTAAAAGTGAAAGAAAAAGAAATAAAAACTGGGATCTCTGCATTTGGGGCCCTAGCGGTGCTGAAATATCATATTCATTGCATTCACCACCTCACCAAGTATCTTCTGGTGGAGCTGAGGCATGGACTGGGAACACGTAGACAGCTAATCGTTGAAATGGGTATTAATGGGAGAATTTAAGAGGACTCCAAATGGCCTCATTACTGCCAACAGTGCCCAGCCTTCTATGTGCGGCTGAAACAACCTCTCCCCCCTTTCCTGTTGGTACAGTCCTCCTTGGTCTGAAGGCCAAACACTCCCTTCATTGTGGCTTCTACTGTGAAACAAGCAACTCGTTTTCATCGTGCCCTAACACCACTGCAAACTATAACTCTCTCTCTCTCTCTCTCTCTCTCTCTCTCTCTCTCTCTCTCTCTCTCTCTCTCTGTAACTAGAGTAGAATCCCCAGCATCTTTAGAGGACCAATTACAAAGTTAAGCCTGGGAGAAGAAGGCTTACACACACACACACACACACACACACACACACACACACACAATGCAGCAGGAATCTATGTACAGAAATAGACCTTGAGAGGAACAGACCAAAGACAGAGGAATACAATCTCAGATCAAACTGAATTCATTGATAGGAAGGCACTTGCCATACTTCTATATTCCTTGTCCTCGCTCAGTCAGCTGGAAGAGGTTGTGATTGTTTGCACAGCTACTGAACAGAACTCTAAGTCAACAGCGATCCCCTCTGAGGGAAGGTGAGATGCCAGAAGGTCTGTGACAGAATGTAGAGTAGTCTGCAGACCACCGAGTGCTGACATCAGCCTCTGTGTGCTGTCTCCCCTCCTTACCCTAACCACGCCCTTCACCAAGTATAGATGAGTACAAAGGTGAGGGGGCGCCAGCATTTGGGGAAAACATTTCAGTGCCTGCTTTCTACAGGCTGTAGAGTACGGGTTCAACTGCAGCTAAAATTGGACCCCTGATTTCAACACACAGCAGCAGAGGCCAAATGGCAGCACCCTAACACCAGGGGTAAAGGGAGCCTGGTGACGGCAAGAAGCAACACAACTAGAGGGCACAGCAGAACGTTCTCACCTCCAGGCAGAGCTGACAGAGATTAACTGAATCTGACGTCCCCAAAGCAAAAGTAAACAGATGACCCACAGAGCTCTTAGTTACTTCATATAACTGGGCTGTGTTGCAGGGAGGGTGGGGGAGGGCAGGGTAAGAGGCTTTATTTAAGCCATAAAAATGGAAGCATGGACTATTTTCATCCAGTGTCCAAACGCTGAGCCCTTTGAATGACCCTTTGAATCCCCCTGGAGCATCATAATTAAGAATCGTGAATGTTCTTCTTAGCCTTTCTCAAAGGCACCTGAAACTCTTTATCACGATACCTTTGCAGTGGAGGAAAGGAAGTGCTGTGATCTATTGGGCATTATTGGATGCTGAATCTTGGCTAATCCCAATTCTTAGGACCCTGGAACATCACGGGGCCCATCAGTTGAAGAGGGGGATAATAGAGGTCAAAGAAAACATCAAGTTTTGACCCAAGTCAGCCTCATAGTACGTCCAAGGAACCCCAGACTTACTCAATGGGTTTTTTCTTCATTTTCTAAGTGAATGTTTGGAATAGATACCTTCAGCAATATGATGAACTTCTAATTGACTCCCTGAAAATTGACTACGGGCTAATAAGGCAGAAAGGGCAAAGTGAAAACCATTTCTCTCTCCCTGACAAAAAAAGAAAATAAAAGCACTGCTACATCCTGAGAGAAATTAGCATCATCATTAAATATGTGAAAGGTGCAAAGCAGACGATTCCAATCACCTCCCTATGTAACTTTCCAGGTTGGCAGATGCAAACGATAATAAAACGATAATGGAGTGACAGTGGATTGTCATCAACTTAATCAAGTGGTGACTCCAGTTGTATCTGCTGTTTCTGATATGCTCTCATTATTGGATCAAATCAGCACAGACCCTAGCAACTGGTACAGAGTGATTGATCTATCGGTATGTTTTTTCTTCTATTCCAACACACAAAACCCACTGGAAGCCGTTAGCTTTCTCCAGGTAGATATACCAATAAACTTTTACTGTCCTATCTGAGGGCTCTATCAGCTTTCTGTCTCTCAGCCACATGGTCCAGAAGAATCTGACTGTCTGGCCATCTGACAGATCATCATGCTAGTCCAGTACAAGGATGACATCATGCTGATAAAACGTGGAGAGCATAAATTAGCAGGTACTAAGTGCCTTGGTAATAAGCATGTATATACCATTGAAAAGAACTTCTATGAAAGTACAGGAACTTGCTCAAGTTGGTCAAATTTTTTGGAATCCCAGTGTTCTGAGCTCTTTGATAATATGCTCTGCAAAATAAAGGACAAGATATTGTTCCTTGCATCCCATGTCATTGACAGAGGCACAACACTAGTGGGCCTCTTCGGATTTGGGAGGCAGTGATGTCATACATACTATGCTGCTCCCATCCACTCACTGGATGAGTTGAAATTCTAACAACTTAGAGTATGGCCCAAGGAAAGAGCTGGCTCTGCACCTTGTCCAGACTGCTGTGCAGATAACGCTGACACTCAGCTCCCATAACTCGGACACACAATGGCTACACTGAGTCAGGATGCTGTATGGAGCCAACACAAGGAAAGCCCCGAGGCTCCGAGGGTTTGAGAGCAGAGTTATGCCCTGTTGGAAAGTACTCGGATTTTGCAAAGCAGCACCTGACTTGCCAAGAGGCTTATGAGAGAAGGACGCTAATAGTGAAAACTATTATGTCTCACCACACAGGCTGAGCTGCCCAACGTAGACTGGACGTTTTCAGATTCCCTGAGTCAAAACGTTGGATGTGTGCACCAGCATTTTCTCAGCGAGTGAAAGCGGTGTGTACCTGGTCATACGTGGGCAGGTCCTGAAGCCACAAGACCAACAGAAGGTCTCTCACCACCTGCACTCTCAGGCCCTGTAGCAGGCCCTCTCTCCACCCACATCAACCCAGACAGGACTGCTTTTAGTTGAGAATTCAAGTACACTGTAAAGATCACTTGGCAAAATATACAGATGCCATTCAGAAGTGGGCTACAATAGCTCAACAGTTATTCTGGCTATACTCTAGCCAGAAAGTGGCTAACTTTCTGGCCAGGCTGTCATAGACTTAAAAGGAACACGTTTTCAGATTTAGCACAATTACCTCCCGAACTTCATGCCCTATTGCTCTCTGCCATTCCATGTGATTCCAGCCACACTGGCCTCCCACCTGATTGGACAGCATTCCATTTGACCCCCTCATCCATTCAAGCTCCCATGTCTTCTCATGTGCTGTCTTCTCTGCTCAGAATACCCTTCCCCCAGTGATTCACAAAGCTCATTTCTTCACCTTTTAGATCTTGGCTGAAATGCCACCTTCCTAGGAACACCCTCCCTTACCACCATATTTAAAATTGAATCTCTCTAAACACTTCACATCGCCTTTTCCTGTATTTTTCCATAAAACATCAGCACAAAATATACCATATCCTTATTTATTGCATTTATTGTCCATCTCCCCAAAGTTTCACATGAGCAGGCATTCTTGTGCCTTGTTCATTGTCCAGGCCCAGAACACAGTAGCCAGTGACTCAGCAGCCGTGCAAACATATTTATTGCATAAGTGTAAGGGTGGAATGTAGTGACCATTTGGCTGTCTTTTGGCTGCCCAGCATCTAAACTCTCTTCTAGTTGGGGGAAACTCAACCATGATTTTAGTCTTTGTAGAAGAAAAGGCCATGCCTCTTACTAAAGTGCTATATGGGGTTAGAAATTTCCTTTCCCAAAACCCTGGCAGGTACAGTAAAAAGCAGAAACTAAATAATCTTTCCTAACTCTCTAAAGCTAATGAAAGTGATATAAAGATGCAAGAAATCTACAAGAATAATGACACCATGGTGGTACAATAAAGAGTACAGCCATGGGTGGGGCGGTCGGTTAGCTCAGTTGGTTAGAGCACAGTGCTCTTAACAGCAGGGTTGCCAGTTCAATTCCCACATGGGCCGCTGTGAGCTGCGCCCTCCACAACCAGATTGAAATAAGTACTTGGCTTGGAGCAGATGGGTCCTGGAAAAACACACTTAAAATAAATAAAAGTGAAGAAGAAGAAGAAGGAGAAGGAGGAGGAGGAGGAGGAGAAGGAGAAGGAGAAAGAGAAGAGCACAGAAGAAGAGGAGCATAGAAGAAGAGGAGCACAGAAGAAGGGGAGCACAGAAGAAGGGGAGCAGAGGCGGGACACAGCACAAGTAGCAGCTGAGTTCAGCAATGGCCTTCTGCCAGACCAAACTACTGCTGAGTGTGTGACTGAACTGCATCCCTTGTGGCCCAGACTCCCTTGGTAGATGCCCATTTCCTTAATCTGATTCTCCAGACTGCCAGGTGATTCTGTGAGCTGCCCAATACCCTACCAATTCATTGCTTTCCCTAGTTAGGTTAGCTGGAGCTGACTTCTACTGTCTGCAGTGAAAACCCTGAAGGTACAGGAGGTGGGGAGAGGAAAGAATCGAGGCTGTGGTCAGAAAGCAGGAGCTGACAGGTGGAAGAGTTTCCTAGGATGCTAAGGACCAAGATGTGACCATGCAGGTAGGAGGCTGAGGGGCAGTGGAGGAGAGGGTCACCTGAAAGGTCAAGGAAATGGTGGGTCACAGAGGAAGGGCCACCACTTAGACAGTGAGCATTACGTGTGAACTTGGGCTGGCGAGGAAGACAGTTATTCAGGGGCCAAAGTCTTAGATGAATGATTGGAAGTCAACAAGAGGCTGGGCTGAATAGTCAGACTAGCCCCAAAAAGCGGCATATCTTACAAGAGAGTCAGAGATCTTGATTTTGGAATTTCTAGGGCCTGGAAGAGCACATGTATGCCAAGGAGCCAAAGGAAGGGAGCTTTCTTTGTGTTCAACAGTGTAGGCAAAAGTTATAAATAAGAGTTTATTTCTATGATTCTTCTCTAAAGTGTGCTTACGTGACTTTTTCTGTCTTGTTCACTCTTATCCCTTGGGATGGGGGAGGCTACAACACGTCTGGTACAGAGTAGGTCCTTGGTAAATACTATGGAATATAAAATGGATGGATGAACTTAAGCCTCTCTTGCCTCCATTTCTTCCCTGCTTCTGTGGAATTTTATTTATGATGGCTCTGAAAAGTGTTTGGTGTCTCTCTCTCTCTCAGAGACTTGGCTTCCATTTCTAATCTCAGTCCCTCTTGTGTGTGCGCTATTCTGTGTCCCCCAAACAGTGACCTAGAACCACGTAGCCGAGAGACCACAGACTTTAGAGATGTCACCTCACACTCAGCATGCACAGGACAAGGGTCAACATCAGTCTTGAGTCTGGTGCTGGCTCATTCATTCATTCACTCATTCATTCAATAAATCTGTACTAAGTGCTACCATGTGGCAGTATTCTGCTAGGCCCTGAGATAGAAAGGGTCTGAAATCCTAGAAGACGTTACATGTATGTAACTGTAAAGATTCACAGGGTACAAACTGGGTTCAAATTTATTTGCTGTATTGAGACATTGAGCAAATGACCCAAACTTCTCTGAGACTCAGTTCCCTCATTTACCTACGGGAATAACAACTAAACATAAAAATCCTGGCATGTGGATAAGTATCAATGGAATGTCCATCACCTTTCCTTGCTCTCTGGTTGCTTTCTCTGCATCTCCCATGAGGCCTAATGTGTGGCTGGCCACACAGCAGGCGCTCAAAATTGAATTGTCAGAGAAGGCTGGGCTAAAGGGTCCCACGTCAGATTTGGGGGAGCACTGCCCCAACCCCAGACCACTGACTCACCTTTTGCGGCATACCTGTCCCCATCAGCCTGCAAGGGCAGGACTGGGCACCACGCTGCCCATTGCCCCAGCCTTATTTGAAGAAGTGGGGGTTCACCCATCACCTTCCCTGGAACCCTTGAGCAGGCATCCCTGGGTCACTGCCCACTGTCACAGCCCGCTTGGCTCTGCTGGCCTGATGTCCTCGGGACAAGGGGCAGGCATGGATGGCAGACATCCGATCAAAGTTCAGCTGACAACTCAAGTGACTTCCACCCTCAAGTCACTGGAATCAATGTAGCCAGTATTGAGAAATGAGAATGGTTGGGTAACTCTGAATAACCTCAGGGAAGAAAAGCAGCTATGGGGATTCCAAATAGGGAAGAGGAGGAAGAAGTACAGAGAACACAAGTCCCTTATGGACTTCGGAATGCTACTGAGAGAGACAGAAGGAGGGGGCGACTGGTCCCCAGCCCCCAGAGCGTGGCCCATCTCTGACCCACAGTCCAGCCCCAGACTTGACACCAAACCACCACTCGCTCCACAAGCACACACTCTGCCAGGCACCTGCCCCCAGCAGTGACGTGGCACACTCGCCTCACACCTCTGGGAAAAGGGGAAGAGTCTGGGGCAACGGTCACATCCGTAGGATGATGAACACTGTCAATTCAGCGGTGATCAACCCTGGGCCACCCCTCAGCCATAGGTACACAGACTCCTCGTGAGCTCCTTTACCCATGAGCCATCACCAAACCCTGGCATCAAACACCTCCCTTCAAAACACACCAAAAATGCCCGGCTTAGTCAGAATTCTGCACACACTGGTGGCAGATGTGAGTGAAGCCGCAGCTCGCTCTCTAGCCTCCCACAACTCTGTGGGGAGAGAGAAGATGGGCCTATGTGAAGCAGTGAGCCAATGCTAAAAGACAGAAGGCATCCTACACCACAAGGTCTGGGGGAACCATTCAGTTACACGTGCAGCGTTGGCAGCACAGCATGACACGCCGTCTCTCACTCCAACAAGTGTAAGGTGCTTTTTTCAGCTCCAAGGCCAAGAGCAAACAGCTGGCTTTGGTACATGCCATGTGAGTGCAGGCCCACACCTCCTGCGGAGCCAAGCCTCAGCCCCCCAGAGCGGCTGGGTGGCACAGCCTATTCCTTCCACGCTCGTGAAGCTCAGCAGCTCTAGGCAGCCAAATGCTGGGGTCACAGACACACGCCCCAAGCCTTGCAGCACGGCGGCTCGGACCCATCACTGAGAGGAGTAGCCCCATCTCCCAGCCCTGCCAGTGGCTGGAGGCCACAATGTGTTTAACAGTTTACACCAGCCACACACCCAGGGTTCTGACACCATCCACAAAATCCTGGCCTCTCCTTCCTCATGATGCAACCAGATATTTTTCTGCATTTGGGAAACCCCAAGAGAGCATTCACATCCAGGCCACAGTGGTCCTCCTCCAAAGAACACACGAGATGAGGAGTGAGGAGTTTGCAAACCCCAAATCAGGATGCATGCTCAGGAGACCTAATACTAGATGCCAGACTGCAAGGCCGATCTAGGAAAGGAAGGAGCCTCTGATCGAGACAGAGAAAAAGGAGACATGGGCAGCTTGAGCCAGAGACCTGGCGGTCCCTCGAAGCCCACTCAGGGACACATCTGGACCAGGGCTGGCATCTGCTCCACAGAGGGGCCTAGAAACCCTGCATACCTCCCACCCCCCATCACTGACAGTTGGAAGCCCTGCCTCATAGCTGCCCCCTCCACCCCAGTGGCCCTCTGCTCAGACATTGTGCCCTTGATATGACAGTTCTCCCACAGGCACTACAATAGCAAGTCCCCCAGTACGCAGCCACGGGCTCTCACCAGGATGGTCCCTGCAACCCCATCAGGGAGGGGGCAGCAGCCTGGGGCTCCATGTAGGACTGGGTATCTCAAGACACAGGACGCCTCCCTTTTTCTGCCCATGGCCCCAACCCCACTCCAGCCTGATAACTCCAGCCCGGTAGGGTAAGCAGATGGGCTCTGCGCTCTCAATTTACAGACAAGGAAAAGCAGTTCACACGTATGGAACACCCTCACTAGGCCCTTGTCAGATTGTCTGCTTGATCCCCCCAGAAGCCCCTGAGTGGAAGTTAGCATTCAGGTGCACGGCAGGTACGTGACTTGCTTTAAGCCATAAGCAGTGTGGTAGCTAGTAAGTAGCAGATTAGGACTCAAACAGAGGTCTTCAGGGGCCAAAAGCAGGCAGAGGCACCTCTGGTCAAGACCACGGAGCACCCTGGGTGGGCCTGCTGAGGGTCAGCAGGCCCGAGCCAAGTGGCCGGCTCACCAGCAGCCCAGAGCACTGCAGCTCCATTCTAGTGATTACAGAGGGGAGACAGCAATCCCAAAGGCCCAACATGAAACAAATTAGCTCTCCTCTAACTGTCCTACCACGGGGAAAAACGTGACAGACATCATACATCACCTAAAGCCAAATTCAATTTGTACCCATTTATAACACAAACACGTCTCAGGTGTAACATCAAGGGAACTCACTTAGCATTCTGCACACTCGCCTTTGAGGATTGACAACAAGCTGGCAGCGGGGAGACAGCGAAGATACACTGATGAGCAAACTTGTTCCAATGTGGGAGAAAATTTGGTTTACTCTCTGTGGCAACGGGGAGACCCCTCACACGTTTGTAAAGTGCCAGTCAGGAGCAAGGACGGAGCCTGGCACAGGAGAACAAAAGTTGAGTTGGCCGCTCTCATCCCCATACCTGGCAGGGTGGCTCCTGGCCACTGACAGGCTGTCAGATTAGCCCCTGGGAGGGACAACCCTCGCCCCTAGCTCCAGCCTGTGAGGCCCCCGTGGTCACGGGCATCGTCCCAGGTACAGCCTGTGGGGCCCCAGGGACTCAGGCTGAACTGAGTTCAAATCTTTGCCCGGTGACCTTGTTGAAGTCTCTTGGCTTCTGCAGGCCTCAGTTTCCAGTCTATTAAAATGAAGTAAGTCTGTGAAGGTGACTGTAAGTCAGAGGAAGTAACAGATGGGGGAAAAAAAGAGTAGAAAGTACTTTGTAATCCATCATCATTAATTCCATCCCCACCATTTGCGAAATCCTAAAGCACCATGGCATTTCAGCCAGCATTACAGGCCGTCAGCCTGCAAAGCCAGCAAGGGCAGCCAGGCCTCCCCGGGAGGCGGGAAAGCCCCTCTGGGGATAGCACCCTCCTGACTCCCTGTGGGTTTGGTGATAGTAACAGCTACCGCTGGGGCCTTTCATTAAATAAACTATCTTTACTAGAGGATAATACACAATCAGAAAAGTACAACAATTCTAAGACTGCTGAATTTTCATAAATAAACACACAGAGATGAAGAAATCAAACATTAGCAGTCCCCCTAGAACTGTTGGGGGCCACTTTGCAAAGTATTGTCATCCTTTCTGACTCTCACACATGCTTAACTCTACCCCGGGTCTGGAAGGAGGATCCAAGTGTCTGAGAGCAGCTCTACCAGGTGAAGACCACGTCCGTGATCAAAGCTGAAAGCTGATGAGGAATCTGCTCGTAATCACCAGATTTGATGTGAGGCCTTCTCTCCAAAACAGAGGCTGAATTAAGAAACACATTCTCTTCCTTCTGGGCCTCTCTGGCTTTCCTGCTGAGAATCTCAGGAGAGACGGCTGGCTTGATGGGCAGGCAGCTCCTGTCAGCATCTCAGCTCTGAGGGTGTGACATGCGGCCTCAAGGACGCTCAGAGGTGACAGGCTTTGACGAGCAGGTGTCTTCCCTGATTAGTAGAGATTAATTGAGCAAATTTCTTTCCCCAAAAACACTGATAGCACTCTAAGACGTCTGGTTTTGATTTTTGTTTGTTTGTTTGTTTTTCCTACCCTTCTGCTTGAAGTTTGGTGTGTTTTTTTTAAATACACTTTATGTTTTAGAGCAGTTTTCGGTTCAGAGCAAACTTGAGTCGAAAGTACAGAGAGTTCCGTGTACTCCCAGCACCTCCACTCGCACAGCCGCCCCCATTACCAACACCCCCACCTGAGTGGTCCGTTTGACACAGCTGATCAGCCTGCACCCACACAGCACCATCACCCACAGTCCACAGCTGGCATTATGGAGGATGTCTGTTTCGAATGTGCAAAACTTTCCCATTCACCCCATGGTATGTTCTCTCTCTAAGTGAAGCCCACAACCATGGGCTTCTCACACCAGGGGCTGAGGCAGGTCTCCCCAATTTTCTAGCAGCCATCTTAAAAAGGTGAAATTAGTTTGAATACCATGTTTCCCCGAAAATAAGACCTAGCTGCACAATCAGCTCTAATGTGTCTTTTGGAGGAAAAATTAACATAAGACCTGGTCTTATTTTACTGTAATATATAACCGGATCTTATGATGGATGGGATGGGATGGGATGGGATGGGATGGGATGGGATGGGATGGGATGGGATGGGATGGGATGGGATGGGATGGGATGGGATGGGATGGGATAGAATAGAATACCAGGTCTTACATAAGACCCGGTCTTATGTAACACCGGGTCTTACATTAATTTTTGCTCCAAAAGATGCATTAGAGATGATTGTCCAGCTAGGTCTTATTTTGGGGGAAACACGGTAGCATATTTAGCCCAATATAGCCAAAATACAGTAAATTATCCCCTTATACATGGGCAATACATTCCAAGACCCCCAGTGGATGCCTGAAATTGTGGATAATACTGAATCCTATCTAAACTATGTTCATTCCTATACATACATACCAATGATAAAGTTTAATTTATAAAGTAGGCACAGTAAGAGATTAATAACAATAATAATAAAATATAACAATTAAATTATAATAAAAGTTATGTGAATGTGGTCTCTCTTTCTCTTTCCCTTTTTCTCTCTCTCTCTCTCTATCTCTCTCTCTCTCTCTCTCAAAATATCTTGTTATACTTACACACCTTTCTAGTTAAAGAAAGCACCTTACGTCTTCTCTTTGGCATATCTGAACTGCCAGCATCACTACTCTCACACTTTGGGGCCATAACTGAGTAAAATAACAGTCACTTGAACACAAGTATTGAGACACGGTGACATCCAATCTCATAATTGAGACAACTACTAAGTAACTAACAGGCAGAGAGAGTATACAGCGTGGATACGCTGGACAAAGGGATGATTCACGTCCTGGGCAGGACACCATGGGAGGGCGCGTGATGCCATCACACTACTGAGAAAGGTGCACAACTTATAACTTATGAATTGTTTATTTCTGGTATTTTCCATTTCATATTTTCAGACCACAGTTGACAGCAAGTAAGTGAAACTGTGGAAAGCAAAGCCACAAATAATGGGGGCTACAGTATTATATTGCAATGTGTAATCAATATAAAATTATTAATAAGGTATTTTCTATTTGTACAGTATTCCAGTGGGGATTTTTACACAGACATGCACAATTTAGCACATCTGAATCTAAATGCTAAATTTTCATCATAAATACTTGATCTGATTACAGATTCCACAAAATTTCCCTTCAGAAAAGTAGGTTCACATCATCACATTGCTCCGAATATAGTTAAACTTTCTCTAACGCTTGAGTCGAGTATCACTTGTTTTTATTTAAATTAATTAACATTAAATATTACTAACAATTCCCATCCTCAGTCACACCCGGCGTACTTCAAGCACTCAGCAGCCACATGTGGCCGGTGCCTCCCAAGTCGGACACTGCGAGACTGTAGCGCACGGCCGTGGTCAGCGAAGGCCTCTGGTCAGCCAAAGCTGGCTCCACCCACAGCCGTCAGTATCCCCAGGACCCCAAAGTCGATTAGAGGCGGAAAAACAAGAGCGGTTCTGAATTCCTCTTTTACTCAAGGTCTCCTTAAAGGGCTAGGTCAAGCCTACTCGTCTATTGGGGAATAAGTAGTATCACAAATGCCTTTTTCAAGACCCAAAAGATTCTTAAATGATGAGGGCCAAAACCGTGGTCATGCGTTGGGCCGACCCACAAGAGGTTTTAACCACTGCTCCTGAAGACCGACTACAGCGCTCCTCGCCTCCCATGAAGCCCTGGGCACTCGGAGGTCCCACCCTTTGCACTGCCCCCTCCCCTCTGCCTCCAGGGTCTCCCCTGCCCAGCTGAGGGATGGGGTCCAGAGTCCCAGCACCCCTTCCTACTGACGGAGACCAAAGGTGAAAGGTGCACCCCAACAAAGACTGGAGAAAGTAATCAAGGCAGAACAGATGCCACCACAATCCACAACAGCAACAAACGTGGCTGCAGACTTGGCGTGTTCTGTGCTCTGCTGTAAGCCCTTCAGCACGAATCCTCACAGCTCTCCAAGCTAAGTTCTATTACAATCCTGTTTGGACCTCCCCCTGCTCTCATCCATCCTGTCTACTCTGGCTCTGTCCCTGAGACCATTTTCCTCCTAGACTCTCTCCGAGCAACCTGTTCCACTCACACTGCATTCACCACCACTGAGACACGCAGTCCTCCAGGCCAGATTCTTCTCTGAGCTCCATTTCCTTATTACCATCTGCTTACTGAAAATACTGCGTATATGCAGCACACAAACACCGCAAACTCAAAATGCCCAAGGCCCAACTCACCATCTCACCCTGACCAGACACATTCTTCCTGCTGACTTCTTATTCTCCATGATCACACACAATTTATACAGCCAAGCGGCTGGGCCTCGTCCCCACCTCAGTCATATGTCTCATCTGTCTTCTGCCTCTCTAAGTTCAACCACATCTGCCCTGTACACATGATTCACGTTAGCTCCCTGTCCACCCCTGTGCCGCATGTGACAAGGGTCTCAGCAGCTCTCACTTAGGCTACAGCAAGAAAACAAACCAGTGCACACCCACAAAAATAACAATCACCGCCCCATCTGAATGCCTGACACATCGCAAGTGAGTGCTCATTAACTGTGCTGAACTAATACCTTCCTCTTCTTCCTCTTCTTTCCATCCCCTACAGCCCTCTGAACGAGAGCCAGCCAATGTGCCGCCAGGGGGTGCAAATGGTGGAAATGCTATCAGATTGCCCTATCAAGGGCCCCCGCCCTCCAATAGAGGATGGCGAGGAGGAGGTGGGTGTCCATCTTCTGACAGCCCACAAGTCACAGACGAGCAAAGTGACAGCTGCAATGGTCAGTCTGGGATGAGAACACCCAGTTCCCAGATCGGTGGGTAGACACAGCCAGACCTGGTTGGCATCCTGCATAGTAACTTTCCTGCTCCCTCTCTGCCACCCCTCTTCCACTGTGGCCCAGCTGCCTGGTGAGAACAACCCATTTAAACATCTCCGCAATGATGCTGAGAAGCAGGTAACAAGGTAGCCAGCCCTGGGCCCCGGGGACGTGATAACTGCGTGCATGACAGAGTGTACGGGCCTCTCGTTGCTCTCATCTATCACACATCAAGTGAGAAAAGATCTATTTTTTTCCCCAGGCAGCATGCCTACAACTTCAATTGGCCCAAAATACACTTGGCTAAATTTGCTTGTGCGATGCTCTAAATGGTACACAATGTTCTATAAGAAGGCGTTGTGAGAAACCTCAGCGCGAAACCCCAGAGGGACTTGCAGTGGGGGGGGGGGGGAGGTTCTGCAAGGGACGCAGATCTGAGCAGACGCAGGGCTCCTCCCCATAAACAGTGTCCCCAGGACTGAACCCTCTTCCCCACCAGGCTGCAGCCCAGACTTCCTTCTGGTCACCACACTGCTTCCCAGCAGCCTCGCAGTACCCCGGCTGGGCCACAGAACCTCTCCTCCCTGCCCCTGCCGATTTCTTCTGGGAGTACCTAGCCCTGTCTCATCCCTCACTGCTAGCCCAGGGGTACAAGGGGGCTGCCGGCTCCCCAGCACAGGGAGACTATGGGGGTGGAGAGACCCTCAGTCCCATCTGCCAAGATGTAAAGGAGGGAAAACACCCAAACTGTAGGTGAGGTGAGGCCAGGCATCCGAAGATGTTGTCTGAGGCCCAGGAGTCTTCACACAGGAACGCAGGCCTGGGAAGTTTGCAATGTCAGTCCCAACGAGCAGAAACTTGAAACAGCACCAATGGTTGGAAACACAGTGTGTATGATGAGAGGGGCCCAAAATGCAGAAACTTGTCCCCATGTGGCCAGCACTACTTGGGATCAGGCTTCCCTGAGCAGCATGGTCTGGACTCAGACAGGTCTGGGCTCAAATCCTGGCTCCCTCTGACCAACTCTGTGACCTAGGCATATGGATTCCACTCACTGGGCTGCAACTTCGTGGAACAGTAGACCAGAAATAGTAATGATACCACCTCTCCATCTGGGGGGAATAGGCAATAAAATGCATACAAAGTACTCAGTGCCTGGCACATAGTAGGTCCTGCCTCTGATAAGCACACCAAGTAGTTTTATTATTGGAATTGTCTTCCCCCTTGTAGCATTCCTATAATCATAGTCTCCGCCACAATTCTGAGAGAGAATCCGTTCTCTCCTCATTTGACAGAGAAAACAGACCTTTGAGGAAGGTATTTCCCTCAGGAGTCACACAAAGACAGTGAGTGACAGGGCTGGGTTTTGAACCCAGAACAGAAGCTGCTGTCTGTGTTCTGCGCTGTGTCAGCCAGGGTGGGACTCTAGCCCAGCGGACAGTAGACTTCTCACTAAGAGGAACCCAGTCTTAGCACTTAAGTTAATCTAGAAAGGCGCCGCTGGCCCATTCACTCCCCAGGGTCCCTATGCAATTGACTCTCAGGACTACAAAACCCAAAGCCAGGCCCCCAGCCTGGGGAACCTGTGTCCTAGCCCTCTGCTTCGGGGTGTAGCCCTTCTGTGCCCCAGGGCAGGCAGCCAGCCCCCCCACCCCACCCCGCTGGGCTACACCACTATCCAGCTCTCTGCAGCAGGCCCATGCCCAACAACACTTGCAGGCCTGTAAATGTGCTGTTAACGCACCCATCACAAACCCATCTTAGCCCAAAATTTTGAGGATAATTAGCTCAAGCTAACATATGTGCAACATCTATATTATTGCATAATTTATATACATTTCACACTGTTTCTGGGGGATATATGCACCATTCCACAAACTATTTGCATATAGATGACGGGTTATAGACATATGCTTGTATTCAATGGGTAATATCTGAAATTCACACGTACACACATTGCTCTTGTAAGAGCTGAAAAGCTTGCTTTCTGCCTTGACTTGAAGTGCACTGTTTGGACTTTAAGAGTTTGTTCATTTTTAAAATTTACAATACTGAATTGTCCGTTTCTGAACATACAAGTGATTTTCAACTGCGTGATGCCCTGTGGCCACCAAGTATCAGGGCAAACCAGCATGACGGTTTCAAGAAACGTTATTTCAGAGAAATCAGGAGTAAGACTCACTCTTTTTGAAATCAATCATATTGATGTTGGTCAAAGAGAAAACCCTTCCCCCAATCCAATCAATCAACCATCAAGTCAATAATCTCAATGACAGAAACCTGTCACTTATTTGTCAAACACACTGTCTCTACCCTCTTCCAGAGGTCACACACTGTGCTGCACATGGGGACCCAGAAGTGAGAAGGCAGCCCAGACCGAGCACAGAGCCCGGCACACAGTAGATGCTCAATAAATGACAATGACTATGATGGTTGAGAAGACACTGGCATTTAGGGAGGCAAGTCTGGCCGTAACGCGGATGGGGACACAGCCAGAGTTTGAATGCCAGCTGAGCACATACTGGCTCTATGACTTGAGAAAATGAATGACACTCTCTCAGTGTCATGTTCCTGGTTTATAATGCAGGACTGGTGGCTCTGCCCTCAGAGCTGCTGTGAAGATTAAGAAATAATGTGTCTGAGGTGTCCTGTCCGGCCCATGGCAGGGCCATTGGAAGCAGGGCAACACACAGAGGTAGCAGCCTGCCTGACTGCATAAGTCTCCCTTATCTTAATTGTGGCAAAACACACATAACATAAAATTCACCATTTTAGCGATTTTAAAGTGTACAACTCAATGGCATTTAGTACACTCACAGAACTTCTAACTAATTCCAAAATAGTTTTATCACCCTATTTTATCACCCCAAAATAGTTTTATCACCCTGTACTCATTAGCAGTCACGCTCCCTTTCCCCCTCCCCCCAGCCCTGGCAACCACTAAAATGCTTTCTGTCTCTATGGATTTGCTTATTCTCGACACTTTGTATTGATGAAATCATACAACAAATCATATTTGTCCTTTCATGTCTGGTTTCTTTCACTTAGCATAATTTTTCGAGTTTCGTCCAACTTGTTGCATGTATCAGTACTTTATTTCTTTTTATGGCTGAATAACATCCTATCGTGTGGATATGTACTGCATTCTTTTTGTCCATTCAACAGCTGGTGAACATTTGGGTTGTTTCCATTCTTTGACCATTGTGAACAGTGGTCCTATGAAACATTTATCTCATTTTAAGGGGTGGGATCAACATCGCTTCAATTGCAAGGTGGTACTGATTAACTCAGATCGTCTTGTCATCCATTGGGGGTCTGGAGATGGTCCTCCAAGTGTCCCCAGAGACCAAGATTCCTTCGGGTGAGGCCAGCAGCTGATGGCTATTGCACTCATACACACTGTCCTCCTTTTGCCTAAACATCAGGTCCCACTTTGTGTGTCCTCAGCTCTGGTTTCCTAATCAATTCACTGACATAAAATCCACCCTCACGTTATTACAATAGTCATTACAGAAACTGTTCATCACTAACCTGTAACTATCATCATCATGAATTTCTTGTGGGCTGCATACAGGTGAGGAAAAAGAATGAACCGGTGAGTGCCGGGTTGGTGCCAGGCACCATGCCGCCTCCTTACTTGACTTCATCCTCACAACCACCCTAAGAGGTAGGAGTTAACATCCCCTGTCACAGGGATGACAAAATTCAGGCTCCAAGAGCTGAGGTGGCTTGTCTCAAATTGCGCAGCCAGTGAGAGGCTGAGCGAGCATGCAGCCCCACGTGGGTTTGGCGCCAAAGCTGCCTCCAATGTCACACACAACTTGGGGCTTCCTTGATAGAGTCATTAGTAACAAAAGGCCATGGTAGCCCCTCCTACTTGTCTCCAACTGCTTCCTGCCCCATCAAACTAAGTACCCCTGCATCTCCGTAAAGAAACACATTTCCCATCCTTGTATGCTGGGTTTGGGGACAATTCTACCCACTTCATTTGGGGAAGATAATGGAATTGTATACACTCAGCAAGGTTAAAGAATTAGGGGCCTGGGCCAGGTGACTAGAAGCCTGGGTATCTGACCTTCCCTGATTTACTGTCTGACCTCACGTGAGCCAATCCTCTGAACTGGCCCTGGTCGTCCTGCCAACAAAATGGGCATCTACTGTCTGACCTGGAATGTTCTAAGAATGGTGAGAATTGTCTTTAGATATCTGTGTGCACATTCATATGGCAGAGCTGGGCTGGAATCCTGAGAAGGGGAGCATGCAATGTTTAGTATTATACTTACCAGAGGCAAGGGGACCAGAATGGCCAGGGCCCCCCTCGGTGCATGGGGCCCTAGGGTATCCCTTGTCTCTGAAAGGCCATCCCCTAGAAGGAATTCAGGGGCTGTGGAAAAGGGGACATTATCCATCTCAAAGGATGCTTTGTAACTAAATGTTTGCATCATCATGAGCAAAATATCTATACTTTTTGGAAAATATCCCAGATCTTCTAGTAGTCTTCCCAATCAGGAGATTCAAAGGTCAAAAACATCCTGTAAATTCTCAGAGGTGAGAGACAGGAAAATCCACTGCATTCACTTCCACTTTCAGTCCTCAAGGCAGCCCTTCTGGGACCAGGCCTCTTCTCTTCCTGGCATTCACTGCCTCCCTCGACTGTTGGTCTCATCTAGTATCCTGGCTTTTGGCATCTGTGTGATGGTAAATCTCCAAGTTGAAACGGCAACCCTGACCTCCTCCTAATCCCAGTGTGCCAGACCCCACTGCCCCCTCCAAAGTGCCAAAAGGATGTCCAAGGTGAGTCTCGAATTTAGCAAGTCCCAAACCAAACTCCGGGTTTTCGTGTCCCTCCAAAACTCATGCCTCCTCCATCCTTCTCACGCCACCAAGTGGCCACACTGCTCGCATTTTTCAGGCCAAAAATGGGGGCCCCATCCTTGACCCCTCTTTCCCTCAAGACCCACATCCACCCCGGTGACTATCAGCAAATCTGTCACTCTGCGTTCAAAATACATCCAGAGCCAGACCATTTTCAAGTTTCCCATCTCTACCCTTCTCATCAAAGCCCCTAACACCTCTTGCCTGGATTGTGTCAACAGTGTCCTAAGAGGCCTTCCTACCTCCCTGCTCCCACTATGATCTGTTCTTCATGGCAGATCTGCTCAAAATCCTCTAACAACTTCTGTCTTGGAGTAAGATCTGATTTCCTTACCAAGCTCTGCAAGGCCCAACCTCACCTGTTGCCAGGCTGCTTCTCCGACCACAGCTCCACACTTAACTGCCAAACACACCGTTTCTCAGTCTTTGTGCACGCTGTTCCCTGTGCTTGAACGCTCTTCCCAGCATCTGACTCTCACACCTCCTTTGGACCTCTGCTAAAATATCCACATCAGAGAGGCCTCCCTTACCTTCCTCTCTATAATAGCACTCTCATCACTTTCTTGTATCCTTACTCATCTTTATTTTACTTCATTGTACATATTGCCACCTGGTATATATTTATGTGGCTATATGATTATTATCTGTCTCACTTCACTAGAATGTAAGCTCCATGACAAAGGGGGCTTGGTCTGGCTCACTGCCATATCTCACTAGTTGGCATGTAGTATGTGCTCATTAAGTATGTGCAAGAGGAGGGGAAAGAGGATGGGAGCAGGGAAGGAGCAACGGAGGGAGAGAGGAAGGGAATTTTATACATTCAGCAAGGTTTTGGAATTGGGGTCCTGGATCAAAGGACCAGAAGCCCCAGTCTCTGGTGTTCTCATTTACTGTGTGACTTCAGATGAGCCAGGGCCCCGAACTGGCCCTGGTCGTCCAGCCAACAAAGTGAATATCTTCCACCAGCCCTGGAATGTTCTAGAAATAATGAGAATTATGTTTAGGTATAGGTTATCTCTACCAATAATGGAAACTCAAGCCCAGAAATTCAAGCTCATCCAAATTCATCCAGCTAGAAAGTGGAAAAGCAGACGTGAGCCCGGGCCTTGAGGCTCCAAAACCTCTCCTCTTTCTCCAACAATGCACTGCCTCGCTGGGCCATACTCTTTGTAGAAATGAAATCGCTGCCCTGAGTCAAGTAGAGCTGGAGACAGATACCATTTCTAAGAAAAATGTGAAAAATAAATGTTATGGTAACAAATTGCCCATGATCTAATTATCATCATCAAACATTTATTAAGGGTCCATGAGCACATGGTGCCCTGCTTGGCAGGCTCCTCAGAGGGAGACAGAAAACTAGAGCAGCAGACAATGGGAGGCCCATTAATATGAATGATGCTTCAGCCTCAGTCCTGTCCGTGGGGTGGGATGAGAAAGAAAGCAGAGGCAAAGAACCCTAGGAATTGGGTACAGACAAGATGGGAACTGGACTTGTGTTTTTAAAAATCCTGTGTAGGCCTGCGTGGAAACCTCCTGAGCCCTGTAGGAAGACAGCAGCCTTACCTACAGAAGGGTGGACTGGAAGGCAGCCCCAGGAGCACCACAGGAAGACAATGCCACAGCCCCCGGCCATGAGTCAGCACAGAGCCCTCTCCGTGAGGGGCTGGGTCTCCAGGCTGGACCCGCCACCAGGCAAGCAACATTGTTAGCAATCTGGATCATATCCGCACAACTAACGGCCCACTGGGGGTCCCACAGGTGAAATGGTACTCACCCCTCTGACAGCCACCTGCGCCAAATTCCCACCAACGCAGCTCCAGTGTAAAGACATGCTAAGTGCATTCTCTGAGTTAAGCGTCACCCCGTATCACCTCACCCCATTTACCCTGGCGTCTCCCCCACAGAAACACAGATTCTATGTCTACCCTTGGATTCGTTGGAAAAAATGTTTTCAGAGAACAGTGTTATTCAAATTGACAAATTCAGAATTATAAATTAGTTTATATTAAGTAAACTTACCCTCCAAGGAATCAAATAGAAAGCCCAAGGCTCCTGCTACGTGTGTTAATATTTGATTTTTTTTTTAACGAGGTACTTATATGTGTGCTGAAGAAACTAATGGCATCGGTAGCAGATGTCCTGAGTTGCCCACGAAATGGAAGAGCTTTAATGCTGAACTGAGAGTTTTAAATTCTATGGATACATGTGAGTGTGTATGTGTAAAATATGGGATATATAAATATCTTTGAACAGGATCTGTATTTTATAAGCAAATGAACCAAAGGGAGACCTCACGCAGGACAAATAGAGAGAAGGACAGGAAAACTTACCCCCGAACGGCAGGTGTTCGGCTGAGTCCTCACAGAGCCCTGCTGCAAATCCTTGTCTCCGTTTGAGAGGTGAGGAAAATGAAGACGCAAAGAGGTGCATAATTTGCCCACCATCACTCAAATTGAAAATGGCAGAGCCAGTGTTCAAATCCATTTCTGATTAGTTTCAAAGCAAACATTCTTTCCACAGTACCACACTGCTTCCCAGAAACCATCTGAAGCTTCACTTCCTGGTAAGAGGCCCTCCTCAGGGTTCCCACAGCATCTAGAAAGTTCCTGTAAGCACACTCATCGTGCACTATTGCAATTGTCTGTTTTCAGTTTGTCTCCCTTACTGCACTGTGAGTTAGTGAGAACAAGAGCCTTGTCTATCTATTCACCTTTGTTTATCTCCACTCTATGCCTGGATGGAAGGATGGACAGACAGGCAAGTGGGAGGATGGGAGGATGGATGGATGGATGAATGGATGGATGGATGGATGGATGGATGGATGGATGGATGGATGGATGGGATGGATGGATGGGATGGATGGATGGATGGATGGATGGATGGATGGATGGATGGATGGAAGGATGGAAGGATGGACAGACAGATTGGCAGGTAGGCAACTGGAAGGAGGCATGCATGCATGGAATCATAGAGGGCTTACTGAGTCTAGGTCCTAGCGTTCAGGGATCATGGTTATTTGTTCAGAAGCCTTTTGGGGTTGGGCTGCCTTGTGCCAGGGCCTCTCTCCTCAGCCAAAGGGCACCCTCTCACCAGCTCCCTTTATTTTATCTACTCTGTACTAATAGGCCTACTATTCCTCCATCACAGCTGGTGGTGAGATTTTACCTAACAGCCTTAGGATGGATTTGGGGGGGCGGGAAGCTCCCTGCTATCCGATGCTATTCTTATTCATAGAGGTTTCTAATCCCTTCCTTAGCCATGCTGAATTACTTGCCTCAATGACATCCTGCAGGATTGACTTCCAAAGGTTGATTAATAGTATGATGCCGAAAAACAAAGGGGGGGAGGTGTTCCTGCTTGTCTATTTTTAATTTCATCAAGTAGCCTCTTGAGGACGAAAGCACTGAGGGTGGGAGTGTGCTGTGCAGGGTCCAGCACCAACCGGGCGCCCACAAGACTCAGGCAAGTGCCGCGAATGGATGTCCAGAGTCAAGGGCTGGCAGCGCAGAGTGGGTCTCTGAGGTGTCCCGGGAGTTCCCTCTCAGGGCTGAACGTGTGCATTCTACAGCTACTTTATTAAGTGCTCCTTAGGTGCCAGGCCTTCAGCTGGGCACCAGGTGTGGCCTGGTAACCAAACAGATATTATCCAGAGGGAGACAGACAATGACTATAAATAAATAATTATGTTTACAATGTAACATATTATGTAACATACATATATAAATATTAACCAATATTTACAAGCTGGTACACACTCCCAATGAAAATAGCAGTTGTTCTGATAGAATAACATAGGACTGGCAAAATATAAGGAAATATTAGGAAACGGATGTCATCAGACAGGTAGGGTGGGAGCCTCAGGCCCAAAGAGCCTTCTGCAGTCCACTCCAGTAGCCCCGGGTGTGACCTCAAAGGGCAGGGCTGTGGGGGCACCTGGTCCAATGCGGTATAATCAGTTTGGGGAAAAGCAAGGGGGAAGCAATAAGCTTGGGGAGGGAACTTGGGGAGGGAAGCCCAAAGGGACAGACGTTGGCAGCACCCCTGAAAGTGCTATCAGAGAACAGGAGCCCAGCAGACCAGATTTGAGCCCCCCAGGCCCTGGGATGAAGGCTCACAGGTGGTATTCCCACTGGGAGACAGTGGTCCCTGGGTGGGCAGGGGGTGCAGGTTTCACAGTCCCGGGTTAACTGGGGTCACACATGGGCTTCCTTGGCTGGAAAGTTCCTTGCTGTGGGTTTGTCCTGGGAAGGAAGTTCCTCTGAATGTGCTGACAAAATCGAGCTTCTAAGGATTCAACCCAAAGACCCAGCCCTGCAGCATGATGACTCTCCCAAGGAACGCTGCCCCCAGAAGTCTTGGAAGCCAGCCTCTGGTCCTCTGCCCACATCCCTGTTCACCTCGAGCCCATCACTTTCAACCCTGAGGAGGCCCAGTCTGAGGGCCAAAGCCAGTTCCTGTGCCCAGCAGAGGCTTACAGGAAGTGACCCCGTCTGGCCTCCCAGTCCCAGGGAGCTAAGTGGGGTCGGAGGGAGGGGGAGGTGCTTGGAAACCAAGGACTTTGGTCTCAACCCAAGAGCCTACCCCCACCACCCCCCTCAGAACATGCAACCCAGGTGGGAGCGTCCAGCAGCTGACAAGCAGGGGGTCCCCACTGCCAGCTACGTTTGAGGGAGAGCGTGGAGTCCAGGAGCGTTTCCATCCTTCCTGCGAGCAGTGGGATCGGCTGGAACACACACCCGGGATGTAGCAAACCCAGGCACAGGGTCCAGGGTTTCTGCAGCCTGGAGGGAAGGCTCCACTCTCCCACACTCTGCCACTTCCCATTAAGTGGTTCAGACAATGGAGGCTATGTTACAAATCAAAATAAGCAACACTGCATTTTATAATTAGCCACAACTTGACAAATTAATTAGTACAGCAGCACAGTGTGTTCCCTGAAGCACGGCTTACTATATTTTACTTAGAGAATATATGTCACAAATTACAGATGTATTATTAAAAGTACTTAGGCAATCAGAGTGAATTCTAAAGGTGCCCTTTTGACACCATTTTCTGGGACAGAACAAGGGTCTCGAGACGGCCAGAAATATCATCAAACCCACCATTGAATCACAAAGGTGTTTGCAAAGATTTATTTCTTGTCCTGAAGGGAAACAAAGGCTGTCAAAGACCAAGATCTGGCCTCTGGAAAAGAGTTAATAACAATTAATTACTTGCGGTGACATGAAAGAAGCTGGGTCTCGGGAGCCTAAGGATGGAGGGCAGGGGCGTGAGACTACAGGCCTGGAACGCTGGCGCGGCCGTGCAGTAACTGCGGTGTCAGGCGGCGCGCTCCTCCAGGCACTGATGCGGTGGTAATACTAACAACTGCCTTGCAGGGATCCTGAGAGGACCGTTGTGCTACTCCACGCCCAGCGCTTAGGCCAGGGCCTGGTCCACAGGAAGAAGCCAGTAAGTCATCACTCTTATTCCAAGACGCACTTCCATTGGAAGACTCCAGAGGGTACTGACCTAGGCCGCCTGGCACACTCGTGGCCACAGTAGCCCCAACTTTCCTTCATGAACAGCATAGGGCCTGTTCTTAGTCTTATTCATTCAAAAACTCAGGCGCTCTTTTGCTTTGCAGAATCACCACGCTCATTGAGATGGATGTCCACACCAAAAGGCCAAAGAATGAGTTTGGCAGGGAGAGCTATCACCAGTGGTGTGCTCATAAATGTTCAAAAACCAGCTCCCAGGTGGTAGCCATGAGGGTTAAGAGGGGAAGCCCTGAGTTGCAAGATTTGCCATGTTATCAATACTCCCCCACCACGGCCAATTTCTAGCTGTAAAGCTGATGTCACTGAATGCCGCAGAGCTGACAGAGATGCCCACAATCAGCTCCCACGTGCAGGTACAAGTGGGTGTAGCATGCCACTGGCTAAAACTGAGCCTGCAATTAAAATCTTGCATCCACAAGACAAGCTGCATTCTTTTTTTGGAGGCAAATTTCCTGGGCTGCTGAAACGGAAGCAGTAGGTAACTAATGGGACAAGTGGAGTTAGCGAAACGCACAGTTGTCTGCAGAGCAGACAGTCTTGCTAATGAGCCTGGAAGTGCATTAGCTCTCAGGTGCTGTGCCCACACTGGTGATGGTCCTGCCAGTGAGCCCAGGGCTCTCCCCCAGCCCTGCCTGTGCTGTGTTTCGACGGACATGGCCAACACTGGCCTCTGCAACATTTCTTTGCAGTTGGGAGGACCAACGTCCACTTCTCGGTCTTTCTGAATATCCCATTTGTCCTGAGATAGAAACTGTTCTCCTTTCTCTGAGAGAGCCACCCCATGCTATCTGTGCATTCTATGCAGATCAATCTGGGTTGGCTAAAGTGGTAACTCTCAGAGGATGGTCTCATTGCCCTGATTTCTTACTTCTTAGAATACGGGAGGCCCCTCTCAACAGCCTCTTCTCTTCAACAGGCTAAATCTGCAACCCCAAATCCTTTTCCAAGCCAGTTTTCCCCCTGTGGTGACAAATCATGCAATAGGCAAGTCCCATCAATTCTTCTTTCTAAGTAGTTCTGAAATCTATACCAACTCTCTGAGTCTACCACCACTTCCTTCCCTCAGGTCCTCATCATCTTCTGCCCCAAATTGTCCCCTAGCTAACCACTTTTCTTTAATCTCACTCCTTCCCTGATCCACTCAACTAGAAACAAAATCCAAAATGCAAATCTAAACTTGTTACTTCCCACTCCCAACCTAAAGTCATCTTTCCCTGTTCCCCAATCCCTACCCTTAACTCCAGTAACCCTGGATTATACACTAGCCCCCATGCTAGTTTACAACTCTGTGTTTTACATATGCAGTTCCTTCCACTTGAAATTCCATCACCCCCCCACAATTGGACTACCTGGACAACTCCTCTTCATCCTTCAAAACCCCTTTCTGAGTTTTTTAGTCAATGTTAATGAATCATTATGAGGAACACCTTACTCTCTTTCCCATGTTTTGTCTCAGGTTCTAAAGAAGAAATTGCACCCCTTAAAAAGCTGCTGTTTCTCCTTTCATCTTTCACAGGCTCCTCCCCCTAGGAAGGAGAAGGTTTTACCTGCCTGGTAAGAAGGCAAGAGTTTGACACCAGTGATGCGCGTATCTCTAGTGAGCAGCCAGAGTGAGGAGAAGACTGAGGGCCAGGACCAAGGCCAGGTGCCTGGGTGGAGACCAGATCTACAGACCGACTGTCTCCATGTATAAGGCCAAGCAAACGCAGGAGGGAAATGGCAGGAAGCCCATTTTGGCCTCAGCTCCAAAACAGGTCTTTAATCCAACAGTAAAACAGATATTTTTATCCCTACCGGACTCTTGTGTATGTTTCTCAGTGGTTCAGAATTCACAGAAGAGTCGAGTTTGAATAAGTAGCCCCTGGAAGCCAGAACTTGTGTGGTAGGAAGAGACTTACAGTCAGAGAGGTGAGTGTCAGTCTCCTGAGCGGACCATGAGCCTCTGGAGGGCAGGGGCTGAGTCTTTTCTCTGTGGAATGGGATGCATTCTAGAAGAACTAAGTGCACACCCCATGTCAGGCAGAGTATCAACTGCTGTGGGACATAACTCTTAGGAAGAGCTGGGCCCAGATGGCCTCTGGGCTGCAGGACCCAGGCCTCTGCAGTGCAGGGTGGGGTTACTCACCATGGAGGGATCCAGAGGAGGTTCACTCTTTGTGGTTCTGCCTCCCTGTGCTGCCTCTTCTCTGGCTTGGTTCCTTCTCACTCTGCCTCTCTCATTCTTGCTGCATGCATGATCTGTGATGTGGTTGCCCATGAGAGCTGGGGTACTCCTGGATCACAGAGGGATGGGCATCACACTGCACCCACTTGTCCACCTCCCAGAACACCTTGCACCAGTGGTTTTGAGGGCGGATATGCTGAAATCTGCTTCTGCAAACCAACCTGAGGTGTCAATGGTGGGACAAGGCCTTAAGCCCTCGTGGGGCCTCGTGCAAGGCCTGAAGTCCTGCAAATGCCACAGCAAGAGAGCAGGAGGCTCACCTGCTGGCACCATTACCACCGCCAGGGGCTCAGGGAGAAATACAAGGGCCTTTGAGTGCAAGCCCATGAGCCACAGCTCATCTCTGACCCACGGGGAGAGACTGGCCTTATTTGGAAACCTCCCTGGCCAATACTGTTTATGGGATGGTGGCCTGAAATGGAGAGAGGGACGCCTGAGGGTTTGCTTTCCCTGGTGTGGCAAGCTGGGGGGCTCCACCTGGGCAGCCTGGCTTTCCCAAAGAACATGAACTGTCTCAGACTCTCTCCTCTCTGCACACCCTTAGGCCTCCATCTCTGTGGCTCCCTCAGATGACTATAAAGATTATGAGGACCAAAAACAAGAAAAGTGCCCCCTCTCCATCCCGGTGGAATTAGATCAGCATCAGGAAGACGTTCCTGAGAGCCAGGGGGTTTGGGCCACACACAGGATTCAGGGAGCCCAAGCCAGGCATCTCCTGGGAGTGGGTCCTGAAGGCTCTCCTTTAGGCCCCCGCTGACCCCACCCCTCATTACCAGCCCATGGGGCTGGAAGGACAGAGAAGGGCCTACAGGTAGGCAGGCTGCAGGCTACGGGTGACCTAGCTCAGCTCTGCATCCAGCTGAAGCTTTAATTTCATCTCTGGCAAATGCAGAGCATGATTGAATTCAATAAAACCCCCTCCGGAACTATACATTGTGTCATAAAAATCCCGACTACCAGATTTTGACCACTCTTATGAAAACAATTTCTTCTCACCTCTTCCATTTCTGTTTCCCAAGCGCCAGCTCACACACTGAATTTCAACAATCTACAAAAACTTGTACTTTCTGGAACTTTACATAACTAGATCTTTACCTATAAGGTAAATTATCCCATGTGATATGAGCCTACGAGA
This sequence comes from Rhinolophus hipposideros, assembly GCF_964194185.1. NCBI lineage: Eukaryota > Metazoa > Chordata > Mammalia > Chiroptera > Rhinolophidae > Rhinolophus > Rhinolophus hipposideros. The sequence continues at coordinate 61,257,499 of NC_138061.1, forward strand.
TTTTAAATTTCAGTGAGAATGAATGCATGACAATAGAAAATGAAAATAAAATAATATGATTATTGACAGACTTAATAAACATCATCTATAACATGCATTCAATATAAAGAAAGCAAGTAACGTATTATTGTGTAGTACCAGCTTTACATCTCTTTTCAATTGTCCACTAAATAAATGTCAAAAAGGAGGAGGAGGAGGAGGAGGGAGAGAGAGAGAGGGAGGGAGGGAGGGAGGGAGGGAGGGAGGGAGGGAGGGAGGGAGGGAGGGAGGGAGGGAGGGAGGGAGGGAGGGAGGGAGGGGAGGGAGGGAGGAAAGAAGGAAAGAAAGAAAGAAAGAAAGAAAGAAAGAAAGAAAGAAAGAAAGAAAGAAAGAAAGAAAGAAAGAAAGAAAGAAAGAAAGAAAGAAAGAAAGAAAGAAAGAAAGAAAGAAAGAAAGAAAGAAAGAAAGAAAGAAAGAAAGAAAGAAAGAAAGAAAGAAAGAAAGAAAGAAAGAAAGAAAGAAAGAAAGAAAGAAAGAAAGAAAGAAAGAAAGAAAGAAAGAAAGAAAGAAAGAAAGAAAGAAAGAAAGAAAGAAAGAAAGAAAGAAAGAAAGAAAGAAAGAAAGAAAGAAAGAAAGAAAGAAAGAAATGGCAGCTGTTTTACCAAGCTCCAGTACATAAACACTGCTCAACAGTAGGGCTGTCAAGGTCAAGGACTGAGCAATGCTGCGTTCAGTTCTCTCCCCCAGTGGCTAGCAAGAGCCAGGCACACAATAAGTGCCATCTAAATGCTTGCTGCATGAAGGAGTGAAGGAATTAATAGCCTTCCAGTGCTTTGAGTATTTAATTTTCAAATCCCAGGCAAACGCCCACAACAGCCTTCCTCCTTTCCCTACTCAGTAATCATAGTGCATAAACTTATAAACCTGTATTAGACTAACCATTTCTGACATGCCAGTGGGTGATTTTAACTTGGTTATATTTTAATTGCGGGTCCTTCTGCCAAGGCAGGAAGGCCTGAAACATTGTTGATTTACAGAAGACACACGATTTGCTTAGAGAAGGAGGAGGCATTCATAAAAGCAACTCCATCTCTCCACTCCTCTTCTCTCTGTTCCGTATCCACTGAGAGTATATGACAGCCCACCCAGTTTTCCTCCCATAGAAAACCTTACTCAAATGACGTAAACATACTAATCTCATCACAAAGATGCTACTCCAGGGGACCCCAGGGAATTCTCAACCCCTTAGGATGGGCAAAAGTGGCATGGGGCAGGGGAGGAGAGCGACAGGAGTGGTTTCCAGGCTTTCTGAGAGCCTCATAAAAATCACACATTCCTCTGCTGAAAGAGAAGTCCAAGCCTTCTGTTCTTGGGTCGAACTTGGCAGCTCATTTTGTCAAGTTGACTCATACAGGTCGAAAGCACATTGCGTTTAGACTGCCGAACTGGATGCTGCAGCAAAGAGCACTGGTCCAGCGCAAAAGCATCCTCGGGCCCTGGGTCGGTGTCAGACAGAATCAGGCAAACCTAACATACATTCATTCCTCAGGTGTTTATCGGGCAACTGCTCTGTGCCAGGCCCTACTCTCAGCTCTGGTACATAAATACTTACAAATCCTTTTTCTCATGGATCCTACAGTCTAATGGAAATTATTTCAACACAGATAAAATTTGCTGAGTGCTCATCATGTGCCAGATGCTGTTCTCAGAGCATAATTCGTATTACCTTATTTAATCCCCAAACAACCTAATGTGGTAGATTCTGTTATTATCTCCATTTTTCACATGAGGAAACTGAGGCACAGAGAGGTTAAGTAACTTGTCCAAGGTCACACAACTATTAATAGCAGAGCTGGGATTCAAACTCTGACTCTCTGCCTCTAGAGTCCTCTCTCATAACCACGACAGCAGCTCGATGGGACAGAGGTCTGGAGTACTGGGTTACTGCATCCACATGTCCCCCAGCCACTACTATAGAGCAAAATGAACAGATGATGAGGGGGTCAGTAGGTAATGAAGTGGGGAAAATTATCTTGACAGGTAAGACTGGGATTTTCCTTCGGGAGAGAACTGTCTATGAGGACAGCATTTGACCATTGCTTAGGGCAACAGATTAGCCACATAAGGCCTGAGTGTTGACTGACCCCAAGCTTCAGAGAAGAGGGAATGCACATACTGTGTAACAGAGGAAAAGAGTGTAGGGCGCCTGGGACAATCTGGAAGGGAAAGGATAAGGAGCAGAGATGAAGGGAGGAGAGAAGAGAAAGCAAGATGGAGGAAGCAAGGCCAGACACCAAGTGACAGCTGACTGCCTCAGGAGGCCCCACTCAGCAATCCTGAGGAAAGTCTACCAATCTCATGACTGACAAGGGGGATGATTGTTGACCAGCGGGAGGCTTGTTCTGGTTGTTGCTGACCCAGAGGAAGGCTAAGTTTCCCACTGGGGAGATATGGTGCAGGCAAGGCAGAGGCTGTACATGCTGAAACCAAAGCTTGGAGAGAAAGGAGGCCACTGGATTATAAATCCGTGAATTATAAACCTGTGGCTGTCTCTGAATGAGCTCTGGGCTTCCACGGGCCAAGCACTTAGACAAGGAATTTCAGGAATTTCACCTTGGTCACAAGACACAAAGTGGCCCATGACTGATTACAGCTAGTATCACCACGTCAGATAGAAAGTTAGGAATTTCTCTCTTTATTCTCTTCTTAAAGTTTATGCCCCCCCCCCCCGCAAAGTTTGATAAAGATCATGCATAATAGGTAAGTGATAAACTCACGTTGACCCACCTGGACTGGTTTCTCCATGAACAGGATAGAGGGATCATTATCTTGACAAGTAGCACCGTCAAAGAAGGAAACGCCATCTGCTCATCTCTGGACAATTACCCCCACAAAACTCCCAATTACTGATCACTATTATGCAGCCCCTTTACATCTATAGATACATTGATTCCTTGCAAGATGTGGCAATTGGTTAAGCCCAATTCACAAAGAAGACATGGAGACTCAGAGAGGTCAAATCATTGCTAAGCCACTGGTTTAGCCATTGGTCAAGTGGGGACACCACCTAGGTCTGTCTGTTTGACAGCAGAGGCTATGTCCTGTCTCCATTCGTGCCTCTCAAGACAGGCCACTGGAACAGTGGGTGCAGAACTTCACAGCTTAGTATGGTGTTCTCTGAGCATCAGAACAAAGGATTGCCTTAAAGCTAATTAGCTGCTCATATTCAAAACCAATTAATCTTAGTTAAGCACACTGAAGCCTCACCCTCAATGACGGAAAATACCAAACCTAAATTCATCATCAAAGCTGGCCTCCCGGCAGGAAGCCCACTCATCTAAATAACTCAGCCTCCTGAGCTACCTGGACCCTGATGGGAGAAGAGAGTGTGGCAACAGGCTAAACAGCAATCCATGAACGTGGGGTAGAGCAAAGCCCTGAGTCCACGGACCTGAGCCAGGCACACATTATTAAAACATAAGCTAAAAATCACTTATTCCGCATTAGGTGATTAATAGTGCTAACCCTTTCCTGGGAAATGGCGGCAGCCTGAGAAATGATGCAATTACACCCAGTGAATGGAGATGTTAAGGGACTCATTACTACCAGGGCGGTATGTACAATTTCATGGTTAATTAGGACTTTTGGGGGGGAGCACCGCCACATTACCCAGCCTAAACAGAGTCCCTAACCCTGCTGCTCTCCTTGCTTTTAAACTGTGATGAAGGAAACTTTAAGGATTGAGGAAATCACAGAAGCTCAGGGCTAATTAGAACCAAGCAATGATTACTAGAGATAATTTCTGTGGCGATCCTGCACCAGCCCAGTCCTGACAATCTTTCATCCACACACAAGCCACCTCAGTGACCTCCATGGTAGAGCAGAAGCACTGGAAACATGGTTTCCAGGGAGAAAAATGACTTTTAATCAAGACTGGGAAATGGAATTACACGTGTAATTAGATAGAAACAGCCACAAAACCACAAGCGAGGGAGCTCACTGTAATATTGAGCTTCTGTTCTCTTCTCGGAAGCTATGGAAAATTTAGGCACCAACTATGCCACTGAAGGCATTTGGATTTTCGTTCTCTGGCTGACCGGAACTTCCCAGGAGGAAATTAATGGCTGCTTTGTCCTCCTTGGAACACCCCATGTGGCAAAGTGGTGACTGCATTCCCTTTGTTGGCTCCTATTTTGTGCTCTCCTGGCCCTGACCTCAAGCTTATCATCCTGGCAGATGAATAAACAGACATGTAGGTTTCTGTCACTTTTAGAAGCAAACTCCAAATGCCTCGTGAAGCAGATAAACTGTTTCAAGGCTCCAGGATCAAAGGTTACCAGTTAAGGGCTCTAATTGGCATTCATTTCATTTCAAGTTCATAGGCACCTCAAGCAGAGTGCAATAATTTTTTTTTAATAGAGACACTGACTTCTTTGACCTCTGAAGGATCACTTGAGTGCCCTTCTTAGGCAAAAGTAGGGCAGAGAGGCAGCCACTGCCCAGGATTATGAGTCTATTAATGCAATCTCTTCACTTGGAGCTTTGCAAAGCCTTATAGGGGCCTGCAAGGGAGAAGATACTAAAACCCCAAATGCTGCAACCTAACAGTCTAAGTTGGAGAAAGTGTCAGGGAAAGCCAGATGGACCCCTCTAAGCTGAGAGGCAGGGCGTAACATAAGATTTGGAAATAAAGCCATTCAAGGAAAAGGGGGACTAGGCCAGGGTACTGGGCTCAAGACCCAGTGCATGGGGTCCATGGCAGAGCTTCTAGCTGATGCTAAAGACCCCTCCCATCCTAAGCCAGGAGCCTGGGCAGGCACTTATGTGTAGAAATGCCATTTGGGAGATGGGAGGGAGAGCTGCAAATTGTAGATTCAAGTGGTCTAAAGCGACATTGGCTTTTTATTCATAACACATCACACTGAAGACTCGCTTTGTTAGTAATGTCAAAAAATAGTACTAATAATACTATGGGATACTGTGGAACTTGTGGAAAGTTCACAGCGGTAAAGCCCCACAGACCTGGGTACATATCCGTGATCCCTTCTCTTTTCTGAGGTTTAGTTTCTTTCTCTATAAAATGAAAATAGGAACTCAACTGTCTCACAGAATTCAAGTAAGAACGGAAAATAGAAACAAAAGAACCTGGGGCCAGACTCCTGTGTGTGCCTCAATCTCAGTCCTTTCACCAGCTTGGCATTACTATTATTCCTATTTCACAGATGGAAAGTTGCAGTTCAGGGAAGTTAAGCAACGTGGTCCAAAAGCCATTAGCTAGTCAACGGCAGAGCTGAGACGTGAGCGTGGTGTGCTGACCACCAGTCAGCCAGAGAACGAAACTTCAAATGCCTTCCTCAGGTCCTGGGGTATTGTCACCACACGACGCTAAGAGTGTAAGTGACCATCAGGCCCACAGCAGCTTCTCACGGGACAGTCACAACCTCACTCCCCTACCCCCGCCATCACCAACTGACTTTGAATAGATAATTTGGATGGAGTGGTAACACCTATACATTGCATTGAACCATATTAAATTTTAATTTAATGTTGGATCTGATCCAACATTATAGCAATGTAGATATTTTTGACTCATACTATTTTCTTCTTAAAGGCATTATTTCTGAACAAGGGGGCCTGGTGGAGAGAGTGCTACTGTATGGCCCAAGGAAAGTCTGGCCTAGTAGTTAGGTGGGAGACTGAACCAGAAGACAGAAAGCGATCCTGGTCTTATAAACCAAGGACAGACATGCTTAGTCCCTGGATAAGGCAGAGGCTGGTTCTCAGCGGCATTAAGAAAATCCAGCCACGGTGTTTCCCTGAAAATAAGACTGGGTCTTAGATTAATTTTTGTTCCAAAAGACGCATTAGGGCTTATGTTCAGGGGATGTCATCCTGAAAAATCATGCTAGGGCTTATTTTCTGGTTAGGTCTTATTTTCGGGGAAACACGGCATTACATAACAATGGAGATGCTACCAGAATCAGGGTGAGCTCAGATGTCAGGCATTTCCTAAGACACCAGCCTGTTGGGGAATGTGACTGCTTTCCTTAGCTTTGACTACCTCTGGGACCAGATTCCACGCTGCCAGTCTTACTTGTCCCTTAAAAAGTACAAAACTTCCTTGAGACACATTTGGCCCTGGCTGCAGGGCCCTTGCCTTTTTCCTTGTTGCCAGTCAAGATTCACCGAAAAAGACAGAAAATAAAACACCTAGAAATGAACTGAACATGAAATGCATAAATCTACATGAAGAAAACTTTCAAATTGTACCAAAGGATGCAAAGGAAGGCTTGAAAAACATAGAAAGACATACCATTCTCTTCAGTAGGACTCAGCATCACAAAGATTTAGATTCTCCCTACATTAATTTATAAATTTAAAGCAATCCCAATTAAATGTCAATAGGCTGTTTTTCTGGCACCAGACAAGCCGATTTTATAATTGAGAAGGAAAAGATAAACAAGGAAAAGAGCTAGAAAAAAACTTAAAAGAATAATAGCAGGGGGTTCAAGGATACCTAATCCTACCAGGTATTAAAATGTACATACGAGAAACCGTCAATAATTACAACAGTGTGGTACAGAGGCTGCCAGACAGCTCAGTTGGTTAGAGCACGAGCTCTGAACAACAGGGCTGCCGATTCGATTCCCACATGGGCCAGGGAGCTGCACCCTCCACAGCTAGATTGAAGATAACAAGCTGCCACTGAGCTGCTGGTAGGGCAGCTGGATGGTTCAGTTGGTTAGAGCGCGAGCTCTCAACAACAAGGTTGCTGGTTCAGTTCCCACAACTAAAGATTGAAAATGGCAACTGGACTTGGAGCTGAGCGGCGCCCTCTACAACTAGATTGAAGGACAGCAACTTGGAGCTGATGGGCCCTGGAGAAACACATTGTTCCCCAATATTCCCCAATAAAATTTTTTAAAAAATAAAAAGAGAAGATGCTTTAAATAAAATAAAACAGTGTGGTACAAACACGTAAAAGATCATCGGAAAGGTCAATGAAACAGAATGGAATTTCTAGAAATAAGTTCAAATATATGTAAGATTTTCATATATTATAAAGGTGGCATTGCAGATAAATGAGAAAAAGGTAAAATTTTCAATAAATGGCATTTATTGATACTATACACCAAGAAAAAGTTCTGAATGGATCTTAGATATAAATGTTTAAAATGGACCCAAAAAGAACTTGTAAGTAAAATAGAAAAAATTCTTTATAACTTTGTATTAGAGTATGTTTTCCTATGAACTAAAATTCAGAAGCCATGAAAGAAAAGAATGGTAATTTTACTAAATTAATCAAAACTTCTTCATGAGAAAATGGCAAAGTAACAAACAACAACGAAGGGGGTTCAATATTTTCCACTCATGCCAAAGATCAAGGGATAAAACCCCTAATATAAAACCAATAGAAAAATAGGCAAAGTACAAGGCTCACAAAAAATGAAATACAAATAACTTCTGAGCGTGTGAGAAGAGGCTTATTCTCACTCAAAAGAGAAATGCAAATTAAAACTATGCTCTCACAGTATTTTACCCATCACATTGGCAAAAACCCAAAAGTTTGATAACATTTTCTGTTGACAAAACTATGGGCAAACAGGCATGCTTATACATTGCTGGTGGGAATATACATTGGCATAAACCTTTTGGAAGGGAATTTTGCAATAGCTATCAAAATCACAAATGTGAAAATTCTTTTACTTTGAAATTCCATTTTTAGGATTTTATCTGGTACTTGCAAAAATGCAAACTGACCTAATTACAAGATTATTCTTACAGCCCTGTTTTTCACAGCAGAAGTTTGAATAGAACCTAAACATTATCATTTAGGGAACTGGTTAAATAGGTTATGGCACATCCGTATAATAAATTACTGTGAAGCTGGGAAAAAGAATGGGAAAGTCCTTTATATACCAATATGGAAATATCTCTTAGATGTACTACCAAATATGAAAAGCAAAGGACAGAACAGTTGCATATGCCTCAATTTGCATAAAAAGGTGGGGGAACGTGAATTTATATTCATACCTGCTTATATAATTCATCATGAAAATCAGGAAAGACACACACACCCCCAAAAAAATGTGTTTATCTGAGGGACTGGGAAGGTATGGAGCAGAATGAAGCTTAGCAGAATTTTCACTCCGTACCTTTTTACACGGTTTATTTTTTAACCATGGGAATGCATTATCTACTCAAAAATTAAATAAATATGTTCAAGTTATTTTTTCAAAAAAGAAATAAATGCTAATGGAGTAGATTACAGAGACCACAAAAGTAAAATGAAACTCTGGAACTGAAAAGAAAGAGAAAAATGATGGGAAAGGAAAAGAACAAAGCTCAGTGGTACTAAACAAACAGAAATGCCAAATGCAAAATATCAGTATTGAGAAGGAATAAAGCATAAGACATAAAACTCATATGTGTGCATGCATCTATACGTATTCCGTAATTCAAAACATTTTAATGAGCAATAAATACGCTTTGTCCCCAGCAATCATACATCTAGAAATCTTTTTTAAGAAAAGCATGAATGTGGTAAAAGACTTAGGTTCAAAGCTGTACCTCACAAACAAATGTTTAACAATAGATGATTCATTCACTAAAGCATGGCCTCTCATGCAGCAAAATGCCAAGTAGGCACCAAATTCATTCCACCAAATATTTAATGATACCAAAGGATGTTTAATTCTGCTGGCAAAGACATACACTAACATATTCACCGCAGTTATCTGGGATTATAGAGGACTTTTACTCTTTGTCCATCTTAATATTTTCTCATTTTTCTACAGTGAATGTGTATTTCTTGTGTAATAAAAAATAAAGTTAGTAAAAAGGAAAAAAAAAAGAAAAAGAAGAACCCCAGTTTAGTTGATTGTTATCTAAGAGAACTACCTTAATGGACATCACTTGTCTAAATTCTCTACTCCAATATTTTTTAAATTGCACTAATGATGAAATCCAAAAACTTTCCTCAAGGGCTACGGAGGGCAAGATGGAGGGAGGCAGGATTTGAGGGTCTGCCCCACACCTAGGTCCACCCTTCCCCCCCACACACACACACACCACACACACATTCACACTCACATACTCACACATACTTAGAGTAGCTCCACTTTTTCATGTTTTACAAATAGCCTTTTTGCCTAAGATTGAAGTTTAATAAGGGAGCCGGCAGAAGAAGAAACAGGAATACAGCCCTCACGAAGATCTCTCCTTATGCCTAGTCTGAGCACCAGCAAACCACATAATTCTCATTACCCTGAAAATGTCTTCTCAGAACTCAGAGCCTGAAAGGTCTTTCCTGGGCAGACGAAGGCAGGGTGAGGTCCCAGTGATGCAATTCAACAGGACTCACTGGGAGGCAAAGAGTGGGCTTGTGTGTCTACTAGAAAGTGGAATGGGGCAGGGGGCTGGCAGGCAAGGCGAACCCCAAGTGGGCACATGCAAAGCAGAGAAACACTGAGGAAGAGGGTTAGAGTCTCCCTTCAGCGGAGTCTCCCTTCAGCGGGTGCTAGAGCACAGTGTGGACTGGATTTTGAGACTATGCTGAGCCAGACCTCCCATCAAAGATAACTTGATGTTGGAGATTCAAACATGGGCTGGTCTACCCCCAACTCTAAAGAACGTCAAGACCAGTATCCTGCTGACTTTCCGTCTAGGTGAGGGCCCCTCACTTATCCACAGCTTTTCTCTTTATTGTAAAGGAGGGAGCAGCGTGCCCTGCAAAGGCTGACGTTCGATGTGCTTCTCACTTTTGGCTCCTGGCTATGTAAAGTGGCTGACCCTGTATCTAGTTATGAAAAGTCATCAGTCTAATAACAATATAATAGCAGCTATCATTTAATGTGGTTTCACTACCAGGCACTGAGATAACATAGATAATTTTTATTTACGCTGAACAGCAAGCAAGGCTATGAGGTTGTGTAAAAGCCTCATTGTAAAAATGGCCGCACTCCTCTACTCCTTCCTGTGTCTGTGCTCTGTGCCATGAGTCTTTGCATTATGGGGTGGAGTCTGTATTGCATCCCTTGACTTTGGACAGATATTGTGACTTTCTTTGGCCAAATTAGTGAAACAGAAGTGATGATATGCCAATTCTAAGCCTGGGCCTCAAGAGCTCTTGCACACTTCCACTCATCATTCCCTGGGAGTCCTGCTACTTTCCTGAGAATGAGCCTAGGCTAGCCTGCTGGAGGACGAGAGACCACATGGAGAAGAGCCATCCTAGCCAAGGTAACCCTCTAGCTAACCACAGACATGAGTGAGCCCACCCACGATCAGCAAGCTGTGCGCAGATCAGCAGAACCACCCAGCTTACCTGTAGATTCAGGAGAACTAGCACATGGTTGTTTTAAGCTGCTAAGTTTAGGGATAGTTTGTTTCACCACATTATGATGGCAATTGATAACTGGATACAGGGGAGTACCATTATTGTTACCAAACTCAAGTTCAAAAAGGAGAGATTTTCCTGTCATGGACTGAATGTCTGTGTCCCCCAAAATCCGTATGTTTGTAACCTCTAACCCTCAGTGTGTTGGTATCAGGAGACAGGGCCTTTGAGAGGTAATTAGCATTAGACTGGGTCCTGAGGGCAGGGCCCTGGGATATCCTCCTTATAAGAAAAACACCAGCGCTCACTAGATTGATCCCTCTCCCTCTCCCTCTCCCTCTCCCTCTCCCTCTCCCTCTCCCTCTCCCTCTCCCTCTCCCTCTCCCTCTCCCTCTCCCTCTCCCTCTCCCTCTCCCTCTCCCTCTCCCTCTCCCTCTCCCTCTCCCTCTCCCTCTCCCTCTCCCTCTCCCTCTCCCTCTCCCTCTCCCTCTCCCTCTCCGTCTGTGGGGACAGAGCCCCAGAAAGCAGTTTCCAGGCTCTCGGCCTCACATAGAAAGGTGCGGACTCGGGTAGTAAATGGCCATCAATTGTGATCAGATGGCCATCAGCTGTGGCTAGTTGGCCGTCAGCTGTAACCCGTGAGCCATTGGCCACTAATATAACTGCTGTGGCTACGCTAGCAGAAAAAGATGGGGGCTAGCAAGAGCGGATTGCAGAGAGGCGGATGCCGCCAGTGAGAATATAGTGATATGACTTCCCTACTTATGGCTCCGTGGGTGTTCCTTTTTGGCCTCACCATGTCCTGCGTTCTTATGTGAGGAGCAGGAGCAGAGACCCCACCTTACACCCCGCAGGCCGCCCCGTACGACAAATGGCGCAGCGAGCAGGGTCCCCTGCGTGACACTCTCCCTCCCTCCCTCTCCCCCCCCCTCTCTCTTTCTCTCTGTCTGTCTCTCTCTCTGTCTCTGACAGCACACAGTGAGAAGGCAGCTGTGTACAAGCCACAAAGAGGGCTTTCTCCAGAAGCCAACCATGCTGATACAGGATTTCCAGCCTGCAGAACTATAAGGAAATAATTTATGTTGCTTAAGCCCCCCAGCCTGTGATATTTTGTCAGGCATCCCAAGCTAGCCAAGACAAGATCTCAGCTAGTAGGTGACGCTGTGAGAATCCAAAGCCGGTGCTCAAGGAACAGTCCACAGCCTCAGGGCTCTAACCTGAGCAAGTGGACTCCACTTCCAGGAAACTTCTCAGCCACACTCAGGGGGGCTGCCTTCCGCCTTGAGCTATCCTGGAATCCTATATGTCCTGGGCACATGGAATTCCAAAGCTGGAAATAGACCTGGAAAGCACTAACTCCAACTCCATGGTTTCATAAATGATGACACTGAAGACTAGATGATCCAAATGAATTGTCCAAGGTCAGACTACACAGAGGGCAAAGAAAAGACTGCAGCAGAGGTCCCGCCCCCAGGAAGTGCCCATTTGTCCACCCTGAGCTGAGCTGCCTCTCCAAACATAATGAGAACAAGGAAGAGTTGTTCTTCAGGATTTCTCATTTTGCTCCCAACCCCAATGCCCCAAGGGTCCCAGTCTTGAGCTCCAGGAACCAGAACTCCTAGGAGCTGCTTATTCCTACCCCATCTTCCCTTCCCAAACCCATTCCACAAATCAGCCTGCTGAGCCACACATTCAGCGCAGCGTGAGCTGACGGTGAGACGTCCACCATCAGACATCCAAGGAAATGAGGCTGCCTCCACCGCCCCAGCACCATAAAGGCAGCAGTACCCTGTGCCCCTGTAGGAGACAGAGCCTTCGGGTCACGCTTACAGCTTCTCCGAGGCCACAGGGTGGATCTTCTAACAGGCTGTAGCTTATAAGGCAGTCGGGCTGTTGTTGCCGTGCATATGGCGGCCTGGCAGCTACTTCCTAAAGCTTGCAAACCACACAGTGATCAGGAGCCCCTGGGACTTGGGGCCCATCTGCTGTGCAAAGACAGCCTCACTGCAGATGCCACGAAGCATCAGAGGACATTGTGTGCTTCCCTCCGAGCTGGAGCACTGCCCCAGCCTTTCAGCGGCAGTGGCACTCTTCGAGGAGGTGAAATTCGCTCAGCACAGGCCAAGGGCTGCTCTCTCTGGAGCACTGTGCAGACTGCAATGAACATGGCATGGCCATGGCCCGTGAAGAACCCCCAATGGGCTGGTGAGAGTCCTGCAGAGGTTTCCCCTGCTAGTTATGGGTGTGCACAAAGGGCAACTGATTCCGGTCCGGAGGGAGAGCGCAGGAAGGGGCCTTAAAGAAAGCTTCTCAGAGGGCATGATCTTTGGGCTCGGATTGCAAGATCTTTCCTGGGATCACTTCTCTGGCGGTTGCCCAGGAGTTGTCTAGGATTCAAGTCAGGAATGAGGTGGAGGAGAACTTTGTCTCCTGTTACCCTAATATTGACCTCTCAGATGTACCAGGCTCTCCAGTATCGGGCTCACCTTCTCCTTCAGCGGCTGACAAAATGATTTCGATCCCCACCCTGCATACTGCCACAACACTGCTTACAACCAAGCCAGGGCTACATAAGGAACAGACACAGCGGCAATTTAACAGCTGTCTGCGATGTCAGAGGGGTAGGAGGTTGGGGGACGGGGGTTATCACTTTGCGAGGGGTATAAATGATAAACGTCTAATTATTACAGTGTTTTAGACACATGAAACCAATTAAAAATAAATACATACATACATGCATACATACATACATACATAAACACATAAAAACCAAGCCTGAGCTTTCCTTTAAAAAAGAAAGGAAGATTATAGCCCTCAGTAGGGTCTACAAGATCCCGCAGGTTTGGCCTCTGTCACTCCATCGGCCTTCTGTACGTTCACTCTGGCCCTCCCTTGCTGGGTTCCAGGCACCCTGGCTTTCCTTCAGTCCCTCAGGCCATACACACAGGCAGTGGCACACGCTGCTTCCCCTGCCTTCAGGTCTCAGCTCGGAGATCACCTGACCCTCCAGGTTGGGTCAGCTTCTTCAGATTTACTCTCTCAAAGAACCACGCCCCTTTCTTTCTCTGTATTTTAATGCATGTTTAAGTTATACTCCCGTTGATGTACTTTTTTAGTTAATATCTGTCTTTCCACCTAGTCAGTAAACCCAGGAGAGGAGGAACTGTGTCTGCTTTGCCCAGTATCTAACACGGTGCTAGGTACATGGTATACACTCCACAAATATTTGTTGGATGGATGGAGGGAGGGAGGGAGGGAGGGAGGGAGGGAGGGAGTGAGGGATGAGCATTGCAAAAGAATCTGAGAGTTTTGCTCTGGGGAATGGAGGACCCATGATGTCTTAGATTAGGTGTCACCAGAAGCAAATCCTGGGAAGAAAATCTGAGTATAAGTCAGTTTATTTGGGAAATGAAAGCAGGAAGAATTGCTAGGGGACTGGGGAAGAGAGACGGGGAAGGGAGGGAGGACAGGAAAAGGAAAAGGAAGGACGGAGGGAAGAGAAGGAAACACCAGGGTGCATAAACGAGACCCCTGGACTAGAGGGCTCGGGAGGAGGGAGGAAGAGATGAGAGGCTGGATGGAACATCTGCATGCATAAGTCAGGTAAGACAATGAAAGAAATCAACCCATTTCTGCTTGGCTTTCTACTCGATTCGTGGTGACTCCAGCCCCAGATTCTAAGCATACCGAGATGGAAACTATCAGGTCCAAACTCTGTTTTCACTACTACTGGTTCCCCATTAACACACAATTTCAGCTCCTCCAGCACAAGAATTTTTTTAGACAACTCTCAACCCTTACCCCTGGCTCCATGTAACACAAAAATTGGCTATTACACCAAAAGGTCCAACTCATTCCATTCAAAGGAAGAAGGAGCACCTTGTATGGAGACCATGACCCACATGCTTTTATTTCCTACGCCCATCATCTTTATGCAAATGACAGAAACCAACACCTGCCAAAGCCCTGCGGAAAGGTGTTCAAGTTCCAGGAAGCAGGTCAAGATTGTACAAATAGCCCTCCTCTTCCTCCTCCATCAAACTTACACTCAGCCGAATGTCCAGCAAATGTGTATTGAACACTGGTTGTGTGTCTGGCACTGCACTGAGCAAGGGGAGCACAGCTGTGAAGGCAAGTGAGGTCCCTGTCCTTGAGGAGCTTATAATGCAGGAGAGGAGACATGCAGCATCAACCACCCACCCAAATGCATGCTCAATTACAGCCTGGGAGGGAAAGGTATTCAGCCCGATGGGGAAGAGAGGGGCCAGGGACGTGTCCCTGAAGAAGGAACAACAAGATGCATGTAGTAGTTAATGAGGAGAAGGAAGGAGCCAAGAAAAGCATTGCAGCAGAGGGAACAGCATGTTCAAAGTCCTTTGATGGGAGGCTTATGACAAAGTGAATGGATGGATGATGAAGGCAGGTGTGGGCCAGGACAAGGCAGTCAGAGGAAGTAGGCATGACCAGTGAAGATCCTGAGTCCCACCCGTGTAGGATAATGTCAAGGGGCCTAGATCTAAGGGGCCTAAAAACATTGCAGCTGAGAGAGGGCAAGCAAAGGTGACCTGCTGGTCCCTCTCATAGACAGAGGCGGGAAAGATGCAATGGGACTCAGGCAAGTAGGAAAAGAATTGGCCTTTCTGAACTGTGCCATACGCAAGTATTTATAAAATCCTTTCATTCATTCATTCATTCATTCATTCATTCATTCAATTCAACAACTAGCTTTACAGCCACTGCTATTTTTAATGACCAAGTGAAAGGCAGGGTAATTTTCTCCAAAATCATCCTTCAAAAAAAGAGAGTGAACTTATATTCAAATTCCTGACAAACTCTCCTATTAAAGGGCAGTTCTCTCATTTACTTTATTTTAACCAACAAAGTACCATTTGGAGAAAAGACATTAGCCTGAAATGACCTCAATCAATGCTAGTTTTGGATGCTTGTAAGAGGCTGCCTGATGGAATCGTTAAAAAAGGAAGCAGAGATATTTAACCCCTATTTAATAATTAGTCCTGAACGGGACCTTAGAATTGCAAGCGGGGCATGTTGTTCTAAACAAGCCTTTTACAAATCACTATAAAAAGCAAGACCATGAGTAGTTACACTGCAGAGAGCATGAATAAACCTGCAGAACAAATGATAACAAAAAAAAAAAAAAAAAAAAAAAAACGCTCTCCTAATGTTATGCAAATGAGCATGGGTGACTTGGGATAAAATCTCTAGTGACAGCATTTTACACAGATCCACAAAGTGCTGGATTTCAAACAACTATGGTAGAAGCAGAGATTTCGTGCCCTGAAAAACTGGGTTAGTGCTGCAGACAGCGGCTCTGGCAGTGGTGAAGCTGTGATGCTGAAGAGGCCTGGAAGGCTGGGAATAAAACTGCTCCATAAAAGTCAAGGGAGGGAAGAAAGCAGTGTTCTTAAATTAACATACTATTTTACGTAACACATGCGTTGAAATATGGATATGTGACTCAGTTAATAAATCCTGTGCTACAAGCAGACAGCTGACTCTGTTATCAACCTCCCTACGAGTTTATATGTTCAATTTCCAGTTGACCCTCTCCCCTAAATAGAGGATCTTACCACTGGGAAAATACAAAAAGCAATTTCTATTGCGAGCTGTTCTGAATTCCAGCATTTACGGGAACTAGCTACTGGAGGCGGAGAGACGCTCGCCCAGTTCTACCCATCAGACAGAAGCAGCCCTGCCAGCCAGAGCACCTGATATGCATACTGAAAATCGGAATGTAACAAACATATCCCCCAGGATCAGGGCCAGCGAGGCCCAGGTGGCTGACGGGTTCAAGGGCATAGGTACCAAAGGGCAAACCATACGGTAGGCCCATTTGCCCCACTCTGAAGTCTTGTCTCCTCACGGTGTCCAAAGTCCCTGTGTGCCAGATGCTCCCCACAGTAAGGCCCTGCCTCAATGACCCACCTTCTAGTTTCAGCACATGAAGAGTTCAGGGTGAACAGAAACCCCCTTCAAGAATCCAATCCAGGTCAAAACCCCCAGCCTCCAGGCCACAGGGAACTGCCCCATGTCTGGCAAGCCCCTTAGATTCTGGGGGTGCTGCATGGGCTGAAATTGGAACCTGTGCCCGGTCCACTGGCAGCTTCTTCCTTCACAGATGTCAAAGCCCTCTCTACAGCCGCGTCCTAACAGATCTATTAGATGAGTCAGCTGAGCTCTCAGCTCCCAGCCACCAGGACATAAATGGACTGTGACATGCACCCTTCCCTAAGCGCCCCCCCCCCAGGGAAGGGACAAAGGAGCCGCCCACCCTGCAGGGCCTCCACGTCTCCCCTGCTGCTTGCACCATCCTTCTAGTGGCCTCATGCCCCATGGCTTACATGGTACGGGGCCACCCACATTCAGGAGGTAGAGGAAGAAGGAGGGAGTAGCAGGCACAAGGACGGCCCAGCACCAGCAAACTACGACCCATGGGCCACTTTTTATAATAAAGTTTTATTACAACACATCCACACCAATTCATTTATGAATTGTCTATGGCGCCTTTCAAGCCACAGGGTAGAGTTGAGTAGTTGTGCCTGAGACTACATGTGCTGCAGACCAACCATATTTACTACCTGGCTCTTTAAGAAAGAATTTTTATCCCCTCGGTCTAGAAAAACAGATATCAAATATTAATATCAAAATGTTAATGATGTTTATTTTAAGGTAGTAGGGAGTTGAGTCATTTTAATTTTCTTGGGTTTTTTTCCTTTACTCCTAGTTATATATTTATTTATATTTTTACCATGATAGCGTACAGTCTTGTAAAAAGCTCATAGCTTTGAAAATAATCTATTGACATAAATATATTAAAAATAATTTCATTAATGCTGCCAATTATTTCCCCCATTTTATAGCTGAGGAACCAGGTTTGAGAAAGTTCTAGTAATTTGCCCAAAGTCACACATCAAGTGGTGCATGTGGGACCCCAGCCTGGGTCTGTCTGACCCAAACACCATCTCAGGACCGCAATGGAACAAAGGTCCCCAGGCTCCTCTCCTGGGGAAGGATAGGAGAAGGATAGGAGAAGATAGGACGAAGGGTCCCCCTCCAAGGAGAAGCACCACCATAAACCCACAGCCCCTCCAGGAAGCTCGCCTGGACTGGAAGCATCTGCCAAGGCAGGTGTGAAGCATCACAACAGAGGCCATAGTGCTTACCTCAGCCTGCCGGGCCAGCTGCAGTCACTGTCAAACTGTTCCCTCTGTCCCAAGACGCAGAAGAACTGAGGTCAGAGAGCAAAGGTGGGGTCAGAGAGCAAATCTAACCTTCCAGGAGTTCAGGGGTCTTCCGGCCTGCCTCCCACCTTCTCACCCGCTGGCTCCACCTCTCCCCTCCCTTTCCCAGGCATCCACTCCTGCTCCAGCCAATCAGAAGGCTTTGCACCTCCCCACTCAAGGTGTTTTATGTTTGTGGGTCTTTCTTTGCACCTGAAGTTCCTTTTGCATGGGAAGTCCTCTCCCTCCCTGGCCACTTACAAATTCCTATTCATTCTTCAAAAGAACCATCATAAACTAAAAACTCACCGGCCACATGAAGGCTGTAAACCTGTTTTCTCAGACCCCTGTGGCATTGTAAAAATAAGTACATTTTATGCAAAAAAAAAAAAAAAAAAAAAAAAAAGATTCTGTGTTTCCAGACCAAATAGAAGATCTAGTAACACATCCCACATTTTCACATGGCAACCACAGACTGTGTCTGGGTAGCAGCTGGTCTCTTTTCACGGGGTGGGTGCTTCCCTCTCGGCCACGGACCCACCAGCACCCCACCCAGCTCCCTTGCTGGCCTCTGTGCGTGGCTAAGGCTGCAATTCCTGCATGAAGTGCTCTAGCACAACGCTTCTCCAGGTGTCTTCTCGGCCCAGCAGCAGCAGCAGGACCTGGAAACTTGTTAGGAAGGCACATCCTCAGCCCCGTCCTACACCTCCTGAATCAGCAGCTCCAGGGGTGGTGGTGGGGGAGGGTGGCAGCCACCTGTGCTGTACCAAGCCTTGTCCTTACTCAGGTCTGGGTCTCTCTGCTCTAGCACTGTGGGATCTCACCCAAGCAGAGGTTGGCTTGTGCCTTCCACTAGTCTTCTCTACGGCTGACCTCCATCTTTCCATTCTCCATCTTAGCAGAGCTCATGACCTCCAGTGTCCCTGTGTTGCTCTGTTGCCTGCATTTCCCTGCCCTGTGGCCATAGGCCCTCTAGCTGTCCCACTATCTTCTTTTGAGGGCGGGGATTGGTGGGGGAGGGGAGAAGGTGTCCTGATCTTTCCTGCCCCAGAGCCAGGCCCCCAGAGGGGGCTCAGAGACTTCTGCAGAACTGAATCGAGTCTCTTGGAGATGGTTATTTGTGTCCCCCTAATTTGTGGAGGCAAGGGTGACCGTGAAGCAGCCTCAGCCCTCCTCTGACATGACAAGGATGTCGAGAATCAACTGCTTGCCACTCCTGGGGAAGCGGTATTTCAGTAGAAGGTGAAGTAATGCCTATTCACAGCATCTGTTAATCACTCAAGATCTTTCCAGATGCGAGAGGCTACAGAATGAAAGGTGTTATTAATGAAACACACAGCCGAGGAGGCAGTTCTGAATAGCAGCCCTCACTCCTAACAATGCCTTCCCCTGCACGTTAATCCCCTGCCATTATTTTAAATTCTTCAAGAGCTAGAGAAGTCATGTAGGTTGTTTTCCCGAACAGTCACTTAGCTGACAAGCATTTTCTAATTGACAGAACATTCTGAACAGACAGATTAAAGTGGGGGGGAGAGAAATATTAAGATGGTGCAATTTCCCACACACAGTAGGAGACTAAGTTGACTGAATGTAAGATTTGAAAGAAAGGTTATTCATCATCCCCCTCAGCCTCACAGTCCTGCCCAGAGCGAGGGATTCAGAGATGCTGCCATGGCCCTGGGTGGATCTGATCCAAAGCTATGGCCAAAGGGACCACACGCCCCACCGCCAGCTCCAACCCAAGCTGACAATTAAAATCCAATAGCAATAATAAAATTGGTCACTAATAACTGAGCAGCTAATATGTATCTGGAACTTTCCCATAGGCTATGTGAGTTATAGTTATCCCTGAAGAAGGGGGATTTACCCCCATTTTCCAAATGAGGAGACATTCAAGTTCACACAGCTTCCAAAAGGCAGAGCTGAGGTCAAACCTGTTTGCTTAACTCAGGAGGCTCTGCGTGCTCCTTCCTGCCACCGGGCCACCTCTTCCCCTTTAAGGAAATGTGCCTTGGCCTGACTGCCGAGTGAAATGGGCTCAGCTGGCAAACACCCTGAGCCACAGCTCAGACCCCTGGGCACAAGTGGGCAGAGCCTGGGGCTTTCCATGGGCCATTGTCACCCCTGCTCAGATGCCCCTGGTGCTGCAGAGCCTCCGGATAGGACTAACCTATCAATCACCCTCCTTTAATATCTCATGGAGCAGATGGATTCCCCCCTGCTGGTCCTCAAACCATGCGCGCTTTGAAGAGCTAATGAGGCATGCAGGAGGGCTCCCAGTCTAATGTCTCCAGATTTCCCGGAGAGAGCTAATGCAGCTGACAAGGGAGTGTCCACGGAGTCGTCCCAAACACTGAGAAGGTGTTAATAAACCTTAGCAAATGCTGATTAGAGTCTGTTCCAGCAGCACAGAGATGCTGCTCTTGGCACACATGCCGGAGGGTTGCCAATTAAAGCTGGGGAGCTTCTTAATTTGGAACTGATCCCAAGTTGGCAGCAGAAACCATCTCCAGTGCGTTAGAGCTGCCTGGCACGTTGGCTTGCCCCATGGCTAGTCCAGGGCGTTCAACGGAGCTTGGCACCAAGGGGGAGCATGTCGCACCCGAAAAAGCTGGAGAAATTCATACACATCCTTCATGCCCCAGAAAACCTTTAAGTATCAGGTGTTCAGGAATATAGTTAAAACTTTCTCAAACATACTTACATGTATAGCAGATTAAAAAAAAAAAATCTTGGGAGAAGAAGTTTCAAAACAGGCAAAGGGAATTTGTAGATGCTGCTGGTTCCGTGCCCAAATCCCTCTACCAGGTGCTGTGCTTCGGGCTCTGCCTTACCCATAAATGCCTAGGAGTTTTCCTCCTATCGCTGGGGGTGGCCTGAAGCCAGTGACTGCCTGCCTCAAACTGGGGGAACTTCATGGTAGAATTCCTACTCCACGGACTCCCAGCTCTGGTGAGCTTCTT
This sequence comes from Rhinolophus hipposideros, assembly GCF_964194185.1. Taxonomy (NCBI): domain Eukaryota; kingdom Metazoa; phylum Chordata; class Mammalia; order Chiroptera; family Rhinolophidae; genus Rhinolophus; species Rhinolophus hipposideros. Next base: position 61,278,021 of record NC_138061.1, read on the forward strand.
CCCCTGCTCTGACCTGCTTCCTTCACACCCTGAAGGACCACACCTGAGCGCTGCCCCAGGACACACGACTTATGCAGTGCCGGGCTCTGCATCCAGGGAACCAGGAGGAAGCAGGAGGAAAGGAAAGGGGTGACAAGTCCTAACTTTTGAGCACTGTGACGCCCCAGCCGCTGTGTTAGACATTCCCTACCTACCATTTCACTAACTTTCTTCAGTAAACTTGTGAGATATACAATAAGGTCACCAATCACAGATAAAGAAACTGAGACTCTGAATGGGAAAGTGACTTGGCCAAGGCCACACCGGGTCTAAATGGAAAAGGTGACATTCGACCCAGGTCTGGTGGGTGCTAAAGACAAAGCAAGTCTGTTTCCATGGCACCATGTTTCCCATGAGCTGTGTGAGGTCAGAAGAAGAGAGAATGCAGTTTAATGAAGATACAGGTCTGAAAAGACACATGAGGTGGAGGACTGACAAACCAGCAGGAAGAAAGAAAACCTCACCACACTAAGCTGAGAGGCTCAAGTACCATCCTGTGCATTCCCATCACCCTCAGCGCAGCCTACACATATTGTTGGCAAAAAAATTAATCGCTTGCTACCTCTCTGATTCGCATATCCTACATTTGAATTTAGGAGGCATATTTCATTGGTCAACAGATTTAGGCAAATGTTCCCACTTTGGGCTCCCGTCTAAAGGAGTTATCTGTTCTCATAAAGGTAACAGTGCCTTCTGATGCTGACATTCACTCCAGCTTCATTAAAGCGTGCTCTGTGAGGAACGTCTAGGGAGAGGCAACCTGCTGGGATGGTGTCATCCAAGGATACCGTCATTCCTAAGAAGGCAGACACCCTAACCCCAATCCAAACAAACCAACAGTGAAATATGCCACCCCTGTGTAGGTATGAATTTCTGTCCCAGTGACCTCATAGCTTACGGGCAGCACGATGTAAGCATGCAGTCAGGAGTTGGGGGAAGCCCCCTTCTCAGTCTCACCTTTCTATACCCACCCACCCCCTCCCCAGGTGTGGCAAGTCCTGGCTCCCATGGCCACAGTCAGAAACTCCAATCTGTTCTGCAGCCCCACTGCCTGTGGTTTGATTTGACCTGGCAATTTCGCCAAGAATCTGCAAGGTCAGGAGCATGTGTGGACAGCAGAAGGTTGGGTGGTGGGAGTCCGAAGAGGGGTCACAAGTCTAGAGTGTGGGCATGTTTATGTACTTGGGGTCCCTGAGGAGAGCTGCAGGAAGGAGGGGGCTCCACTCCCCCAGGCCAGGTTTGCAGCCATGCCTGCCACTGCAAACACCGATGGCTGCTAGCTGCCGAGTGCACTCTCCCCAGAAGTGAGCAGAATTCTTAGTAGGCCCCAGCTTTTGGGGGTTGGGAGCTGCTCCAGACCACACAGCCAGGCCCCTGAGAACACTTTCCTCCCTGACAGACATTCCAAACAGCCAAGAAGCGTCATCAGCAAGACCATCCTGAACCCATTTTCAGTGGGGAAAATGCCCGGGAAATTACAAGGCAAGGAAGTCCGGCGGCATTTTCATTGCTTGTTGGCCAGAGCACTCCTGTGTGCCTCAGCTCAGGTCTGTTGGAGGGATAAGGTTGCTACTGGTGCAGAAGACAAACTCAGAAAGCCCCAAGTGGGTGGTGGGGATGTGAACCAAGTGAGGCCACTTGCTTACAATCGTGGAGAGACAGGGGTGCCCAAGAGGAAATTCCTGGCTCACTGTAGGTCCTGATAGGTGCTTGCCAAGGCTGATGAGCTTCTACAAGGAAAGTAGGGAGCCTGAGTAAGGAGCTGTTGTGTTCATTCAGCTCTCAGCTTTGGAGGGCAAGAGACCATTTCTCAGAGGTTTGGGGAATGGGAACCTGAGTATAAGCCCCAGAAACGCCATTGTTTTTATTTATGCTTCAGGCACCCCATGCTTACCTCCCGATCATTTTCGTCCAGAGTTCACAAAAGTTTGTGGAAGTTCAATTCCCTCTTGGCTGGACTAACCAGAGCAGTGCCAGGCACCCAGGCTTGAAAGAGAACACCAAGGGGTTACCAGCATTCCAGGGCACAGCGGAAACCAAACATGAACCCTCAGTGGGAGCGGAGGTGGGCTGTGTGATCCACACCCTTCACACACCCCTACTCCTACTGGGTCTCCTTCCAGAACCAAATCTTTCACAGGAAGGCCATTTCCTCCTGGCACAGCACTTGAGGTCTTATGCTCAAATTAATGTAATTGTTTCAAACTCTGGACTGGCCAGGCTGAGATGGGTATAGACTCCAGAGCCTTTTCTCTGACACCCATCCTTCCTGCTCCCACAGTCCCCCAAAAGCCCCTCCCCAGGAATCCTCACCCCATTGGTGTCTGGCCCAGAACAGGGTGAAGGAAATCCTAGAAGGTGCTCAAGCCCCCTTCTTCTACAGTGGACAGCAGGAAGTGGTCCTTGGCCTTCTCAGAACCCCAGAACGGCCATGAAAGAACGCGCTTCCGGTGACATGACCTCCACTTGTTTGCACATTAAGTCATCTCTCATCAAACATTTATTGACTATACAAGGCTTTTAATGAGGCAGAGCTAGTACAGAAATTAACAGATTGATCAGACTATGTTCTTTCCTTGAGCTCTGGGACTAATAGAGGGGACCCAATAAAGAGGGACATGTCTGGGATGGGCTGAGAGCCACGGCATGTCCCTCCCTCATCACCCTACAGATGTTGAGAAGGCATCAGCCTGGGTTCCTCTGTCCCCAGGGGCCAATTTCTGCACCTCGCCCCCCTCAGTTCTAAGCTGGCATCTTGCAGGCACATTTGAAAATTCAAGGTGACCTCTGGGTGTGGGGCCCGCAGCTCATCCGCTTCACATCGTGAGTTAACTTGTGTGAATGTTTTTAGTTACTTGGCCTGATTTTAGTATTCCTATAAGAACTGCTTAGGAATAAACTCGAATGGAGCATCTCCGCAACAGGCACACACAGGTACCACCAGCCTGTGCCCAGTCTGCTCTGAGTGAGCTCCTCCTGGGAGAATGGAGAAACTGGCCCATTGTCCTGGAAACAGTGAGCAGAGTCCTGGTTCTGATCAGAATGGCTACCTGGCATAAGCACAGAGTTCAAGTACAGCAGCTGGTGGCACATGAACTTGGGTCCTGACTCTGAACCATGCTGTGCCATGCTGCACAAACTTAGCGACTTACTTAACCTCTCTGAGGCTCAGGTCCCTCACGCATAAAATAGACGCCATCATACTGTCTTAGGTATTGTTAGAGCATGCAAGATGCTCAGCAAACGGTAACTCTGACAACAGCCTCTAAAAGCAACACTTTCTTTCATATCCAAGCTATTTCCTTATTCTATGATAGTTTTATCCTATTTCATTAAACTCACACACTTACTTTTTGACTACACAAAGATCGAGATCTTTCTTTTTACAGGTTATGACAAATTTTCTAAGCACCTAACATGTACTGGACTCTGTGCGACATGTATGCTAAGGGAGGTAGTGAGGAGGTGGGGCAAGGACCCCCGACCTTGAGCAGTTCGTGGTCTACTTAGAGAGATGAAGATATCTCTACACGAACCATAATGTTAATAGAAGACGGTAGCCGGTAAAGAGAGGGGAACTCAAATTGTCATGAGAGAAGCCTCCCCAGTCATTGGAACAGGTGCTCAGGACAGCTTCCTGGAGGAGACAGTAGCTGAGTGAATGTTGAAGGAAGTGAAGGAATAGTGAAGCGAAGAGGGAATAGAAGGCAAAGAGACCTGCAGAGGCCAAGAGAGGAAAGAATGGTGAGAAGGGATCACCTGGTGTTGCTGGCAGAGAAGGGAAGATGCGAGGAATGGGGGGGCGGGATGGAGGAAGGGTTGGCAGCTCTTTGGGGACTCCATGGGGGCTAAAAGAACAGGACATTATTCTGGGTAGTGGAGAACCATGAAAGCGTTCTATACAGGGGATTAATACGGTAAATTTTATATTTTAGAATTTCAAGTTTAGGAGAGTATCTGGCAACAATCCATACCTCAGCCAACTTCCCTCCAGAAAAATCTATGAAGACCCAGATAGAGATAAAAATGGTAAACTAAGATTTATTACTAACTAAGGACCAGATGCCAGGAGAAACTTCTGCAATTTGTAACATCTCTATTGCTAAAGGAAAACTCATGGGCAAGACATTGCCTGGCCATTTTTCAGGCCCGGAAGAGTAACAGGTATGTCCTCATCTTATCCAGAGGATTCAATAGTGTCTCTCTCTCTCTCTCTCTCTCTCTCTCTCTCTCTCTCTCTCTCTCTCTCTCTCTCTCTCTCTGTTTATTCAGTAAGTAAATACAGGCATGTTTCAATAAATACAGACAGTTCTTTAAATAGAAAAGGTAATTAAGTACAACGCTATAGAAGTAAAATAAGATGTACTCACTCCAAATGACTAAGGAAAATAATCACCTATGGAAACCCAAATCACTTATCAAAATATAAAATCAGAACAAGGAAACCAAATATAAAAGAATCGGGGATAACTAAACCCAAATAGATCTTTTAGGATGACAAACGTCAATAAGTTCTCAAGCCAAGTCAAGAAATAAATTCAATCACATGCCAATATTAGGAGCCTTACTGAAACAAAGACGCTCAGATCTGGGCAGCAGAGTGACTTTTTTACCTTTTTAACATGTGTTTTTGTTCATGTGTTTTCATCAGTCTCTCCCATATTTTTCATGGTCTCAGACCTCAGTCTATACCAAGGAGCTATGTTAACCCTTTTGCTGGCATAGGCCAACAAGTGACCACCTTGCCCTCACTTCACCCACACTGCCACCATGCCAAAGGTACAGATCCCTAGAGAGTGCACACTGTGTCTACACAGCATGCTGGTGAGGTGGAATTTTTTTAATTCCATGTTATCATCTACCCAATGCCAAAGCCGCAATATTTGGAAATATCGAGCTAACTGGTAGACTTTCTCCCTCTTATCCAGATGTGGCCTTGTAAGTCTTGAGCATAAGGAATAAATAAAGAGCAGAAGCTCCATTCATATTTCCTATTGGAAACTTATCAGTAATGGAAAACTCTTTGCTTGTTGAAGGGACTTAGGAGGAGACATTAACACCCCCAGATATTTCAGTAAGTGAAAAAAATTCTGAATAAAATGATTAGCAAAATAGACGCTGTAAACCTCTAAGCTGGCTCATCCATATGCTCATAATGCATCCCTTCTCTCCATCAGCACGACGCTCAGGTGGGACCAAGTCATTTGGATCCGTGCACAGGAAAGCTAGTGTTTGCTCCCCTTACACACTGGAGCAGGGGGAAGTCGGCCTCCGAGTCCTGGGAGAGTGCCTGCTGATCAGATAGGAGCCCCTGCCTTCTTCCTAGAACATCTCTGGTTCCCCCTGCCCACCCCAAAAACAGAGCTTTGGTGGATTTCATGGGGATGTGGTTGGGCAGCCTGCAAATAAAGTTTGCTGATGATGCTGTTTTCTTGCCTCCTTCTGTAATGATCCAGGTGGGAAAACAGACCAGGTGCCCTGCCCTGCAGGTGGGAAGTTAGAGTTCATATCTTTCCTCCAGGGATAACTGAGGACACTCCCAAGCGTCCCGCAAAATCCAGGTCACAACATGGGCACCACTCAAATGCCAGCTTGAGGTTAGGCCAGGCACCAGGAAACATCACTGGGCCCAAATCCCAGAGCAAACTCAAGACCTGGACAAAAGCAGAGGGCAGGAGGAAGAGACACTCATACCACATGGCTGGCCAGCGTGAGCACCCAGGGCCTCGTCGTGCTCAGAGAGGTGTGGACAGTTAGAGAAATGCAAGACAGGGGTATGGTTTCAAATGGTTGCAGCCCAGGGACCTGTGATGGGAAACTAGGACACAGCTCTCCATCCTTGCCAATTACAGGACATCCCCATACTTCCAAGCAGAAGTGGCCAAGAAACCAAGTGTACATCAGTAGATTCATTCATCTCTGACCTATTATTTTCCTCCAGTCTTGAAAAACCACACCACTTTGAAGACATGGAGATAGCTCCAAAGTTCAGTTGTCAAAAGACAGTAGAGAAAACAAGCCCTCCCACCTTCAGAGCCTGGGGAGCACCTTGAGGGCAAGGCATGACCTCAGCCCCTGGCACAGTGATGGGGCAGAACGGGGCTCCACAACCTTTGATGGGACAATGAATGAATGAAATGTGGGAATGAGTGAACCGGAATGGGAATCATCATGCATGGTGAATGAATGTATAAAATGAATAAGCTTCGCCCGGAGCATGACATCCCATAATGAGAGGCACAGAGGAACGGGAACCCTGGCTCAGCCCAACTACCATGGTCCTCACAGAAGGCTCCTCACACGCCACCCCCACCCCGCCTCTTTGACTCAGTGACAGTGGTTGCACCCTGTTATGGGTTGGATTCTGTCCCACAACCTATTTCAATGCTGATCTCATTCAAAAACACCACCACCGAAACTTCCAGAAAATACTTGAACCCCATATCTGAGCACCAAGACCCAGCCAAGTTGACATTCAAATAATCATCATGAAAGTTTGAGTTGCTGCTGAAGGCCAACAGGGAATGGTTCCCTCAGACTTCAAGTTCATCAGAATAATGGCCAACACAGCACTGGAAAAGGATCCCATTGGCCTTTACTCCCTGAATCCTGGACCAACATCCTCGCTGCCTTCCTGGCCCCCAGCCTGCCCCCTCCCCCAATTCCTCCTCCAAAACCAACCCACGGGTCAGATTTTAGCATCCCTACATGATGTCCTTTCATTGACACCTTCCTCTTCCCTCTAAATCACTCCAGAATAAGCCTCAACTCCTCACCGCAGTCTCCAAAGCCCTTCCTGACCTGGTTGCCACCATGTGAGTCCTTCTGATTCATTCCTTCCAAACCATGCCCCGCCATCTGCACACCTTCTGTAGTCTCCAGTCGCCTCGCCTTTGCACACCCTTTCTACCACCTGGAGTGTCCTCCCCCTTCTCTCTGTCCCATCTGGACGTCATGATCTGGGACTGTGCACGATGCCCCCTCCAGGACATATTCCCCGCTCCCTGCCAATAGAATCACGTCCTCTATTTTCTGTATCTCCATGTGTACAAACCTCCATTACAACACATATTGTAGGATGATGATTGGTGATTCACGTATGTTAAAAGAGGAAAGAGGAGTCTGTCCCCACCTTGATGAGCCACCCCCACCCGAACAAGGGGAGCTCCTTATAGCTCTCTGAAGACATATATTGGGAGATAGGTAGGTGTCAGGATGGGAGACTGATGAACAAATGGATGAAAGGCAGACAAATCATGGATGGAAGAAACCTTGGCTTCAGACCCCACACACCCCTGCATGGAACCGGTGTGGACATTAAGTGAAAAGGGCAATGGCTCACTTGGGCTGGCCTGCAATGAAGCCCAAGGAGCTTCAGTTCCAAAGCGCATCTGGAAGGTTCCTCTGAGGCTGCCCAAGAGGCTTGCAGGAACCAACATCCAGACACCACAACCTGGTGACTTTAATGATCAAGAGCTCTCCATGGCCTGGATTAAAGGAACCTCTGGCAGTGCCAGGGCCAGCATTCATCTCCCTTGGCCTCATTCTGAGCACACAGGCCGTTTCTAAGGAAATATGTAAGGCTTGATTTTCAACTCCGTAGCTAGAAAAGGGCTGCGATCACACGGCTGATCTTTTCCAAAGGCCAGGAGACAGTGACAACTCCAAAGATATGTTTAGCAAAGCCCTAGAACAAATTTAACGGGCGACACAATCGATCCTTTCCTGCCTGGCTTTTTGCTTCCTTCTTGTTTCCTGCTAAACTGCATGGCTACTTCTTCACTGCAAAACCCCACAGGGTAAAATCTGTAAATCCAAAATGTCCCCTTGTGGACAGACAGAAGCTGGCTGCCCTGGGCACAGGCGGGAGGTGAAGCAGGTGTGTGTGCCCTGTGCCTGCAGCAGCTTCTCCACAAGCCGTCATCATGCTCTGTTTCCCTCTCATTCCCCTCTCTTTTTCCTGTCGTGTAAATCAGGAGCTCTACGTTCTTTTTCAAAACACTTTATGTCATTGAAAGCCTGGCCTTCTGTCCTGTGTCTCCCGTAAACAAGGACTAAGACACGGGATCGATATGGGAGCCCGTGGCTCTGCCTTTACCACCCTCTCATTCCACTGTTCATGGAGCGGCAGCCATGGCTTAGAGCCCAGGGCCGGCTGTGCCACAGGAGCCACACAGGGGGCTTGGGGGAGGAAGGCATGTGCCTTCTCCATGAAACCCAGGTCCCCAGGGCCCTGGGCATTGCAGCTAACGCCCAGCACTGGGTTCACCTTCTCCCAGGACCCACAGCATCGGCGGCAGTGAGGGGAGCCAGCAACACATTTCTGACTTATACAAATATGACTGATAGCCTGCCTGGACCAGTCTCTGTGCCAGGAGCTGTATGGATTCTGGTCCTCCAGAGGGGCTCAAAGGCATGAGCAGAGACCCCTCCCAGGGCGGAGCTGCCCCTATGGTACCACAGCCCTGGGAAACTGAGTGATAGACCAGCAGTTGCAGTTCCTTTCACGTGGCACAAAGGGACTTCTGCTTCGTACTCAGTGCCCTGTGCTCCCTCATGGGGCTGAAGCACGCGGTTCAGGGAGGTAAGAGTGGGTACGTGGGCCTGTCACTTCCAGAAAGCCTCATTATCAACCTCAACTGCTCGGGACACATCACAGGGACCGTCTGGAGTGGCCTGCAAGGTACTCAGCTCTGTTCTAGTGAATGGTCTGGATGGGGCTGATTATCCTTTGAACACAGTTCTGAAAAGGAATTTCTGAAGTCAGCCTCGTTCTCCCCAATGGGGGCTGAACAGTCCAGGCAGGTAGGGGCGAGGGCCACCCGCCAGTGGCTGGGGTTCTGCACTATTGATGATTTAATCATCCGTTTTCCTCTGGGGCTTATTCCACAGCTCAGCCAAATCGAGGGCTCAGGGCACTGGGCTGGAGGGAATAGGCGTCGATCACATGAAGAAGTGAGGGGGAAAGAAGACAGAAAGAAACAGGGATCCCTTCATGTACAATTGTCTGGGGCTGCAGCTACCCCTGTAAAGGGGAAGCAGTGGGACACTCCAGAGTTCGAATCCCAGCACCTCTCCTGTGTGCCTTTGACCAAGCCAGTCCACCTGTTTGAGCCTCTGTTTCTTCCTCTGTATATGCAGTGATAAATGGCACCTTTATTTATAGGCTGGTCGTCAGGATCAAATGAGTTAGTTAATGATGCAAAGTGCCTGGCACATTTTGGGCCCTCAATAAACAGTCAGCTTTCCCCTCAACCTATAAGTCAGAGGAAATTAACACCTGCTCTGTTTGAAGAACATGTTTTTTCTTTTCTGTATATTTTGGCTGACCTCCTTGGCAGTGGGTGCTGAGGGCAGGAAGATGAGAGGCAGCTAGCAAAAAAAGCATATGAAAGGACCAGTCAGTAAACTCAACCCACAAGGGTGCAGTGTCCCACAGTTCCAAGTGCGAGGAAGTGATCGACAGGCCAGAGACTGTCCAGAAATGGAATCGGAGGACGCCTGGGGAATGACCTGGTCCTGGGCCCATGGAGGTCACTGGTGCCCGGGATGGTGGGCATCACCTGATTAGAAAGTGTCTGACATTTGTGACAACATGGATGGATCTTGAGAGTATAATGCTAAGCGAAATAAGTCAGATAGAAAAACCAGAGAACTATATGATTTCACTGATATGTGGTATATAAACCAAAAACAACAAAAGAACAAGACAAACAAATGAGAAACAAAAACTCATAGACACAGACAATAGTTTAGTGGTTACCAGAGGGTAAGGGGGTGGGGGGTGGGAGATGAGGGTAAGGGGGATCAAATATATGGTGATGGAAGGAGAACTGACTCTGGGTGGTGAACACACAATGGGATTTATAGATGATGTAATACAGAATTGTACACCTGAAATCTATGTAACTTTACTAACAATTGTCACCCCAATAAACTTGAATTAAAAAAGAAAGAAAGAAAGTGGTTGAGTCCCCAGAAGCACAGTCGGAGACCAGGATTCGAGGGCAAGGGGTTCATGTGGGCGACACAGAGAAATCAGTATGGCAGAGAGAAGTGATCCAGGGAAAGGAAGGCAGCCAATAATGGAGTGGTTAATAAGCTTCCACATAGAGACTGGGGCTTCCTCCTGCAGGAAACCCCTCAGAAACAGTGTGGGCCTCGGGATCACGCCACCCAGGATGGAGTATCTATACCCCGGCTCCCATCATCCATCTTCAGTTGAGGGCTCTCCCAGGTGTGCTGATTCCCTGGCACTTCCTGCCTGCCATGAGTACAAGCAGAGTACGGCCTCTGAGCTTCCAAAAGAAACCTTTGGGCACAGAAAAGCAGGTGTAGGCAGAGCCCACTGAATGCGGGGTGTGGCCCAGTCACTAACAGCTCTTACAGTGGGGCTCCATGAGAGAATGGGAAGAGGTGAAGTGCACGTAGCAAGTACAGATAACTCCTATGAAGAGTTTTACTCAAAGAGAAGCAGAGAAATAGGGCTGGAGGTGAATGTGGGGTGGAGAGAGTGTTATGCAAAGATGGGAAGAATTACAGCGTGTTTGAGAGCTGGTGGACATGATCCATTTGAAAAGGAGACATTGACCATGCAGGAGTTGCAGCCTTGCGTAAGTGACACGGAATGGCTCCCAGCAGCCAAGGAGATGGGCTCCTTCATAAGAGTCCCACAGTGTTCTCGCACAGCACAGAGCAGAGGCCGAGGCTCATGGGTACCAATGATGGAAACAGAGGGGGTGGCCGTGGGTACACAAATCAGCGCTGTCTTCAAAGCTCCTGTTTTCTCAGTGATTTTAAAAGCAAAATCGTAGTGTTTATCACAGCTTTATTTACAATTGCCAAAACGTGGAAGCAACAAAGATGTCCTTCAGTAGGTGGATGGCTAAATAAGCTGTGGTCCAATCAGAGACTGGAATATTATTCAGTGCTAAAAAGAAATGCCCTATCAAGCCATCAAAACTAATGGAGGAACTTTCAATGCATCTGGCGAAGTGAAACAAGCCAGTCTGAAAAGGCTGCATACTGTAGGATTCCAACTATATGATATCCTGGAAAAAGCTAAACTATGGAGACAGTAAAAACATGAGTGGTTCTCAAGGGTTAGGGGAGGAGGAGGAATGAACAGGTGGAACACAGAGGATTTTAGGGCAGTGAAAGGACTCTGTGTGACCCTGCAGCAGTAAATACATGTCATCACACATTCGTCCAGACGCACAGGATGTGCAACACCAGGAGTGAGCCCTAATGTCAGCTAATAATGTATCAATATTGATTGATCAGTTATAACATATGTACCCCAGTAATTCAAGATGTTAACAGGGGGAGTTAGGAAGGAGAAGGAGGGGATATATGGAACTCTACTTTCTGCTTTGTTTTCCTGTAAACCTAAAACAGTTCAAAAGAGTAGTCTATTAATTTTTTAAAAAGCAAAAAAAAAAAAAATGTCAGCAAAGAGCAAGTATAGAAGAAGTTTTAGAGAACTGAGGAGAGGGAGCGTGTGAAATATTCATCTAGGAGAGCGAGAGAAGGAATGGCCTGAGGGAGGTGGGCGGCCTGATCGTACAGAGGCCAGCTGCAGCCTGGCTGTGGGCTCTTCTCCAACCACATCTGACTGCTCAGCTGCAGCTGCAGGTGCCGACCGGGAGGGACTTGGATCTCACCAGATCAGATTGTTCCAGGTCAGCAAGCCGCTTCAGATGTTCCCCTTGCCCCGCTCCTCATCACCTCTCACCTGGACCACCGTCACAGCCTCTCCCTGGCCCCAGACTCCATTCCATCCTCAATATTACCGCCACCGAGAGATTCAAATACAACTCCAAAGAAAACTCACTGCCCCTTTTTGCAATCTCTGCTGTGCCCAGTTGCCTACAGGATAAACGCCAGGCTCCTTCACATGACACACAAGGAAACCTTTAGCCACCCAGGCCCAACCTGGCTCTCCAGCCTCATACACCCGCTGCTCCTGCCATGCAGGGTGCCCATGCAGGGTGAAGCTGAGCCTTTGCACACATTGACCTGCCCTCTTTCTTTGCTTTCATCCTCTCAGACCACGTGTTCCCTCCTCTGCAGTCCCCGGTGGAGTTTGGGGAAGCGGTCTGTGCTCTCACAGGTTTCCGCTCCTGTTTCTCTTCCCGCATTCACGACAATGCAATGGAAGGGCCTGTCTGCCTTTCCGCTCCACTAGATCAGGAGCTTCCGGAGGATGTAAGATGTTAGTCATCTTGCCACCACTCCCAACATAAACCTGACACGTAGTGCAGCCTCCAAAAAGTGTGTGAAATGACTGAGTAAATGGGTGAATGTAAGTAGACAATGTGCCACCCGGCCCAGCCCCCACCCAAACTTGGAATTTCAAGTAGCATTTTCTTCTTCCCTTGAACGGTCCACAGAGCCCTTTCTAAGGCATTGCTTGCTGGGAGCTACTGACTCTGAGAAGGGCACTGGGGCTTCTGTGGGGCTGGGCCCTGAGCCTGCCTGCTGCCAGTTCACCTTCGCAAGCCCGCTGGAGCGCTGCTCCCATCTCCACTGCATGCGCTGTTGTGAGGTCACAGGTAAAGTGCACCAAGGCTTTGTGCAGTGCTGACACACAGTAGGCACTCAATCACTACCTTCCTCGATGCAATGGGACAATTCCTGCCAAAAGCCTGCTTCTTAATCTCGTTTCAGGAGCAGACATTCCCCAGGGGATAAGGACAGCTGCAACTCATATTGTTTTTGCAAGTGATAGTAAAAGGCCTTCCTTCCTTCAGATCCAAGTCCCTTGGCCATTCTGAGAAATGAAGAGGCTGCCACTAAATCACAAGGAATATAAGTTATATCGTTATCTTCATCACTGGAAGAATAATAAATCTGCCACCATTAGCCTTAGGAATCAGATCACCTTGGCCAACACCGCCAATAACCTCCACTCAGCATGCACCTCCCGTGCAGCTGTCTACCTGAATACCCCATTCCCCTGCAGGTCAAACTCCAATTCACTGAGCTGTTCATCTGTTTCTTTCAGCTATGAGGCCCTGCGGCAGCATTCGGCTGCTCTCTAGGGTTGTGTCAGCGACCCACAAAAAGCTTTCCTGGTATTCTTGGGCCAGCAGCCCAAGGGAGGAGACCCCAGGCTCTTCTTCCTGAGTCTGGCATCTCTACTGTCAGACCCTGGAGACCAGCCTGGCTTTAGGTGTCATGCATTCATTCCATAAAGATGTCCTGAGCGCCCCCTGTGGGTCAGACCCTGGCATGGACACGGGGACAAGCACTGACTATTCACAGCATGTTCTCTCTACATGCTTACAGATCAGGGAGGGAAGAAACATGCACACAACCAAACATAATCAAGGGAAGCACCAGAGCTTGAGGGAACAGAGAGGACAGGTGCCTGGTCGCTGGAAACATCAAGGAAGACCTCCCAGAAGAGATAATGGCTGACCTTTGTCTTAAATGAAGAGGCCTTACACCCACTATGTTGGCTACTATTAATTAAAAAAAGAGAAAAAACAGAAAGTAAGTGTTTGCAAGGATTTGGGGAAATTGGAATCCTTGTGCATTCCTGATGGGAATGTGAAAGTGTAAAGTCACCGCAGAGAACAGTATGGCATTCCCTCAAAAAATTAAAAATGAAATTATCATATGATCCATCAATTCCATATCTGGGTATTATTTAAAAGGATTGAAAGTAGGGTCTCAAAGAGCTGGCCACATACCCATGTTCATAGCAGCATTACTCACAATAACCAAGAGGTAAAAGCAACCCAAATTTCCATCGATAGATGAATGGATATACAATGTGGCATAAACATACAATGGAATATTAGTCAGCTTTCAAAGTAAGGAAAATTCTGGCACATGCTACGACATGGATGAACCCTGAGGATGTACTGCTAAGTAAAATAAGGCAATCACAAAAAAGACAAATACTAAATTATTCCATTCAAGTAGTCCAATTCATAGGGAAAGTAGAATGGTGGTTTCCAGGGGAAGTGTGGAATGGAGTTGCGGCCTAATGGGAACATGGTTCCAGTTTGAGATGATGAAAGAGTTCTGGAGATGGATACTGATGATGGTCGCACAGCCATGTGAAGATACTTCATGCCACTGAACTCCACACTTAAAAATGGTTAAAATGATCAATTTTATGTTATGTATATTTTACCACAATTTTAAAAATAAATAAATAAAAATGAACAGGAATCTTCATCAAAGAGAGAGCATTTCCACAAAAACAACTGTGATAAGCCTCTCTCCCTCCTTCTAAGGAATTCAGTGTTGGAAAGGTAGAAACATCTGCCCTTGGAGTGAACATAAACTCCCTGCAGTGACAGCCAGAAGGCAGCCCAGGCTGTCAAGGAGCTTTCAGAGTCTGCCATTTGACCTCCTGGGCTTTCGGGCCTCACCCTGCTCTGCTCTCCCCACATCTGCCTGCTCACAGAGATTCTGCCTTGCTGTGCCTGGTCCACAGGCCCCACCATACCAGCCCCCAGAACAAATGCGGCAACCAAAGACAAGCCGTTACAATGGGACCAGCAGATGCAGGCAAGTGTGAGAAACCATTAGAACCAAGAGTGAAAGTAGAAGAGCCCCTAGGTCAAGGTCAGGGGAGGACGGCTGACTGGGCCAGCGAAGCACATGCCATGCCCCACTGTAGCCCACAAGAGCCACCCTCTCCAGGACTTAAAGGTCACCTCCTGCCCATCCCGGAAGACAAAGCCAAAGGAGCTGAGTACAAGTGGAGAATCACAGGGAACGTCTCATGGCCCCTTCCTTGTCTGGATACCCAGGAAGGCCAATGGCAGCTGGGCACTGTCATCTCCACCCAGCAGTATCCATGTCGCTGTGGGTCCCAGGGGTGCAGGCAGAGAGGATGTCAGCCCCATACATCCTGCTGATCACACATCTGTGTCACTAGGCCAGGCGCAGGCCAGGCAGCTGGAAGGGTCCTGATGATCCCAGCACCAAGTTACACCCTGCCAGCAGAACCCGGGCTCTCCCCCACCGCCAATCAGGGCCCCCATGATTGGCTCTGCCCAGCGCCCTGACCTCACCTCAACCCCCTAACTCTCCACTCCCCAACCCCATTGGGCTTCTTGCTGTTCCTCCAAGTCACCAAGCCCTTCAGAGAGCCTCACGGCCTTCGTACTTTCTGCCCCCTCGACCAGTACGCTGCTCCCCAATCCCAGGGCTGGCTCATACTCACCCTTCAGGCCTCAGCTCAAAGAGGCCCTCCCTGACCACCCAACTATTCTCTCTCACACCCCTGCTCCTTCCTTCCACAGAGCTCACCGCTCTCCCCAATTACCTACCCCACTTATACCGTCTCTGTTTATTCACTTGCTTGCTTGCTATTTATCTCCTCCTACTAGCACATAGTTCCTTGACAGCCAGCACCCGTCATTTTTGGCCTAGCACCCAAATTCAGCACTGGGCAAATAGGAGCCAAAAATATTGCAGAATAAGTGAACAAACGAATAGTTTGGCAATGACACGTATGGTGTCATTTGATCTATTAGGAAATTTCTTTGAGATTGGATACTTCAAGTTCCTCTGTTCTTCTGAATGTGTATGTCCGGGGATATCAGTGCACCTAGACTAGACTAGCAATAGTTAAGCGTTAAAAAATGGCTGTATTTACATGGAGGGCATGGAGCCTGGAAACAGCGCAAGCTTCTGACGTCTCTTCAATGGCTCTAAACTTGTTGTCATCCTGTCTACTATGTCACCTCTGTACTGGAAGGTGGTGTGTGTGTGTGTGTGTGTGTGTGTGTGTGTGTGTCTGGGAGGGTGGAGTCTTGGGTGTGAGTCTGAGGTTGTCTTTCTGTGTTTGTGTATGTGTGTGTTTCCTGCCTCCTCCTCCTCCAGACTATAAACTCCTGACAAGAAGTGGGCTCTTTCTCTGTTTTGCATTACTGGCCACCTCCCGGATATCCTATAAACACAACCAACTAATTTGCTAATTCACAGCAGGTGAGATCCGGGCTCAGCCTTCCCCTGGCTCTGTCCACGTGGCCTCCCAGTGTCATAGTGATGTGCGCCTGGCCCAGACAGCACAAGGGAGACAGTCCCAGTCCTCTAGTGCACACCTGTCTGACCCAGCTCCCTCCAACCCCCAGCCCCCGACCACTAACACCACACCCCGAAAAGGCAGCCCAAGTTCTCAAGGGTGTGCTCAGGACAGCTTGCAGGCACCAGCTCCCATCGCGGCGCCTGCAGAGACGGGCTTCCCACCCCCTTGGCCCTCCAGCGCTCATGCAGGGCACGTCCTGCGGTCCGTGCAGGAGGAACTGCCTGCAGAGCCCGCAACACTGGCTGCCTCTGTCCTCATCAACAACCACGGACTGTTCCAGCCCCACAAACGCTTCCGTGGCTTTGTGTCCATTCAAGGCACAATCTTGCTCAACCAATTAATGAAGCACCTTCCCTCCCACAATTCTTAAATTTCCCCAGAGCTAATGCAAAGTGTATACAATTACACAGCCCACGGTTTGAAAAAGGAAAGTTTACATCTTTACTAATTCATAATTATTAAAGAATATCCTGGGAAGGACTTGTTTAATTAAAAGGCAACAATGGGGTAAAGGCAAATAAAAAGGAAAAAAGATCACAACTGTTAATTCAGAACTAAATAAATATCCTCCACTTGAGATACCTTAAATGCTTTCTTCGAGTCCAGATATACTTGTTTAGAATGCAAATGAATTCTAGCTTTAAACATGCCTGAAAATTGAGCAGTCATGCTTTGACTTTGTGCCTCTCTGCTTGCAGACATGTACCAGAGAGCACAGGAATTCTAGCTCTGAAGCAGTGACTCTACTCCAAGACAAATTTGGGATCATGGGGAGAAACTTTGGCTCGATATAAAGGAGCTTTAATATTTGAGAGCAGGCCAGAGTGCAGCCTTCTACTTCTGGGGAAATGGAACAGGCATACTTTCCCCTATTCTTCCCACGAGGTACAATTAAAAACCCCAAAAATTATATGGAAAACAAACATAAGGAAAATATAAACAATGGAGAAAAGTCAGACCAGCTAGGAACGTGGGGACCTGAGAGACATGGTGATGAGGTCCCTGGTTTTCTTTTTGCCTCATATACTCCAGACTTGGAACTGAAGAGTTGACAACCCCAAAATATCAACAGGCACAGGGAAAAAAAATAATAATAAATACAAATTAAAAATTGTGCTCTCTCTAGCCAAAGGTCCAGGAAAGGGGCAACCTAGCAAGACAGAAACTTTGAAACAATATCTCTTCCAGCCAAACATCACAGAACGAAAGATGGGCCACAGTCACCCACATTAGCAAAGGTGCAGTGGGGAGCCTAGACACCCCACCTTCACCCGACCATAACAGCTTACCTTTCCCCCACCAGGATGATGTCAGAGAAGGCTTAGCGGAAAGTCAGAACTTCCACCATCAGCCAGAGATAAAGAGGTCAGCCCGCCTGGGGTCTCAGTGCATGTGTGGGGTAGTAATGGGCCACAATTCCCACATCTGACCCACAGTAACATCCTGACACCACCTTGGGCCAAGAGGAGAACCTAGACTTTACTCTCACTTAGCAGTAATGAGACAGCAGCCCCCTCCTCAGAGTGGAGTCAGAAGAAACCGGCAAAAACAGAAGGTTTATATAAGACCCAGACCTCATAACATAATACCCAAAAATGTCCAGATTCAAGTGTAATCACTATTCATACCAAGAACAAGGAAGAATTCAAACTGAATGAAAAAAGACAAGAAATAGATTCCAACACTGAGATGATGAAAATGTTAAGGACAATTCGACAAATATTTTAAAGCAGGTATCATAAAGATGCTTCAATGAGCAACTGCAAATATACTTGAAACAAATGAAAATATAGAAAGTCTCGGCAAAAAATATAAGCTATAAAGAACCCAATGGAAATTTTAGAACTTAAAAGTACAATAACTGAAAGAAAAAGAAAAAAGAAAAACTCAGTGGAGTTCTCAACATCAGAATGAAAGGAAGAGAGGGAAAAAAAGTTTAGTGAACCAAAAGGTAGAACAATAGAAAACACCCAATCTAAACAGCAAAAGTAAAATAGACCCCCCCCCCAAAAAAATAACTTAGTGGGACTATTAGCAAAAAAGAAAGATTTAATATTCATGTCATCAGAGTCCTAGAAGGAAAGGAGAAAGAGGGTTGGGGCTGAAAAAAATACTTGAAGAAATAGTGGCTGAAAACTTCTCAAATTGAGCAAAAGACATAAATCTATAGATTTATGAAGCTGAGTGAAGTCCAAACAGGAAAAGCCCCCAAAAATCCATATCAAGACACATCACAGTCAAACTTCTGAAAACTAAAGACAAAGAAAAAAATTATTTAAGGTAGTAAGAGACAAATAGCACCTTACCTACTGGGGAAAAACAATTTGAATGACAGTAGATTTCTCATCAGAATCATGGAGGCCATAAGGAAGTGACACAACATTTTTCAAGTGCTGAAAGAAAAGACCTGTCACCCAGAATCCCATATTCAGTAAAAACATCCTTCAGAAATGATTGGAAAATAAAGATATTCTCACATGAAGAAACTCTAAGAGAATTTGTTGCCAGCAGACCTAACCAAAGAATGGTTTAAGGAAGTTATCTGAGCAGAAAGGAAATGATAAAAGAAAGTACCTTAAAATATCACAAAAGAGATTAAGAATACAAGAAGCAAAAATATGAGTAAATACGATATACTTTCCTTCTCTTAAGCTTTCTAAATTATGTTTGAAGCTTGAAGAAAAATTAGAACACTATCTGATGTGGTTCTAAATATATGTAGAATAAATATGTAAAATTAAACAATTGTATATTATAAATGGGAAGGGTGAAAAAAAATAAAGGGAGGTAAGGTTTCTACACTTCACTTGAACTGGTAAAATGTCAACACCAGTCAGCTGTGTCTAGATTGTGTGTGTGTGTGTGTGTGTGTGTGTGTGTGTGTGAAAAGAGAGTGAGTCATGCTTACAGCAACCACTTCAAAAGGTAAGAGAAGTGATACCCTTAAAACCTCTATAGGTTGTCAAAATCGAATTCTGAAACATGTTCAAGTAACACAGAGGGAGGCAGGAAAAAGGAAACAGAGAAACAAAAAACAGAAAAACCAACAGAAAACAATAAAATGGCAGACAAGCTCTATCGTATCAATAATGATGTTAATTATAAATGGTCTAAACAAAACAACTAAAAGAGATTAGCATGTAGATAAAAAACTATCAGCAACTATACACTGTCTGTAACAAACTTAGGTTTGTTGTAGAAACATCATTCCTATATAACAATATAGAGGTTGAAAGTAAAAGAATGGCAAATGCTATAGCATGCAAACATTAATTAAAAAGTAATAAAAATTAAAAAAAATAAAAAAACAGGAATAATGACTTCAGAGCAAAGATTTTACCAAAGACAGAGGAGACATTACATGAAGATTAAAGGGTCAATACACAAAGAAGACACAGTAATCTTTAATGTGTAAGAACCAAACAATAAAGCTATAAAATATGTAAAGAAAAATTAATAGAACTGAAAGGATAAATATCAAATCCACAATTATAGTTGGAGACTTCAACATATCTCAACAATGGATATAACTGGAGAGCAAATCAGCAAGAATATGGAAGTACCTAACAATGTTATCAACCAACAGAATCTGATACATTTTTATAGAACACTCACCTCAACAACAACAGAGTATACATTCTTTTCAAGTGCCCAAAGAACACATACCAAGATAGACCATATCTTAGGCCATAAAACAAATGTCAACAAATGGAAAAGAACTGAAATCTTACAGAGTACATTCTCTTACCACAATAGGATCAAACTAAAAATTAATAAAAGAAAAATAACAGTAAAATCTCTGAACACTTGGAAACCAAACAACGCACTCCAAAGTAGTCCATAGGTTAAGGAAGAGTCTCGAGAAAAACCAAAAAATACACTTAACTGAATGAAAATGAAAATATAACATATCAAAATTTGTGGAACATGGCTGAAACAGTAATGAAAGGAAAATTTATAATGCGGAAAGTATGTATTAGAAAAGAGGAAAAGTCTGAAATCAATAAACTAAGCTCCTACCCAAAGAAGCTAGAAAAAGAGGAACAAAATAAACCCAAAACAAGTAGAAGGAAGAAAGTCATAAAGATAAAACCCAAAATCAATAAGATTGAAAACAGAAAAAAATAGAAAAGATAAATTAAAACAGAGTTAGTTCTTGGAGATCAATTAAATTGACAAACCTCTAGTAAGACCAACAAAGGAAAAAGAGAAGACACAATTACCAACATCAGTAATGAAATGGGGTATCACTATAGACCTGCAGACATCAGAAGGATAATAAGGAACACTGTGAACAACTCTATGCATCTAAATTTGACAACTTAGATGAAATGGACCAATTCCTCAAAAAGCACAAACCACACAATTTACCCATTATGAATTAGTTAATCTGAAAAGACCTATAGATATTAAGAAAATTAATTTCATAATTTTAAAACTCCCCCCAAAAATTCTCCAGACCCAGATAGTTTCACTGAGAAATTCTATCAAATGTTTAAAAATGTATTAACACTAATGTTATACAATCTGTTCCCAAAAATAGAGGAGGAAGAATTACTCCCCAATTCATTTTATGAGGCTAGTATTACCCTGATACCAAATCATACAAAGACAGTACAAACAAAGAAAACGTTAGACAAATATCTCAATGCATATAGATGCATAAATCCTCAACAAACTGTTAGCAAATGGAATCCAGTCATATATAAAAAGGACTATGCAACATGACAAAATGGGACTTATTCCAGGGATGCAAGGATGCTTCAATATTTGAAAGTCAATCAGTGTAATAATTCACCATATTCACAGGTTAATATGACCATCGTTGCAGAAAAAGAATTTCAGAAATTCTTAATATTGATTCATAATAAAAACTCTCAGAAAAAGGAATAGAGGGGACTTCCTCAATTTGACAAAGAGCATCTACAAAAAGACATACTGCTAACAACATATCTAGTGGTGAAAAGAACTGAATGCATTCCTCTTTTATTTGTTCCTTATTTATAGGGAACAAAGTAAGAATACCTGTTCTCACCACTCTTATGCAACATAATACTGGACGTTTCAGCCAGTGCAACAACACAAAAAATGGAAATAAAAGGACACAGATGGGAAGGGAAGAAATAAAACTATTTGCAGATGACATGATATAAAGAAAATCGTAAGGAATCTACAAAAATACTTTTAGAAATAATAACTGAGTTCGGTGATATAAGATAACGTATACATCCAAAAATCAATTCTATTTTTATATTGTAGCAATAAACATATGGAGACTGAAATTAAAAACAAAATAGTATTTACAATTGCAAAAAATAAATTATCTAAGTGCAAATCTAAAAATAACATGCACAGGACTTGTATGCTGAAAACTACAATATGCTGATGAAAGAAAATAAAAGAGAGAGTTCTAAATAAATGGAGAGACATATCATGCTTATAGACTGGCAGAATCAACACAGTACAGAAATCAATTCTACCCAAATTGATATACTGATTTAAGTAACTCCTAGCAAAATCTCAGCAAGATTTTCTCTAGATATAGACAAGATTGATCTAAAATTTATTTCAAAAGGTAAAAGAAGTAGAACAGCTAAAACAATTTTGAAGAAAAAACTAGAGTGGGAAGAACCTGTCTACTCAGTTTCAAGACTTAGTGTATAGCTACAGTAATTAAGACTGAGTGGTATTGGTGGAGGGAGAAACACACAGATCACTGGAAAAGAAATGAGAACCCAGAAATAGGACCACACAAATGTCCGCACACGGATCCTTAGCAAAGGTGCAGTGTAATTCAATGGAGGAAGAACAGCCAGCCTATTTAACAAATAGAACTGGAGCGATTGGACATCTATAAGCAATAATGATCATAATAATAATAACAACCTCAAACTAAGTCTCACACCTTATACAATCATTAACTACAAAGGAATCACAGACTTAAATGTAAAACTTAAAACTAGAAAGCTTAAAATAATAGGAGAAAATCTTTAGGATATAGGCCTAGGCAGAGTTCTTAGACTTGACACCAAAGGCATGGTCCATAAAATTAAAAACAGAGTAGGCGAGACTTAATCAAAATGAAAAACTTTCTCTCTGTAAAAGATCCAAGGATTTTTCAAACTACCAAGGGATGAAAAGACAAACTACAGACTTGGAGAAAATATTTGCAAAACACATATCTGACAAAAGCATGCTACCTAGAATATAAAGAACTAGCAAAGCTCTAGCAATAAAAACAAACAAACAAACAATTCAATTAGAAAATAGGCAAAAGACATGAAGAGAAATTTCACTGCAGAGCATATACAGATGGCAAATAAGGACATGAGAAGAAGTTCGATATCATTAGTCACTGGGGAGATGCAAATTGAAACCTCAATGATTTATCACCACACACCTATTAGAATGGCTCAAATAAAAAACAGTGACAATATCTAATGCTCTTGAGGGTGAGGAGAAATCAGATCATTCATACATTGCAGGTGGGAATATAAAATGGTACAGCCACTCTGGAAAATACTTTGGCAGTCTCTATAAAAACATGCAACTACCATAAGACCCAGCAATTGCATTCCTGACCATTTATCCCAGAAAAGTAAAAACATGTTCATGAAGAAACCTACATACAAATGTTAATAGTAGCATTATTTGTAATAGCCAAAAACTGGGGAGGAGGGTGGGGAGAACCAGATGTCTTTTAAAGAGTGACTAGTTAAGCTGCAATACATGATATCATGAAATACTACCCAGCAGTAAAAAGGAATGAACCACAGCTACAATGCAACAACCTGGAAGGATCTCTACAGAATTAGGCTCAGTGAAAAAAAATGTTAATTCCATAGGCTACGTACTGTATAATTCCATTTGTATAACATTCTCAAAACAACAAAATTACAGAAGTGGAGAACAGATTAGTGGTTGCCAGGGGTTAAGGAGGGGTGGGCAGGAGGGAAGTGGGTGTGGCTATAAAGGTCAATAGCAGGGGTACTCATGGGGACAGGAACGTTCCGTATCTTGACTGTCTCAATAGCAATACCCTGGTTATGATATTGTGCTATAGTTTGGCAAGATGTTACCACTGGGGGAAACCGAATACAGGTACATTGTGTCTCTATTATTTCTTACAACTTCATGGGAATCTACAATTACGTCAAAATAAAAAGTTTAATTTAAAAAAAAAAGTCGAGGCAGAGAAAAGTCCAGCATCCAAGATGCCAACCAGCCTTCCTGAAGGTCACGTGAATGAGCCCCGGAAAATGGAGAAATAAGTAGCCCAGTTCCTGAGCCTAAATGGTTCATGGCGCCGGAGAAAGGAAGAATGAAAAGGAGCTGGACTGTCCTCCCAGAAGACCTCTTCTCCCAGCGCCCTGATGGCAATGGAGAGACTCCATGGTATCCCAATATGGCCATTGTCCCTCGTTGCCCATCACAGCAGCCTGCCTTAAGAGGAGGGAGGCATGAGGCTGGAGCCATGAGAGGGAGATGATGGCAGAATCACTCAGTTCTGAGGGCAAGCTCTGGCTCACGAATACACTGGCAGGATAATGATTGTGAGGCTGGGTCACTCTGGGAGGTACCTTCTAACCCAGCCATCGACTCTGAATGTGCCAAGCTGTAAGGGTGCCAAGCAAGTCACTTGTCCAGGCTACATTCTGGGGAACCCTCGGTTTATAAGATACTCTGGGAAAAGGGATTTATTTGGGAACCACTGTATTTTGCAGGCCCTTCTTGACAAGTTATAGTGACATTAACATATTAAAGGCACTGAAAAGTCCTCCCATAAAGCCTTATGAACTTTGCTTAAGCCAACATTTCACAATTTGGCCACAGAGCTCCATCGCCCTGCAACTTCCTTTTTGATTAAGAGAAACACACTCTGAAAAATGGTGATCTACTCTTATCTTCCACAGGATTCAAGAAACCCAGCACTGGCCTCTGCTGGGTTACATGCAGTGGTGAGGAGCTCAGAACCTCCTACCGGGGACAGTACAGTGGGCAATGGTTCAAAGAGCAAAGGCTCTGGAGAAAAACAAGCATGCACCTGAATTTGGCTATGCTACCAGAAGCAGTGATGGGGTATTGGGCAAACTGTATAAATGCCCTATTTCCTCATGTGTAAATGAGCTAATAATGCCTGCTTTACACAGTAGGTATGAGGGCTCAATAATAATAAGAATAATGATAACATGGACCGTTATTGACCCTTACTATGGGCCCAGTACTGCGCTGGATGGTCCCACCACTCTAGGGACAGACATTCCTAGGGTTATGGGAGGAAGCAGAGGCTGCGAGACGGTAAAGAACTCCCCAACACCACCATCAGCGCTGGTAACTGGCTGCGCTGAAATCCACCCAGACTCATCCGACACTAATGTGTGCACCCTTAAACAGGGCAAATGTAAAGCTCCCATCATGCTCAGCAAACATTCTGTCCTTCTCACTGGTAACCTGCCAAGGCCCTGTTACGAATGCAGAGACTGGACGTAAGTAGTGCACCCGGAAGTGCCCCAGTCACCCCCAAGGACACGAGGACTCGACTCAGTTAATGAAGCCTCAGTAGTGTCCACTGAGCGTTTGTGGGGCCTCCCATGCTCGCCCTCAGGAAACCTGGGCTACTTGATCCACCCCAGCATTTGTCCCAAGAAAACAATTGCCTTGATCCTCCAGAAATCAAAGTGTCAATTTGGGCTATAACAAACAGTGTCAAATAAACACTCTAGTAGATGGCTCCGTGGCAGTATGTCTGAATAAGTTCGGGCTGCTATAACACAATAGCACAGACTGGGAAGCTTAAACAACTTCTAGGCATTTATTTCTCACAGTTCCAGAGGCTGGGAAGTCCAAGATCAAGGTGCCAGCCCATTTGGTTCCTGGTGAGAGCCCTGTCCCTGGCTTGCGGAGGGCTGAATTCTTGCTGTACCCTCACATGGCGGGGAGAGGGGGCACTAGTCTCTTCCTCTTCTTATAAGAATACTAATCCCATCGGGGGGCTCCACCCTCCAGACCTCATCTCAACCGAATTCCTTCCCAAAGGCCCCACCTCCAAATACCATCACATTCAGGTTAAGACTCCAACATGTGAATGTCAGGGGCATACAAACATTCAGTCCTTAACAGAGCATTTCTGAAGGACTCATTCTCAGAAGTGGAGCCAAGAGATAAGAATTTTTAATTATAACAGATATTGCTAAATTGCCACTCAAAATATGCATATCAATTTACACTCTCACCAACAGCGTGTGATAGGGAACATTTGTCTATAACTTCTATATAACTGAAATAGAAAATTATCCAAAATATGTTCCTAAATTTAAAAAAATGCATATTTTGACCCAACATTTTTTAAAAAAGAATAAACTGTAATGACATGACACTGTATGTGCTGGGAAATATAGACAGATGTGTACTAAACTCTCGAGGGAGACTTTCTACAGGAGGTGGGGGACAAGGCCTTGTTCACTTTCGATTGCTTGGGGATTGATCATGATTGGAGTGCATATAACTGTCTTTTCAGTTTGTAAGCAAAAGAAAAAAGATTCAAGTTACATTTAAAGAAAAAGAGAAAGTGATAAGAAACTAAATGTGACGCAAAACCGAAAAATTCCAGATGTGAAGAAATGCAATGGAATATCAGTTTCCTTAACCCTTCCCACCACCTTGGCTCTTTCGATTATCACCAGCTGTTTTGAACTATGTCGTGCAGAAAGCTTTCTGTGTGATTAGGATAACCCCTTAGGAGAGAATTGTAGAAATGAAATTACCAGGTCAAAAGCTATAAACATTTTTATGGTTCCAGATACTCGTTACTAAATCAGCTTTCAGAAAGTCTTCACCAATGTACAGCAGAGGCGACTGTTCATTTTACACAAGTCTCGCCAGCACTGGGTGGGCGTTCTTTAATTGAGTGGTGAAAAATGGCATGCTGTCTTAATTTGCTTTGCTTTGATTACAACTGAGGTTTTAGTGGTTTTCCATATGTTTGTTAACAAGCTGCATTTTCTTTTGTGATTTGTTTGATCGTGTTCTCTGTACATTTACCTACTGAGAATGATCAGTGTCACATTTAAGTTTGTCTATGCCCTCTCTGACATGCCTCTGCTATGACTCCCCTATTCATTGACTGTCACTGATGCCCATTTGAAATACTAATAGTCATGAAATTTTAGATCTATAGAGCACTCAACTAAAGGAACACTGTGGTTTGATTTTCACAATAGTCCTATTTGTAGGACTAATGGGATGTGTACTCCCCATATTACAGAGCAAAACATATGGGTCCAAAGTGATTAGATTGGCTTTTCCAGGGTTGCACGACCACTAACAAGCGGGGTTTGGGCCAGAATGTGCCCTTCAGTTTCAGGAGGCAAGGTAGCCCAGTGTTTGTGAGTTCAGGTCTGCAAACCACCTCTGCCCTGACCACCTGCACCACCTTGAACAAAGGATAATAGCAGAGATAACAGTTTCCCCTGCAATTTTCCCCAGGGCAATTGAAAGGGTCTAATGAGATCTTGGACATGCAAAGCTGAGCTCAGTGCCTGGCTCACCACAATGCTCTCTATGTAAATCATTTATTTCTCAAACACTTGCTGATGTCCTTGGGTTCACTCTGCTGGGCCCTGGGAATAGAGTGACTAGCAGGAGTTCATAGTCTGCCAGAGAAAACAGACAGACACACTGCTAACTGCCAATCCTAGTGGCAGGGCCCTCACAAAAGTGCACACAGGGCACTGAGTGGGCACCACCCAGGACCCTTGTCCATTCACCTGAGGGGCAGGATCCATCGCTCGAGGTCAAATTTGTTTTCTTGAAGTTTCCCATTTGAGCAATCTGACTCATCCAGCCCAGTGTCATCCATGAGGGGTCATCAGACCAAACAGAATGACTCTCACAAGTTTCTTCACTTTCCATCCATCAAGCCCCCCTCCACGACATCCTCAGCAGAAGGAGCCTACGTTTTTCCTGAACGTGTGTGTCTGTGATCGTCTCTGCCCAGAGACCCAGCCATCCACCCTCAGAGTCTGACCACTTCAGAGTCTGCAGAGAGCTGCCCCTCTGGGGTCTCAGTGCACAGAGGACACTTACGGTTTAAAGTGGTGCAGGGCAGCCACCAGTGTCCCCAAGGCCCCACACTGCACCTGCATCCCAGGGAGCTGGGAAGGGCATTGGGGCCGACATTCTGCACCCCCAAAGGACTAGGCTCTGATCTGGTCACTTATTCTGACTCTCAGGAACTGTGGTATAAGGAGAGGCCAGAGCCTGGTAATTGACATGAAGGACGGTACAGAGGCAGCATGGCATTGGGGGAACACAAGACCTTTGGGTCAAAGAGATCCTGGCTCACCAGACGACCTGGAGAACTGACAGTCTCTCCGTGCCTCAATACCTTTTCTCTGAAACCAAAATTAAAATCTTGTTTCAAAGGTATATCTTGCAAATTACTGCAGTCATATAATAACTGAGGCTCCATCCGACTCTCCCAACAGCATTCAGACTATAGCCTAATAAGACCCACCAATTACTGAGGATGCACTTTAAGTACATCTCATACATCATCTCAATACATTATTATACCACTCATTTAGCCAAATATTTATTGAGCATTTTTCTAGGTGCCGGAGATATAATAGAGAACAAAATAGACAAATGTCCCTGCTCTGGCAAAACTTTCATTCCACTGAGGAAGACAGAAAATAAACAAGATAAATAAATAAAACATATAATAAGCTATACCAGCATGAGTTTGAGGAAAACAATAAAGCAGAGAGGAAGGAAAGCAAAGGCCAAACTGAGGGTTAGTTGTAGTACATTGGCCAGGAAAGGCCTTTCTGGGAAGGTGACAGCAACAGTTTTGATTATTGGTAATATTCTCTCCTCAACCCCACAGGTGGCATATACTGCACCGATACACTTGCTTTGGCAAATGGATGTTAACAGACGTTACACAAACAAAAGCTTGAAATATGCCTGTGCAGGCACTTGCCTTCTTATGCTTCTGCCATGGCCAAAAGAGAGTGTTCCTTAGGTCGCTGCTGTTCCTCCAACCCCAGCCCCAACCAAGATGCCAGGCAGCAGATCCACAGGAGGAAGTAGAACCAAATCAAGCCTGATGAGCCACTCCAGCCAGCCCGCAGGGATGCATGAGGTACTGGATGCCAGTGAAATTTGGGATTATTTGTTATGCAGCAGTATGTGGTCCTCGGTGACTGACAAAGGCACTTTGGGGTAAAGACCTTACAGAAGTGAGAGGAGGAGCTATGCAACTATCTGGCGGGACATTGTTCCAGGCAGAGAGGAGACAAGAGCAGAGATCATATGCAGGGCCTGCCTGGCATACTCAAGGGACAGCACCGAGACCTGTGTGGCTGGAATGGAGAGAATAAGGAGGAGGACAACAGGAGATGAGGTCAAAGACATGATGAATGGCTGGATCAAGTAATACTCTAAAGGTTGAGTGACCATATAATTTATCATCTAAAATAGAACATGTTTTTAAAATTGAAGTATAATTTTCATATAGCAAGATACATTCTTTTTAGTGTACAATTCTATCAGTTTGACAAACTTAGTCATATAACCAACACCATAATGAAGACATAGAACAGACCCATCACCCACAACAATCCCGGTGTCTCTTATACTCAATGGCCCTGCCTCTGGCCCCGGACAGCCTGGGTCAGGTTTTTGCCCCTATAGTTTTGCCTGTTTTGACATCATTAAATAGACTGGAGTATAAAGCCTTTTGAATCTGGCTTCTTTCACTCCGCCTATGCTTTGCAGAATCACTCCACGTTGCTGCATTAATCAGTAGTTTGTTCCTTTTTAATGCTGAATAATATTCCATTGTGTGACTGTATCAATGTGTTACCCACTCACCAGCTGAAGGACATGTGGGTTGTTTCCAGTTTGGGGATGTTACAAATAAAGCCGCTTTATGCATTCACATACAGTGAACCAGGACAATTTTGAGAGTGAATAATTCTTTGGGGACGAGAAATGTAAGTGGGAAGCATGTGCACCTGACTCAGGTCCAGGTAGGCACTCAGGCTATTACCCTGGCGACATGGGAAGCTCTGGGAAGATGCTGGGCAGAGGAATAACATGACCAGCTGACATTTTAGCAGGATCCCTCTGGCTACAGGGAGCAAGGAGAGAAGCAGAAAGGCCAATTAGCAAGCTGTTGTCTTAACAGTGCTGGCCACTGCAGTGGTGAGGAGTCAGATTCCAGATGTGCTGAAGGTAAAGCTGACAGAATTGTTGGAGGACTAATTATGCAATGAAAGAAAGATGCATCAAAGACAACACTAAGAATTCTGGCCTGAGCAACTGAAGAAGTGGTTTTCGGCCCATTTTACGGAGAAGGTCATGCCAGGCTTACAAAGGATGAGACATTTGCTCATGGCCACCCAGCAAGAGGGCAGCGCCAGAACTGGTGTCCCAGCAGCTAGCTGCTTGGCATCACCAAACCATGTGCCTTGTGCAAGAGGAAGAAGCAAACGCTCTCCTCCTAAGGAGAAACTGCACGTCAGAATTCCTCTCGACCTTATCCTGACAGCACAAAAGTGTGCCCCAGGCCAGGAGAGGGCCTGCCAAGAGGCCCCAGGGCTTTGCTCTGGACTGTGCACAACCAGAATACAAGGCCTGGGGATAGGCAGGGGAGCAGAGTATGAAGTGAGAAAAGGCAAACATGAGGGGCTAGCAGCACAGCCACACTCCACACTCATCAGGCCCCTGAGCCCCAGTGCATTGTGGGGGAGGACAGCGGGGTCAGGGCGGGGAGGGTACGCAACACTAGAGTGGGCCACCATTCTGCCACCTAAGGACTTCCACAACAGCCTGGCTCCTTCTGAGGCCAGAGGCCAGAGCTGGTTCTGAATTTTCCATGGGGCCCACGTTGGGAATATTGGACCCCTCAGCAGTCCCAGGTAAGCCTGTGATGGAGGCCATACCTACCTACCCATAGGCCTCAGCTCAGTGCCTGGGGCTAGGTTCACAATTTGCCACCTAAGGAGACTCTAGTGCCTCCCCAATCCACAGGCCCCATCCTGGCTCATACGCCCAGGTTTCCAAGGGCAAACGTCAGCCATGGGGGCTGAAAGCTCACCTGTATGAGCAATGACACTATAAACAGGAGCAGGAGAGAGGGGATTTCCACTGCTGGTCACGCAACGCCTCCCTTAGGGTGGGGGTCACGCTGCGCCCCATTCCACAGCATCTCACATTCTTCCCCAGCCATAGTTCTTAAGAAAGGATATGTCCTACCCCCCAAGGAGAGCAAAGCAGAGGGCGGAATCTCCCTGGTACACTGCCTATCTCCCCTCACCTCAACCATATCACTGGGAGAGAGAAAATCATTACTAAGCAATGTTGGGCTGAGCCCTGAACACAGGGAAATAAATTAGTCATCCAATGACAGATACTGGGCACATCCCTCAGTGTCCGCATCCCCACCCACCCCCATCTGTAGACATTTATCACAAATTGTTCATCCCAAACCTCAGAGGGATGGCTCCCTCTGCCGTACTTCCCTCATAAGCACCTCTCTCTGAGGTGGTTCTCAGGGTCTTTTCCGGACACACACACACACACACACACACACACACACACACATCTGCATGCACGCACGCACATGCATACACATGCACTCTAATCTGTCCAAAGGTAAGTGAGAGCCTATTCCACTAGATAAGGCACCATCCCACTGAAATGATAAGAGCAGGCTTAGAGACCCATGGATCAGGGTTCAAATCCCAAACCTGCCACTCACTGGCTGTGTAACTTTGTACAGATTACTTAAATCCTCAGCCTCAGCTTCCTCACCTGTAAGATGACTCTCTGGGGTTATAAAGAATAAATGTGCTCATATAAATGTGCCTAGTGATGGTAGGAAGAGCTTGCTCCTCTTGCCAAGATGCCAGGCAGCCCAGCTCAGAGCCTGGGGTACACCTGGAGCCCGTACCCACCCCAGACTTGCAAAACTCCTGGGCTCTGAGGGTGTAGACACCCTCAGCAAGTGCAGAGGTGTCTACACCCTCCTGGGAAGGCCTAATATAGGCCTCCCACTCCGGTAGCCTTTAACCTAAGGGGGGCACAGCTCATACCCGTTTGCTTGGTGCATACCTGGGGTTCCTTCCCAGGTTACAGGTCTCTACTACAAAGATGGCCCAGACAGGGGTGTGCCTACCACGCTTAGCACATCCCAAGGCAGACAAGGAGATAGGGCGGGCAAGCTCCTTTGTGAGAGTTCATGCCATACATCAGAGGCAATCCTCAGCAAACTCAATGCCAAGAGCTATCCATGTCTTCTTTGGTAGAACTGGTGTACCCTCCACCCCAGGCCCTCAGGACAACAAGGCTCTCCCTCTGTCCCTTCAATTTCCAACACATGCATACACCCAGGCTCGCACCACACTCAGGGTCAGCTGAAGTTCAGCCGGACACCTTGCTCCCATGACCCTCCGGGGCCTGAGGCAGTGTGCTGGGCCTTTCCAGGTGGCCGATGGTCAGGCAGCATACGGCAAGGCAGGTGTAGGGATGTGAGGTGGGAACAACAGGAGGGTGACGTGCAGCAAGGAGAGGTGGGACGTGAACAAGACCAGCAGCAGGTGAGAGGACTGCAACAGGTCCCGTGCCCCCAGGTGCCTCCATCTGCTGCTGAGATTAATTTACCTAACAAATCAATCAAACCCACTTCTGACTTCATGATTTATTCACATAATTATACCCGATTTTTTTTTTAAATAAAGGAATTTATAATTGCTCTGAGCTTCCGGATGAGGGTTTCACCACTTTCCTTCCAGAAGGTGAAGGAGCACTTCCAATTTAATGGACTATGTTTTCACAAGAAGCATTACCCCCAATTCCTGGGGAAAAAGCCAAATGACATGGGTTCTGGGGTGGCTTTCATATGCCCAAGGAAACAATGAGGAAAGAGAGGGTCATTCCCAACTCGAGAGGGGCACACCGTGTGCCCCTGTCCCGATGGCAAAGCGAAGACTCAGCGGCGTTGAGCACTGTGCCCAAGGTTCCACTGTTACTGAGCGCAGAGTTGAGCAGAAGAATGTCCCTCAGCCACAGAGCCCCGTTTGCACCACGCTTTCCTCATAGATTTGCTCTCTGCTCTTGCCTCCTGTGGCTCACTTGATTGTCCAGCTCGAGACATAATCTTCCAAGACACAAATCTAGATTGTGTGGGACACATTTTCTTCAAGGAAAGCAGAACACAAGGGGCCAGCTGCCCCTTACCCGTGGTGCCGTGGGCACCTGGGCCTTCGTTCACCACTCAGCAAGCACTTGTGTGTGCCAGACACTGAGCTGGCACTGTGGGGAGAGAGGTGGCCACACTCCCCTCTGTCGTACGAACTAGAATCTAGTGGACAAGACCGATGTTAGTCAAATAATTATATGACTGATGTATCATCACAGAATGACACGTGCTCAGGAAAAGCATAGGTGCTATGCACACGTCTAACAGACTTCAGCTCAGCGGGGCACCCCAAAAAGTCTGCCCCAAGGAGCAGTGTTTGGGCTGAGATGCAAAAAATGATGGGAGTCAGTGAGGTGAGGGAAGGTGGCACAGGAGCAGGAGGGCTGCCCCAGGAAGAGGAAACCAGAGTGAGAAATTCAGGAAAGGCTGGCCCATCCGCAAAAGGTGGGAGGTGATGCCCACCACTGGACGTGGGGCCCAGACCAAGATGATGGCAGTCAGGAGCCCACATCCCGACCTTTCTGACCCACTTGTGCAAATTTCCCATCAGCAATAATCCAAGGAGAAAAACAAAATATGACACATGAAGATTTTCACTGAAACATTGTCCAGAAAAAAATTGACTGAAAAGGTAGAAACAGCCACAATGTCCAATAACAGGAAACATTAGGTAGGTTATGGAACATCAATTCTTCATCTCAATGCAATCATTAAAAGTGATCATTAGGGAGGCTTTGCAACAACACAGGAAATGTTTATACCGGGATGTTAGATCAAAAAAGCAGAACACAAAATTGCATCTACATTACAGCACCTCTATGTAAAATTGACTCACACGTGGTCGGAGAAGAATACAGTTAGAAAAGTGACTGGGCTAGGCAGTAAGGTTATAAAATTCTTCCTGATGTTGTCATAAAAACTTCAAAGTAAGCATAATAGGTGTTAGGGTGTGAGGAGGGGCGTGCCTTCAGGTGTGGGGATGGGGGACGGATCTGCTTTCAAGCGTGGGGATGGCGGGGAGGGACACAAGTTCAAGTTAAAGCTCTGTTACCTGGGCCACATCATTTACCTGTCTGATTCCCGTTGATGAGGTTAGGATACGGTGTCTCAGTGAGGTCACAGAACATGCTTGGGACGCAATGAAGCAAGATAAAAGGTTTGAATGGCAGAGCCCAGATGTGGGGCATTTCTGGGGCTGGGTGAGCTCCAGGATGAGGTCGTGGGAGTTGGTAGCTAAAATGGTTGGAGAATAGAGGTAAAAAAGGTAAAAGAACCCAGAGGAGAAAAAGAGAATGGACTGATGATGGCAAGAAGGTGGTTAGGAAAAGAGTATGGCCCTAGGAGAGAAAGCTTCTAGATTAAGAGAATCCTGAGGTGAGAGAATCCAGACCCCTATAATGGGCTGGGACCAGACCTGCCTACAGAAACCCCAAGTGGACACAAGTGGCGTACTGCAGGACAGGCCCAGGAAAAGAAGGATTTTCCCAGTGCAGGCACAGCAAGAACGTGTGGGCCTGGAACCCAGATGTTTCTCCTGGTGATGGCTCAGTGAGTGTGAGCGTGACTGCCTTAGGCATGCGGCACCTGACATTGTCTGTGCTGACATAGCCAGGGGCTAACATGCCTTCAGCCTGCCAATTATCCCTCCTCCAGTCTGCTGGGCCTTTCCCTCCAACATGTAGCCAAGACACCAAACTTCGGGGGCATCTCCATGAACTTCCAGGGCCTCTGGGGAGCTCATCCACTCACCACATCCTATCCAGAGCCTCGCATCCCCCCACTTCCTTGCTGCTCTGGGAGGGAGCCCAGAAGTGGGCTGGAGCCCTGCAACCCTGCCCCAGCCCACACAGCTATTCTGCTCAGGGCTGTTGACAACTGCAAGTGTGCCGTGATAACTAACACAGCTACAATGACCATGACGGGAAGGATGTCCCTTGAAGTTGTGCAACACACAAGCAGCAAAAGTGTTAGTAGTAACGCTGCAGGACAGCCCTCAGACAGACTGCCAGCCCAAACCCGGCAGGTTACCTAACCTCTTTGCATACCAATTTCCCTGAATAAAACGAGGATAAATTATAGGAGAAAAAGAAAAAAACCCTTCTGGAATTGAGGGGATTCAATGAGACAAGACATGAAAAGTGCTCTGGAAGGGCCTGACTGGTGGTAAGCCTGAACAGGTATCAGCTCTTATTACTGCCAGCTTGGAATGGAGCTTTGCCCACCAAAGGCCCTGTTCTTCTCTGGGACTGGAAACTTCCATTAAAAAAGGCATACACAAAAGCACGCACAGACGTGCATGCACACGTGTGTGCATACATGTGTGTGTGCACATGTATACATGTATACACACATGCGTGCACAGACATATACACACACATGTGCATGCACACACACGAACAGGCGATATTCCAGGACCCAGCTCTGTCTCCGCTGAGGAAGCCTCTGCAGTGGGGCAACACAAGCCCTCACCCCACCATCTGCACCAGACTCCCCTAGTCTTTTCTCCACGGGGGTGTTTACATTTTATTTGCCTTACTTCTAGTCCTTCTGATTTCACTCATTCTTTGATTTGTCTGCCCTGTGTTTAACAGGGAACATCTTTGATCATTTTCAAAATTCTGTCAGCATCTTTTGGAAAAGGTCCCACAGCAGAGGGACCACCGTGCCTAAGAGTCTGGCAGTTGGTGCGTTTGATCAATTGGTTTCCCCAGGTTGTTTTAGGGTAGCTGGTTTTCATCAGTCCCCAGCTTGGCCCACTTCCCTCTCGGAGTCCCTTTCCTCCCTCCATGCCATTATCTGAGTTCTCTCCTCTGCTCAGGCCTGAATGCCTCCATGTCAAACCATTCCAAACATGCATTTCACATACCCTTCATTGTCCTTCTCTTCTGCTTTTCTCTTGGCCCTTTCCTAAGCAAACAGTCCTCCAGCCATGGTTATAGACTGAATGTCTTTCACAACATGTATTTGCCTTCCTGTTCATCTTGCTTCAAGGTGGTTTCCCTCCTTTGTACGCCAAAACAACCATTCCCTTAACTCCAATGAGGGCCTCCCCCTTGCACCACAGGACACGGTGAATGAAGGGAGAAAAGAAAGGAGCAAATCTGATGTGCAAAGAGAAAGAGAAGTTGCCAGAATAATGCTGTGCAACAAACCACCCAGAGCTCAGTGGCTAAAACAACCATCACTTCTCACAGATGAGTGGGTGGATGGGGCAGGTGTGTTTCTCACGGCAGGGCTGTGGGCCAGCTCCATGGCTCTGTACTGCCCCTTATGCTTCTCATCCTCCTGGGACCAGTGGGTTATCCAAGGCTTATTTTTCCTCTTCTTGAAGGTGAAAGTGGTAGAAATTGCAGAGGAGGGAAAACAACACGATCTCTTATGCCCAGGCTCAGAATTGGCACATTGTCATCTCTGCCTACATGCTGTTGGCAAAAGAAAGGTCACATGGCCAAACCCAAAGCACAGGAAGTGTATCCACCCAGCACATGGTGACAGCAGGGTGTGAGGAAGAACCGAGGGCAAACATTAAATCAGCCACATCCAGCCTCTGCCCTGTAAGAGCTCCTCCTGGACGGCACAGAGAGAACAAAGTATCAGGCATAATCACAGCACAACGTGGTTTTGCCCCAGTCACTGGAGTCATTTGGGACCGGGAGTCTTCTCTATCTTGAAGGACATCTGTTGTCTGTCTCATTTCCTGTGTGTGTGTGTGTGTGTGTGTGTGTGTGTGTGTGTGTGTGTGTGTCCTAGAAATTAGACTTGGCAGTTCTCACCCCATTGACAGGTGGAGAAGAGGTGACTTGGAGGGATAAAGGGGTTACCCAGGACACACTCAACTGCTTCCGTTTTCCACTACATTTGCATTTGGTGAAAGTGTTTCTACAAAAAAGAAAGTGGGTCTGGTGTGCATAGCTTCCCAGGCTAACAGAAACTTAAGCTGGGCTGGTCCAATCAGTCTTACTATTTAAGGAGGTCAAAGAATTCAAATTGATGGGAAGAAGCACTCATGATAGTCATAGCCTTAATCTGCAGAAAAGTACCATCTTTTGGAAAGAAAATGGAAACTTTCGGAGAAACTTCCATGCTCTGTTACAGATGTTGTCTCGCCGAATTCTCCCCAGAACCCTGTGAGGCACTGTTCCGTTTTGATGGATGAGAAAATGGACAGTCATAGACACTAGAGTCCATACCCAAAGTCCAGCTGGGAGGCAGGAACACGGCTACAGGGAGACACTTTCTGTTGCAAAACCTGAGCTGCACTAAATGCCTACGATGACAACACAAGAGTCATCCATGTAGGCCCAGGTGAGAACAGAGCACAGGCCCGGCCAACAAGGAACAGATGGGCTTGCAGAGAATCTTCAGGCCACCTCGGCAGGATAAGGGGTAGCCCAGTTCTCACGCACAGACTCCTGACACCAATCCTATTGGTCAGTCACAGAGATATGGATTCTCTTCCCAGATCCTCAAGTGAACATCTGTTTTTCTCAAAACTCTGAATGTCACACCAAGAATTTCCAATTACCTTCCCCTTGGTTTTATTTAGCATCAGTGTATTGGAGGCATAATTAGTCTGAGATGAAAACCAGTATTGTTCCTTTCTCCTCTGCAGTGAAATAGGTTTCCAAATGTGCTAACAGAGAGGATCCTTCTCTAAAAATGACAAACAGCAAGTGAAGGATGAAAGCAGGAATGAAATACAGATTGATGACTACTGGCTGAGCCAGGGCGAGGGTGGGGGATGCGATGGCAGAATGTGCCAAGAGCTCTTACTTCAAATCTCACCTCCTCCCCTCCTGCTAATGAGGATGAGCCTTTTCTGCAACATAAAAGATGCTGATGAATATAAAAGACCAATTTCTGATGATATATTCTCTAATGATATATCATGAGCACCAGGCACCTCTGGGGATTGCTGAAGTGAAGGTGTCACGAGCATTCTTCTCCCAGGCCTGGCCATGCTCAGAGCCTGGGGGTACAGTGGCTGAGGTATGCAGGCTTTGCATTAGCCAGGGTTACCCAGGATTGGGGGGGGGGGGGGAAAGATACACACAAATTTTACAAGAGCAGAAAATATTCCTAGAAGTTGGGCATTCAAGGGACCAAGACTCAGAGACTCTCATTGATCCCAGGTCTTGTGAGAGACTAGACCTTTAGCCTCTGATTTTGTCCAATTCTTGTCAAAGTGAGTCTTCTAGGGTCCTATTCATGCAATGAGTGTAATGATATCCATTCTGCTCCCACTCTTGGCTTCTTACAGTCTCGTCCCCATAGAGCAGCAAGAAGGATCATTAAATGGAAAATGAGTCATGTCATCACCCCATAAAAACCCTCCCATCACACTTAAAATAAAGCCCAACTCCTCATTGGGGTTGCACGCCTACCCCTCTCATCTCACTGCACCATTCTCTCCCCTCTTCTCACTAAGCTCCAGCCATCTAGGCATTCTCTTTCTGTTCTTCTGACCAGCCAGCCGTTATTCCCACCTTGGCACATTGGCAATGACAAAGGTCTCCCTTAGAAAAGCAAAGGCCTTCACAGGCCCAACTCCATCACTCAGGACTCAGCTTAAAAGTCAGAGAGTCTGGCCACATAGACACAAGCGGCCCCCAGTCACTCCCTATCACGTTGTCCTCTTCTGGCTTCCTTATGCAACTTTTCACCATTTGATATTATCTTGCTTTTTGTCTCTTCCTCTTGCATCTACAGTGCAAGTTCCATAAGTGTAGAGACCTCACCTGCTTATTCCCCACATACGCCAGCATCTTGCAGGGTTGCAGAGTATCCAATCCACAGGAAGTGCTCAATAAATGTCTCTGAACTAAAGACCAGCAGAGAAGCTGGTGGGGTTTGGCTTGGCAAGAGGACCACGAGGTGAATGCATGCCATCTTCAGATGACTAAGGGGATGACATGGGGAAAAGGCTAAAATTGTTGTGTAGCCCCAGAACACTGATCCAGGAGTAATGGGGAGAAGCCATCTGACAGATGTTGCATAACAATAAGTAGAAGATTTCTCACTGTTGAGCTACCCAGTGACAGAATGGGTTTCCTTGAATAGGTGGTAAGTTCCCCATCTTTGGAAGTGTGTAAGCAGACGCCACTGCTGCAGTCCATGTTGTGGAGAGAGGAACATCCTTCTAAGTTCCTGAGTCCGACACAAGCCATGGTCAATATCCACTTTGGTTTCTTCTGTCTCACTCCTAGTCCCCAGCCAGATGATAATCTCCTGATTGAGAACAAGGACTCATTCTCTGGCATAGTCCCACAGTCCCTTGCACAGGGCAGGGCCATGATGACGGATGAAGCACAAGTCCACCAAACATGAAATGGGGTAAAGATGTCTGGTTCCCTTTAAGGTGAAAGCAGGAGGCCCCGGGCAGGGCTATCTCTGTGGGGCCCCCCGTGGATGTGGCCACCCTCCTGGCAGGACTGAGCTTGTGGTCAGCGCCCTGCTCTGAGGACACAACCCCAGAGAGTGAGCAGGGAAGGAGGGGGAAGATATGGCAGTCACAGAACCCCACAACCAGCACGCTGATTGCTTATCTCTATCAGTTCTCCCCAGAGCCCTATGAGGGAATGACATGACTTCCATCCCCCAGATGTGGAAACCGAGGTTCAGGGAGGCCGAGCTGCTTGTCCACGGCCTACAGTGGATCTCAGTGATGCTGGGAGTTGAGCTCAGATCTGACGATGCCATGGCCTACATTCCTGCTGCCTCGACCCCAACGTGCCAGGCAATTCCCTTCCAATTTTAGACCTCTCCACTTGGAAACATTCTCAACTCATTCTGCAGTTTCCTCTCCCCTGTCTGTTGAGAAAATGATGACCCTTGAATCCCATAGGTTGAGCCCAAGTCTGAACCACACTCAGTTCTCTGTTCAATCATTCAGCCCTGGGCCCACTCGGAGAGAAGCTGGGAGAAAAAGGGCATTTGCACGCTCTCTCATCCCAGCCACATGCAGGCACAGAGCTCCTTGTGCTTGCCACAGCCGCCTTCCTGTCACCTGGCACAGTTGCTCACAGGGGAGGCTCTCAGCATGGAAGTACCAAATCACCATGCGGCAGCAGGACAATGTCCCATGTGAATCCTCCTCCCTGCCAGCCCACGAACAGGGGTCCAAAATCAGCCCTGGTATCTTCTCCACTTCCTCAGGCTTCCTGCACTGGTTCCTGGGCTTTTTTGGGAAAAAGAAGCAAATAGGGACAGAAAAGAGGAGAGAGGAAGAAAAAAGCAAGAGCACACGTACTTATGAAAAGTAACTTATGTGGAAAGTTTGGGGAGACAGTGGCTAGTGAGAAACATGGGGGAAGACGGAGACGAGAATAAGGATTCTAAGAAGTGTGGCAGTGAGTAATGAATTGGATCCTCTGACAGTCTTCAAAGGGTACCAGTAAAGAACTATTAAGCAATCATCACTTTTCTCATTTTTTCCTCCTAATTTGACTCTACATAGAGATAGGGACACGAGGGACCACCAGTTATACATGATTACAAATGAAAGGTACACCAGTCTTCTCTCGTAGTACCTGTGACTCACTATGCTGGACATACTGAGAATTAGTCACATGAAGAAACTTCAGGTCTTTTTCATCTCTCAAAAGAGTCTGTTGCCCCCACCACCACCACAAATTGTTTTTGAAAAAAAAACCTTTGAATGAAAATTCTGAAATAGTAAATGTCTATTTTAGTACTCAACTATGAAATAATCTGTAAATATATGTAAATATGTTTAATAAATTTTACTGGCCATGTTAAAAAGTTTTTAAACAGATGAATGAATAAATGAATGAATGAATGAACGAACAAACAAATAAGAACCCAAAATCCACTGTTCAGCTCACAAAGTGATACGTCTCTTCTGCTTAAGTTATAAATGGTAACAGCTAACACTTTCTAGGTAAAGATTTACTAGACACATTTTTAAGTGCTTTATATAGATTAGTTTATTTAATCTCGGAAACCATCTATGAAGTAGGTAATAACATTACCTGCATTTTGCAGGTGAGAAAGGTAAAACATTCTCCTGAGGTCCTGCAGTCAGCAAGTGGTAGAGCCAGAACTGCAACCCAGGAGGATGGTGCCAGACCCATTTGCTTAGCCACTCTAGTAACCAAAGCAGAGATCCCACTTACTGGCCGCAAAGGACAGACAGAGCCAGCTATCCGACCATAAAGGGTCGCCTGTCGCCGCTGCTCCTGTGGGAAGGAGCCCGCAGGCTGTCACCCTGGGAGGCCAAAACATGTGCGTGTCTTCTAACAGCTTAGAGACAAACCGCAGAAAATCAACCAAATGCACTTTTCACCTTCCTGGCTGTATTCAGTAAGTGCTTACAAAATTTTATTTCACAGAAACACAATAAAACAACATGAAAAACAGGTATTTGGAAAGGCCTGAGCCTTGAATGTAAAGGCTGAGGCATATGGGCAATGTCTCTCCCCAGAAACTGTCATGTGAAAGCGAAAAGCAACAGTGCCGCACTCTTCCCTTCTTCCCAAAAAAACACTCAGGGAGGAGCCCCGGGATGAGAAGATGCGCCTCCCAAGCAGACGCAAGGGGCAGGGCTGAAAACTGGCAAGTCTGGCTTTTCTTTTTCTTTTTTATTTTTAATTTATTTATTGGGGTGACAATTGTTAATGAAATTACATAATTTCAGGTGTACAATTCTGTATTACATCATCTATATATCCCATTGTGTGTTCACCACCCAGAGTCAGTTCTCCTTCCATCACCATATATTTGACCCTCCTTACCCTCATCTCCCTCCCCCCACCTCCCTTACCCTGTGGTAACCACTAAACTATTGTCTGTGTCTATGAGTTTTTGTTTCTCATTTGTTTGTCTTGTTCTTTTGTTGTTTTTGGTTTATATACCACATATCAGTGAAATCATAGGGTTCTCTGCTTTTTCTGTCTGATTTATTTCGCTTAGCATTATACTCTCAAGATCCATCCATTTTGTCACAAATGTTCCTATATCATCTTTCCTTAACGCCGAATAGTATTCCATTGTGTATATATACCACAACTTCTTTATCCATTCATCTATCGAAGGATATTTTGGTTGTTTCCATGTCTTGGCCACCGTAAACAAAGCTGCAATGAACATTGGAGCACACGTGTCTTTATCTATAAATGATTTCAAATTCTTTAGGTAGATACCCAGGAGAGGGATTGCTGGGTCATATGGTAAGTCTATTCGTAATTTTTTGAGGAACCTCCACACTGCCTTCCATAGCGGCCACACCAGTCTGCATTCCCACCAACAGTGTATCAGGGTCCCTTTTTCTCCACAGAAGTCTGGCTTTTCTTAAAGAGAATCCATGGGGCTAGAGACTGCTTATGGGAGGGAGGTGGTCACCCATAGGTGGCGGGCTTCTCAAGGGGTGGAAATGTGTCTCACTCCTCTTTTTATCCCTAGAGGTCAGCGCCAGGTCTGACACACACAGAAAGGTGGTCATAGGTGGTCCAAAGAATGATTCTCAAGGAAACTTGGAATCTTTTCCTGCCAACCTGCCCATCAAACTCACAGGCCACAACCAGCTAAGATTCCCTTCAAAAAGAGAACTGGAATCTTCCATGCCAAAGAGTTCCAAATAATGTATGTAGATATTCTGCCCTCAAGGAAATAGAGCATAAATCCCTACTCCTTAAATATGGGCTGCACATAGTGACATCTTTCCAAATGGAAAGGGGAAAAAGAGTAACTTAACAGTGGAGAAATTTGGTAAACACTACCCCAGCCAGTCACTCAAGCTCAATCCCCCGTGTTGATGGCAGGCACCCTGACACGATATGATGAGAACGGCACTTTACCTCTTCATTCTTCCTCCCCATAAGTTATACCCCCAGTCTAATCAGGAGGAAAACATCGGACAAATCCCCGTTGAGGGGCATTCTACAAAATTCCTAACCAGTACTCCTCAAAACTGTCCAGGTCACCAAAAGCAAGGAAAGTCTGAGAAACTGTCACAACCAAGAGGTACCTAAAGAGTCATGATGATCACGTAATGTGGGATCCTGGATGGGACATGGTAGGTAAAAACTAAGGGAATCTGAATAAAGCATGGACCTTAGTTCATAAGTAGGTACCAATAACGGTTCATTAATTGTGGCAAACCAATCATATTAGGAGTAAGATGCTCCTAATAGTTGGGAAACTGGGTGTGGGGTAGATGAGAACTCTGCATACCATCATCACAATTTTTCTATAAATCAAAAACTATTCTAAAACTAAAAGTTTAGTTTTAAAATTTGAAGTATCATCCTAAATTCTATAGAAATTACTTCCAAAATAGTCCACCAAAGTGCTCTTTCCCCCCAATCACCTCTGCCTTCCTCAATGCTATGTCTACGCTCACCCAAATATTGGCACCACCTTTCCTCCCTGTCCAACCCATCCCATTGCCCAAGGCCACCCAGAGCTTTGGCAACACAGATGTGATGAAGCATACCCATGCCACAAGGGCTCCCTCTGTCCCCAGGATTGATCCAGCACCTAGCATGGTACCAGGGGCCCTCCACAGTCCTGTCTCCTACTCTTCCTTTACATTGCCTCTCTTCATGTAGCCATAGTAAAACATATTGCTCTTCCCCAGAAACAAACTATTCCTCTAACTACCACGTGCTTTCCTTCCACACTCCTGCATTTGCTGATCCCTCACCTGAGATGCCCTCATTCCACTATTTGACCTGGCTTATCTCCTGCCTGTCCATCAAGACTCAGCTCAGACCTTGCTTCCTTTGCCCCAGGATGGATGTGTTGGCTTTGGTAGATGCCCCAATTGTCCCCACACTTGCACCTATCCTATACTGTCTATGATAGGTAGGGTTCCCTAATGATAGGCAGGGTTCTCTCACCCATCTACTTCTAGTGCCGATCTTCACTGAATGTTTATTTAATGATGAGTAAATCACTAGGGGAAAAAAAGCAGGATGAAAGTCATAGCTACTGTGTGTCCCCAAAAATGAGACCTAGCCGGACAATCAGTCCTAATCATCTTTTGGAGTAAAAATTAATATAAGACCCGGTCTTATTTTAGTATAATATAAGACCTGGTCTTATATAGTATAATGTAATATAAGACCAGGTCTTATATAATATGGTATAATATAATATAATAATAATATAATATAATATAATATAATATAATATAATATAATATATATAATACTGGGTCTTATATAAATTTTTGCTCCAAGACACATTAGAGTTGATTGTCTGCCTAGGTCTTATTTTTGGGGAAACACAGTAGCAATCCAGGGCTTTTGTTCTTAGGTTTTAAATCACAAATTCTACTCTTCAGAACTCTGCTATCCTCACTAGAGTCCTATATAACCACATTCCATTATATGACAATGTAACGGATTACTAGATTTAATTATAAGTAGGATAATTAATGTCAAGGTATTGCCAGACTGGATATAAATATTAAATATCACCCTCAGTGTATTCTCTAATTCTGTGATTACCAGGCTTAGGAATACCACTTTTTGATGAGAAGTGTCTTTGTCATGAGGGAAGGCATGCCA
Source organism: Rhinolophus hipposideros (assembly GCF_964194185.1). Lineage (NCBI taxonomy): Eukaryota > Metazoa > Chordata > Mammalia > Chiroptera > Rhinolophidae > Rhinolophus > Rhinolophus hipposideros. The sequence goes on from NC_138061.1 coordinate 61,321,852, forward strand.
GAAGAACATCTGGTTTGCCAGCTGCCACTGTCCTCAGACAGTGTGCCTCCTCCCTGGCTTGAGGCTGGGCTCCGAGCTCCCCAGCCCTGAGATGGACCCCATCCCTCATGCTCCCTAGGGCAGACTCCCTGGCCTGGCTGAGCCAAGGACCTTAGGCAGAGAAATTTCTCACGGGATCTGCCCGGACCCCTTAGGAGGTCCCTGAGTCTCACATTCCATCATGACCTCAATTTCCCTCCATAACAAGAAGAGCAACTACGAGAAATGAGGGAACCTCAGAAGCTATGACAAGGTGCAAGAAGCATAGCCAAGTTAGGGAAGGCCCCACCCTGGGCCTCCACTCCTCTACCACCCTCTCCTCCACCACCCCACGAGCCTGGCTCTGACTCCATCCTTAGAGTAGCTGTGATTTCATTTCGTGACATGACAAAAACATTGCCTCCTGTCAGTCACCTTTAGGCCACTCTCATACGGTAGGACCATGAGTGTTCACACCACAAAAACCAAATACAGGATGAAGTGCCCCATCCTAGCCCATCTCTCACCCTAGATCAAGCCAGGACTCTGAAACTGACCAGCCCAAGCTTCCTCCTGGCTTTCTGGGGCCCTCATAGCAGAGCCTTGAGCAGCCATGTAGGAAATCCTACCACCCCAAGCTGCCATGCAGTGAGGAAGCACAAACTAGTATATTCAGAGAGATCACATGACAGCGAGATGCCCAGCTTGTGCTGCTCCTCGGTCTTCCAGATCCAGCCACCCTGTAACTGGAACTACATGATAGACTCTGAGCCAAGGCCACCCAGCTGAGCCCTTATCAAATTTTTGGCCTAAGCAAAACATAAGAGAAAATAAAATTACTTTTGTTTTAAACCACTAAGTTTGGGGGTAGTTTATCACACAGCAATAGATAACCAGAACAAAGGCCCAACATCAGGGCCACAGCAGTGAACTAACAGCTCTCGAGCCTTCTTCCAGGAGTCAAACTTGACTTCAGCTTCCCACACAGCCCAGGTCCCACTGTGGGAAGGACACTCTGTGCTTCCCCAGTGTGCCTCTGAAACATTCATTCAGACCCCACAACCACAGAGCCTGGGATCCAAGCCCCATTAACCCCACACAGCAAGGACTCCTTGCCCCTACCTTACTCTCTCTCACCAATCCAGACATGAAATAAATATTGCCTTGAGCACTCAGTAGTTGAGCTGAGACCTCTAGGTTATTTGTGTTTCCAAGACAAAAGTATGCCAAAGGTAGTGGTTCTGGTGGGAAGCATATCTGCGTCATCACCACCAATACCACCATCAGCATCATCAGCATCATCACCATCATCACCATCATCACCACCGTCACCACCGTCACCACCATCACCACCATCACCACCATCACCACCATCACCACCATCACCATTGTCACCACCGTCACCACCATCACCATTGTCACCACCGTCACCATCATCACCATCATCACCACCATCACCATCGTCACCACCATCACCATCAGCATCATCACCACCATCACCATCATCAGCATCATCACCACCATCACCATCATCACCACCATCACCACCGTCACCATCATCACCACCATCACCATCGTCACCACCATCACCACCATCAGCATCATCACCATCATCACCATCATCACCATCATCACCATCGTCACCACCGTCACCATCATCACCACCATCACCATCATCACCACCATCACCACCATCACCATCATCACCATTGTCACCATCATCACCATCATCACCACCGTCACCATCGTCACCACCATCACCATCAGCATCATCACCACCATCACCATCATCAGCATCATCACCACCATCACCATCATCACCACCATCACCACCATCAGCATCATCACCATCACCATCATCACCACCATCACCACCATCAGCATCATCACCACCATCACCATCATCAGCATCATCACCACCATCACCATCATCACCACCATCACCACCATCACCATCATCACCACCATCACCACCAGCATCATCACCACCATCATCACCATCATCACCACCATCACCACCACCACCACCATCACCACCATCACCACCATCACCATCACCACCATCACCACCATCACCACCATCACCACCATCACCATTGTCACCACCGTCACCATCATCACCATCATCACCACCATCACCATCGTCACCACCATCACCATCAGCATCATCACCACCATCACCATCATCAGCATCATCACCACCATCACCATCATCACCACCATCACCACCATCACCACCATCACCATCGTCACCACCATCACCATCAGCATCATCACCACCATCACCATCATCAGCATCATCACCACCATCACCATCATCACCATCATCACCATCATCACCACCGTCACCACCGTCACCACCGTCACCATCATCACCACCATCACCATCATCACCACCATCATCACCATTGTCACCATCATCACCATCATCACCACCGTCACCATCGTCACCACCATCACCATCAGCATCATCACCACCATCACCATCATCAGCATCATCACCACCATCACCATCATCACCACCATCACCACCATCAGCATCATCACCACCATCACCACCATCAGCATCATCACCATCACCATCATCACCACCATCACCACCATCACCACCATCACCATCATCAGCATCATCACCACCATCACCATCATCACCACCATCAGCACCATCACCATCATCACCACCATCACCATCAGCATCATCACCACCATCACCACCATCACCACCATCACCACCATCACCATCATCACCACCATCACCATCAGCATCATCACCACCATCACCACCATCACCATCATCACTATCATCACCACCATCACCACCATCACCACCATCACCACCATCACCATCAGCATCATCACCACCATCACCACCATCACCATCATCACTATCATCATCACCACCTTAGAGATAAGAAAACAAAGACTTGGGGCAGCTTTGCCCACAGCTACCAGCCATAAGGGCAGTGCTGGGATTCTAACCTCAAATGCACAAACTCTGAGGCCACATACACTCCCTGCTCTCTCTCCTCTCCCCTCAAGCCCACACCATGGCTCCTCACCCTGAGTTGTTTCAAAAATATTCCTCTGGAGACCCTGGGCCCCCAAACACAACTCTTCAGTGCCTCAGTCTCTGTACCTGGAAAATGGGAGCGATAACAACCGCCTGACTCTGAAGAGAGTGCCAGACCTGAGGCGTCCTGTGCCATGGGAAGGAGCAGAGCACCGTCGTTTACTAATCACCTACTCCAGGCCAGGCAATGCACCTCCCACACTGTCTCATTTAAACGTCACCTCAGCCTTAGGGGTGGGCAGGGATTAGCCTTCCTATTTTACCAGTGAAGCCAAATACAGAGAGTGAGCCCAGCTGTGTTCCTCTCAAGCCCTTGCTCTTTCCGTTACCCCCACCATCCTCTCACCTGAGGACAGACCCCACGTGCGACATGCCAAGGCCCCTCTGGCTGACCTTGTTGGAGAAGCAGGATAGTTCCCTGCACATTCACTTAGCACTATTAATGGGCCAGGGATGGGTTTGCTTTGTGTTTCCAGGGGCAGGCGGTTATTCTGGGCATGGCCCCCTTCTCACAGGCAGAGACACCAGACAACAGGAAGGAGATACACAGCCCTGGGGCTGGAATTCTCCCGGTCAGCCTCCCCTCACTGGCTCTGAAGCCCAGCTGGGTGCCCGACTAGCTTATTATGCAACTCCCCTTCTTCTGGAATCTAAAACTAGCCAGATTTGAAAGGACACTGCCATCACAGAAACAAAAAGTCATGTTTTCTTTAACTGGCCACTGAATTAAATGTATAAATAGTGTTCTCCATCACACAGAAAAAGCCCCCTGCCCCAAACACACACACACACACACACACACACACACACACCTTTTATTTGCTTCTGGGGTTTTCCTTTATGCCTAAGCTATAACTGTGTGCCCTCACCTGACTGGTTCTACGTCCACAGGGTCTGAGCAGATGGAGACCCCGGTTGGATATGAAAGGTGGCATTGTGGGTGGTGGGAGGCAGGCGTAGCCCAGCCTGGAGTGGTTGGGCCCTGCCTGCTGCAGCTCTTCAGTGTCTTCCCCTGTGGGCCTGGGCAGTGCTCAAGTCAGAGTCCAGAAATGGGCTCGTGGCAGCAAAGCCAGGGGAGCCAGGCTTCATAGGAAAGGCTTAAAACAGCACCAGGCTCTGGGGAGGCACCAGGTTATGAATCAAGTAATGTAATGACCATGGCTACACAATGCCAGGCCTGCCTACTCCCCCTCCCGACACTGCAAGTCCCTGGGGGTCTGGGATGAGTGGGGGGAATAAGGATCGAAATCCACTGAGTCACAGCAGAAGGGGGCACTACCCAAATCCACCCTCTAGGAGGAAAGTTGCAGCCCAAACCCAGGAAGCAGAGGTCACACCTGTGGCCACAGAGCCACGGCCTGGAACCTACAGGTGATGATGAGAGTGGAGCATAGGATGGCGTGGAGCTGGGGTCCTGCCTCTCTATCTCCCACCATGCTGGCAGGAACTTTATGTGGGGCTGGGGGACATCACACAGGTTCAAAGTGCTATATGGAAATAGGCAAAGGCAGGACCCATGAGTCAACTCTGCCCAGGCCCCAGTCACACACACACATACACAAACATACAACACAGCCTAAATCTGTTCACCTAGTGGCACAAGTATAAACAAACAGAAGGTAGGGGGCCTGCCCTGGGTTCAGTAGCAGGCCTGCCTGACTCTCATTCTGTGCGTGATTAAGGTGAGCTGGTTGTGGTTGGCTTTGTTGCTGCTGCTTCCCTGAGTTCCTGGTGAAGGAAAAGGAAAAGTGGCCCTGCAAAGGGCATGTCCTCTGGGCCCTTCCAGAAGGAGAGACTCAGAGCAGCAAAGCAGGCCCATCGGCACACACATTAATAAAATGCAAAGCTCTTTAGGCTGATTACTTGCTGCTTTCAGGAAGCCACTATGGGTGGCAGCCAGGAGGCTCATCCCTGCATACTCACTTGGTGAGACACAGAGCAGGGGCCATGTGATTTCCCACACCACGGGCCCGTTAGGGGATCCCAGACTGAGGCTGCCCCCCAGGGGGAAGCCCTGTGCCCTCCCTGTGGCCCCAGCAAGCAGAGGGTGCAGAGGGAGCACCTCTCCCAGCGTAGCCCTACTCAGCTCCATATGCATGGCTCCCTGTGGCCTGACAACTATGAATTACCATCCCCTTGGAATTTCTCCTTCCCTGGGCTATTTCCATAGAGTCAAAGGGTGGCAGGTGACAGCTTCAGCCTGATCGCTTTCCAGATCATCGTTCTGACTTGCTCACAAATCTCTAGTGACTTCCCACTAGACTGAAACCAAGTCAAAAGTCCTTCAATGGACTGCGTGGTCTTCTGTGCTCTCACCCTGGGCCCCTCCCCATATTCACCTCCCACCACTCTTCCCCTGGCTCACCCTGCGCCAGGCACACCCTCCTCTTCACTGACCCTCCAATGTGCTGAGTTCATTCCAACCTCAGGACCTTTGCGCATGCTATTCCATCTGCTGAAATTGTTCTGCAGCCAGATCTTGCTTGACAGGCTCCATCGCATGTTCCTGGTCTCCCCACAAATGCCCCCTCCTTAGCAGTACCACCCTGACCACCGCGTCTAAAATGGCACCCTCACCAAACTATTCTCTTCTTACTTGTTTATTTTTTCTCATGGGTTTATTCATTTATTTGCTTAGTGTCTGCCCCCTGCCTCCACTAGGATGTCAGCTCTTTGAAGTCAGGGACCTTGTCTGTCTTAATCCCTCTGTATCCCCAGTGCCTAGAACAGGGCCTGGTCCATATTAATTCTCAGATTAACATTTGATCCATTTGAAGCCAAGCAAACTGAGACCTGCAGAGGCACAGAAGTGGCCTACAGTCAGTCGTATAGGATACAACATGCCAGGGGAGCCTGGTCTGGGCTGTGTTCGGGCATTTACTGCCTTGGGCTGTGGGCTCACTTGTCATGTTTCTCTAAACCATATCTCATTTCCAGGAAGGGACCAACTTCATCTCTGAGTTGCTTCCTCGGAACTCAGAAAGAGCTTTACAGAGTAGGTGCTCAGCAAGGCACCAACCGCATCACCGGGCTTTGAAGAAATTGCCCAGTTCCCTATATCACACTCACGAACTCTCCAGGACCCTGGAAAGCTACAAGATCCACAGACAGAAAGCTGCCACCCCTTGGATAAGTAACTAGCCATAGCACCGTGGAGACTATTAGGGGCACAAACCAATAACAATGACCCTCTATCCAAAGAGGTGACCTCCACAAGCTTGGTTGGCATTTAATGTGCACTTTGAACAATGACCAACAACTTCCTCCAAATACAAAGAAGGATCCCAAGGCCTCTTTGGTTTTAGGCCACAGAAGTGTGATATGAAGGAGACGTTATCATTCAGAAAGCATCACAGGAAGACGTACACGTTATGCAGCCGCTGTGGCTCGAAGACCTCCACCTTCAGAGGTCTACCTGTGGCAAGTGTGGCTACCCTGCCAAGCAGAAGAGAAAGCATAACTGGAGTGCCACGGCTAAAAGACGAAATACCACTGGGATTGCTCGAAAGAGGCACCAAAAATTGTATTCCGCAGAGTCAGGCATGGATTCCATGGAGGAACAACACCGAAAACGAAGAGGGCTGCTGTTCTTCTTAAGGATTTCAATGATTAGTCATGCAATAAACGTTCTGGTTTAAAAAAATATATATATATATTTTTTTTTTTTATAGAAGGATCTTAAGGCAGGTCAGCAATGTCAAGAAGAGTATGAATGCACAAAAAATGAGAGTGGTACTTGGAAGGTGCTGGACAGAAATAGGAACTCTCAGGAGCACTACACAAAATCCGATTGCCGATTCTTAATGAGAAAGACCTGGCAAAGGAGAACGGGGCTCATATCACGCCCTTCTCATATTTAATATGCTTAAGTTTATCGTATGTGAGCAATAAATCTGACGTTGTCACTCAGCTTTCTAAAGCCTTATCAGCCTTGCCACAGGCAGAGATGGCCAACAGAGAGCTTCAAATTGTGTATATCATTGCAAACATTTAAAACTTAAGAGATTTCACAGTCAAGTCCAGATTTTCTACTCTTCTTAAGACACAGGAAGCAGTGGCGACACCAGGTCACACCAGGCCGTCCCCTTCAGGGAAGAATGTGCCCACAGTTGCTATCGGCTCAGTTCTTCTTACAATCCACCTGCTCTAAACATCAATGTTCCTGCATGAATGTCATGGTCATTCAGATTTGTGGCTTGTATTATACCTGGCTGGAATTCCAAAGGGTGGCTTTAGCCATTCTTATCTAATACGTCAGTTATCTTCAAAAGCCTCAAGTTACCGAATTATCCAAGAGTGGTTGGTTCATGCTGTTGTCAGGGTTGGATGGATCCATTTGACCACCACAGAGCAGTGAGAGAACAGCAGACGTGCAGCTCCCTTTCCCATTCTGCTGTGTCAGGCATGGAGCTGTCTCCAACTGGGTGCTCACAAAAGGGCACCCAATTGTCTTGCTCAAAGTTTTTCCTGAGTGTGAAGTTGCTCTCCATTTAAGCTGGCTGCTCTTTAGAGGCAGGCTCCATTTCTTCTCCCCTAAAGCACCAGTGCATGGCACCCAGGGACAGGGGCCCATTCCATCTTGGTGGTGACTGGCCACCTCATGGCTGGCCACCTGAAGGAGTCCTTTTGTTTTTTAATTAGTTTCAGGTGTACAAAAAAACATAGTGATGAGACATTTACACCCCTCACAAAGTGATAACCCCACCAAGTCTACTACTCCTGACATTGTACATAGCTATTACAATACCATTGACTATATTCCCTGTGCTTTACTTTACATCCTGTGAATACATTTTTTTAAATTATACTTGGCATTCAATATTATTTTATATTAGATTCAGTTGTACAGAGCAGTGGTTACGCATTTATGTAATTTATGATCTCCCTGATTAGTCTAGAACCCATCTGACACTATACATAGTTTATACAATATTATTGACTATATTCCCCATGCTGTATTTCATGTCACTGTGACTATTTTGTAACTACCAATTTGTACTTCCTAATCCCTTCACCTTTTTCGCCCACCCCCCAAACCCCTTCTCATCTAACAACTATCAGTTTGTTCTCTATATCTATGAATCTATGTCTGTTTTATTCGTTCATTTATTCTGTTCTATAGATTCCACAAATAAGTGAGATCATATGGTATTTGTCTTTCTCAGTCTCACTCATTGCACTTAGCATAATATCCTCTTAGGTCCATCTATTGAGTTGCAAATGGTAAGATTTCATTTTTTTTTATGACAGAGTAATTGTATAAAAGGTGGGTCAGAGTAATTGTATAAAAGGTCGGACAATTAAGTTCGGGAACTCATCTTAGAAAAAGTGCTACATACCTCAATACTGAAGTACTCCCCTTGGGAAGCTATGCACTGACGTCAGTGCCTAGTCCACCCCTCAAAGCAATTTGGAATGGCCATCAGAGCTGTCATCATATTACCCTTGATGTACTGAATGTCGTCAAAATGTCTTCCTTTCAGTATTTCCTTTATCTTTGGGTAAAGAAAGAAGTCATTGTGGGCCAGATCAGGTGAGTAGGGAGGATGTTCCAATACAGTTATTTGTTTACTGGATAAAAACTTCCTCACAGACAGTGCTGGGTGAGCTGGTGCATTGTCGTGATGCAAGAACCATGAATCGTTGGCAAAAAGTTCAGGTCGTCTTTTTCACACAGCCTTTTCAGCACTTCCAAATAGTAAACTTGGTTAACTGTTTGTCCAGTTGGTACAAACTCATAATGAATAATCCTTCTGATATAAATAAAGGTTAGTAACATTGTTGCAACAAGCTCATGAACTTAATTATTAGCTATGGGTTTGTCGTGTATGGCCTTGATTATGTTGGGATATGTTCCCTCTATTCCCACTTTGCTGAGAGTTTTCATCAAAATGTACGCTACATTTTGTCAAATGCTTTTTCTACATCTTTTAATATAATCATATGCTTTTTATTTTTCATTTTTTTATGTAGTGTATCACATTAATTGATTTGCAGATATTAAACCAGCCTTGCATACCAGGAATGAATTGAACTTGATCATGGTGTATAATCTTTTCAATATATTTCTAAATTCAGTTTGCTAATATTTTGTTGAGGATTTTGGCATCTATGTTCATTAGGGGTAACAGCCTATCGTTTTCTTTTCTTGTAATGTCTTTGTCTGATTTGGGAATCAGGATAATGGTGGCCTCGTAAAATGAGCTTGGGAGCTTTCCCTCCTTCTGGATTTTTGGTAATAGTTTGAGAATAGATGTTAATTCTTTTTTGAATATTTGGTAAAATTCACCTGTGAAGCCATCTGGTCCAGGACTTTTGTTTGTTGGGAGCATGTTGATTACTGATTCAATTTCATTAGTAGTAATCCGCTGGTTCAGGTTTTCTGTTTCTTCTTGATTCAGCCGTGGAAGACTGTATGCTTCCAGCAATTTATCCATTTCTTCTAGATTTTCCAATTAGTTGCATATAGCTGCTTGCAGTATTTTCTTAACATTTTTTATATTTTTTGTGGTGTCCATTGTTACTTCTCCTCTTTCATTTCTAATCTTCTTTATTTGAGTCCTCTCTCCCTTTTTCTTCATGACTCTGGTTAAAGATTTGTCAATTTTATCTTTTCAAAAAGGAGGTCTTGGTTTCATTGCTCTTTTGTACTGTTTTGTTTATTTCCACTTTGGTTTTTATTATTTCCTTCCTTGTGCTCACTTTGGGCTTTGTTTGCTATTCTTTATCCAGTTCCCTTAGGTGTAAAGTTAGACTGTTTATTTGAGCTTTTTCTTATTTCTTTAGGTAGGCCTGCATTGCTATGAATTTCCCTCTTAGGACTGCTTTCACAGTGTTCCATACATTTGGGGTCATTGTGTTTTCATTTACATTTTTCTCAAGGTACGGTTTGATTTCTTCCTTGATCTCACTGTTAACCCATTCACTGTTTAGTAGCATGTTCTTTAGCTCCTGTGTGTTTGTGTGGTTTTCAGGCTTTTTTCCTTGTAATTGATTTCTAGTTTCATAGCATTGTGGTAAGAGAGGACACTTGATATGATTTCAATGTTTTTAAATTTATTAAGACTTTTTTTTTGTGGCCTAACATGTTGTCTATCTTGAAAAATGTTCCATGTGCACTTGAGAAGAATGTATATTGTGCCACTTTGGGGTGATATACTCTAAAAATACCAATCACATCCATCTGGTGTAGTGTGTCATTTAAGGCCGCTGTTTCCTTGTTGATTTTTCTGTCCAAAAGATTTGTCCATTGGTGTCAATGGGGTGTTAAAGTCCCCTACTATGATTGTGTTACTGTTAATCTCTGACTTTATCTCAGTCAGTATTTATTTTATATAATATATTAGGTTGTCCAATGTTCGGTGCATAGATGTTTATTAGGGTTACACCCTCTTGTTGGATTGACCTTTCATCATTATGTAATGTCCTTCTTTGTCTCTTATTATAGTCTTCGTTTTAAAGTCTATTTTATCTGATACAAGTATTGCTACCCCAGCTTTTTTCTCATTTCCACTTGCATAAACTATCTTTTCCTATTCCTTTACTTTCAGTCTATGTGTGTGTTTCGATCTGTGGTGGGTGTCATGAAGACAGCATATGCATAGGTCTTATTTTCTTATTCATTCAGCTACTGAAGGAGTCATTCTTATTTGAAGAGTAATTCTGAAGCCAGAAAACACCAGGGGCCCTCCCATCTTCTATCAGCCCAGCTACCAGCAGTCCTGAGAAACAACTAGCGGCTATGCCTATTCCTACCAGCCAGTGACAACCCAGGCAGGAGATGCCCTGAGCACTCCTGCCCTGCTCCTGGGCAGGGCCTGCATGTGCCCAGCCAGCCTCGGCAGCCAGACAGGGCACTGAGATGTCCTCTCCTCCTCTGTCCCCATGGAATCCTATGTTCACTCCAGCCAAGAATCTAGTCCTCAATCCCAGCTGGGCTCACTGAGGGCCACAAGTACTTTGTCACTTTTGGTTAGCCCCATCTCCCCCCACCCGGGTGCACCCTGCATCTGGTTTTCCTCACTCGGCTCCAGTAGCTATATTTCCTGACACGGACTGAGTGGAGCCGTCCTTCTGCCAGGCTGGCCAGAGCAGTGCTCTTCTGAGGGACTGACATTTCCGCCCTTGACCCCAGCAGCCCACATCAGTTCTACCATCTCAGTCCAACACCACCTACACACAAAGCGAAGGTATTAGTATCCCAGTTTACAGACCAGTAAATAGGCTCAAAACGATGGCACCGAGAGGGAGCAGGGATCTGACTATGTGTCTATTTGCCCCAAAGGCAATGCCCCTTTCTCTGTGATGCCAGAAGCTCTAACCTCTGAAGAAGCACCATCATGACCCCAAACGAGTATCTGAAAGCCTCAGCTTTTCTCTGTGAAGAAGGGAATAGGTGAGGTGTGGGAAGGAGGACAGAGAGGAGGAGGGCACGCTCAGGCCTTCTCTCCTGTCTCGTTACTGCAATTAAAGTACTCTAGTCCTGCCTCTCCTCTATGGAAGGTACCCAACACCTGCCCTCGCCCCTGCCACAGTACCAGGGCTTTGTGGATGGGGCTGAAAGAGGCATGCATGTTTCTCCTGGTAAACATTTCCTTCAGTTCTACTTCCATCTGTTCTTTTCTCTCTCACCTTCACACTGGTCTCCCACAGCAGCTCCTTTCTCCCCAGTCTCCATGGCGCCATCATGGACCACAACCCCAGTCCCTTGCTTTCTCCCTGACATCACTCATGGACACAGATACTGAAGATGCATTGGAAATGCACTGGGCGGAGGGAGGCACCATGCCACTCCTGCAGAGCAAACAGCTGAGAAGTGAGTATTAGACATGCCTGTTAGCAGTCCATGAACCATGCCTACTTCTCTCCTTCAGTCAATCAACCCAGCAGCCGGTCACCATGAGAATCCCTGATGTCAACCATTTGCACATTTAAAATTTGGAATGTTGACCTTAACCAGAGTCACAGAAGATTTTTGTTGTTCTCAATGCCCTCAGTGCCCTGTATCTTTACGTTTTGTAGAACTCATCCATCTCCCCATTCGCACAATAGTTATTGAGCACATTCTGAGGGTCAGCCCTATATCAGACACTGAGAGAGGAGAGGGGATACCTACACCCCAGGTTGTTCCCTATCCTTATTTCTTAGAGTAATCCTTGTGAGTCAAGTATCATAAACTCAACTGTACAGATGGAGAAGCAAAGTTGAGAGAGCCACATGGTGAGGAAGTGAGACAGGAGCTGGAACTCTGCCCTTTTCTGCCCCACTAACCACACCATGGAAGGGTTAAGTAAAATGCCCTCAGACTCACTGGTGACCCGAGGGTCCCCCAGGCTCCAGTGCTCTGAACAGCCCTTCCCTTCCAGCATTGCTGGGAGATTAGGTGAGTTAGTGGGTCTAAATAAGGAAGCTTGATAAATAAAGGCCTGTTCCATCTCTCCCTCTGTTCCATATCTTCCTCCTCACCCCAAAGTTGAGCAAGGTTGAAAATAAGTAAAAAAGGAGGTCACCCACAGACCTGTGAGCTGTCAGCTTCTTTCCAGGAAGCCCATCTGCACACTAAGGTGTGGTAGATAGATTACAAAATGGCCCCAACTCACCAGCTTTTACTGTATCTACACCCTTTGCAATGTGACTTTGCAGTTCCCCCAAGAGCAGTTTCCAGAAGTCTCCCTCATACTTCTTCAATCTGGGCTGACTTCATGGCTTGCTTTGACTAAAAGATTGTGGCAGAAGCAAAGAGGCACCAGGTTTGAGCCCAGGCATCGAGTGGCTCTGAGCAGTTGGCATTTGCTGTCCTGGAACCCGTTGCTGCCATATGAATAAGTGTGGGCTAGCGTGCCTGATGCTGAGAGGCCTGTAGCTCGGTCACCCCACCACCATAACTTACAGCCAACCAACCACCATCCTAAGCAGCCAGCCCCCACTGATTGACCAGCTGACCACAGATGCATGCGCAAGCCCAGACAAGATCAGTCAAGTCTGAGCCAGGTCTGCTGACGAGGGGAATCATAAGTAACACCAAATGCTTACTATTTCACAACACTGAGATTTATGGTATTTTGTTACACAGCACCAGCTCACTGATGCAGAGGTTTCCCTTCTCCAAGCCAACTGGCAGCTCGGGCACAAGTGATAGGTGATCAAGGCCCAGTTCCTGCTGGTACAAGGCAAGGGCTGCATTTGGGAGCATGCAGGCGATGACACCCGATGTGGGCTGCATGGCACACAGTTTCTCTGAGTTGAATCAGTGCCAGCTCCAATAACCTTGCCTCACCTTGCCTCTGTTCACACCTCCGGCCCTCCTCTGGCTTCCTGTGGTACTGGAAAAGTTCTGCCCCTGGTTCCCCACCCAGCCCTTTCAATCAACAAAGGGCTGACTCACCACCTCTGGGAAGCCCCCCAAGCGGAATGCCCTGGGGGATCCCAGAGCAGAAAGGGTAACTGAGTCATTTGTGTGCTGCAGGCTGTTGCCTTTTTTGAAACAGCTATTTCTCATGCCTGCTGCTTTCCCACCAAAGGGGCTACCTGTTTATAAACCACAGAGACTCCCACAGGGAGGATCTGACACTTCGTGGCTATTTAAGGACCCATAAAGGAAGGAGAGAACACCAGGAGTCTCCCGCCCACCTGCAGGTTCACAATCCCTCTCTTTAACCCCAGGAAGGAGTTCACAGGCCTCCCAGATGGCTGAGTAAGGCCTTCCTGGTCCCTAAGCTCAAGAATTGGGTGGCATGATTCAAGATACAATTCGAAATTGAAACAGTAATCAACCAAAACAAACACCAGAAGGTCCAGCAACATTTGGCATTTTCCCTTGATGGGGGCTTCCATGCTCCTTTGAAACATCAAAAAAAAATCAAACATTAAATTTGCTCAAAACAATTGGGTGTCCCTGCTTGTCCAGAACGTGAAAAATGTGTTTAGTCTGCCCACTGGGCAATCGAGCTTCCAGAGAATGTTTGCATGGGGCAGAGGTCAGAGCGCCTGGGTTCCATCCAATTGCCAACCATTGTCCACAGGACCCGAAAAGGCGATTCACAAAGATGAATGTGTCCCAGCTCCTGCCCGCCCACGCTCCCGGGTCCCAGGGGGAGCGAGGCACAAACAGATGGCTAGAGCACAAGTGGTGAGTGCCATGCAGGGTCTGGGATGCGGGTGACAATGGTGATGTGCTGAGGGTGTGACAGGTCCCCAGGATGTGAGTATGCTAGGGGGGCAAAGGGGGCAAGATGCACAGAGACCAAGACGAGAGCGGGGCGGTGCCCAGGGAGGGAGCCCACCATGCCTCCTCCAGCATGCCTGAGGTTTGGAAGGAGGAGAAAAGTGTGGGGTCAGAGAAGGAAGGAGGCAGCGACCATGTGGACTAGGGAACACAGCTCCAGCGGACAGCCCCTGCTCCCTTCCCCGTCTCAGCCCAGCCCCTTGAGTACCACCGAGACCCAACCCTGCCAGAACAACCACTAGACAACATCTCTTCCTCATGATCTCAGTCCTAAGAATTTCTAAGGGGGAAAAAAAAGAATTTCCCTAACACATAGCACTTTTGCCAAAGTATTAAGGCTTTAAAATCCATTAACAGGAGAGAATTCAATGCAAATGTGGGACCACATTTAAAAATGAATCTTCTACAATGATAGTAATTTAAAATATTCTAATAAATGATAGTCAGATAATACAGAATTATCGTGGCATTGAGTGATAAAGTCATCTGCCAAAGATTTACCATGGTGGAGTGAAAAATATTTGCATATACCATGGGGGACAACAGGACACTGTAATCACTTAATTCACCTTTGCTGTAGATGTACTTAAAAGCACAGTCCTTATACTCAAAGCCACTCATTGCAGCAAACTGAGAAGCAAGAATGGAAGCCTGCAGTTAACCCAGGCTGTACTTCTAGAAAGGGTTAAATGGCCTCCAGCCACAATCCTTGCCCAGGAAACCAGTCTGGGTGGAGGTGACATGGATGTTGGGAGTGGCCCTTTCCACCTTTGTCCCTTCACATTAACCTACTTTTTCCCAGCCTAGGTGAAAAGTAACCCCCACTCCCAGAACAATGAAAAGCTGTCCTACCAACATGCTGTTCCCTGCATATTCTCTCTCCATCCTTCTCACTGCAGAAAGAGATCAATGATATCTGTCAAACTGCAAAAGTAAATGTCACCTGCTGCAACTATCACTTAAAATAGCTTAAAATAGTTTACTTTTTATACTCTTTCCAGTGAAACAAAAGAGACAGGAGGAAGAAGAGAGGAAGAAATAAAGAGGCTATAAAAAGAAGGAGGGAAACCTAAGTACAGCTAGAAACAAGGGCACAGAAATGACAAATGAGAGCAGAGAGGACAGTGTCCTGGAGTGCCCCACACATGCCCACAGGAGGCCTTGATGGATGAGAGCTTTGGGGCATGCCTTCTTGGCGGCCACTGGGAAAGAATGCCCAGAAGGACTACGGCCATGGTGTGTGGGGAACCTTGTGTTCCCAGCCAGCACTGGATATGGTTCCCGATTCGTTGTAGTCAACAAATTCATACTGGATGGATAGACGATTGGGAAGATGGATGGATGGATGGATGGATGGATGGATGGATGGATGGATGGATGGATGGATGGATGGATGGACGGATGGACAGATGGACGGATAGACGGATGGATGGATGGACAGACGATAGATAGATGATAGAATCTCCTCCAAGAAGATAAGATGAACTCCAAGACCAAAACTAACTGTGAATTGGAGATCTCCCCATCAAACCTGACCTGGAGAAGAAAGAACAGTAAGACATACATACCTCCCAACAGCCTTGGGGCTGTGGTTATGGAATGCTCTGTAGGCTATCAACCTCAAAGACCCTGAAAAGGACCCCAAGAACAAGCCAGTCCTGAAGTCTGGATTCCCTGCTCTGGACTAGGGAGCCCCTCTCTGTTCACATCCCACCCTCAGCTGCAGCCACTCCCCACCCTGCCTGCCCACTGCTGCAACCACATGACACACGAGTCCCTGGATACAATGGGGCTCTCTGACCTCTCTCCCTGCAGGGCCACCTTAGCTATGGAGTTCATGAAAGTCCGTTCCTGTAGACCCACCCACAGTGTCACCTATTCCAGGAAGCATCACGGACCCTCTGGCCATCCCTCCTTCTCCCTGTCCAGAGGGCATCACTCCATCCTCAGTGCTCTCACAGGAGCTGGTCCACACCTCTGCTTTTATAGGAAAAAGGGTCTGTTTACACCTTTGTGCTCCCCACCAAGCTGGGAGCACCGTCAGAGCAAGGACAATAGCTTCAGTGTTCAGCACAAAACTTGGCACAGCACTCAGCTTGTTAAACGCTGGAGAAATGCAAGAAGGAACCCCTGAGCAGAAGGGAGAAGTTTCCAGCAGCCACAGGCAGGAGTCCCAGGAGTACAGCCTCTGCCCTCAGGCCCTCCCAGCAGCTGTCACCATGGTCACTTGAGGACTTCCAAGGCCCTAGAGTGAGGAGAGGACACCCACATTCCCACATCGCCTGGCTGGTGGTTCGGGCTGACAGCCTGCATGAGGATAGCATCAGGGGTGATTTCCATGCCCACTGAAGCCCTGCTTAGCAGCCAGCAGTCAGAGAAGAACCGAGGCCCAGCTGAGGATAGAAAGAGTCTCACTCACTTCCCAGTTAGGGGGTGATTGTAAAGCACCCCCGGCCCTCACTCACAGAGCTCCAACACTGAGCCCAGAGCAGAGCAGCGTTACTACTGGAGGAAGAGCTCCCTTCATGGCCTGTGCCCTTGGCAGCCCCCAAGAGCAGCCTCACGATGGGCTCCAGGTTTGGGGCCAAGAGACCAGAGTGCTGTCACCCCTGGTAGCCCCCCATAAAATGGGATCACAGAGAAGCTGGTGGTGCACAGGGCCCCCAGGCCAAGCCCTCACAGTGAATGGATGTGCCCCAGATGTTGGGAGGAACGGCGGTTCCCAACACAGCACACTGAGAGCCTGGAGGGTCCTGGGCAGCCAGGTCTGTGTCATGCAGAATTTGTCACTAATGACAGTATAAGTGCCAGTTTTCCCAACAATTCCATGTAGCAAAATGTAAAAGATTCAAGCAAAGCCGGTTTCTTGAGGGGACGACATCCCCAGGTCTCTAGGGGACCTGCTAGTCTAGCCAGCCATACAGTTAATACAGGTCACGTTCACCTCCAGAGTCCAGAACCCTTCCCCTCCCAATGCACCATACCTAGATGCACTAAAAGTTTTTCAGCAGAAGCGCCCTAAAAACCTCTGCCAGACCCTGGAACCATACCTTCCTCCATGAAGCCAACACGGCCATGTTTTACCCACAACACTCACTGTAATACTATGTACTTTCTGTGTCATCCCTGCAACATGGCAGAGAAGGCTCTGGAATGGGTCCAATCTGGACGTGCATTCTGTCTAATCCCCTGGTGGCTACCTGCGTGACCTTAATCAAGTCCTTTAACTCTTTCATCTTCAGCTGCTTCATTTGTAAAGCAGGAGGATTAGAGGATGCGCATAAAGGGTCAGGCCTACGGTGGGCACCCCAGAAATGATGGTGCCCCCCACTCCCGATGGGACCAGAGACCAAGACTCTGACTAGCCAGAGCTGAAGGCAACGAAGCCCAGGTGCCATTCTTCCCCACAGTCTCCGGCCACTACTCCCAGGGGCTTGTCTCTCTTGCCCGAGAGACACCCCCAGCTCCACAGCATCCAGGAAAGCAAAGGTTTTGCAAACACAGTCTAGGGGAAAGAGAGGGCAACCAGCCAAAGCCAAGCCAAGCTTATCCAATACTGCAGGAGTTTGCATAATTAACCACTCGGAAATAATATCCTTAGGCCATTCTTGGTTCTGCGTTAAATCCTTGAAGGGCCTAGGAAGAGGGGGAAGGGCTGAATTCTCAGGAAGGGATATGATGAACGTGTACAGTGAAAAGAGAACGGATGCTTCTTGAGAAGCAACGTGCCAAATGCTTTATCGTATCTGTCATCTCCTTCATTCCTACTTGATAGATGAAGAAATTGAGGTTATGAAGGTGAAGCAAATTACCTAGGGCCACATAATAATAAGTGGGGGTCTTGACCCCAAATCTGTGTAACTCAGAAACCAATATTCTTCCCACTTCTAGGCTTCACGGCAGAGCAGGGGCAAGGAAGACAGGAAGCAAGGAGAGGAGGCAAGGGATTGGTGAGAAAAGAGAGGGAGGAGGCTGGCAGCAGAATTAGCAGACACCATCACTGGAGCTGATTCCTGCTGGGGAATTTAACAAGGAGAAAAGCTTTCCTACGAGCAGACACTGCTGGGAACATTCTGGGAAAGCCTGGACATATTAGGGCTGCTAATCCAGCGTGCCCATGACTGGCCTGAATCCCTTCCTACAGGAAAACATGTTCCTGTGAAAATGCCGAGTGCTAACAGGGCATCACAGCCTGGCTGACCACCAGTGTACCCAGAGCCTGATTAGCTGAGAGCATCAGGGCTGCCGGCCAATTGCACCAAATTAAGCATTCCGAATTTGAAGTTCTCCAGCACTGGGCTTCGTGCTGGTTCCTGATGCATGAGGCAGCATTTTGAGTAATAATTAATTAGAAGGGAAAGCAGAATAAGCAAGCTTATTACTTTGCTTGCTTATGGAATTAGTGTAATTCTGCCTTTCACTTCGTTTTACTTTCATTCAGGGTAGACCAACCAGGTGAGAGATTGGAGGGGAAACCGCAGGGAGTGTTCAGCCACCCTGTGCCCCCTTCAGCTCACCCCTGCTTCCAGGCACACCACACCCCCTGAAACTAACCCAGGCCAAAGAGAGACCTGCCAACTCCACCTTGTCACCTCTGCCATTAGACCACCAGGACTGGCACCAATCAGCCAGCTCACAGAGTATTTCCAGTTGTCTGTTCTGAAACTAATGAATTATTTGTTAAACAGGTGGGCCTGTCTTCGTCAGACGGGCCTAACCCCTCATACGGGTGTTTTGTTTTGTTTTTTTAAATCACCGATTAGCCCATACACCAAAAAAACCAAGCCGGTGCACCAGGCAGTATCATCTGGCGATAAGCAACCAACACCTCCTCCAAATGCTAACAAACCCCCAGGCGGAGCTGCCCACCTCTACAGAGAGCTGGAAATTAATTTTATCCCTAGAGGATTACACCTGTCAACAAACAGAAGAAAATTAAAAGGAAAAAAAAAACAAAAACCAGCCCGAGTTTTGCCTCAGACATCTCTGGCAGTGACTTGTACATAGGCTTCCCCTCTACTGGCCCCCAACCTCTCAGCATCTGGGCAGGTCTCAGGTCACCTCCTAAGGGCCAATCAGGAGCCAAGTTGTACTCGGTGTCCCCTAGGGGCCCCCACGTCCGTTTTGGCCATGCATGACGAGTAGCCTGTGCCTGCAGTCCATCTGAGCCGCCCGCGTGGAGTTCTGGGCAGCCAGTCCTGCGGCCACAGGCCCCGCCACCTACCTCGTTGATGAAAGAGTGCGCTCCCTGTGGGCTGAGCAGCAGAATGGCACGGCGCAGCGTGTCCCGGTAGCGGTTCAGCTCCTCCGTCTTCATCGTGGTGAAGAGGCTGGTGAACACGTGGCTGATGTTCTTGTCCACCTTTTGTAAAGAGACGTCAAGGCCCAGCCGCGAGGCCTGGTCCAGAAAGCTCTGGAGCCCACGGATATCTGAGCAGTGGGAGAAGAGGAGGAGAGAACCATCTTTAAGGGGAAGAGGGCAGTGGAGGGTGGAACGCCAACACCCCCCACCCAGTACAGGCCACCACCCAAAGCCAGGGCTCAAGTCTAGCTCAGTGGTCCACTGAATGGAGGCTGGAAGACACTGACTTAGTCCCAACTGCCCTCACCAGCACCCAGCCGCGGGTGTCTCCCACTGTGGGGAGTGCTGTCTGCCACTCGGCAGGTCCTATGGCCAGACGGTAGCCTCATGATGAGCTCCCTTTCTCTCTCTCTTGTTTTCACCTGAAGGCAGTGAAAGTTCTGGCAGTTCTAGCCTCATGGCCACACGTGCTGGTGGTCCCTGGCCACTTCCTCCACTGCCTCTGGCCGAGGCTCTTTGCCCCTCCGCGGCTGCGTAAGGCCACTGACTGCCCCGCCTGCAGCAGGCCCAGCCTCGGCCTGTCCTGTGACTGACAGCCTATGGCCTCACACCCCGCCCTGAGTCCTGGGATCCCGTCTTGTTCCCAGGACCTGATTTTCCTGGATGAAACACTCCTTCTCTCTTCTCTTTCCAGCCAGGTAACTCACCCTAAGTCCAGCCAGAATGTCACACCCTGACTAGTTCAGGAGTGAGCAGATGGTCCAAGACAATGCACTGAGTGCCATCCCAGCACCTGGGAGACAGGCCTGCTCCTTCCCCCGTAGTCGCCAAGAGGACAGGCTGCAAGCCCAGGGCAGGAGAGGAGCAGGGGAAGCTGGAATCAATTGCCAGGGGACGGGTGTCCAGAAGGAGCCTGGAGCCCAATCATATCGCATATTAGTATAAACCTAGCGTTGTGAGGGCTAAGGGTGCTACATACATTTTTTAACCAGAGCCCAAATCTCTCAGCAGCAGCCCTCCATAAGCCATCTGGCTTCCCCAAAGGGAGACCTGCCCAAGAATGGAGCCAACAATGAGGCAAGCAGTTCCCAGCATAAGACCTGATCCTGAGGATGTTATGTAAGCCTCTGAGTCCATCTATGTCTGAAGCCTGTTTCTCCTGGATTTTTCAGTTCCATGAGCCAAAGAATACTCTTTCTTACTAAGCCAAGTCGAGTTGGATTTCAGTCACTTGCAACCCAAAGTCTCACCCATAATCACTTTCTCATAGCTTGGGATGTTTCCTTCATCTGGCCCATATCTGCATTCACGCTCCCAAAAGCAAGCCCCACGCCTGAGCCACTCCCTCTCAGGAATACTCTGGGCCTGCCCGGCTCACACAAGCTGCATTCTCCCAGTGCCTGGGATACCCAGGGGCTGCCACAGGCACGCCCTAGCCCAAGAATCAAATTCAAAGTAAACAGTGTTAATTCAACCTGATGTTTTTCCCAACCAGGTCCTCTCCCAAACTTCCACTTCATGCCCATTCCACAAACTTCCAGAGTTCCACATGTGCCAGGCTCCGTGCGAGCTGCTGCATGGTCCCTGGGCGGGGAGGACAGGCTCACGAATAAATATAGTCCCAGCTGATCGTGAAAAGAGTGGTGATGGAGAAACAAACACAGTGCCAGGGAGGAGAGCAGGATTCCATGGTGGTCATTATTGGAGAGCTGGGGGGGCTCTGTGCAGGGGGTCCCTATGCCCGACCAAAAGGGGAAGCCCTGGAATAGGGTCTAAGTACCTGCCATGGACTCACACACTTAGCATTTACTATCATTCCTTAAACACTCAGGCAAATAACCCATGCACTTTGTGCCTCGTTTTGGTCATCTGTAAACTGGGGACAAAAGTCACTGACTACCATTTTCTTAGGACTGTGAGGACCCACAATGCTTAAAGATACCACCTGCTTGTGTCTTAGGGGCCTGTGCCTGGGAAGCACAGAGAGCCCACCTCCATATGGCCCGTGGGGAGGGCACAGCAGTGCCCAAATGAGAGCCCACCTAGAAATGGCAAATGCATGACTGATATTCAAGCCAGTGGAACCTGTGTTTGAGTCCAGCCATGACCTCAGCCAATTGTGTCCATCAGCAGTCTGGCCCTTGGATCACAGATAGGTGCCCAGAGCTACTTGCCTTGCAAAGCACGTGGACCTCGGTGCTGCTCTCCCCACCAAGGCAGGCAGAAAGAAGATGCCAGATAGCAGAATGGGTCCTCTTCACCTAGGGCTGCCAACTGAGGAAAGGTGACCGAGAGAGGACCACACAATGCCTTACGCCTGTCCCAGCACCGAGAGCTCCCAACACACAGGTCCCAGGCTGTCAACACCCCTCCGATTCCCAGAGAGGCCGAGCAGTCCCCGTCAGCCTGTTTGGCCCCTGGAGAGCTGCAGCCCCAAAGCCTCTCAAAAGAAACGTTTGAAGAGGTTCTTTGGCGCTTCTTCACCAATCAGGGAATGGCAGGGCAAACCTGCAGAGATGCCTCAAGGAGCAGAAGTGCAACAGGGGGAGGGGACCCCCAACTAGAAAACTTCAGGGCTGGTGTCAAGCCCAGCCCCTCCCGCTCCTGAGCACAGCACAACTCACACCTGCCAATTCTGAGTTTGAACATCCCAGCACTGAGCAGACACCAATGCCCAAACCAGCTCCTGCACTGAGCAGGCAACAGCTGTCCAGCTGTGCGCAGGCCGGTTTCACCCTCGATCTAGGCTGACCAATACAGCAGCCACGAGCCACATGGGGCTATTCAAACGTAAACTTAAATTCATTAAAATTACATAAAATCACACTTTCAGTTCTTCAGTCACACTAGCCGCATGTCAAACACTCAGTAGCCATGCAGGGCTGGCGGCTACCGTGTTAGACAGCACGGATGTAGGTCACACATGATGGATCATCACAGAAAGTTCTCCTGCATGGTACTACCTGTGAAACTGTCTAACCAGCACGGTGTAAATGATGTCCCCACGTATGGGTGGTTGGCTGCATTCAAGCCCCCTAGTAATGGCCTCCCTCTTTCTATGCCTCCTCATCTGTCACTTTGAAGACCCTTCCAGCTCCCACTGTGAGTTCAGCCACACAAGCTGCTTTGTCCCACGAGACAGTTATAACTTAGCCTAAGCAGAGGTCTGAATAAATGTTCACACATTTCTGTCTCTGCGCTTGGGCCCTGCCACCACCACGAGCATACCACTGGACTAGCCTGCTGGCAACCTATGGGTACACATTACGAAAAATCAGGTCGGCCCCTGGCAGCCACCCCCGGCCACATGCCAGCTGAATACAGATGCCCAAGTGAGTCCAGAGAAGAACTGCCCAACGGATCTACAGATTCATAAAGAATAATAAATGACGATTGTTCCAAGCCACTGAGTTGTGGATGGTTTGTTTCTAAGCAGTACCTAACTGATAGACCAAGTTCATCAGATGCATCATACATTTCCCATGCCGCTGGCCAGATGGGGCTGAGTGGGAGCCAGTCAGGGCAAACACTGGGGGCTTCTGCACTCTGTCCCTTAGGCTGGACACCAACAATCCTCACTCCCCATGACCCGGGCTCTGACCTACACCTGAGCACAGGGGACAGGACAGTGAGAGCCTCCTGGGACACACAGGAAGGTGGCTAGTAGGGTACTAGCCTCTACTAGCTAGTAGCTCTACTAGCTCCCGCTGCTCTTCCAGCGCCTTCCAAGACCATTTCGAGTCTTTACAGTGGCAGAGACTGGCCATGTCTGTCTAGGAGTGCTTTCTGCACATTTAAATGAGCATGTGCTCAGGTAGGGCTCTGGCACTTATCTGTGCGCGCCCGTGGGCCCACAAGTCTGGTAGGGTTCCAGGGACCTCACGCGTCACACCAGCATGGCTGGTCCCCTCAGGCTGGGGGAGAAGTCCCCTCAGTCCCTTCCTGTGGACCCCCAGCCCAAAACCATCTCAACCCAAAGGGCTATTTCATTTCCTAGGGGATAGGAGGTGCCGCGGTGGGGAGGGGGTAACAATTGTCTCGGGACCCACATGGAGAACACAAGCAAGCCCTCAGAGCTCCTGCACGTCCTCGGCTGCTGCACTTATACCTTCTTTGGGCAGCCCCTGACGGAGCCATCAGAGAAAGTTTAAGCTTCCTGTCAGCACTGGATCCTCACAGCTAGAAAAAGTGATGCAGGCTAAAAGCAGCACTCCTGAGGGATCACTGCCCCTGGCTACAATGGCCTGCCCGCACCTGGCTGAAAAGGTCCGCTCACAGCCTCTGAAGCCCTTATTCAGCTGCACTTAGGGAAGGCCAGGGTCAGAATAACAGTTGAGAGCATCATGGCACAAATAACTTTGTAAACCTCCAGGCCATTCCCCAGGAATGGGGCCAAGGAAGCCTGCTGCTCCAACAAAAGTCCTTTTTTTCTTATAGGAGACTGAGTTTGCAAGGCCACCCTACCCTCTCCTCCAAGAAAGCCAGCTATCCACTGCTGTCCCCCAGGAAGGAAGAACCCTCCAGGAAGGTAGATTAGGGACAGAGCTGGGGCTGCTCCCATAGGCTGCAGAGTGGGCACCCCAGTAGCCACCTTGGCCCCCACGGAGTTGTGGACTTCGGCCCAGGGCCTCCCCTGTGCAGACTGGCCGGCCCAGTCTACCATGCTGGTGCAGCTCTCCAACCAGACCCAGCTCCACTGGGGAGGGAACTGATGGAGCCACACCGGGCCCCATTCCAGGAAAGGCGGGAGAAGGCAAAGGGCCCATGGCTTTCTGAGGCAGTGAGGGGAGGCAAGGAGCACGGAAAAGAGCATCAGTCACTCACAGGAATAGGGAGTGGCATCCTGCTCCCCAGGAAAGGAGGCAGCTCAGAGGACACAGGCAGGTGCATTCCTGTGACCACCCACACCACGCTGTGCCACAGCTCCTGCCAAAGGACAGGAGAGCCTCCTCTCTTTGTCCTTCATGCATCTCCAGAGCACCTAGCCTGTACCCACCCATCAATGAAGCCCTCTCCTCCCTTGGCTGCCAGACACTATGTGCTCCTTCTGCTCCCACCTACTTCCAAATCCCCTCCCCTCACACACTCCTGGTCACATTCCCAGCTAATCCCAGGGGTCCTTCCTGCCGCCCATTCCATCAGTCAGGCTCAGAACAACTGGCCAGGGGCTCCTCCAACATCACTCGAGCCCCTCGCCATGATCCCTTCCCAGGTTCTGGCACCATCAACTCCTCGCTGGGCCTTCTGCACCAGCCTCCTACCAGGGCCCCCTGACCCCGGGGTCCACCTCTCCCATGCATTCAGCCAAGATGCTTTCTCAGTTCATATCTGCTCATATATAGCCCTCCTCTAAAACCTTCCATGAAGAACACAAGTTTATTTTAAAATTGCCAAGAAATTAATATCCTCAAAGGCATCCATCAATCACAAACAAGCCTTCTAGAGACCTTATTATTGTACGTAAATAAACTCCACACATCTTAGCCTGGTATGTAAGAGATGCTCTGATCCCAGTAGCTTCTTCTGTTTGTGTTTTTGTGTCGCCTCACCTACTTCCATCACCACCACAAACCACACACCCAAACTCCAGAAAAAGACACTCTTTGCCCTTCCCTGGGCATTACACACACACTCACACACACACACACACACACACACACACACACACACACACAACCCCACATGCATAGTCTCCACTGGATGCTCCCAATTTGAAATTTCCAGAGCCCCACCTCTCCATCTAGACGCAGCTGAAATCACACCTCTCCTCAGAAGCTATCCCTGAGCCGGAGTCAGAATCCATGCCTCCTCGAGCTTCATAACTCGAGGACCTGAGAAGCAGGAACTAAGTCTCTCTGATTTCTCCACCCACCGTCCCCCCCAAGGCCTAGCGCAGAGTCAGGGGCAGTAAAAGTTTGTGGAATCAGACTGAACCAAAGTAAGAACCAGCCTGAAAGCACAGTGTAACTCCAGCAACCACACCACGGTCACATATCCGATGGTGGCAAAGCCCTACTGCAAGGAATTGGAATTGGGCAAAAGTTTTTTTCCAAAATCTAAGGTCATACCTGTGACTTTCCCACTGCTCCTTCTGAAAAAAAAATCAGATAGTCAGTCGCTGGGTATTTAAAATACAGTCTTTCGGAAAAGTAACTGAAACGAAAGAACACATTTCAAATTGCTTCCTCTACTATTTTCCATTTCCATACCAGGTCCCAGACCGAAAAGTACTTACGAAGATTTTAGGCTCTGTCATACGCATACACTATGTATGTATGAAATCTGCCGCCTCACACCCAGTCGGAGCTCACGGTTACAAGTGTTTGGGAATTATTGGCTAATTTTCCAAAATCTGGGACACAACTTGGATGCAATCGACTTTTTGGAAATTTCTCTTATCTCCCAAAGAGTTGCTTTGTTTTTCCTCCCAGATGTTTACCCAAATTCCAGTTCATTCCCAAGAACTCTGCCTAGGCTCCCCTCTTCCTTTATTGCCCACTCCCCTCCCCACCACTAACTCAAAATGCCACCATGTTTGCCACAAGCACAGAACAGCTACAGAAACGGTATGTGATGGTGGCTGGGTCTGCAGGTGAGGAAGCTGCCAATCGTTTCCAAGAACAGAGATCGCAAAAGAGATCTCTGTGGTTCCAGTCAAAAGTAATACCCTTCCCTCTGCTCAGAACCCATTTGGTGCCTCACCTGCCAACCTGGGCTGCTCAGCTCTGCCTCTCCCTTCCTCTCTTTATCCCTTCCTGCCTTCCATCCTTTTTTCCTTCCATCCTCTGATATTTCCGATATTTCCAGAGCACTGTTCTGGGCCAGGCCCTAGGCTGCGCACAGGGCAGCAGAATTTTAACACTTCATAGCCCTGTCCTCAAGGAGCTCAGGACTAGTGGTAAGACTGAGCCTGGAGCAGAGAGAGGCTCCCCTCTGCCGTTTACTGAGATCTCGTATGTGCCAGAATGTGTTCCGTTTACAGGCTGCATTTCACAGATGAATTAATTCGTTGCAGTCAATCCACACAGGTGCGATAAGGGACATCTCTATGGGAGGCAGGTGGGCACAAGGAAGTCCTACCAGAGTTCAGTGAACAGAGGAGCAGAGATGGGCAGGAGTGGCACATCCAGCAGGCTCGCAGTAAAACAGGTAGCAGGCCTGTCCGTTGTGGGGTGACAAGGTCACCCAGAGCAAACGCCCACAGGGCCCAGGCAGGGGCTGGCTTCAGGTAATTGGGAAGACCCTCAGGTGGTACCCTACCTTCCTTGGGGGCACCGTGCCACCACTCTATGTCATTTTGCTGAGCGTCCATCTGGGAGGGAGGCTTTCCCTGGCCTAGTCACTGGACAACAGTCATGGCCAACCTGGCCTTGGGACTTCCAGAAGGACATTGCATCTCTAATCCCTCCAAAATCCCTGCTCTCTGTATTAACCACATCTTTCATTTTCTGTGTTCTGATGCTTTGACATCTGGGGCCTTGTCCCTGCAGAGTTAGCCAACTCCTAAAGAGAGTAAACAATTCACCATAGAGCACCTCTTTCATACCCGAACCAACCACTCTAGAGTCCACACCCAATCAATCTCCTCTATCAGCTCCTCTATCACACTTTGGGCCACTATTCACCTGCTCTAATCTCCCCAGAGCCAAGTACCAGATGACTTAGGAGACCCCTATGCCCCAGAGAGCACTGAAATGATTCAAACTGGCCAATCCTAAACCTGTTTAATCTGCCTCGCCCATCCTTTGCAGCAGAAAGCACAGTAGAGGCTCTTGCCCATAGTTTCCCTCTCTCTCTGCCTGCTGACCAACCCTGGGGCTTCCCCAGATGGTCCCCATGGTGTGTTGCTCCCCATCCTCCTGGGAACTGTAACAAACTACTTTTTCAGTGGCAGTCCTCTTCTGATCTGCTCGCCTTGCGGATCAGAATACCTGAGTAATAATAAATCACCCTCCCCTGTGGTGACCTGGGATGCAGCTTAGGGAGGGGCACACAGCAGCTCCACTGGCCACATGCCCCCGGGAGCACAGAGTAAGCGCAGGCCTGGGTTTGAATCCCACCCCCAACAGCCGATGACCTTGGGTCCTTGAGGGTCCAAGAGAACCTTGGGACCTCTCTGAGTCCATTTCTTCATCTGCAAAATAGAGCTAACCCCAGCTTCCTCGTGGGAGCGCTGCGATCCTGCAGAAAGGGATTCTATCAGCACTACTATACATCGCTCCTGGCACTGTACAAAACACATTCAGTGGCTGTCAGCACCCTTCCAGCATTCTCATCAGCACTGAGAACACTCCCAAAAGGGTTCCCAATGAACAAATCATCCCGCTTGTTCTAGAGGCTCATCCAGAAGGGAGGTGCCATCCTGACAATCGGATGACACAGTAGAAGACTAAAAAGGTCAGTTCTCCCTTTAGTGATAATGGAAATTCCAAAATTGTAAAGTGACCAAAGGGGAAGGTGTGTCATTGAAAACTCTCTGAGAAAGAGAACAAATTTCTGCCCATAATAGGGGCCCATAATATCCAGGAGGCATCTGCTCCAACAGGTTTCAGAACCAGCCAGGAAAGCATATGAGAGCAGATTTCAGGAAGGGAATGGGTTGTCTGGATAATTCCTCGTGAGCACGTCTGCACACATGGTATGTGCACACACGTGTCATTTCAGACACGGGGGTGATCCCTACCCACACCCCCTTCCTGGAGCCCTGGAAATGGAGGGTACCACCTGATCATAACGCGTTCATTTCTCGCCAAGCTTCGTTCCTTTCGATTTAAAAAACAAACAGAAGGGAAAAATACGTTAAATAATCAGGCTGGAAGATCGAGATTAAAAACAATTTAAAATAAACGTCTACTCTGGCACTTTGGAAAAAACATACCACGCTGCATTAAGTGCTTTGAATTAAGTAAATTACACCAAGTAACTAATTTACATAATGATCAAAATTTGCATTTTACACATGGTATGATGAAAATGGGTTTATAAAATAATTCTTCACCAACTTCTCTTCCAAGTTGGACTCCAGCATTTGGATAAAGTTCTGCAGTGTTGATCTGCTACTGTCTTTCATGTTTCAAATCTCTGGCTCCTTCAATATATCTTTTTTAATCTGGCAAGTCCCTCATTCCCATTGTAATAAACAGTCCCTTTGATTTGCAATTCCCTTCAGTCAACTGAGTGAGATCATTTTCTTATAGAATCCGTAATATGCTAATGATTCTTAGGATTTTCACAAATAAAGTTTGATATTCCTGTCACCTTTCACTTCGTAGGTATTTGGTATTGATTTTAGCAGTTGTTCTTCCAAGATTGTAGGGTTGGTTTGCAAAGTCCTGCAGCTCTTGATGCCATCTTTTCACATGAGGACTCAGAATGGCCTGTTTCTTAACAGGAGTCTCTCCTGTGCCAACAGGCCCCTCAGGGATGAAGCAAGACCCCACTGGCCTTGCCCGCAGAAGACTGGCCTCCAGCCCCAAGAGGCCACTCTGTGCCTTCAGGTCCTTGGGGCCCAGCAGGCAAGCCCGGAGCTGCCGGGTACGGGTACGTACATGCTTCGTTTCTTTTCTGCTTCTCCAGAGCCTGTGGGGAAGGGATAACCATCCCATTTCACAGTTGGGTAAACCGAAGCCCAGGAGGTTGGGTACCTCCATCAGTACACACAGCTGACAAGAGGAATGACCCACAGTCATGCTTTAAGAAAGTTCTGTTTATTTTCCTGGATTTCTCTGTAATTTAAGTAAGAGCCGGAAGCAAATCTAGAAAAGTGATTTCCCAGTGCTTACCCAAAACAGCCACATCTGAATTTCCAAGAGGGCTCCAAAGCCAATGACTTTGACTTTTGTTAAAGCCACAGACAAATGACCTCCCGCCCGTGGCAGGACAGGACGTATGTCACAGATGGTAAGGTTAATAGAACCGTCATAATAGCACTTGCTTATTAAGGTCTCACTGTGGGAGCAGTATGCCAAGCATCTTGCATGTATTGCCTCATTTAGTTCCCAGGATACCCTGACCTATGGCCCGAAGTCATCCAGCTAGTTAGAGGCAGGACTGGGGTTCAAACCCAGGCCGCTGATGCCAGAGTCAGAGCTCTTTACCCATATTCGCCAACCAGCCAGAGGCACCTGGGGAGGGATGGGAAGTAGGCAGTTCAGCTCCCCCAGTTGTGTGCAAATGCTGAGGCTCATCTGAACCTAAAGCACCAGTAGGGAATTGCCAGCTTATGCCCATTTCACAGATAAGTCTGGGCTCAGAACAGAGCTGGGATTCAATCCCAGGTCCATCTACTCCCAGAGCCTCTGCTCTTGGTGCCACATCAGATACGAGACTCATGGTGGTGCCAGGGAAGCCCCCTGCCCCAGCCCAGAGTGGCCAAGCCAGGCACAGAGAGCTGCAGAGAGGCCACGGAGCATGCCGGTCAAGGCTGGAGTCTAGCTCTTAAGAATCTCAAGAAGATGAAAATGTGGTGCCTGCCATTACCAGCTGTTAATTTGCAATCAGTATTAATAACTGACATTACAAGTGAAATGTGGCATCTTCATTAATTCTGTAAATAATCGCTCTGAGAAAAAGCCGATGCTTCTGGAAACAGCAGCCTCGACTGAACACCACATCTGCAAACCTGCACGGGGGACACCTGGTGACACCACCTGCAGACCCCACTCTTCGATCGCCCTGGGACTAGCAGCAGCCTCCCAGCTCCTCAGTGACAAGGATATGGACTTGGCCCCACGAACAACCCTCACTCAGGCTTTGTCCAAGCACACGTCCGGTACCCATACTGGGCCACCCCCACTGTGGAGGCTAGAAAGACGGATCAGAATCTGATGGATCAGACAAGGAGCTCAATGGAAAGACAAGCAAACAATGCTCACTGATGTGCCAGGACCCAAGGGAAGTGCATGGGAAAGAGTACGTTTGCCCAGGCGCTGTCTGCAGGAGGAAAGGTCTCCAGAGAGCTCAGAGCTCAGCACAGGAGCCGGGAACCACGGGGAGCTCAGCGCAGGAGCCAGGGCCTGCGGAATAAGGTGAACTTCTCTGGGTAGACGAGAGGGAAAAGTACTGCAGGCCACAAGGATGTCGGGATCAAAGGCCTCCTGGAATCCAGTGGCCCACGTAGGGGACCCAGTGATGGCTCTGTCTGGCCATGAGGGACATGGAGCCTGGTATGCCCCCAGAAAAATGGCCACGGTGGCATTCCTAGGACTGGCTAGAAAGCAGCAGGACAGAAGGCAGGGCATCAGCGTGGCCTGTGGGTCAGCAAGACCAGGGCCTGTGGCCTCAGCTTCTCCTGCCCACTCCAAGTCAAGCCTCTGAGGCAGAGGAAGGACCAAGGGGCAACAAAGTCAGAGGCACCCTGCAGCCCCAAGGTGTGCCTGAGTGTCCCCACAGTCGGAGCCAGGCAGCCTGATACCAGGACATGGGCTCATCCATGGTGCCATCTGTGGCCTGCGCATGCCTCCTCGCTCTCTGTGTGTCAGTGGCTGACTGTGAAATGGGCAGTGTGAGGCCTCCGATGTGGCAGGACCACGGTAAGAGGCAAATGGGATGGTGAACACAGCACCTAGGACAGAGTCCAGGCGTGGGACGGGCTGGGAACGACGGCCGCCTCTCGGTGACACCACCACCTCCACCACCCCCGCCCCCTCCTGCTCCTCACCTTCCCTGGCAGAGCAAGCCTCCGTCTGCACAGCTATGCCGACCTCATGACAGATGTTCTCTTACTTGTATATTTAATTTACATAATTACTCTTTGATATTTACTTGGGTTAATTTGTTTCCTCTGGAACTTGCCTTTGAAGAGCCAGGAGTGAAGCATGGCGAGGGGCCCAAGGGTGCCACCACCCTTCCCTGGGGGCCTCCAAATGTCACCTTTGTAGAACCTGGCCTTGCCCAAGCCTGGGGACCATGCACATAGTCTCACACCTCCCTGTGCAAGATGGGTGCCAGGTGGGGTGGATGGCTGTCCAAGAAGATTTCACAGTAGAGAAGGAGAGACATGTAAACACCACCCCGGCAACACCTCTCTGTGCCAGCAGGAGACGGAAGTGTGGGCAGTACCAGGCAAAAGGAGGGCAGGAGTCCTCTGCTCAGGGAAGGGGCCGAGCTGGGCATCGGGCTGAGCTGCAGTCAGGGGTCAGTGGGTGTGCTGATGGCATTGCCAGGGCCCTCTTTGATGCCGCAGAGAGTGGGGTCCCAGGGATGTGGTGCAAACGAGGCTGGGGCCCAAGGCAGGGCAGACCACAGAGAGCAGTGTGATTACACCCTGGGGTGGAAGAAGAATTTGGTTTTTAAAATGCACTTGATAGTTCTGTAAGGAGGGATGTGGCCTAGAGGGCAAAGATCTGGAAGCCTTCAGAAGCCAAGGCCACTGCCGAGGCAGCAGCATGAATGCAGGTGGGACACTGGGATGGAGAGGAGGCTTTTGACTACAGACAAGGAAAGAAAGGAAGGAGTACAGGATGATGCCACCAGGTTCTGCCTGCCAGGGCTGGTGGAGGGAGAACCAACGACGAGGGACAGAAACATAGGAGGGCAAAGGGTGGGGACTCGCCTGGATAGACAGCCACCCAGCTCCAGGCGTGTGCTAGATGTACAGGAATGCCGCCCCGTCTTCACCTTGCACACACACTCACACACACGCTCACACTCACACGTGGCAGGCTCATGTTCACCCTCTCACATTCATGCCCACATTCACACACTCACGTTCACTCACACCTTCACACACACACTCACACACACGCTCACACTCACTTGCACACTCGCAGTCAGACTCACTCACACTCGTGCTCACACAGAGGTGTGCTGGAACTGGCCTGAACCACATCATGAGAGCCAACTCTTAAATTTTCAGGAATTTTGCGAGCCAGTTATTAAACACCGCCACTATAAATTAAATTACATAAAGTCATAATTAAATTATATTACAAATAAAATTGATACGTACACAAAGCTAATCATTTCCTAATTATTTTGCTTCATTTGAGCATTATCTACGCTCAAGAAGCTATTACTATCTATCATCTCTGAAGCGCCACACAATGGCACACAGTCCCTTCCCAGCCCTGTGTCCAGTGACATCACGATACTCAGAGCAGCCATGTTGGGAGTATTTTCACCCCAGAAGTCAGCAAACTGGAAATCGTGACTTTCTGTTTTCTTGGAGAGCGGTTGTTAAACATTTACTAGCATGCCCTGCTCACAACGCTCACACACATTCACACCTCACACTCACATGCATGAGTGCAAACACACCTGCACTCACACTTACCCATTCACACATATCCTCACACCCAGCATATACTTATACAGTGGCAACCAACCCACATGCACACTCACACACACACATTCACATGCACAATGCACTCTCACGCTCACACAGGCACCAGCATTTCGTCTGCCCTATCATCACGCAGCTGGTCAGACTCCACACCTACCGCGGGAAGAAAAGAGGCTGCTCCGAGGCTAAAGGAACTGTACTTCCCGCTCGGCCTGGCTTCCCCCACCTCCCCCTGGCCTAGGGACCTAACTTCCCCAGAAGGTGTCCACGCTGCAGCCTCTCCGTGCGGCCTCGGCACCTCACTCTGGTAACTGAAAGCAAGACTACGGCAGAGATGGGTCATAATCAGAGCTGCTCAGCAGAGGCTGGGCACTCTGCAAAGATGGGGTGACACAGCCCGATGCCCCGACCAGGCAGCCAGGCCATTCTGGGAGCAAACACAGTGGGCAAGGGCCTCTGTGGCCCCACACAGTTTTCAAAATGTGCTAAGTCCCAAAATTAAACCACATCTATATTAATTAAGAGCCAGGATGTGCAGACCTAATAGGCCTGCCAGCCCATCCATCACAAGCTAGTTAACTCCCGCCAGAACTTCTTGGGCCAGATTACAAAAGGGATTCAGGGTGGGGGCCAGGGAGACAGCATATTATCCTGAAATATAATTTGAACTTTCTTTCCAAAATACATCCTCAAGCGGATCCATCATATGCCCGCCCCCGCCCAGGCCTGCCCCAAGCAAGGGCTGGACAGTGGGGTCATCCATCACCAGCCAGCAGAAGACGCTGGCAATGCCGGGGCTGCTCCAGGCCTGGGAAAAGAATGGGGACAACTGGGCTTTAGCATGGCATGATCAACGCCAGTGGGACGCGGCCACAGGGGCCCACACCGACCCTGCTCCCCCTCCTGGCCAGCAGCACGGGGCCAGAGGAGGAGGGGAGCACAGCCCCAGCCATGTAGCACCTGTGTGTGCTGTTCCCCATGTTTTCATTCGTGGACCCCGTACAGCAAGCCTGTGAAGCAGTATTAGCATTCCTGGTTTACAGAGGAGAAAACTGGAGCCCCAAGAGCACCAGGCACTCAAGTAACAGAGCCGGCCCAGGCAAACCCAGCGCCACCCCACCCTGCTGCCTCCAGAAGAGTGAACACAGGGAACACGGAACCCCAGTGACGGCAGCCGTGCCTGATCTGCAGGAGGGCCCCGACTCCTGTCTGACTCTGGGCTGGCCTGAGTATCCCAGGGGGTCATCCCAGCAGTGGCAGGTGTCTCTGGCCAGTGGTCCAGGATCCTGAGTGTCTCACTCACCACTGCGTATCCTGAGCTCCAAGCACAGAGCCTGGCACCTAAGAGCAGCTCAATAAAGCCACATGGGGAAGATGTGTGAATTAACTGATGAAAGACGATTCTCCACCCAGGGGTGGAAGCTCAGGTCCAAAAATACCCTCGCGGGTTGTCGCAGAAGCCTATGCTAGGGCTGGGTCCTCTCCAGGGGCAGCGACCGTGAAGGATGTCCTGGCAGTGTATCTTATCTACTCATTCCAGCAACCTCAGGAGGGCAGTTCTATAATTATCCCCATTTCACAAATGGCAAAACTGAGACTCAAGAAAGGTAAGTGCTACAGCCATGAATCCAAAGCCCCTGCCCTTATGGGGACATGTCTGCCACACAGAAGCCCCTCATTATTATTAGCCCCCATTTGCCTTCCAGGAAAACCAATACTCAAAACCCCCCTCTGCCCAGTCCTCCCAGGCCGCAGCATGGACTGTACAGGGAGCTGAGGACGGGCAAGTGCCCTGCAGTGGCCCAGGGCCTGAGCCGCCCCAGCCTGCACCTGATACCCCCGCTGGACAGTGGGGCCGCCAGCCGTTCCCCATAGCAGCGGTCGTGCAGCCTCTGCTCAGGGCTCCCCAGGGAGCCTTTCAGAGCCCACACCTGCCTTTTTCACCAACTTCGCAAGAGCAATTGGAGATGCAGATTCAGACTCTGAGTCAGTTTTCATCACGATCAGAGTGATTTCCAGTTTAGAAGGAAATGAGCACCCCAGAAAGCATTTAGAATTAATCCTACCATTCTGGAAGAGCAATAAAACTCTGTTAGGGATGAAATATTTGCAGTTCATCGCAAGCCCTGTCAGTGGGAGGGGAGATCCATTGTCTGCCGGTGGCATGGGTTCCGGAGCAGTCGGAGGTGTCAAAACTCTGGCTCCCCCTTTTCATCCCCACTCCCCTGCCCTCTTCCTCTGACTACACACATCAAGATAAGCGAGGAACAGGTTAACAGTCCGAACGAAGGGCTGTCCTGTGGGTGGAAGGACTGAAATGCACGGGGATGAGAGTCAGGAATCTCCAAGGAAACAAGTCTGTGTGACTCTCCCGCCCAGGAAGGTCTGAGGAGGCCCGACTGCAGGTCTGGGAGGATGGGAAGGCAGAGGAACACGGAGGGAATGGGAATGGATGGTGCAAGGTGTTCAGGGCAACCAAGGCTGCTGATGGGTAGGACTCAGCCGCGCAGACACCTGGGTCCACCCAGGGCTCTGACCTCATGCTCCTGGAAGCCAAGAGGTCAGGACCCAGAGAATGCCATGTACATGCTGGCCTCCGAACTCCTTTACAGAGGCAGAATCATGGTTTCAGAGGCCAGGACCAGCATGGGTCTCAGAAGGAAAGGGAGAGAGGGGCTCGTAGGTGATATTATTGCCACACCTGTAGCCATGGCCGGAGGGCCTGCCTGGAGAGGGGAGCCTCCATTTTGCCAGGAGTCAGGAGTCAGCACCCCATTCTCTCCAGGGTCCTAACCAGCCTCTTCTCGCCCGTAGGTGACATCATCCAGTCCTGTGGCTTCAAATATCATCCGTATCTGACTTAAATCGCTACCCTGGACTCTGCCAGGATCTCCAGACTCATCTGTCCACTTGGAAACAGGTATTTCAAACTTAACCCAGCCAAAACGGAACTCTCCATTCTCAGTCCTCATCCCAATAAACAGCATCACCAGTTGCTCAGGCCAAAAACCTGGGAATCTCCCTGGAGACCTCCCTCTTCCACACTCCTCACAAGATACTTCAAACCCAAACTCTCCTCTCCATTACCGCTGCTGCTTCCCTGGTCCATGCCACCCCCATCTCTCCCAGGGATATTCTGACAGCCTCACATGTGGCCTCCCTGTCTACCCGGCCCCACCCTCCTGCCGTCTGTCCACCATACAACAGAGACACTGATTTTTTAGTGCAAGAAGCAGTGGCCTCAGATATGCTTAGAACAATACCCCAAGTCCTCACTCAGGACCTAAGAGGCTCTGCAGGACATAGCCCCTGACTTGTTCTTCAACCCAATTTCTGTATCTCCCTCCTTCTCCACCCTCCAGCCACACAGCCCTCCTTTCTCCTTTTTGAGCACTCCAAGCTCACTGCCACCTCAGAGGTTTCACATCTACTATTCCCTCTGCTGGAAAGCTCTTCCCCTATTTTTATCTTATTGACTCCTTCAATGCATCATTTTGTAGACTCAAATGTCATTCCTCAGAGGGACCTTCTTTGGGGGGCCAGGTGACCTCTTTCCACCCCTTCCGAGGGCTCTCTGCCACACCCGCCCCTCTTGTTCATAACACTTTTCATCTCCCGAAATGATCATCTTCATTGGTGGGTCCTAATGTCTGGTCTTCCGGCACCCAGAGCTGTACCTGGCACAGAGCAGACACTTAACCAGATGTTAACTGATGGCCCAAGTAAAACTTAGGGTCAGCATGCTGCATTGGAGAGCGCCCAGGTTTGGAACTAGATTGCCCTGGGTTTGAAATACAGCTCATTCAGCCCCTCCCAGCCATGTGACCTCAGGCAAATCCCTTCAAACCTTTCTAAGCATCGATTTGCTCATCTATAAGAAGAGAATAATAATACTCACTTTAAGGAGTTAATGGGAGGATGAAATGAGATAGCGATGTAAGGTGCCTGGAATGAACTTAGCTATCAGTCACTATCACTATTAATAACAATAACAACAGGTGTAAAAATACCTATAAGAAAATGGGATTTGGAGAACTGATATGTGGGCAGGGAAAAAGTAAGAAACATGCATACAGCAGGCATCTACCATGACCCAGGCACTCTGCTGGCCCAGGAGGCCACAGAGATGAACAAGTATGAGCACTGCCCTCAAGGAGCTGGAGGGCTGGGGAGAAACCGGATGTGGAAATGCTGAGTCAAGCGGCAAAATTGAGAACTACACTAGAAGCACATGTAAATGCCATGAGAGCACTAGGAAACATCTTGCCGTCCTGGAAGGCATAGAGGAAGACGAGAGGGGCACTGGATCATAGCTTACTGTCTGCCAAGCATATCGCTCTTCTGGGAACACGTCCCTGCCCTTGTTCCGGGGAATGTCTTCTTGCCCTACTCCAATCTTACAGTTCTAGGGGTGCTGCCACCCAGAGCCCCCTGTTCTCACATGCCGGTTTAGGAGAGGGCACATGACCCTAGCCAAGCCAACAGAGCCGGTCCCTGACTTTTTTCAAGCTGGAACTAAGAAAGAAGGGTAAGCCCTCTACTGATAGACACATCACGCCGTGTGAGGCTCCGGAGGTGAGCACGGCCGTGTTTCCTGCCATATGGAGGAAGCAAGGCAGAGGGAATTAGCCAAGGAGCAGATGGAGAAACAAAGAGGAAAGATGGGAGAAAGCCTTGGCCACATCTACAGGAACTAGCTTACTGACTGGGGGCTGGCACGTCTGAAACCTGCAGGGCAGACTGCAAGCAGGAAACCCTCAGGCAGGAACCAATGCTGGCATTGAAGCAGAATTTCTTCCTCCTGGGGAACATTTTGGCCTTAAGGCTTTTTGACTGATTGGATGAGGCCCACCCTGATTATGGAGGATAATATCCTTTATTTAAGGTCAACTGATTGTAGATGCTAACTCCATCTACAAAATACCTTCAAAGCAACACCTAGATTACTTTTTGGTTGAATAACTGAGTACTGTTGCCTAGCCAAGCTGACCCATAAAAGGAATCATGGCAGGAGTTAAGAATGTCTTTGAGGAGGCAGTAAGGGCAGTAAATAGTGATGACTTCCTTCCAAGACTTCTGCTCTGAGGGATGGGGGGTTGGAAGGAGTGGCAGGAGCTGGGTTCTGTATGGGTGGGAAAGTGAATGGGAAGGAACTGAAGCAAGGGAAAGACTGAAATAACAAGAAAGAGAAACTGATCTGAGGGGCGAGGCCCTTGCACAGAGCAAAAGGACAAGAACTGGGGGAGCTCTCATTTCCACTGCATCGGGGCAGCTGTCTCTGTGAGACTCCCAGCTGTGCTCACAGGCTGGCTGGATACCTCCCCCAAAAGGACGGGGAGCCCCTGAAGCATGGACTAGAAGAGCCTAGATCCTAAGTTATCCCAAGGAGCCCGTCCAACACAGGGAGTGTTCTCAGAATTCTCAACCGTGTCATCTCATGCCACTCCCAATGTGTCCACTGAGCTCAATGAAACGCTGCCTGACAGTCCTCCCTCTGCCAGACTTGTCTTCCTGACACCCCCCTGCTCACAAGCCTCGAGGTCCCCTGGTCCCTGCAGAGGACGATGCCCATTCCTCGGCCTAAGCTGAGCCTGAGTGCCCCAACTGAGGAAAGGCCCGCGAGGGAGTCAGACAGCCCTGGACCTCAGTCTCGGCTTCACCACCCTCTAACTCTCTGTGCCTCAGTTTCCCTACATATCCGTAAATCCATTGATTAAAATAAAAAGGGAAATTGTATCTGCATTATGGGGTTATTGTGAGAATTCAGTGAAGAACAGCAGGCATACTGCATAGGTACCCAGTAAATGGCAGCTATAATGACCATCATCAGAAATTCCCCAGCACAGACTCACCCAGCTCTGACCCCCGAGAAAACAGTGGATGTTACACACACACAGACACGCACACAGCCTGCTTCAGCTTTCACTGGTACCACCATGCCCAACCTTTCCAAAGTCTTTCTGTCCTGTAGGACTCAGGTCCAGCCCCAGCTAGAAGGACTGTGTACAGAAACACGCACCGGTGCGAAGTCAGAGGTATGAAAAACGTGGGACACCATGTGCAAGGGCGCACTGGAGGGCCACAGGCAAAGGGGCAGGGGACTCAGGAGGCGACGGAGACATAGCTGAGGAGTCTGAGTGGCAAATGCGAAGCAAAAAATAGGGCCATCTGGCTCCCAGTCAGGCCGTGAGCCAAGAGACGACAAAGTATGGGTGACCCTGCACCCGATACAAGCCCCAGGTGCCCACCAGGCACCTGAACGTGGCGAGTCCAATTGAGAAGGCTGGAAGTGTAAAATAGATGTCAAATTGCAAAGACTTAGTACTGAGCAAAGAATATAATTTATTGTATTACTAATTTTTACATTGATTACAGGCTGGAATGACAGTAATAGACTACATGCATTGAGCTAAATAAAATATAGTAAGTTAATTTCACCTGGATCTTTTCGCTTTTTGTATTTTAAATCACGCATGTGGTTCACATTATATTTCTGTTATACATCATTGGGTCAGAGCTCTGTGTGCCGCACTGGACACTGCCTCCCTCTGCATGGCTGCTCAGCATGCTTGGGAAAGAGGTAGAGTGGAGCGGTGCTTAAGTCAGCCCGGGTTCAACACAGGGTTCCAGCCCTGGATCTGAACACTGCTGAACTTTTCTCCTGGCCTGTTCTCCACCTACAAAATGGAGATAATCACAGTAGCAAGCTCATAGGATTCTTAGGAGAATTAAATGAATTAATCCATGTAATGCAGGCAGATCAGTACCTAGTATGTGGTAAGTGCTGAATCGGCTCTGTCACCACCATCATCCTCATCACCACTATCATCACCACCATCACCACCACCATCACCACCATCATTACCATCACCATCACCATCACCATTATCGTGTGAGCCAAAGCACACTCCACCCCATATTTCCATGACACCAATCCCTAAGCTGGGGGGATTGGGCTAGATTGACTCCAATTTCCATACAGAAGGACCATCATATGTACACACTATGCCCAGTCTTGCCAATGTCCCTAGGTGAGGACAAGGCACCCGACCCTGTAAGTATCCACTATGTGCCTTCCTTCCTCCCCAGTAAGCATACTTCTCTCCAAAGCTCACATTCCATCTTTAGCATATGGAACCCTCTGCTGGGTCCCACTCTGCCCCTCCTCTCCCAGTCACCATGCCTCCTGCAGGCCAACCCTGGCACTGCCACTCTCAACTAACTTTAGAACAATGACATCCACAGTTTACACAACCATGCCAACAGGAATGAAGTTGGAATTCAGAGGGAGGGGAGGAGGCATGATCCACAAAGGGTCTGGAGACTGAGCGGCCAGGAGCCAGCAACCTGTCAGTGCCACTATCCAGGGCGAGTGCCTGCCCACAGCTCTGCCTCAGACTAGCGGAGCAGAGAGAAACTCACCATAGCAGCCCCAGCATTATAGGGAGAAGAAAGTTATCTGCATATATTGAGGACCTACTATGTGCCAGAAACCATGCTCCATCCCACTTAGCGCTCAACACAATCCTTCTGGGGGGGTGGGGAGGTGATAAG
This sequence comes from Rhinolophus hipposideros, assembly GCF_964194185.1. Taxonomy (NCBI): domain Eukaryota; kingdom Metazoa; phylum Chordata; class Mammalia; order Chiroptera; family Rhinolophidae; genus Rhinolophus; species Rhinolophus hipposideros. The sequence continues at coordinate 61,362,302 of NC_138061.1, forward strand.
CCCCCTCATCTGTCAGATTGGTAGCCTGAGGCTCCGAGAGGTGAAGTAACTTGCCCAGAGTCACACAGAGCACAAGTAGGAACACAAGGAATGGAATCAAGGGGAGCCCAGCTCAAAGCTGTTCTCTTCGAACTGTCAGAGTACACGCTCAGCACTCTGGGAATTAAAGCATCCTTACTCTTGGAGGCCGAAAGCCTTCGTCGATCTCTCAACATCTGTGAGGAAGTTCCTCTCAACACTCAAGCACCAGGGAAGTTCTTGTTAAGAAGTGTTTGCCCAGCTGGCCCTCAGGAAAGCTGTGCATCTGTCCCAGGCCTCCCACCTCTCAGCTGTCACTGCCAGGAACAGCAGACAGGCAGACTATGTGAATACCTGAAATAAAAAATCACAGCCACGCAGCAGCCACCTCACCCTGGCCACCCAACTCAGTGACCCAGAGAACCCTGGCAGTGAGAGATGACACGAGAACATAAGCTGATATCAAGGAGTATCAGGAGGGAAAACAAACATTCTGGGCCATGGTCCGACCTCCTAGCACATTCAGGTGGCTCAGGAAACATGGGGATTTTTACACTGGGATTTTTGAAGCCTCGTAGGATGAGTGGTCTAACAGGGAATTCGGGATACTTGTAGAAGTGACTCAATCCGAGAAGCTGAGCCAGGACAGGCAGCTGCAGGAGAGAGTATGTGTGAAGCTTTTACTGTGCCAGGTGCTGGGGCATGTTGTTGACGTGTATTACCATCCTGAATGCTTCCGGTTCCCACAAGAAATGATCTGAGCCCATTACACAGATGAGAACACTGAGCCTCAGACAGCGCATTGAGCCATGAAACAATCTCAGCTGAGGCTGGGGCCCTGAGGGAGGGTATCTCAGGGCATCAGTGCCTGAAGGGGTCTCCAGGAGGGTTTATCTTCGCATCAGTCAGACTTTGCCTTCCCAAAATGCTACAGAACTCTCCGCCACATCACCATGGTTCTCGGCAAGGCATTCAACAAAGGAGGCAGCTAAATTACCCATACAACAAGGTTTGCAGGCAGGTGATGGTGGTCTCGAAGGAACCGGATCACAGACGTAGCCGGGGGTGTAGGAACTGATAACAACATCTCTATCCACTTGGAAACCAAGAGGAAAATCAAACAGAAATTACATCTAGCTTCTTCCTGCTAAAACCAAATCAATAGAGAAGGCAGAAAAACAACTGTGTTATTTTCTACGAACTTCCAATTGTCACACTCTGTTCACAGGAGGAAAATGCTGGCAGTCACATAGGAAGAGCTCATGGTGGCTGGCTGAAACCGGGCCTGTTCTGGGGGACTGGAAAACACAGAACCAGCAGTGGGGCTGGGGCCACAGGTGTTCTGAGGGTATAATTAATACTTCTAATGAAAATCAAATGCTAAACAAATGAATGTGTTCTGGTGTTAGCAGTTTATCCAGGTGGATCCCAGGACCCTGGTCAGGAAAGGGGAAGGGGGTATAACCATCCCCTGAGAACCTAACTGCCCCAGGAGCAGAGACAGGAAAAGGGCAGAATCACAGAGCCATCCTCCCTTTGTCACCCTTCTCAGGCCCAACAGGAGGCACTAGTGTTCCTGCAGCCAGCTCCCAGCCATGGCCCCTTCAAGGAGGCCATGAGACCAGCAGCATCTACAAGGCAGATGGGGGCGCGGCTCACTCCCAGCGCACCCCTCCTCCACAGTCCTTCTCAGCCGTCCTTCAGGGTCAGTGTATTTAGGTCCCTGCCTGCTCCCTGAGCGGAAGGCTTTTCCAAAGCCCCTGGGTACGGGCCGATCAACTCTGCTTGGCAGGGAGGAAAAGCAGCAGATCCAGGAGCTGGGATCCTCCCCAGCTACCTCCTCTGCCCTTGGCCTGGGGTCCATCCAGTCTGAAGGACAGTCATTGTCTGACTGAGGGACAGCCAGGGTCCAGCAGCGGGGCTCGAGCATGGGGCAGGACATGAGTCTCGGCCTCTGACCGCTCCTCCTCGTCTCAGTCAGCCCGCTGACCTTTCCGTCCAGGGTGCCACACTCCTGCCTCCCAGGTCTTCACCACTGCCTTAAAGCTGATGTGTCAACAGGGTATCTTTAAGACATGTGCTGAAAGGTGCTGTTGTAGTGCCTGTGCTCAAGAAACCACTCTGCCTTGCAGTCCCCAGCTCTGCCTCTGCTGCAGGCCTCAAAGGTAAGATGGGTGTCACGCAGGGGACCCTGCTCGCTGCGCCATTTGTCATGCGGGGTGTCAGGCGGGGTGTAAGGTGGGGTCTCTTCTCCCACTCCCCACAAAAGAATGTAGGACATAGTGAGGCCAAACAGGAACACCCACGGAGCCATAAGTAGGGGAGTCATAGCACTATATTCTCACCAGCGGCATCCGCCTCTCTGCAATCCGCTCTTGCTAGCCCCCATTTTCTGCTAGCGTAGCCATGGCAGTTATATTAGTGGCCAATGGCTTACGGGTTACAGCTGACGGCCAACTAGCCACAGCTGATGGCCATCTGATCACAGTTGATGGCCATTTACTACCCGAGCCAGCACCTTTCTATTGTGAGGCCGAGAGCCTGGAAACTGCTTTTTGGGTTCTGTTCCCACAATGGGCCACGGTATCAGAGGTGACATGGGGCAGCCCACGGGGCTAAGAGGCAAGTGCCCAGCTGGCTCCACAGCTCCCTCCACTCCCCGTTGCTCAGGGTGGCTCCAGCCTGCCCTGTGTACAGGCCCAGGATGGGGAAAGGCCTGGGGGTACTGGCCCATCGAGATCCACAGAGCCGCTCCTATTCCTCCCTCCTCGCTTTCCCAGCCTCCTGCCCCCTGGTCCTGCAATTTCACCACATCCAGGACAATCTACTCTCTCTCCCCCAGCTCCCACCAGCCACATCCCTCTCTTACCCACTCCTCCAGGGAGCTAATGCCCCCAGAAGCAGCTCCTGTTGCCCTGCAAGGGGCATGAGCAGCCAGAAGGCCCCAGGCTAGCCGGGGCCGACTGAACCACGCAGACATCCCACAAAAGGCCCAGGCTGCTCCATGATGGCCAGGGGCAGGGGAGCAGAAGGACTCACTCTCCACTGACATAGGTCTGGGGCCGGCCCCCTCTGGGCTCCCTGGGCTCCCCAGGGTGAATTTGGAATAAAGCTGGGGTTACGAGGGACGTGGACTCTGCATTACGAGAGAGGAATTGCTGCCTTCCTGAGACACGAATGGCCTGGGCCCTTGTGAGCCCATGGGCCAACAGCTTTCTCTGGGGGCCTGGGCTCCCTGTTCCGTTTCTTCCAGACACAGCCCCAGGGCTATCCTGACTTGCCCAGTCTCCATGTGTCTTCCTACACACGGGCTCAGTCTGCCTTTGGGGCTGGAGCTGCCTTTTCCTGCTAGAGAGCAACCTCATCTTCTCATCTGCTCCTCTTCACCCTCGGGCTCGATGTCTCTCTGCCCCTGCCATGCCAGGAAGCCCAGGACCAAGAACGTGCACACGCTCAGTTGGGTGGGTGGGGCCTCAAGCCAGCAGCTGTTTGCCCCGCCCCCCACGCCTCCCTACTCTATTCTTCCTAATCTGCACCACCCTATAGGTGGGAGTTTCCCAGGCGAGGAAATTGAGGTTCAGATTGGTGAAGTGATGGGCCGCACACCCTTCAGCCTGCAGTGCCAGAACCTGAACATGTGCTCGGGAAGATGCTCGCTCGCACAGTGTTTCCTCCACACAGCAGGTAGGGCTGCTGCACACCGCTGGCCTGACCCTGGGGAAAGCCCGCCAGGCAGACAGAGCCAGGCAGACCGTGCTGCCCTGTGGACGCTGAGCTCCATCCCAGCTTCTGTCACCAGGGCCTTCCCGTAAAATACCGCAACAGCATCTAAGCAAAAGCCCTTTCCTCCCCAGTACCCAGATGCATCCTCGCCCCCCTGCAGGACCCAGGCGAGCCTCCCTTCTTCTCCTCAGCCCCCAGCACCCAGCACCCAGCCTGCATATGCCGGCAGAACAAACACCCTCTGCTGAACAACAATGCACACCCAGCCAGCTCTGTGTCCACACGGCCTCTATGCCTTTATGCTTTTGAAAAGATGTCCCCCCAAGACCCTTCTCGTGCACAGGAAACCCTGTTTCTGAAAATTAGATGCCTGCAGAACTGGGAATAGAAATTGGGTTTGAGCCACTATACACCTTACCTAAAGAAAGCTCCTGAAAACAAAAAAGATTGGCAGGTTTATGTTCTTGTGATATAGCTCTTTTTCCTGGGGCACCCAACTACCCTTTGTTTTCACCTGATATATAATATGTACTTTGCTGGTTACTGGGCCCTCCCATACCTGGAGGACTCACCGGGCGAGGAGGAGGGAGCCACACCTGCTGAGTCCCTCCTCCAAGGACAGTGAGAGCCACCTGTCTATAGTCTCTTATTTAATCTTATTTAATCTTAAGTCTACGAAGTAGAGTTATCCCGACTGAACGCCTGAGAAATGAAAATTGGCCCCAGAATGCCGGCTGGTGAGTGGCTGCCTGCACAGCCCCGCCCATCCCCTGGCATCACGCACACTGTCCATCTAGGAAGGCGCTGTGTGTCCGGGAAGTCTCCAGCCTGAGGCCCCTGCACCACCAGGTCCTGCTCATCCCCCCGGACCCTAGGCCCTGGCGCCCAGGTGGGGCCTGTTGCAGAGAAAAAAACCCCAGCAGCACTTAAGTGGACGCACCAGGCCAGGCCGAGTGGGAGGGGCCGTATGAACTCAGCGAATAGATTACCCGCTTCAATTACTTTACCTAACGATGACATTTGTATTGTAAAAGTCAGCACAAAAATCAATGAGTTTTAAAGGACAAAATCTGGGGGAGGCTCCAGCCCAGTGACCTGGAACAGCAGCCCAGGAACCAGGAGGAAAGAGGCTCAGAACTGGGGGGTGGATCAGAGTCCCAGGATTCCAGAACCGCCAGAACCTTGGTGGGCCCACCCCCATCGGCACCTTCGGGTACAGAAAAGAAAGTTCAGTGAGGAGGTCCAGCGCTGGACCCCCAAGATCGGGACAAATATGTACTGAATGGCACCTGTGTTCCCGGCAGCCCAGTCAGCACAGGCCTGGAGGGCCGGCCCTGCCCTAACCCAGCCCCGTGGAGAGACAGATGGGGATTAAACTGATAACTGCACAACCAAATAGTTACATTACATTAAACAAGGGCACAGTATGCTGGTCAGAAGGGTCAGGGAGAGCTGCCCAAAAAAACGACTTCAAGCTGAGGCCTGGAGGAGTTTGCCAGGCAGTATGAGCAAGGACTGAATTTGGGCAGATGGGAGGGGAAGAACAAAGACTGGGAGCTCAGTTTCCTCAAGGACCTGAGAGAAGCCACTTCCTCCGAACCACTGGCTCCTGCACTTACCCAGCCCCTCCCCTGGGACCTCCAGGGCGGGTGAAGGTAGGTGTGCAGCCTTTGTCCTGCACGTCAGCAGCACCAGGAGGCCGTCTGGGCAGTGGGACAGCATCTCTGTGGATGCTCGCAGGCCAGAGAGCAGAACTGGGATCGAAAGCCACAGAGAAGCACAAAGAATGGTAGCAGAAGCAAATGAGCAGTGACAGGTGGAAACCCTGGAGCCCAGCCACACAGGGCTGCTCTCAGCTGGCCTACTGTGTGTTCCCAGAGGCAGACTGGGTGCCTGTCAGGACTAACAGCCACAAAGCAACCAACCACCAGGGTGTTCCATCAGTCCCCGTATCTCCAACAGCAGGACAAATAATTCTGTGATCGTGGAGGTTTGCTCTCAGTGCACTTTAAGTGCACTTTTATTACATCCTAAGCATTGTTCTTTAGGCCTAAGCTAATGATGGAGTAAATATGCCCCATGGATCAGCTTCCATGATGTGAGATCTGTCATTCTCAGCAGTTCTTTTTGTCACTGCCATCATCTTAGCACCATTTATTTAGCCTCAGGCCCAGCTTTACCAGTGCTTTACATACGTTTTTCTCACTGAGTTCTCCCGAGAGCTCTATAAGGTCTGTATTACTGACCCATTCTGCAGATGAGTACACTGAGGCTCAGAGAGGATAAGTAACTTAGCACAGTCCCACACCAGGGAAGTGTCAAAGCCAGGGGGATATGACAGGTGAGTCCCTGCTGTGGGGAGGGAGCACACCCTGCCACACAGAGACACGCATTCACATATCCAAACACACACTAATGATCTATTAAAGTAGCTGCCTCCGCAGTACCTTCCTCTAACCCCTTCCATCTACCTCTTGGGGACGGGGCAGAAATCCTGGGGAAGGTGTGCATCAGAGGGTGGGGACATGGGAGGCAGCGCCATTCAGACTTCACAGGCCCAGAGGCTGTGAGTTGGACCTGGTGAGTTCATCTTGGCCCGTGGGGAAGGGAGGTCAACCACAGCTCCAGCTGGCCCCTCATTCCCCCTCAACATGCCTCCTACAAGGGTGCACAGAGCTGCTGAAGTGGCCGGACATTTCAGGGAGGCTGCGGGATGTGGGATGTGACCCGATAGGTGGCTTTCAGGCCAGCCGAGGACCAAGGCAAAAGTTAGCCCTGGCTGACTGCCAGAAGGACTTGAGCAGACCTAGGGGTTCAGTCACAGCAAACCAAAAGGGCTGTGCGTGGCCTCTGGAAACACTGTTCTGAGAAAGCTACGTCCCCAGTCCTGCAGTGACACTAGGCTTCGACACATCGAGAATGACACAAGCACTGTTGGGTTTTGTGGAGCCATCTCACAGCCCCAGGGACAGTGGTGTGCAGGCTCTAAATAAATAAACAAATCCCTGATTTGTGGTATTTGCAGATTTCCTCACTGTAAATACTTCTCCCACCATGGTCGATGTTGAGCTGCCAAAGTGACATCACTGATCATGGTGTTAGGAAGCCAGCCGATAGAAGCCACTCCCAGCACAGCACTGCCCCAGGGGCACCCACATGTGCCTTGTTCTATTTCAGGGGGGCCGGGGGCATGCCACCAAGAAAAAATAAGGGTGGGAGCCAAAGAGAGATCTCAGGGAATGCTAACAGGGCAGCTGGTAAGGTCTACTGAGTCAAGCAAGTTAGAGGAGCTCAAAATTCCTCCAAACGTTCCCCAGCAGCAATCCTGGTTGGGGTTTCTGGGACATAGTCCCTCCCATGCCAAGGAACGGCCCCAGTTCCAGAGGCAGAGTCCCACCACTCCCCACAGGAAGGATCGCCTGCACAGGCCCCACCCCAAGACACGTGCTGGCTGTGGCCATCCACGTGGCTCAGCCCGGGCCCCTGAGAACCCGTCTTCTTCAAGGTGCAGTTGCCTCATTTGTCCGGTTGCTCAGGGTACAGCATGGCTGGCAGGAGGGAGGGGGAGGCAGCAGAGGGGCCCAGGTGACTTCCTAGCCAGCACTGCCGGGGCTCTCAGCAGGCAGGCCTTTCTCACCATGACGAATGTAAAGCAAACTCCCTGAGCCACCTCTCTAGGAGATCTCAGGCAAGCCTAGGGCTCTAGGGAATCTGGGCTCAAAGGGATGAATGGTACCCAGAGCCTCTGTGGCTCTGGCCAGGCCCCAGGTCTGGGTGCTTGCACAAACTCACCCAGAGCAGCAAGACGTCACCTCTGCAGCACTCACCCCTGCATCACTCCTGCCTGAGCCTGGAGGAGCATGGTGTAGTTTTACGGGTTCTACCACCCACCAGCTATGTGGGCTTTGGTGCATCACACCCCCCCAGCCTCAGTTTACTCCTTTGTAATGTGGGGCCACAACAGCCCCCTCCTACGAGTGAGGTTTGAAGCCTGCAGGAGACAATGGACCTTGTCAGTGGCTGCCTCCAAAGGCCCTTCCCCAGGAGAGGCCAGCACCCTGTTCTTTAATGAGGGACCAGTTCTCCTCCCCATAAGCCTGCTCTTATCCAGGAGGACACACACCTCTGCTGCCCCAGGGACAGGCAAACAAACCACAGAAAAGCAATCCACAAAGGGCCGTGGTTGAGCAACACCGCCATGTTGTCACCCGTACACATGCTCAAGTGCCAGAGGACAACCACTGACATGAGTCCGGCCTGAGGATGGGTCAGAGCAGAAGTGAGGCTATTTTCATTCATGTTCTAAAAGCTGAATGGGTTATTGGACCTGTGCTTCCGTCTGTTTTCAGCAGAATGCCAGTTTAAAATAGCATGTTTACTCATAGTTTTTCCTCTACACACAAATCAAATGCTTACCCACCATACTTCCTCCCCCCACTAATTGTTTACCCTCCCCCCACTAATTAATACTTCATCCCCCCACTAATTAAGTGTTTACCCTCCCCCACTATTTAATACTTCCTCCCCCCACTAATTAAGTACTCTTGATTTCCCTGCCTTCAGACCTCCCATTTGGTATGTCTTCCCATTGAGGCAGTGGTTCTTAAACTTTGCTGTATGTTAGAATCACCCGGAAGTGTTTGATAATCTCTGTACCCTGTACCAGTTACATTAGAGCACTCAGAGATATGACTGAGGCATCCTGAGTATTATTTTAAATACCCCAAGTCATTCCAACTTGCAACCACAATGGGAAGCATGCTTTGGCCCTGCCAGGGCAGCAAAAGTGTAAAGTAAAGGGATCCTGCTCCTTCTCCTCATAGTCCAAGGAGTGACCAGGGGAAGGACCTGGGGAACAGGGAGTACCCAGGCCTCTGCCTCCAGCCCTGGATGTGGTCTGCAAGCCTGGAACTTGGAGAGACAGGAAATCCCCAACATAAATGCCAATCAGTCATTTCTGTGGGTCAGGTCTCTCTTTCTCTCTTTCTCTCTCTCTCTCTCTCTCTCTCTCTCTCTCTCTCTCTCTCTCTCTCCCCCCCCTCTCTCTCCATATAGATATATATATATATATATATATATATATATATATATATATATATATATATATATATATCTGTGTGTGTGTGTGTCTCTCTCTCCATGGTTTAGCCAATTAAGGGATCATTGAAGGAAGAAAGGTAAATTAGAAGATGATGAGTCAATTAGATTAGCTACTAATTAGCTTTATATCTGTTAATGGAAGTGAGACTCTAAAGGGTGACATTGTACCAAGACTCAGATGTTCACATAAGTTTTACAACCTGAAAAACTTAGGTATTCGAAGAGGACAGTCTAAGGAAGCAGGTATGGGGGACCTCTAAGGAGCAGGGTTGGGGGACGCAAGGCAAGAAAATGCTGCTTTGTAGATTATCCAAACTACTTCAAGCTTCTTTAAGAGAGATTCTTTAAGACCAAAAATGTGGAGAATTATGAATAAATTATTTTAGGGCTGTTTAGAAGGCTTTTAATCCCAAACCAGTGTATGGTCATTAAAACTTTGAGAAAGGAATTCTACCTAAACCACTGACTTCCAGAATTTTCATAATATAAATCATATTAACCATTTCACAAAGTAAATGCTGGAGGAAAATGTTCCCACCACCACCGCAATGATTTCAGTTCAGCACCTTGGATTATAAACCCTGCATGAGATGCCAGGTCCTCTTCCAAACACTTTATACACACAGTATTTCATATCATCCTTAACTAAACTCTATGATATGGGTGGGGGTTTTTTTCTGAACAGCTTTAATGAGATATAATTTACATGCCACAAAATTCATCTGTTTTAAGTGTACAATTCAATGGTTTTTATGATACTCAGAGTTGTGCAGCCATTACTACAATCTAATTTAGAACATTCCCACCATCTCAAAAAGAACGCTCTTGTCCATTAGCAGACATTCCCTGCTATGGTCTGAAGGTGTGTTTCCTCAAGAATTCGTGTTCCGAAATTCTTATGTGATGGTATTGGGAGATGCTTAGCTCGTGAGAATGCAGCCCTCATAATGAGGTCAGGACTCTTATAAAAGAGACCCCACACAGCTCCCTACCCCCTTGCACAGAGTGAGGACACAACCAGAAATTAGTCATCTGCAACTAGGGTTTCCAGGTGGGAATTCCCGCCCATTCTCAGGAATTTTTTTCGCTTTCCTCTTCCCAAATCCCGAGATATAAACTGTTTTCTGTTCTCCACGATGAATCATTTCCACAAAATGACGGCCAATATTACCAACCATCTGGGTTCACGGATCCAATTTTCCCAATTTCCCCACCAACTTTTCTTGGAATTCGAGAACAGAAAAGCAACACAAATTCCTGAGCACGTGCGGGAATTCCCGGCCGGAAACTCTAGTGATAAATAGCGAAAATGTCTAAGTGATACATTGTGAGTAGTACGTTCATTCCCATTGTGGATACTACTGGGTTCAAGGAGCCGATTTTCCCAATTTCCGGACCAACTTCTCTCAGGATTCAGGAACGGGAAAGCCAAGAAAATTCCTGAGAATGGGCGGGAATTCCCACCTAGAAACCCTATCTGCAACCCAGAGAAGGGTCTTCCCCAGGCACTGAAACTGCCAGTACCATGATCCTGTACTTCCCAGCCTCCAGAACTGTGAGAAATAAACGTCCATTGTTTATAAAGCCATCCAGTCTCTGGCATTTTGTTATAGCAGCCCAAAGAGACTGAGACACTCCTTATGCCCCTCACCACACACCACTCCCGTCCCTGGCAACCACTTGCTAATCTCTATGGATTTAGCTATTCTGTGCATTTCACACAAATGGAACCACACAATATGTGGTCTTTCATGACTGTCTTCTTTCACTTAACATAATGTTTTCAAGGCTCATTTACATTGTAGCATTTTTCAGTACTTCATCCCTTTTTGTGACTGAATAATATTCCACTGCATGGGTATACAAGTAGAGGAGGTGCTATCTTTATCCTGATTTTGCAAATGGGGAGTTAATTATGCAAGGTCAGAAGATGACTAAAAACAGAGCCAGGCAGTCTTTCTCCAGAGCAAACGCTTAAGCCTGCAAGAAATGCCCACCATACAGTACTGACCTATTTAATCCCATGGTATGAATCATTTTCTTATAAAAAACAATATCACTATATTATAGGCATGTCACTTTCCACAGTACCCAGGGATAAAAGCAAGCTGTCCAGGAGACTTGATTGATAGTTTCATGTTCTCATTAATATTTGCTCTTACTTATCCATTCATCCTGCCATCTGCTCCTCTCTCTAGCCGGCAAGTGATAACAACACCTAAGATTCCAGAAAAGTTATAGCATAAAACCTAAAATGAAAAACAAACAATATTCCTTGCATAACTAGAGAAGTTGCTGTTAGATGATTCTATTTTGCTTTTTATTATGGAAAATCTCTAACATTCGAAAAAGTGTAATGAACCCCCAGATAGCTATCACTCAGTTTCAACTCTTATCACTTACACCTCACCCACTCAAACGATTCTCAAATCATTTTGAAAAAAATCTCCAACATCGTATCTTTCACTTGTAAACTTTTCAATCGTATCTCTACAAGACAAGGGTTTGTTGTGTTTTGTCTTAAGAACATAAACACAGCACCTTGAGTGCATCTAAAGAAGAGTGAACAATCCTTAATATCTTTCAATATCCAGTCAGGATTCAAATTTCACAAGGATCTCATAAATGTTTCTTCACAGTTTTTTTCAAATTCAGGGGCCTAATAAAGGCCCTTACACACAGCAGTTAGTTGTTTTATGCATCTCTTTAGTCACTTTAGTCTATACTGTGTCCCTCTGTCTCCTTTTCTTACCCAAAGCAGCACACCAATGTTCCACGAAACTTTTGAGAATCCTGAAAAGTTATTCTATGTAAAGATAGATATGTGAGAGGTGTATGTGGGCGTGTGATATATATGTATAGATATACATATGAATACAGACTGTCCCCGATCTATGATGGTTCGACTTAAAATTTTTCAACTTTACGATGAGCAAAAGCAATACACACAATAACTTCCATGAGATATGCAACACTTTATTATAAAATAGGCTTCGTGTAAGATGATTTTGCCAAACTGCAGGCTAATGTAAATGTTCTGAGCACATTTAAGATAGGCTAGGCTAAGCTATGATGTTGGATAGATTGAGTGTATGAAACACATTTTTAAGTTTATAATATTTTCAACTTACAATGGGTTTATCGGGATGTAACCGTACCTTAAGTTGAGGATATACATATAATAGATACGGGGTCTCCAAGTGCCGACCTGGTTATTCTCTACGTGTTTCTCTCGTCTTTGCTCACCCAGTCCCCGAAGGGCATTACCTCTACTTCCCTATCTTCACTGAAGCAGGGAATAAAGCATTCCAAGAAAGTGCCACCCTAAGTTTGAGAAGATTCAGGGCTGGTTTTTCATTTCTCGCTTCTGGATTCTAGATAGGCCCAGCCTGGGAGCAGGTGAGAGCAAAGGCCGGCAAAACTAACAAGGCAAATTGGAGAGAGAGGGATAGAGCATCAGGCAAAACTTTCTGTAAGAGGGAACAGGTAGAGAGAGGAAGAGATTCAGAGAAGCCCACAAAGATGGAATCCTCTCCCCACTGACTCACCAGGCATGGGCCACCTGACCTCCAGTAATCCTGCACACTCAAAAGACCCCAGACCAGAAGGTCAGAGTCTGGGACGCCATGTGTGGGGATGAGGGGCCCAAGGCGGGCCCTGGGCCCTGCCCAAGGTAGAACAGTTAGCAGGAGCAGTGGGCGGCCACACCACCAATGTAACATATAACATATGAACATGGACTTATGTGCAGATAGAGCCAGATGTCATCGAAACAAACTGATTCAGCACCTCTCAGCCAAGCACTGGAGATACAGAGATAAGGAAGTGATGGGCAGAGATGGACAAATCAATACAGATCGATGGAGGGACACTGTCCTGGTTGCCACCCAAACACTCACATGCATACACACGTGTGGCCTGCACATGCACAAACTAGCTACTACATATGGATGGAACTAGAGACAGCGGCTGAAAACTCTGGGCTGCGCTGCGGGTGTGCCCGGAGCCAATTTCAGTCAAGGGCACCCACCCCACTCCCGTGACTCTGGGCTTTGATTCGACGATTTACTCTGCCACAAACATCCTCACTCTGCCTCTCATCCTCTCCACTGCAGACTCCAGAGGGCATTTCTGGATCCTGCCCTCCCCCTTCAACCAGCTGTCATCCCACTGCTCTGCCTGGAACTGTCAGGGATGGACTTCACTGTGGACACAAATAAACACATAAATGACTTTAGACACGTCAATCCAGGATACTCTAATAGAGGCGAATGGCTTAACAATCAGCAGTGAAGGTTCTGGAAGTCCTCCAGGCATTGGGGTCAGGCAGGCCTGGTTCCTACACGAGTGATGCCTCTTAGGAGCTGTGTAACCTTAAACCAGTCATTCAGCCCGCCCATGCTTCCGTTTCCTCACCTGTAAAATCACGCGATGATGTTGCCATGAGAAGGAAATAACATTAAGGATGCATGGTTCAGGCCTGGTGTTTGCCCTGGAATACGTGCTCACTAGGTGTTTCCTGACCATCAGTCCAGCACCCAATCCACCAGGGTCTCCCCAGAGACAACAAAGAGCTACAGCCTTGAGAAGCACAAACCAACAGCCCAGAATGCCCTGTGAGTGTGACATCAGCAGCAAAGACAGCAAGGCTGCCAGATGGGGCCACAGTGCACAGTGACGAGCTGTGCCAGAGGGAGGTGCCAGGCAGGGTCACAGTGCACAGTGACGAGCTGTGCCAGAGGGAGGTGCCAGGCGGTGCCACAGTGCGCAGTGACGAGCTGTGCCAGAGGGAGGTGCCAGGCGGTGCCACAGTGCGCAGTGACGAGCTGTGCCAGAGGGAGGTGCCAGGCGGGGCCACAGTGTGCAGTGACGAGCTGTGCCAGAGGGAGGTGCCAGGCGGGGCCACAGTGCGCAGTGACGAGCTGTGCCAGAGGGAGGTGCCAGGCGGGGCCACAGTGCACAGTGACGAGCTGTGCCAGAGGGAGGTGCCAGGCGGGGTCACAGTGCACAGTGACGAGTTGCGTCAGAGGAAGGTGCCGAGGTGTGGCCCACAGTTGCTGGTTTGTCCAAGGAGTTGCCCTTTTGCCTTTGCTTGGAAAGTGGGCTCATAACAGGAAGGTCTCCCCAAGAGGCCTTCACATGGAGCAGGATGGGGCATGGCTGCTGCGGTCTCCATGACCCACAACATGTGCCTTCAACCATCCAGCCCCAGCCCCAGCTTAGACCTGCGCTCACCCTGGTTTCTCTGATCCTGGGTCCCTCAGCTCCTGGAGAGCTCCTGTGGTTCCCCATGGCTGTTCAACTGGCTCACAGTTGTCTCTCAGGAGAAGGTGCTCTAAATACAGGTGTATGTTTGATGTATTCTTGCGAGGGGGTCGAGCTCAGTGTCCACCTATGCTGCCATCTTGCCAAAACCAGCTGGATCACCATTCTGAGCACCAGCATGTGCCAGGTCGTGGACAAGATGCTGGAGAGACCGAGGTGGTCTAGGCATGGCTTCTAACCTCAAACATCACATGCTGGGCAGGAGTACAAGAACAGTAGGATATGGACACAAGTGGATAACATAGCACAATGTTAAACGTATAATAGTAGTCGCCAAGAAAAAAGGAAGAACAGCAGAGATAACACAAGGGAGAACGTATCCAATATCACCTAAAAGAACAGAGAAGATGTTCTCTGAGCTGGATCTATTAAATTCACTGGGGCATGAAGTGAAGGGAAGGCATTCCTGGAAGAAGACCGGCTCGTACAAAGGCACTGGGTCTGGACAGGTGGGGGCAATAGCAGGGAGCAGTCCACACGTGTTCTGAGAACTAAAGCAACCCAGCGTTGCTGGAGACTAGTGGCTAAGGTAGGAGAGTTTGGAATGACATTGTCGGGAAGGGAGGGCCTGGGTTAGGACGGGTCTTAGGGATCATACTGCAGAGCTTTAACTTGATCCTGGGTCAGTGGAGAGTCGCTGAAGGTTTCCAGGCTGGGAGTCAACTGATCAGATTCATATACATTTCCAAGTCCCCCCTGAGGGCTGTGGATTCGAGAGAGAAAATACTGGTTGAGGAAACTTTGATAGGTCGTTATGGTACTAACCTAGGTAAGAAATGATGAGGGTCGGCAACGGTATACCTGTTCTCTATGAACAGGTATATTCAAGGATGCTCAGGAAGGCTTGATAGCGGTAACAGAAAGTAAGGAATTTCACCTGGTGACAGTGGTGGCACCAGCCAAGACAGGAGGGAGCCAGATGTGGAGAAATGGTGAGTTCAGGCACTGCGTCCACGAGACAGCCCTGCGGCCCTCACGTCACTATCCAGGATTTCATCCCCACAGCAGCAAACACCAACCCTACCCACCCTGAGAGGGGACAGACAAGCGCGACATCCAGGAACAAGTGTTTCCAAAACAGTGAGAAAACCCATGGAAGGAAAAGGCTGTGTCTGCTCCTGGAGGACTTATTTGTCTTTAACACACAGCGAGAAGGGTTATTTAGACCAATTACAGTGCATTGTCTTGTTTTCATATTCCCTCCAATTACAACTGTGTTCTCAGCCGCCCCATGGGAAAATGCTGCAACATCCAACTGACTTCTCCTCTGGAGGCTTCAGGCAGAGAGAGAGAGAGAGAGAGAGAGAGAGAGAGAGACTTAATCCACCCATGTGAAGAGTGTGCCCCGCTGCCCTGCACGAGGCCGAGTCACAGCTTTGAGATACACAATGGATGAGTAGAGACCAGTTTTCAAGGGAGGTTAGCCTCATCCTTCCCCAAACCTCTCTACTGACATTTCACTTCAGAAATCAGGACAACTCAAAAAAAAAAAAAATCTCCAAAATCAGTTCCCCAAATGACAATATCATCACGCGACCAGTTCTGCTAGTGGCCAACTCACCAGGAACCAAATCACAGGATCACTTGTCTCCCAAAAGCCAACTGGCATCATTGAGCGTTGTTGTTTCCTAGGTTTTGTATTCATCTTGCCCCTCCGGCTGCCGATAATTGCATATAAAACAGCAGCGGAGGGAGGGGCAGGCCAGGCCTGAGGAAATCACAGGGGCGGAGGCAAGAGCTGCGGTGAGGGCAAAACTTGGAAAATACCTTCAAGCTTTCAGAAAACTGGCTATTCAGTGACTTGCTCTAAAGGCAGATTTGCCTGGTTTCGGCAAATTGTCATGGAGCCTTTGGTGAGGACATCCTGGCTGCTCCCATCCATGCCCCAGAATCATGCCCACGGACCATGTGCTGCTGCTCATGGGCCCAGGAACCCGTTTTATCCAATTGCCACAAGCACAGACTCCAGAGAGACCAGGCTCTTACCTCTAGCCTCCAGGTGACCGACAGGTGGCTCATTCCTCAGAACCACGTCTGCATGTGGTGAACCCGGAGCTCTTTAAGCAGCCCCTTGGTCCACAGTTGGGAACCTGGGAGCCACAGCCAGGCCTTCTTGGGCCTTTCCGATTTTGAGAGACTCTGGTTTCTCCCCACAACCCCAACCCCAACCCACCCTCCTCCCAGCAGACAATTCCTTCCCAGCATCCCTGGTAATTCTGAGTGAGACCCTCTGTCCCAGAGACTCTCAAAATCGGTGCTATGGTCTCAGGGGGGTCTCAGTAAGTTTTCTGGGTCAAGGGCAAGGACAATTTGAGGGACCAGAGTTACCAGCCTCATATGTGCTCCCTGTTCCAAGCTGGGCTGAGGCCAAAACATGGGCACCAGAGAGCCTCGCAGGAGAAAGCCCAGTGTACCCACTTACTCCCAAGCCTCCCCACATCCTCCAGGGCCTGTCCACAGAAGGCCCATGTCCATGTGGGCTGCAGGCAGAAGCACGGCAGCTATTGGAGCCTGAGAATGGTCCTGGAATCAGGCTGGGAAAGTCCTCTGAGACGGGGACACAGAAACTAGCATTCCCCAGAGCCCCTCAGTACCCTCCTGAGATGGGGCTGAGGGAACTCCGGCCAGACCAGAGAGGCCACTGGCCCCAGCAGAGGCCTCCAGAGCTCAAGGCAGGTCCGAAGTGGAGCTAAGGACCGGGACGGGCAGGGGGGGTCCTCACTTGGATGCTGGACAACTTTGGCAGCTCCAACTTGGTGCTCATGGGCTTCTGACCAGCCTTTGTTGAACCGGACCCGAATGGCAAAGCAGTGGTTCCAGAGCATGGCCCAGCTCCTGCCCCCAGGCACCCATGGGCACCTTCAGGCCACATATCCTGGCTCCAACCAGCACCAGCAGCACCGTGTTTTGCCAAAACAAAGAGGAAACATGTCCTTCACCTTCTCTCAGGTATGGTGAACATTTTGTTCTAAAGAAAATGTCCTGAGACCTTAAGCACCAGATGAGAACAGGCGTTCTATTGCTCCCTGGAGCCCTCAAGCCAAGAGAAATTCTGGTGTGACCTATATCTGTGGCCTTGGGGACGCTTCCAGGGGAGGCAGATGGGAGCCACCCAGTGGGAAGCACAGAAACCCTAGGGTATTAAGGTCATCCCCACCAACAGCCCCAAAAGCCAAGAACTCATGGCCACAGACGTCTGCTCTGCAGCTCTTAAAACTGTGTGCCAGGGTCGGGCAAGAGGCTCTGAACTGAGTACCTAGTTCTCTGCGTATGTCACAGTTCTTGGACCAGGCTGCCTGAGTGGGTGGGAAGAGGAAGGCAGGGATGGCACTGGGGTGAAACTACAGAGAGCCCCAGAGGCTGGTACGCAACACCCAGAATGGTGAAATGACCTCCTGCACACGTGGATTGATCTCTGTAGTTCCCACATCACCTCCCAGCAGACGTGCCAGCAGCAGGACACATTTCCTCATACGCCCCAAACCTTGGCCCTAGGTGGGCTTGCTTTTGAACCTATCACTCAGACTCCTACAGGTTACCTGCACCCACCCAACCTGGCCTGCACCCAAGGCCTCTACTGCAGCCATCGCTTTACGGAGCCAGACAACCAGGGTGGTGGCAGGGGTAGGGGTGGGGGGTGACGGGGGCAGTGGCAGAGCTGTCCCTCATCCAGCTGCCACTTAAGGACCCAGACATCACATGGTAAATGGAGACCCCATTCTCTTGACTGCAGGGAGACCTAGTACTAGGCAGAGAGGCCCCTGACACTCTGAAAGCCAGCGAGGGTGGCACCAGCTGAGAGCAAAGCCAGGAGAAGGGAACAGACTTCTCTGGGAGTGAGCTGACTCAGAGAGACAAGGAGAAGAGGGTCATGGTGGGCCCAGCAGAGAGTGAGGAGTGGACACCTGGCCAGTGGCCATGAGGGGCTTAGTGAACTGGAGTCATGGGTCGGGTCTGCCCTTCCTTGGAACATGGACATTTTAAGCATTTGGTGAAAACTATAGACTTTTCCCAGAGAAAAAGTACAAACATGTATACATGCGTCCGCCCTCCCCCCAAAACACACACACATTTTCATACAATTTCAAGGAGCATACAAATTCAAGGAGAACCTCTGAATGACAGGAAGTCCTATGTATTTTGTACACTAAGTTATAACAAGTATTACTAATTAATTACTGGTACCTCTTTTCTTGTTCCCTTATTTAATCATTCTCTGTCTCCTATTCTAGACCTCAAGCTCCAAGAAAGTGGAAGCCTTGACTGTCATTCTCTATGAATAACCAGTACCTAGAACAGAGCCTGGCATGCAGCAGGCACATAACAAACACTTGCTGGGCGAATAAATGAGTTTACCACTTTGTGCTTCAGTACTTAGAAGCTGCTGTGGCCTTGCTCCCATGGGTCTGCAAACCAGCATGGGACAAACCACAAAAAAGAAGTGCAGTGCTTTAGGAGTTGGACTTGGCCACTTCTAACACCCACCGCCACCAAAACTAGCCCCTGGCGTCAATTGCACATCAACCGCACAGAAGCTGAGGGCCGTGGAATTGAGTGTTCAGCCCTTCTTCCTCTGGGAGTCTGGGGTGAGACTCTGGGGGCATGCAGCATTCCAGGGTCTGCATCACCCTGAGGAGGTGGCCCACCAGCCTGGAGAGCAGCGGGGAATTTGCATGTGTACCTCTGCCTCCCAGCCTGAGATGGGAGGCGGGAGGGGGTACGGGCCTCACACTGCTCACCATTGATCTCCACTAATGAATTTCTTAGTGGAAAGGAACAAACTGCTCCACAGTGAGACTGGCCAAGGCCGCCCCAGCGCAGCAGCCTAGCGTCTCTGGCATGCTAATTACCCTGCTGTCTGGCTACATCTGATCAGCTTCTCCCCACCGATTTGCTAATCTGTGCCCACCTGATGGCTGTCAGACAGGCCAGAGATTTACTAATCAACCCTAATGCAGACAGTTGATAAAGAAAGAAAATTATAACATTGAGATTAAGAACCATGATGTCAGCTTGTAGGAGATCGGATTCACTTAGCTTCTTTTGTCGTGCATTTCAAGGACTATTAGTTGAAATCGCTCATTGTATTCAGGATTCCTGATATAATCCTGACTGGCTCCACCCTTTCTCTCCCCTGTAAAACAGATTCCAGCAAGCCAGCATGACTCACTTCTGTGATGGATGTTACACAAATGGATTATCAAACTAACACGACTTTGGAGACCATAAGGGATATGCAATTGTTTGAATGAATTCAGGTATGATGGTTTCTTTGGCATGGAAAATAGAACCCCTGTGACAGGCAGCATGGTATCTGGAAAAAGTGATGGAATTCGTTCAACAGCTTTATTGAGGTATAATTGATAGGCAATAAACTGCAAATATTACAGTGTACAATTTAATACATTTTCAACATATATATCACCACAACCACCACACAATCAGGATGGTGAACATATTCATGACGCTCAGAGTTTCCTTGTGCTCCTTCGTGGTCTCTCCTGCCCACTCCCATTCCCAGGCAACCACTAATCTGCTTGTCACTACAGATTAGTGTGTATATTTTAAAGTTTTACATAAACGTAATTATACAGTATATACTCTTTCTTGTCTGTCTTCTTTCGCTCAGCCTAATTATTTTGAAATTCATCCGTGCTGTTGCTTGTACCAATAACTGATTCCATTTTATTGCTGAGTAGTATTCCATTATAGAGATGCAGCACAATTTGTTTATCTATTCACTGTTGATACACATTTCAGTTGTTTTCATTTGGGACTATTACGAATGAAGTTGTTATGTAAGTCTTTGTGTGGACATATGCTTTCATTTCTCTTGGGTATATACCTAGGAGTAGACAGGCTAATATGATAGGTGTACGAGGTCTGACAATTAAGTTCACAAACTTGCCACCGTGTGTTTATATTGGCAGCACTGTACAAACAGCTCGGTAAGGTTCCATATCCTTGGTGTGTCAGGGTCTCACAGCTGTGTTAGTGTCGACATGTGGTGGTGGCTTGGTGAGTGGCGTTCATTATCGTTGTTTGTTTTTGTGTGCCGTCGCAAGAATGTCTGGGCTAGTATTAGAGCAACGAACAAACATTAAATTTCTTGTTAAACTTGGCAAGAGTGGAAGTGAAATCAGGGGCATGTTATTCCAAGTTTATGGTGATAACACCATGAAGAAAACAGCAGTGTACAAATGGATTAAATGCTTTTCTGAAGGGAGAGAACTCATCACTGATGAAGAAAGGTCAGGGCGGCCAGTAACAAGAAGAACTAATGAAAACATTGCAAAAATTCATCAAATTGTGAGTCAAAATCGTGGGCTGACTGTAAGAAGCACAGCAGATTAAACATCGATAGAGAAACAGGAAAATTTTAACTGAAAATCTTGGCATGAGAAAGGTGTGTGCAAAAATAGTCCCAAAGGAGCTCACTGATGAACAAAACCAAAGGAGAGTCAAAGTTTGCCAAGACCTTTTGTAGAGGCAAGACGATGTTTTGGCCCTTGTTATCACTGGTGGTGAAACATGGGTGTACAATACGACCCTGAAACAAAGCGTCAAAGGGCACAATGAAAATCAACCAATTCTCCCCAACCAAAAAAGTTCCGTTAGTCCAAATCAAGAATCAAAACAATGTTACTAACTTTTTTTGATATCATTATGAATTTATACCAACTGGACAAATAGTTAACCAAGTTTACTATTTGGAAGTGCTGAAAAGGCTACATGAAAAAGTTAGACGAAAACAACCTGAACTTTTCGCCAACAATTCATGGCTCTTGCATCACGACAATGCACCAGCTCACACGGCACTGTCTGTGAGGGAGTTTTTAGCCAGTAAACAAATAACTGTATTGGAACACCCTCCCTACTCACCTGATCTGGCCCCCAATGACTTCCTTTTTTACCGAAAGATAAAAATATATATATATTGAAAGGAAGACATTTTGATGACATTTAGGACATCAAGGGTAATATGATAGCTCTGATGGCCATTCTAGAAAGAGTTCCAAAATTGTTGTGAAGGGTGGACTAGGCACTGGCATCGGTACATAGCTTCCCAAGAGGAGTACTTAGCAGGTGACCATAGTGATATTCAGCAATGAGGTCTCTATTAATAGCACTTTTTCTAGGATGAGTTTGCGAACTTAATTGCCGGACCTTGCATAGTACATGGTACGGATTGAAATTTATTTCTTAGCACATGTTTATTTGTTCTAGCACCATTTGTTGAAAAGACTATTCTTTCTCCAGTGAATTGCCTTTGCACCACTGTTGCAAATCAGTCATCCATATATGTGGGGATCTATTTTGGGATTCTCTATTCTGTTGCAGTGGTCTTTTTGTCCATGTTTATACCAAAAACACACTGTCTTCTTTATTGTAGTTATTTTTAGTGTTTTGAAGTCATGTAGTTTTCCTCTAAGTTTATTCTTCCTTTTCAAAGTTGTTTTGGCTATTTTAGTTGCTTTGCATTTCCATATGAATTTTAAAATCAGCATGTCAATTTCTACCCAAAAATAAGTATACTGGGATTTGTGTTGGGATTGCATTGACTCTATAGATTAATTTTGAGAACAGATATTTTCATAGTAATGAGTCTTCCAGTCCATGAACACCGTATATCTCTCCATTCATTTAGATCTTCTTTAATTTCTCTCAGCAACGTTTTATAGTTATCAGTGTACAGACCTTACTGATTTTTGTCAGTTTGATCCCTAAGTATTTTCACGTTTTATACTATTGTAAATAGTATTTTTTATTTTGATTTCAATTGTACACTGGTATTATATGGATTTTTATATGTTGATTTTTTATATTACAATGTTGCTAAACTCACATGTTAATATTCTAGTAGCTCTTTTGTAGATCTCATTGAATTTTGCCAAAAATGATCATGTCATCAGTACATAAAAGTTTTAGTTTTCTTTCTTTTCAGTCTAGATGGCTTTTATTTCTTTTTCTTGTCTAATTATACCAGCTAGAAACCTCAGATACGATGTTGAATAGATGTGGGAAGAGTGAACATCCCTCTCTCATTTCTGATGCTTAAGGGGAAAGCATTCACTCTTTCACTATTAAGTATGATGTTAGTTGTAGGCTAATCATAAATGTCCTTTATAAGTTTGAGAAGTTCCTTTATATCCCTAGTTTGCTACGTGTTTTGATGTTGGATTTTGTCAAATGTTTTCTTCTGCAACATAATCAAATGGTTTCTCCTTGTAAGTCTGTAGTCATGGAGAATTACATCAATTGAATTTTGAATGCCAACCCAACCTATCACCTCTGAGCTAAGCCCCACTTGGTCATAATGAAGCATCCTTTTTATATACCGTTGCTAAAATTTTGTTGACCGTCCTTTATGTGTCTGGGTTTATGAAGGATATTGGCTTAGGTTTTTCGTAACATTTTGTCAATTTTAGTATCAGGATAATACTGGTCTCATAGAATAAGTTGGGAAATATTCCCTTCTCTTCAGTTTTCTGGAAGACTTTGTCTAAAATTGGTATTTCTTCTCTAAAAGGATAGCAGAATTCAACAGTGAAGCTATCTTGGTCTAGAGTTCCCCTTCCCCCACCGCCCCAAGGTTTTTTAACTACAAATTCGGTTTCTTTAATAGATATAGGCTTTTTCGGGTTTTCTACTTCTTCTTGCGTGTGATTTAGTAGTCTGTGTCTTTCAAGGAATTTGCCCAGTTCAGCTTGCTTGTCAAATTTGTTGGCATAAAGTTTTTCACAATATCCTCTTATTTTTTAATGTCTATAGAATGTGTAGTGATGTCACTTCTCTCATTCCCGATGGTAATTTGTATTCTCTCTCTCTCTCTCTCTCTCTCTCTCTCTCTCTCTCTCTCTCTCTCTCTCTCTCTCTCTCTCTCTGTCTCTCTCTCTCTCCTCCTAATCAGTATGTCTAGAGGTTTATCAATTTTAAATTTTATCTTCACAAAGAACCAGAGTTCAGTTTCATTTATTTTCTCTGTTGTTTTTCTGTTTCCTATTTCTTTGTTTTCCACTCTTATCTATATTATTTATTTTCTCCTATTTATTTTGGATTGCATTTACTCTTTTATTTCTAGTTTCTTAGGTAGAGGCTGAGGTAATCGATTTGAGACCCTTCTGCCTTTCTAAGAGACAATGGAACTTGAAGTCACATAGCCATCCATTTTTGTAACTTTTTGGCTTTATGACCTTATTCTAATTAAATAATGTGTCCTGCCCTCAGTTTTCCCATCTGGAAAATGGGACCAAAAGTACCTACCTTTCAAGACTATTGTAACAGTTCAATGAGATCAAATTTTAAACCCTAAGCCCAATGCTAGCACATAGTAATTGCTCATGCAGTGTTTCTTTCCTTCCTATGATAAACAGTCACCCCTTCACTTCCTTGGGTCACACTCAAGGGTACATCAAAGACCCCCAGAGTCACAAGATACAAAAATTCATGCAGTCACAAAGTTCAGCATATCTGATCTATTCATTTAGAGAGAAACAAACTGAGGTGCAGAGGTAAGTCCAAAGCAGAACCTGTGGGTTGGCTTATAGGTCCAAGCTGGGAAAACTAGAATTCCAGAGACAGCTTTTCCACGTCAACAATGGTCTTGGTGGACATTCCAGAGGATAATCAAGAAAAGGTTTCCCCAGGTGCCTTTTCACTTTTACCTGAGTATCTGACCCTTTAATTAACAAATCCTCACAGGACACAAATCCAAGTGGGTTGCAGTAGGAAAACTATGGTCTTTGGGGTCAGACATACCTGCTCTGCCACCTGCTGGATCTGTGACCTCAGACAAGTTACTTAACCTCCCTGAGGCTTGATTTCATCATTGACAAACTGGGGTCGATAGTAATACCAAACATCTGATAAGCACTTTCTATGTGCCAGGCACTAAGTGTTATCCCAGTGCCAGCTCTTCTGAACCTCACTGGAATGCTACACTGTAGAAACCCATGGGGATCAGAAACACAGACTGAGTGCCTTACCCAAGCACACATTAGCTAGAAGGAGTGGAGGTAGGATTTGAACTCAGACAGTATGTACCGGAGGCTGAGTGCTACCCCGCCATCCACTGCTGCTAATTAGACCACTCTACCAGGGTTTTAGGAGAATTAACAAATATGTCCAAGGGGCCAAGCACTGAACTAGGCCAGGAAATGTGAGATACCCAAGGGCAGTCAGAGGGCCGAGAGCCACAGGCACAACAGGTGATGCTCCTGGCAGCGGCACAGGTGCTGAGAAGCCCTGGGGCCACTCTTGGGGCTGCCCTACCGTGTTTCCCCGAAAATAAGACCTAGGCGGACAATCAGATCTGATGCATCTTTTGGAGCAAAAATTAATATAAGATCTGGTTATATTATATTATATTCATTATATTATATTATATTATTATATTATAATTACATTATATTATTATATTACATTATATTAGACCCGGTCTGATAGTAAAATAAGACCAGGTCTTATATTAATGTTTTGCTCCAAAAGACGCATTAGAGCTGATTGTCCAGCTAGGTCTTATTTCCAGGGAAACACGGTTGTTCCAGGGAGGTATTTATTCATGCTGGCTCTGGCTGAGCTGGGCCTGGAGCTGACTTGCACCTGGAATTGGCTGTTATCGGTTCATTTCCATACTGCAGTTTCACAGGGAAATTAATTCAACGAGAAGCGCCCACTCACATCTTCTAAGGTGTTTCTCCTGCACAGTTGCTACGTGAGACACACAAGTAGAGATGTCAGAGCCACGAGGACCACTCCCAGTCATGATTAGTGGCAGGGAAATGAGTCTCAGAGGAAGAGACCTGCCCAAGACCCACTGGGCAGGACTGGGGGGGACCTGGTCTCCAGGCCTGTGCCCGGCCTTGCCCAGGAAGCTGTAGCTGATCCACTGGGACACCCCTGAAGAAACTGTTCATGGTGGCCTTGGGGACGAGAGGGAACTGAGTGCAACGGGGAGGATGTGCAACGGAGAAGTTTGATTTCTACTTCGTATACTTCATTGTTGTTTACACCTTTACAATCAGAAAGCACGTATTCTCATCACTTGAGAATTTTATTTACTTTTAGGCATCTCTGAGAGTCCTTGCTTCTGTGCTCTGGCTGAGGGCAGAGCTTACAGCTGATGTCACTGGAGCCTTCAGATCCCAGCTACGAGTAGGGGAGCCGGCCCAGATGCTGCCCTCAGCTGTGGGGAGGGAAGAGAAGGAAACTCACGGGGCGGAGCACCCACTGTACCAGGCACCTCGCCGGGCTGCAGTGCGTTGGGCATTGATTCTTCATGGCACAGGTGGAGGTTAATTTAATTCAAGACAGTGAGCAAAAGAGCTGTGTGGGTTTGAATCCCACTCCTCCCCTGCAGGGGCTGAGGGCAGGGGGCCCATGTGACTGGACCACCTGCTCAGCTGTGCTCAGCAGGGCCTTAAGCCCCTGCTCCCTTCAGGGAAAACCAGTTCACCTCCCACAAAGCAGCCCAGAGGAAAAACGGGAGCTACAACCCGGAGAGCAGTCCCCACTGGGCCTGGGCCTCCCACACCCGCTCCCCCTGAGCCTTTTGCCTAAGCACAGCAGCTTCAATTGCCAAGTCCCCAAATTCCAAATTCCAGTCCCCAAGGGAGGTGGAAGCTTCTAACCCAGGGTGCCAGAGGGCTGGAGGGTGGGGACCAGCATTTACAGCACTCCCTACGCTCAGGTGCCAGGGGCTAGCAGAGCTGCTCTGAAGCTGCAGGATACATGTCTGCTCCACTCCCCCACCCTCCACCCACCCCTGCCAACTTCCTCTGTTAAAAAATTAACAATCACACACCCACTCGTCACTCCCCCTACATGGAACACCAGCAATCTCATTTAATATTCTGACAATGCTATGGGATATGTTCCCCCATTTAGTGTATCTGCTTTTGACAGAGGAGGAAACTGAGGGTCAGAGTGGTCCAGCTAAGGAACTGGGGCACAGAAGATGAACCCATTTGAGACTCTAATCACAAGGAGCACAGGGGAAACAAGTGTCTGAGACACAGAAGCCACAGGCAAAGTCACCGTCTGCCAGGCCCAGGACTCTCCTGACACCTGCCCAGAGAAGCAGCAGGTGGCCCTATTTCTGAAGTGCCCATTTTCAACTGTCCAAAGACCCTGCCCTCTGATTTCCTGCTGTCTCAAACTCCGCAGATAGCTGCTGGCACTTTCTGAGGCTCTATTTCCCAACTCTGAAAAGAAAGGGGGTATACGGGGTCATTTCTGTAACGTTCTGTTACCGTGGGAACCCATGACTCAAATTGGACTTGCCACCTTTCCTCGCAACTCTCTCTCGTGCTGTTCTGTGGGATCAATGAACCACTGCCCTTCCAGGCTGGCAATGGGACCTTCAGGGAGCATGTGATGCCCACTTCTTCCACAATCCACCCTAACCAATCCACTTCCAACTCTGTCACACATGCACATGTGCCTGAGCAAGCGTGCACACACACACACACACACACACACACACACACACACACCTACTTCATTCCATACCCTGCACTAAAAATATGACTGTGTACGTCCCTGACCGTGAACCTGCATTAGCTCCGATAGCAGGGTTTCCTAATTTTAGCAATACTGCCATTTTGGGGCCAGAAAGGTCTTTGTTGTTGGGGGCTGTCCTGGGAGGAGGTGCACTGGATGTCAGCAGCATCCCTGGCGTCTACCCCCTAGATGCCACTAGCACTCCTCCCTACTCCCGTTATGACAACCAAAACTGTCTCCAGACGTAAGACAATGCCCCACTAAGAACCACTGCTCAATAGGGGAAAGTCCAAACTTCTAACCTAGTTTTCCAGGCCCTTCATTTTTGCCTGCAAACTCACCTAACTTTATTTCCCATGATTCCCCGTCTCAAAATCTTGATGCTTTTCTACACTCAGCTGCTCCCCTCCTGGAGCATCCAAACCTCCCTGCCTTTCAGGGTCCAGGGTGGCTCCCCCAGGAAGCCTTCCCATGACTCAGCCCCATGTCCTGCCTTCCCTTCAATATAAACTATGCCCTTAATTACGCTCTGTGTCGCCATCTTGTCCCCCAGTCCCACACAAATAATGAACACTCTGAGAGTGGGACATGTGGTGTGGTGCCAAACTGGCTCTCCAGAATGAAAACCACTGGTGCACAGAATGTGCTGAGTGCCGTGGTGTAAATACTCCCACCAATTTCCGGCTACCAAAGTGCTGTCACTGAGCATGGAGTTGGGAAGACATGGCCCAGTGGTTCTGGTGAGCCTGCACACATGGGCTCCAGGGCATCCCACAGGCCTCCTCCCCTCACTGTCTCCACCACAAATGTGCAGGCCCCAGAAATCTCACTGTGTTGGTGCCCGCGCCCTCCGCAATGTTGGGGGGAGTCTGGGGTAGCACCCCATGGCCACGGCCTGGCTCTGTGGCGGCAGCGCCTCTGGCTGTAGTGGCCGTGACCAAGGTGAGAGGGAGGGGCAGTGAACCCCTGGGGAGGAGGTAATGTCTCTCCCCCAGCTCCTCGCCCCAGGTTCCAAAGTGCCCCTGACACCACCGTCCCCATCCTGCAGGCCAGGGGTTCACCTGACTCTCCCTCTGAGTTCCCCTCCCAGGATAGGCCGTAAGTAACCCGAAGCCCACAGGAAGAATTTCACTTTGAGCTGCCCTAGGCCCTCCAGTGAAACCTGGGCCCACTTAGAAGGAGGTAAATTTTATTGATCTTTCTTGGTGACTGTTGGCAAGATTCATAGCTGGCCTCAGACAACATTCATCTGTGGTTCTGACTTTAATTACCACAGGCACCTGGGTTGTGAGTGTGTGTGTGTGTGTGTGTGTGTGTGTGTGTAAGCCTCCAGATCGCTAGTCCTGTTATTTCTGTTGTATTTAACCCACTTCATACGATGAGCATCTGCTCAGTGCCTCCTCCGTGCTCCCTTGGGGAGGCCCCTCTGGGAAGTCCCAGCTCCCGCTGGTGGTCCTGATTCCATGACCATCTTTCCCTGTTGTCCCTTTAGCCCCGGTGTCCGAGTCCCTTCCTACAGTTGTTGGTCTGGGTTGCTTCCACTTCACGTGTTTCACCCCTGCCACACATGTCAGTAGTTGCCCATGTGAAATCCCCTCCTCGAACAACCTGGCTTGGGCTGCATTTCCCGCACTGAACCCCAGCTGGGACTTCCTGTGTAGACAGTACACAAGGAGTCTGGGGTGATGAGAGAAAGGTCGGGGTGGGAGGCTGACCGTGAAAGCTCCATGGGCTACCTGAAGGGATTTAAACTCGATCCTTGAGGAGACAGGGTGCCACTGCAGGGCTCTAAGCAGGGTGCTGAGTTTAAGGAAGATGACTTTGGTGCAGAAGGAAGAATGAATGGATGTCTTCCAAAAGATGTAACATGCAAATGCACACTCACACACAAATCCATACCACCTACACACATGCACACACACGCACACACAGACCACCAAGTGACTACACTATTTTTCTAATACCCTCAGGAAGCCAAGTGGAGAAAAGGTGAAAACAACCCAAATGTCCATCGACAGATGAACAGATTAACAAAATGTGACATATATATATATATAAACATACACACACACACACACACACACACACACACACATATATACACACATGCAGCTTTAAACAGCAAGGAAATTCTGACATCTGCTACAACATGGATGAACCTTGAAGACTCTGCTGTACAATAAGCCAACCACAAAAGGACAAATCTTGTGGGATCCCATTTACGTGAGGCACTGAGAGGAGTGTAGTTCATCAAGACAGAAGGTAGAAGGGTGGGTGCGAGGAGCTGGAGGAGGGGTGGGGACTTAGTGATGATGGGTGCAGTTTCAGTTTTACAGGATGAGAAAGTTCTGGAGACACATGGTTGTGATGGTGGCATAACTATGGGGGTGTATTTAATGCCACTGAACTGTACACTTAAAAATTGTTATAATGGACATTTTTATGTTGTATATATTTTACCAATAAAAAAATAAAAAGTGCAAAAGCAAAGTGGGAAGTTCCCAGCACACAGGCGGACTCTAGTACATGTCGCAAGGACCAACAAGTGACATTCCTTCATACCTACATTTGTGGCAATGCCACAGAGCCGTGAGGGCCCCCACAACAAAACCCACAGACCACATGATGAGGGTGCAGCCTCCTGCAGCAGGCCTCAGAGTGCTGGCCCTAGGCCGCGTCCCTCTGTGAAGGGTGCCTGGGAGGGGCCAGGGTGTGTGTGTCAGGAGGCGTGAGGAGAAGGCGGAGCAGCCAGAAAACGCCGGTGGCCCCCAGGGCCTGTCACACCACCGCGTCTCCTGACTGGGGGCCCCCTTCTGCACTCACATCACCTTGACTCCATTCCACCAGACAGGACACCCCACAGGGACCACCCCTTCCTCACCACCCACTCCCACTGGCCTCCACCAAGCTGCAGCTGACTCGGTTCTCAAATCACTTCTCCTAAAAGCTGCTGTTAGCCAAAGGGGACCCCTGTTCCATTTCATCTGGTTTTCTTATTTTGGATTTTGTCCCTGACTTTCTGCCTAATTACGCTTCTTCTCAGCCGCATGACATCCAAGAACTGATCTTCCTCCAAGCCACATAAAGAACAGAGACCAGACCGGGTCTGTTGTGCTCCCAAACTCCTCTCTACCTGCCAGCCTGCCTTATTTTGGTTCCTGGCACCTCACCACTTTCTTCCTAGCTTTCTAACTAGAAAACACGGAGTTCCCTGCAACTCAGCAACTCCACTTTCTAGCAATCCTTCCCACAGAAATACGTAAGCACATCCACAAAGCTGTACATTCAAGGGCGTGCATTATAGCACTGCTTGTAACATCAAAATAACTAGAAACCACCTAAATGAGGAAATGGGTGAAGAAAGCCCAGAGTCCACCCTGCAGAATGTTGTACAGCAGGTAAGAAGAACAAGGGTGAACCACGTGGGCCGACATGGGATGAAAGGCCCAAAGCAGGTCAAGTAAACAGCACCACACAAACTACACAGGAGATGTGCTCCTGTCCTGCATTTGAAAAGCACCGCAGATGTGAATGTGGATGGCTTATGTAATATACATGTGACGTGCCCAGGAAAGGACCTCTAGAAGGAGTGGAAGGGGGGGAAATGGGGCCTCAAGGACCCTTACAGTTTTCACCTTTAATGCCTATGTTGTTTACATTTTTTAACAAGAACATACAAGGTCAGACAATTAAGTTCACAAACTCATCCTAGAAAAAGTGCTACATGCCTCATTGCTACATATCACTACGGGTCACCTGTGAAGTCCTCCCCTCGGGAAGCTATGCACCGATGCCAGCGCCTAGTCCACCCCTCAAAGCAATTTGGGAACTCTTTTTCTGGAATGGCCATCAGAGCTGTCATCGTGTTACCCTTGATGTCCTGAATGTCATCAAAATGTCTTCCTTTCTGTATTTCCTTCATCTTTGGGTACAGAAAGAAGTCATTGGGGGCCAGATCAGGTGAGTAGGGAGGGTGTTCCATACAGTTATTTGTTTACTGGCTAAAAACTCCCTCACAGACAGTGCCCTGTGAGCTGGTGCATTGTCGTGATGCAAGAGCCATGAATTGCTGGCGAAAAGTTCAGGTCGTCTAACTTTTTCACACAGCCTTTTCAGCACTTCCAAATAGTAAACTTGGTTAACTGTTTGTCCAGTTGGTACAAATTCATAATGAAGAATCCCTCTGATATCCAAAAAATGTTGCAACAAGTTCACGAACTTAATGGTCAGACATATTGATTTCCTGTCTTACATAATAAAAAAAGTAATCTCAAAGAAGAACTCAGAGAGAAATGAAAGCAGAGTGTTCTACCCTTCCAAGTTTCCCAATTGCCTGTAGAACATGCACCCCCTCCACCAGCAAGGCTGGGCGCCCCATGTCCCAGTTCCTGACCCCAGACTCCAGATTGCAGCCAGGCATCATCTCTTCCAGCTCCCGGAACAGTCCTGCTTTCTCTCCCCTATTGCTCTCCCCTCTGCTCAGCCCTCCTCACTCCAGCAGGACTCAACTTGACTCCAAAAGGCCTTCCCAGGCTCTGCCAGGCAGGCTGAGCTCCCTGCTGAAGCTCCCGTGGCCCTCACCGCACGGCCTTCATCAGGACAGTCGACCCCACTTAGGACAAAGACCGAGCCTGCCTTGCTCACCTCCAGTTCCCCAGAGCCCTGCACGGCACCTAGAACTCAGTGGGCATCTGCACAACAGAACTGGGCTGATGGGATGCCGGACCTCACTCAGCCAAGGTCCGCTCAGGGAGTAATCAGAACAGGAATGCACGGGTTCCATGACTTCCTTCAAGGCCAGCCCAAAGGAAGATTACACAGGACCATCCCCACCCTTCTCCGGGATGCTAAGCTCCAGCCTTGGACCAGCTAGGCCATCAGAGGGCCACACTCCACAGTCAGCGAATGATGCTTGACTGAGAAAGCACCAAGCAAATCCCACCTCCGCATGTGCTTTAAAGCTGAGCAGGAGTTACCACCCATCTGTCATGGGTCTTCCCTGTGTAGGCCAGGTCCCTCTGGGGGAATTCGTTGCAGGGCTAGAGAGGCTGAACCCTCTGAGGAGCCAGCTGCCCTGCTGCTTTCTTCCCCAGGACCCGGAGGCCTCATAAGCTGCAGCTTCCTCCCTTTTCACTCTGGCCGCCAGGAAAGCACAAAAGCGTGGTCACCCTCCCTAGCCAGTGAGGCCACTGCCTTGACTTTCTGATTGCCACTTTCTTAACCTCATCATTCCTCTCGGCCTCATTGGGAGCCTCTGCAACCCTCTCTGGACGTGCACAGGAAATAAACAAATAAATAAGCAGATAGGCAGACCAGGCAACCTAAAACAATTAAACCCAAAGTCAAAAGAGATGGTGCCAGGTCCAGGGGGAGGCTCCTATGTGGGCCAAGGTGGGAAGTGGGTGGTGAGGGAGCAGCAAAGTCCTCGCAGGCACGCATCCATGGCTGGGAGGGGAACTTCCATCAAGGAATTGGATAAAGAGAGACCTGGAGAGGAGATGTAATGCTACCCACAAGAAAAATGGCCATGCCAGGCATGACCCCCATCTTCTGGTTCTAAGTGGTCTTGGCACTACTCTCAGAGTCTCCACTGGGAAACATGGGGTGGGCAGCTGCCTCCATAATCAAAACCACTAGGCTTCTTACAATAGAGAACAGGCCACACAATATACAAGCACTTTCATCCTTTCACAGCCCACGGTGATGCGACCAAGCAGGTCAGGGTTCCATTCCTGAACATCCCACTGCACCGGAGGATGAGCCTCGATGTCACAGCACACGCCTCGCACCAGAAGAGGGTTAAGCCTACCTTGGACATGACACATCGGCCACTCACATGCCCCCAAGTCCAGGTGACACAGCCCCACCCACCCTTCCCGCTGTCACCTTCCACCATTTCCTGCTCTTAGAGGAAACTGCTGGCCTCCCAAAACAGACTGCGCTATTTCGCACCCTAATGTTTTCCACACAGCCTTCCCCTTCCTGGAATTCCTTCCTCCCTCCCCACCTGAGGAAGGCTTCCTTCCTCCCAGCTGCACTTCAAATTCCCCTGCCTCCAGGGCAGGGTGGGGCTTTAGGCGTGAGGACTCACAGGGCAGTTTGCCCAACCCGCTAGGCTCAGTCAGAGACCAGCACAGCCGCTGGCACTGCCCTGGGTACAGAGGAGGAGTGAGAAAATGAGAAATAGTCTGGGACCACAGGGAGCTCAGTCGCCCCCAGATCCATCATTTCATTTCAATTCAACCTCCAAGAACCCCTTGAGGCAGGCATTTTTATATCCCTACTACCAAAAGGAGAAAACTAAGGCTGAAACAGAGCTGTCAGTGTGCACAGAGGTAAGTTAGAAAAAGGCGGAGGCAGAAATGAACCCACATCCTCCGACAAGCTCACCCACGAAGCCCTAGAGGACACTAATGCGCATCACACTGTGGTAGAAACATTTAGTTGGTGTTCATTCCTCCTGTGAAACCGTGGGGACAACTTTCTCAAGGGCTGGGCCTGTCTGAACTCGCATCAGCCACAGCCCCTGCATACACAGTCACTCCCTACACACTTGCCAAGGAGGGAGGTATGGGAAACTCGGGTTGAGTACGCTGGTTTGCTGCTGGGAGTGGAGGGCAGGGCGCTGCCTTCAAACATCTTTGGTCCCCCTAGTAAATGCATATTACTACTGTAATTAGAAATCACAAATAAAAAAACAAATGCTTCCTGGAAGAACAAAGGGACAGTGAAATGCCCCAAAATATAGCTTCATTCACTCACTCATCAAATATTTCTTGAGTACCTACTGTATTCGAGGAGCTGTTCTAAATGCTGCGTGTGCAGCACCCTTCAACAGAACAAACAAATCCCTGCCTGTGTGCAACTCACATTCTCGTCGGGGGAAGGCAAGCATGAAAAAATAAATCGTAATAAGTTCAAGAAAAAATATATGCAGAGGGTGCCAAAAACATGTACACACATTTTAAGAAAGGAAAAAAACTATTAAAATTGTGATACTCAATATATACAGATAACAAAAGATGACTACAAGTCACGTTTGACTTCTGCAATTACAAGAGGGGCTCAAAGTGGTTCCCATCAGCGTCCAGACACTTCTGATGACAACGAACGACTGCTAGAGCAACGCTGACCAAAGTGTCCACTTGTATACATCCTTTTGGGACCCCCATATATAAGGCAAGGAAGGGGGGAAAGGGTTTAAAATGGTTAAAGAGAACCATTTTTAAATGAGTTGGTGATGGAAGGCCTCATGGGCACATGGAATTGAAGCAAAGCTCTGCAGGTGAGGAAGCAGCCTGCAAATACCTACAGGAAGAGTGTCCCGGGCAGAGGGAACAGCCAGCACAAAGGTTCTGAGGCCTGACTGCACCTGTCATATTCACGGAGCAGCAAGGAGCTGGAGGGGAGCAGAAGGGATGGAGGGAAGAGAGGGGGTGACAGAGGGCAAGGTGTGGAGGCCCACTGCAAGGACAAGGTGGGCCTTGTAGTGCAAGGTAGTGCAAGGTGGAAAGCTCCAGTGGCCACGGATTGACATGTGAGGTTCCTGCAGGACACTTTACAGGGAATCATCTTAGGGTCCCTCCAGAGCCTTCCGGCCTCCCTAGACTCCCCAGGGGAAGGATGCTCCTAAAGCTGTTTCAGAGATGCTGTTTGGACATAATCCAAGCAAGACCCATGGGCTTCCCTCCCACAGGCGCCATCCAGCCAAGTCTGTGCTGAGCAACCAGCAACAGAAACCCACCTCCAAGGCCTCCAAAAGGCTTCTTCAGAGAGGAGTGGCATCAGGTGAGATCCCTTTGCAAGAGGCAATGGAAAACTTAAAGCATATGGCTCTCACCCTGCTACTGTGTTCTGAGTACGTGCTTGGCCGGACTCCACCAGCAGCCTAGGAAAGAGATGCTGTGATACCCATCTTACAGATCAGGAAAACCAAGGCTCTGAATGGTGCTTGGCTCATCCAGGATTCAGTCAGCTGGGAAGCAGGGAATATAGTTCTTTCTGATGCTGAGACATGTGCTCCTAACCACCCGAATGCCACCCCCAATGAGGGTTTGGGCATTGCTTGGTAGGGACTGAGGAGCCATCTCTGGCCAGCGAGCAGATGGTCAGAGCTCTCTTCCCTGCTGGAGACGGCTTCCACCAGAGAGCCAGCCACAGCTGCCAAAGGGCTTCCCTGGCTCCACCTTTCCTCCCTGCCTTTCCCACCTCCTTGCCCTGCTCCCTCTCTCCTGGCCAGCAGCGCTGACACCTCAGGGCCCAGAGATTCCTCATAGGAGCAGAGAAGTGGCTACAGGGATGCTGATGAGGGCTCCAGGCACACAGCCTGTGGCCACCCGCCCACTGAAGTGACTGGGGCCAGGGACAGAGATTTCTATACCTGGCAACGTTCTGCACCTTGACTGGGGTGGTAGTTACGCTGGTTCATACATTGGTCAAAGTTCATCAAACAGAACAGGCCTAATGAGTGTATCTTATTGCATGTCAATTATACCTCCATATAGCTCATTTCAAAAAATAAAGGTACACTCCTGACATCGCTGGATCCCATACGGAAAGAGCCATGCTCTCCCTGACAGGAGGGTAGGAGATGGTTCAACTGAGACCATGAAGAGGATGTAATATTTCATTTTGTAAGAGGAGGGGTCCCGGTGGGGTCAATGGTCCTCCCTGATATTGGGACCACATCTCATTGGAGTCCTTGCTGGAATTCTGGTATTCAACCAAAAATCCTGTTCCCTCTTATGTGCCGAAGCCAAGGAGACCTGGGGAAGCAGAGTCAGTAGGAGGGGGATATCTTGGGGCCACATCTGTCCCCTAAGGGGGCCGTGCAGCGTGGCATGGGAAGAGGAAAGCACAGAAGTTCTGGCCAAGTTCGTGCTGTGATAACTCCAACTCCCGCGGGGCGCAGCTGCTGCATAGCGGGGTGTGTGGGGCCAGCTCAGCCTTGCCTTCCTGTCCTTTCTCCATGCCTCCATCAGGCATTTCCTCATCCCTAGACTGGCTCTGCAATCTGCCAGGGATGGGGGAGCTTCAGAGTTAATGAACTTTAATCTTTCAGCAAACGCTACAATTAACATGCCCCGAAGTACAGTTGCTTTGTAATTAGATCGAAGAACAAAACCCAAAACACTCGTCCCCATAAAGTTATTGTCGAACTTCTTGGTAGGTTTCTTAGCAATTAAACTCACTTACTCATTTCTTCTTGTTAAAGTATTTATTACTTCAATTTAAACTAATGCCATAATGATACGATGTGCTTTAGTAATGAGATCACTAACCACTGCTGTTCGGTCATCTGGCCTGTTTTGCCAGGGGCCAGAAATGAGACGCATGGAGCATTCGTTGGAAATAGCATTTGTCCTGACAATCATCTTTTGCGGGGTTGGGGGGTCACTTTAGGAAGGCTCAGGGGTGAGGTCCAGCAGCTGACAGGTATTTCCCGTAAAACCAATCAGGCTGTCCAGCTAAAAAGAAGCAATGGCTCACCAGAGCCACCGTGACCCTGCAGGGAGGCTGCAGTGAGGCCTGGAGTGTCCCCTGCAGGTGAGAGAGTGACCCCCAAGCTCTCTCTGTTTTTCCCCAAAGAACCAAGAACACAGCCAGATGTGGTGTGAGCCACAGAACAAGCCACAGCAGAAATGCACCAGCTTGGAGGCCAAGAGAGAATGAGCCGCAATGGGGCTGCCGCTGGTCCCAGTTTCTGAGTAAATAGTCTTACTGAGCACTTGGTGAAGCCATTTGCATGTGTTAATTCATTTAATCCACGCATGGACCACATGGGCAGGGATGTTTACTTTATCCTCATTTTACAAGTGAGGAGATTGTTGCACAGAGAGGTTGAGTGGCTTGTCCAATGTCACACAGCTAGAGGCAGAGCCCCGATTCAACCCAGGCAGACTGTTCTCAAGTCCATGCCTCTAACACTATATGCAAGGGTAATCTTGAGCCAGGGTGGAAGGGCAAACAACAAAGCTCCTTGTACCAAGACTCTGCGGAGGCCCTGTGCCCACACCCAGGCCTGTGAGGGAAGAAGGCTGCCACTCCTGGTTCCTACATGTGCTTATTTATTATACAAACCACTTGCCATGTGCTAGGCACTCTGCTGAGTGCTTTACTCTTATAGCTCAGAAACCCCATCCCTGCTCCGTAGATGAGGAAGCTGAAGTCAGAGAAGTCACTATGGGCAATAAGCAGAAGGGAGGGGCGGCAGCCCACTCTTTCTCTTCTATTTACTTATTTTTTGCACTTGATACAAAACTCAAGAGGTACAAAACACATGCAGTGAAAAGTCTGTCTCGCATCCCTGTCCCAAGTCGTTTGTGTCCCTCTGTAACACAGCATTTCCTTATAGTGACTGTGTGCTCAGATCCACACACACGCGTAAGCTTGCTTTTGCGCAAAGCGACACTCCACACCCCCATTCTAGCACTGTTGTTGTCAGCTGATAGTACCATGTGTTGGAACCATTGCCTGTTAGTATATAAAGAACTACAGTTTTCCATTAACTGTATATAACATAACATATTTAACTAATTTGCTAAAGATGGACTTTAGGCTGTTGGCAATTTGTGCTGTTACCAGCAACGCTACAATAAATACTTGTGCATTAAGAGTCTGCCTGTGGTGTTTACCGCTCACAGCTTTTCCACAAGGAACCGGAAGATCTGAGCAGAGCTGTGATTCCTGGCTTTGGGAATCAGACCTGGCCAGCCCCGCCCCCTCCGGACACATGACCTAGAGCAAGTCCCTTTACTTCTCTGGGCTTCAGTTTCTTCATCTGTAACACAGGGATAATACAAATACACCGGGAAGGGTTACTGTGAGGATGACATGAGCTGGTGCAGCTAAAGTGCTTTGCACAGTGCCCAGCACAGACTGAGGTCTGCAGAGACCTCACTGTCACTCATTGATACCTGGGTCACCTGGTCATCTGAGAAGTTCAAGCCCTGCCTCTGGCTTGGAATCTGGGCCTGGAGTTTGTCCTCAGTCAGATCACAGATCCTCACAGCGCATCAGTTTCTTCCTGTTCATGTGCAGCCATGAGTCTGGACAAGGCAGTAGAAGGACCAGATCTTTCTGGAGACGAAGACCTCCAGGGCCCAAGTCTGCCTTCAGGTCTCTGGACTGGGCACGAAGAACAGGGCCCAAAGGCAGCATGTGAGGTAGCAAGGGATGGCTCCCATGGATATCTGGAGATTCTGAGCTCCTCAGGAAGGCCGCTAAGGCCTGCCCGGCCTCCACCTCCAGCCTCACGCCTGGCCACGGCCCACAATGCAGCCATATGATCTTCCCCTCTCCCTGTTATACCTCCCCTGAGCCTTTCGGCATGCTTTTCCCACTGTCTGGGAAACTCTGCCCCACCACCACCACAGGGCCCTTTGCTTGCCTAACTCCTGCTAGTCCTTTTGGCCCTGCTTACATGTCACCT
This sequence comes from Rhinolophus hipposideros, assembly GCF_964194185.1. Taxonomy (NCBI): domain Eukaryota; kingdom Metazoa; phylum Chordata; class Mammalia; order Chiroptera; family Rhinolophidae; genus Rhinolophus; species Rhinolophus hipposideros. The sequence continues at coordinate 61,400,400 of NC_138061.1, forward strand.
TCTCCAGGAAACTCTCCCTAACCTAACTACCTTGTCACAAGCTGTGCAATTATCACCAAGAAAAAGGTTGGCCCCAAGGCCATGGCAGAGCAGAGCAGTGTCAAGGGAGGAATGTGACGTCACAGCTGCAGAAGAGGTGGCAGCATCGGGAGCCAGGTGCCCCTGTGCCAGGACCTAAATGTGGACACCCAGCCAGGAGGGCAACACCTGCCCTCAGTGGGACAGTGAGAATATCTTTAGGATATTTGGGTGGGGAAGGACATCTTAAATAAGACAGGGAAAAGAGCTAACCATATCAAAGGTAAATAAATCTGACGACGAAATAATAAAGAACGTTTATGCATTAAGACAGCTAACTAGAAGAAGGTATTTATCTCATCTTACAAAAGAAAACTCTCGTTTTTTAAAATAGGCAAAAAAAATTGAAAACAATAACTGGGCATTTTGTAGAAAAGAAAACAAAAGTAGCGCGTAAAGACATGAAAATATGCTCAACCTCATCTGTTATCAGAAAAATGCATATCAAAATCATTGTAAAATACCATTTCACAGGAAAATCTTAAAAGTAAGAACATTATCAGGTGTTGGTGAGGCTGGGGAGCTTTGAGAACTCTCATACATTGCAGACGGAAGTGCAAATAGGTAGGAATGGAAAACAATTTGGAATGACCTAATAGAGTCAAACACGCATAGACCCAAAGCCCAGCAATTCTGCTTCTCAGGGGAGACCATCAGAAAACTCTTGCGAAGGAACACCAGAAGACAAATACAAGAATATTCTTCTTAGCATTCTTTGTAATAGCAAACACCTGGAAACAACTCGCATTCCCATAACAATAAAATGGAAACTAAATCAGGTGATACTATGTAGCAATAAAAATGATTGAATATACCCACCTCATGAAAGGAGTGGATCTCCAGATCCCAACGATGAGTGAAAAATCAATCACAAAAGCATGCAGAAGAGTTATTCCATGTATTAAGGTTCACAAATAGGCCAAACTAAGCCCTGTGTATTTTCAGATCCATGGGTCTATGATAACGATGAAGAAAAGCAGGGAGCTGGCTAGCACACCATCAGGATGGCAGTTGTCCCCTGGGTAGGGGAGGGACACACAAGGGCACCTCTGAGTTTTTAAACGGGTATGGGTTCATAGGCATTAACTTAACATTATTCTTTTTACCTTGACATATGCATTGTAACCGTGTGTAACTTAATTTTTTAAAATCGTTTTAAAACTAGTGCAAATAGACCATGGCCAGTCATGCAGAGCCCTGAGCTTTTGTTTCTGTGGAATTCCAGCGGCCAGCCCATCCCAGGCCTGCCATGTGGCCCAAAGGCAGGGGTGGAGATGCTACGGTTGGAAAAGAGTCCTGGGGTCCTGACGTCACAGCCCAGCCCTGGGCAACTTTAGCCAATGATTCCACCCATCTGTTTCTTCGTCTAAAATGACTGCATAGCCAAGTAATTGTACGTGGTAGCAATTCTGTGAATGTTTGTTGAATGAATGAGTCTATGCTTTCTAAGATCCCATGATAAGTGCACCCCCCATCCCAATGTATCATTAGTGAGAAACTGTGTCTGCAGCTCCTAGCACAGCCCCCGCCAGCACACAAATGGATATCCCAGACTTTGAAATGGCAAATCAGAAAGTTCTCTGTTCTGTTCGATCCAAACTTTTGGTATTTTAATGTTACAGATTTTCTCTCCCAAATGTCAGCTTCTCTTTTATTTTTCCTTTTGCTGTCACAACAAGCATACAAGTACTTTCAATGGAATTTTACCAAATGGCACATCTTGCATTTTGTAAACCATATACATACAAACCCCTCTCTCGTTCCTCTGCCAGGTTCTGTTTCAGGGCCCAGTGCTTCTGCTTCTCTGAACCCTGACTCCGGACTCCAGTGCCCCGTCCTCAGGCTCCACCCAGGGCAGGAGAGGCGGAAGGGCAAGTGAGGAGGAATCAGGCCTCACCCTGCAAGGTTGGGACCTCATGTATGATACTCACTAAAGTGACCAACCTCAGCAGCCTAGGGCATGGCAAGTCCATTCCAAACCACCACCCCCTTCTTTGGCATCCACCTGCCTGGCTGGGAACAAGAGAGGGAAGCTGCAGCGGGCAGGCCTCAGCTTACAGAAACTGGATGGTGCCTTGACTAAGTATATGAACATCACCTCTCAGAGACCCATGCTCCTCATCTGCAAAATGCAGCAACAATCCCACCTCAGATACTTATCAAACGGCGTCAATGAAATAATATATGTAAAGATACTTGCAGATCAGCATCCAAAAAAAGTCACTATATCCCCAAACCACTGCTATTTGACTTTGGAAGGAATGAAGTAGTCTTTACACTCAATTTGCTTTTTAATTGGGCTCATCTGCAGCTAGGGCTGCAGTGCTGGGGTGGAGAAGGGGCTCTGAGTGCTGGCGGCCCCACGTTTCTTGGGCATATCGGCAGTGCAAATCCACCCACAGCCCTCAGACAGGCCAAGGCCAGCCATGCCCAGGGAGCTCACACACTGCACTCGTGGGGCTGGATGTGCTGTACCAAATAGCACGTGGCATTCCACCTCCCAGGCTCACATAACACAAGGCCTGTGGAAAACGGGCTGTGCACAAAAGGACAAGCAGCGAGAGTCAGGGTGGTTCAAGTTTTAGGGAGAATGTATGAGGCAAAACCTTGGCCTCCACAGTTGTCAAATCCGGGGCCAATGGCCAGGGCAGGCAAAGGCACGAGGTTCTGCACAGAATGCAATCAAAGAGCCCTGGCCTCCGGAAAGGCTAAAGCCAATGGGTCAGCACCCTGGACAGCGTCATCCAAATCCATGACAGCTCTGGGGTGCTTGATGGGCCCCACCTTCCAAATCAGAATCGGCAAACCTGGCAAGTTGTTGCAGGTCCTTCCCCTGCACTACGGAACCTTCACAGAGCAGTCACAGCACTTTCTGTTACTGCCCACATACAGCCTCAGAATCCAACACAGCAGTCACTTCTCAACCAACTGCAGTGGTCCACCCTGCGTCTTTATGGAATTACTGATAAAGGCCAGTCGGGTTGAAAACTAACTTCAACCCCACCAAAGGTAGCAAGGTGTGAGTGTCAGAAGAGGGGCACACACACATTCTGGGCTGGCTGGAGGTTCTGGGTGAGAGAGCAGAGGAGAGGGATAGCAGAGAGAGTCTGCAGATTGAAACGTCTGTTTCCTAACCCACCTCCCTAACTCAGAGGTCACACTACCCAGTGCCCTTGTATTTCTCCCCATTTCTACTTTGTCTTGTGCTAAAATTGTTTGAAAACTCCACATCCTCGTAAAAGAATTGATCATTTATCAGGCCCTACTTTGTGCCAGGCTCTGTGCTAAGCAGCAGGGACAGAGCAGGAGCTAGCACACAGCCCGCTCTTCTGGAGCTTACAGCCTGGTGTCGGAGTGCAGCATTCATCAAGGATTAGCCCTCACAGGGATGTTGGGAGGAGCTGAGAGCAGGCCGTGGGAAGGGGACGTGCGTCTATGAGAGCATATAACCAAGGAGCCATGTCCATGGAAAAGGAAGGAGGTTCAGACACATGGTGCTCGGGGCACCCTTCCTTGAAGACTTGATTCTTAAGCTAAGTGGGAGTAAGGGGTATGATAGGAAGAAAACACAAAGTTTGAGCTCGTGCCACCAGTGTCATTCAGCCTGCAAACGTTACAGGAGCCCATATGGGGTGGACAGGCAGGAGGGCTGATCCCTGCCTCCTATGGCTGAGGTTCCCACCAAGACACCCCTAAGTCTCGGGGAGAACCAAGGCTAGAAGAGATTCTACAGGTCAGAGCAGAAGAGGAGCAAACGTGCCAGGAGAAGTGAGGTGGGCAGGCCTGCAGACCCTGGACCAGAGCAGCCTCCAGCCCTGGCCATCCACACCCACCCACAGGCCAGCCTCAGAGTGGACCCGACATTGGAGTGGAGCCACCAATACAAAGGGTTCTCAGGGGAAGGCTGGGCCCCTGGGAGACGCCCCGTGGGCTCCTCAGGCTGTGACAGGGTCCCCAACTGCTCCCCAGGGCCAGGGATTGAGAGGGGGTAAGAAGGAGAGGCCAGGTCCTGGACAGAGGCCAGGTCAAGCCTCAGGCCACTGTCTCCATGACCACCTCATCTTTATTTCAGCACAGTGACTGTGTGCTCTTCCAATTCCTCCTGGAAGACTCCAAACAGCATATTTGCTCAAGAGTTGAGGACAACATTCGGGTCTTAGAGCAGCAGAGTATTTAGGCAAATGCAAACATATGCTGGTTTCTCTTCTTAGTTACATTCTTGGCAAAAGGAATTATTTCACCAAGAGGCAAAGGAGGATGGCAGGGGCCCACGCATTCCATCCTGGCCCCAGCTATGGGGCTGCCAACCCTCACCAGTTCCCCACACCTTTTAAAGACACGTAATGTGGGTGGCCGTGGCTATAAAAGGGTAGCATGGGGATCCTTGAAAAGAAACTGCTCTGCATCATGACTGTGGGGTCACATGAATCTACACATAATACAATTGCACAGAAGTGAAAACACACCCAAGAGCAAGAGAACTGGAGAATACAAGCAAGTGACACTGTCTGCGGACAGTGTCAGTGTAAATCCTGCTTGTGATACTTAACTCTGACAGTCATGCAGGATGTTGCCATTGGGAAACCTGAGTGAAAGCCACATGGGGTCGCTCTATATTATTTCTCAGTTATCTCAAAATAACAATTAAAACAAAAAAAGGACAGGGAAACCACCTTATCTTGGAACTAGAACTGGTCTGTTTTTTCAGAGCGGCTATAAGAAAACCTGAAGCTATTTCTCCAAAGCCCATTTTTCTGATTTCCTACCGAGTAAATTATGATTTTTTTCATATGGAGGGGTCTTCAAAGAAGCCATGTCCAGCCATGCCTAGTGTCCCCAGACCCACAGCAGCCCAGCCTAGCCCATGACACTTGGGACGTCCCTCCCCCTGACCTTTGCCCAAGACCCTGAAAAGGAGGGCAGATTAGGGCAAGGGAGTCAAGGAGATGGGGAGGCCAGGTGCCGATCCATCGTGAGGGGCAATCTTCGGAGAGGAGTCTTCCGGGAGGAACCACGCTGGCCGCCCCCACCACTGACTGCAGGCAGTCCTTCGGATCCCTGCCAGCAGTTTATTAATATTTTATTGAAAACTCTAAGATGATTCAAACTTCAGCTGTCACGATAAGGTGGTGTTGCTAGGCAACTTTAGTGCCTGTCTATGGATCTGTTTTCGCTGCTCTTCCCCCACTCACGAAGCTCAAGGTTGGGCCCTACCACCCGAGACCCACTCAACTCAGACCACTAACCGCTGTCTACACCAGTCCTGCTCTGAAGCACTCAGCTGCCACACACGTTGGCCCAGCTCACAGGTCTCCCAGCACCTGGCTGTGCGTCCACCAGAGCCCCAGAGTGGCCCTGCCCCCCTCAACTCACCATACTCACTATCGTAGAACATGACGAACTTCTGCCAGCGCAGCTCTGTCACCAGCCTGAGCATGACGTCATTGAGGCGCACGGGAGGTCTCGAGGCCAGTGTGTAGGCCTCACCATCGGGGCTGGGGTTCAAGTGGCAGGCGGTGCGTGGTGACCCCCCTGGGTTGCGCTGGACGAAGAGGTGTGGGATGTGCATTGCATCTGTGAGAGACTGCAGGGCATTGGCGGATGCGCAGCCGGTGGACGTGACCAAAGCCAAAATCCCCTGGGTCATGAGGTCACAAGCTGGAAAGAGAGGGGAGAGAGGAGGGGTCAGCATGGGGGTGAGACTGCACTGGCTTCAATCCACACGGCCTGACAACTTATGGCTGCAGCCCCAAGGGACCACAAACCCATCCCAGGCCAGGCCAGCCGCTGTCACATGCACAGTCTCACTGATGCCCTCAGTGACCCTGCCAGCTAGACGTTCTTGTGTCCATTCAACAGATGGGAAAACAAAGGTCAGGAGAGGCAAGATTATTTGCCCTAGGCTACTCAAGGAGAGATGGCAGAACAGGGATTCAGCCCACATCCGCTTGAGATACCCACTAGCACTGCTAAATTAGCTATCCTGTTTCCCACCTGAGCTGTGAGCCCCTTCCGATCCGAGAACTTATTTTGTTGATCTGTGTATCCCCAAGGCCAAGCCACAGACCAAGAATATACAGTGTCCTCTACAATTGCTGGCTGAACTGAATTGATAGGGACAGAAGGGAAGGTGTTACATTGGAAAGTCAGGAAGACACTTACCCCAGAGGACCCAGGTTGTGGGTAACAAAAGAGAGAGAGACAGAACCCTAGGTCTTTTGGCCAAGTCCACTTGATCCATATCATAAAAATACTGGGTCAAACCCTGAATAACGCGGTTGGTTCCAGAGCCCAGGATTATTCAAAACCACTTGACAACAACAAAGGAAGCTGCTTAGTAGCCAGGGCAGTCATGGGCCATTACCAGGGCCGCAGAGGAGAAACTTGACAGGCGCCAGCAGCCGTTTCTAGGGGGGCTGCACTCAGCATTTGCCTTTTCTTTTCTTTTTTAATTAGTTTCAGGTGTACAAAGCAATGTACTAGTTAGACATTTACACCCCTCACAAAATGATAGTCCCCCCCAATCTACTACCCCTCTGACATTGTATACAGCTGTTATAGTTCCACTGACTCTACTCCTTATGCCGAAGTCCACATCCTGTGACTATGTATATATGTACATATATACACACACATACAAACTTGTAGTTGACATTCATTACTGTTCAGCTTCAGCTTCAGGTGTACAGTGCAGTGGTCAGGCATCTACACCATCCCTGAGGTGGTCTCCCTAATGAGACAAGTGTCCATCGGATACCCTACAAAATCTTTACAACATTATTGATTACATTCCCCCAACTGTCTCTACGTGTGCCCAGAGAGGGAGAAGGTGAGGGGATTAGAAAGCACAATTGCTAACCACAGAGTTTGCCTTTTAAAGTCATCCAGTAACCACGAGGGGTGCCCCTTTTAACCACACATCTACACCTTTTTGGGACATCAAACCAATTAATAGAAAGATACACCTCGCAATACTGGAACCCACGGCACCAGTTTTGAAGCAAACATTTGTTACTAATGCTTTCTGTGACGGTGGGAATGTGGGAAAGCAGCTGCAGTTTCAAAACACAGCCTGTGAATGTCGGCAGGCCACCTGCTGCCGACGGCTGATTTCTGAACAACTTTGACAATGCAGTTCACTCGGCGGAGAGCCCTTGGGTTTACGTAATGCCTCAGACAAGGCTGGGAGAAAGAGGCGAAGAGCAGGGGCAGCATCTCCAATGAACAAGGCAGTGGGAGGCTGGGAGGTGCAGGAAGAGGAAGACCCCTCCATAGTTTCAAATAGCTGTTCCCATTCGGGGACGCTCACTGCCAGGACTCTGGGGACCACAGCTCCAATGCCCACACTTGTCCTGCTGACCCCTCGGCCCCCCAACATGAGGCGGGGAGCAGGGGGGTTAAACAAGACCCTCTGTGAAGTCTTTCTTGGGAATACACAATTGTACGTATTTTATGACATCAAATAAATAAAACAACAGTCGTGAAAGAAAGACCAGAAGGAAATGCTGCCACCTAAATGCTCTGGGCCCTCCCTCCCGGGCTTCACACCAGAGTTCTCTCCTAAACAGAAATCCAATGGAGTCATGCTCCTACTTAAAGCCCTTCGGTGGCTCCCCAAAAGCCTTGGGGTAGAGTCAGGCTTCTCAGAGAAGTCTTGCAGGCTCCTTGAAGCCTGCACGTCATGCCCCTCATACAACGCTGCCCCTGTGCCCCCACCCACGGCCCACCTCTTGCCCCCCGGGACCCTCCATGTTTTCTGTTGCCTCTCAAACCTTCACACTCACTCTTGTTTCAAGACTCAGACTCTGCATCCCCAGACTGGCTAAGGACCCCTTGTCATATGCTCCCCCTAGGCCCCGCACTTCCCCTATTTGGTCTCTCCTACTCGACCTCAAGCTCCAGGGTGAAAAGGGATATGCCCTTTCTGCCTACCATCCTTCTCTAGATACCCATCGTGCCCAGAACACAGCAATTAGTAAAGACTGGTGCAAAAATACCACAAGCCTTGATGGTTTCATGCCCTCTTGTCAATAATTCCACTTTAGACACCTATCCAAACTATGGAAATAGCTTCAGATCCAAAAACATTCAAAGGACACTTATCCACACTCTTGAAATATTACTAACAATCTAAAAGATGCAAATACGTGAGTGATATGAAAGAGCTCCATTTACTGAAAGCCTATGCAGCTTTTGAGACTATTCAAAGATACTATAATAACATGGGGAAGTGCTTGTCATAAAAGTTATGTGAAAATAATACACAGTTGTATGTATTTTATGATATCAGTTAAATAAAACAACAGGCATGAAAGAAAGACCAGAAGGAAATACTGCAAAATGTTAAAAGTAATTGCATTTGAGGAGAGGATTAGAAGTGGTTTTCCTTCCTTTCTATAGTTTGCCAAAATTTCATGTCATGAACAGACAATTCCTTTAGCAAAGGAAAGTAATCCTCCAATAATGGATAAGTATGAAGCTATGTAGGTGGAGGGACTGTTATGTGAGAATTTTCTCTGAGCCAAATACTGTGTTGAGTACTTTATGTATATGAATTCACATTATTCTCATGACATCTGTGTAGAATAGGTGGCATTGCATCCGTCTTCCAGATAATGAGTTATGAGGCTACACAACTGAGGAGGGACAGGGATAGACTGAGACACAGCTAAGTGACAAAACCAGGACACAAAACTGTACACTCACCAGCCTTACCACTGGGTTAAAAGCATGCTTACGAAGAAGGCAAGATAAAACACTAAAAGCTAAGATGCTGTGATGAAAGGATTTCTGTTTCTTCTTTTGTACATATTCTCTTTAAGGCGAATACACTGCATTTATAACTTTAAAAAAGTAAACTTACAAAATAAATTGTACATCACTGGAGCGTCAAGTCGTCCAGAAACTCCAGCCCTAGTTCCAGCCCAGGACACCAGTGAGCACGCTTTTATTCTGTCCATCATTAGGTCCCAGCTCTCTCTCACCCACCCTGCCCAGTTCCCTCCCGGGTCATCACCTGACTTCTAATGGCAAGCCCTGCCCCCACTCCCATACACTGGGTTCTGAAGTTGCTGAAACTCTCGGAGCCTCTGTTTCCCCATCTAGGCATGCATCCCACCGCCCTGTGCACTGTTCCTTCTCTCCTGCGAGTTTTTCATACACATACTCCTATTCACACACCCTGATTCTCAAACCCCTGCACTAAGCACTGAAGGGGGAGGACAAAGAGCAGGTTGATTGGGGGCCCCATCTTTGATCTACCAAGGACACAAACCCCACAATTCAGCCCGTGAAAAAGGAGAGAGGAGGCTCCCTGAAGTCATGTGGGTAGGGAGGGGGCCTCAAAGGAAGAGAAGGATTTAGATCAACAGAGATAGGGAGAGTAGCATGACGAGGGGACAGTGTGACGAAGACACAGGGGCCAGGCAGCAGGAACGTGCTCAAGGAACAGACAAGTGCCTGACCGGTCACCCCACCCCAGCCCCGCTGGCAGCCAGAGACACCAGCTTCCTGGCTGGGCCTGGGCCCCCGGGGGCCGCAGAAGGAGCGCTGGAATCTCACAGTTCCAGGCTGGCTCCCTCCTGTCACCAGCCGTGTGGCCATGGGCAGGTCTCCTCTCTGAGCCTCCATTTGCTATTAAATGGCTATAAGAATCTCTACTACCCAGCAGGGCTATGGGAGCAGTGACTTAATGTGGATCACAAGTGCCAACCCCACGCTTGGCACAAGAAAGATGCTAAATAGATGTCAGTTTCCTGCCCCTCTCCTTGGGCACCCCACCTCCCCATCAATGTCCCCACACAAGTCATGCCAAGACGTAGTAGTTACAACAGAGAGTGACCTCACCCCCACTGCTGATAGCCCTCTCTGTGGAGGTGGGCACCACCGACCCGTCCCTCCTACGGCCACCTGCAGTGCCACAAGCTGCAGGCCTCAGCAAACTGGGTGGGTAATTAGGGCTAGAAGCCTCTCCCAGGCACTAATGGAGAGGCCCAATGCAAGTTGATTTCCAGTCCTCTGTGAATGGCCTGCTAATTGGGGCACTGTTGAAATGATGGTTATTTAGAGGCTCCTAACATAAAAATAATAAGATCAAAATACATCAGATCAAAGCCAAATCAGCTATTAGCGTAATCAAGGTTGTGCGCTCATTCCCAGGACAGGACATTATACAACGCACGCTACAGATGTGGAGAGAGATGCTGAACCCCGGTGTGTGTCCGACGTCCTGGGTCTGAACCTGGCCCGGCCACGGACACGCTGTGCGATTTGGGCTGAGGAGCGGGGCCTCTGTTTTTTTCTGTCAGGTAAAGATGACGGCACCCACTTCACAGGGCTGTTGTGCACATTCTGTGAAAGGTCTTTGTATGTGAAGAGCCATTCGCACAGGCTGGCCCGGAGCAGGAATGCAGAAGTCACTACTCTTAGCCGCCGCGCCAGCTCAGAGGTGCTTTTGCAGCTCACTAGAAGATAACAGCCTTTGTCATAATTCTTTGCCTGCAACATCATATGATCATAAAGCTGATCTCTCTCTTGATTATAACAATGCAGGCTGATGGATTGATAAGGGCTCCCTGAGAACAGCTCATCAGCTGGGGAAGTAAGACGCACAGATGAATATAATGAGCCGCTTCCAGCCCCCTTACACAAGCTTGGCAGCCGAGGGGAGCAGAGGGCTGCTGCAGAGGTCTCTGGGCCACGCAGCAGCTTCCCAGGTATTGGGTAGAAAGGAGCTGCTCAGAGCTGGAGGTTGGGCCCAGAAGAGAGGACCCACCAGTCCATTCCCAAAAAGCCCCACAGTCACATTCTCCCCAGTTTCCCCTGAGATGTCAGGATCCTGCTGATCCAGGCTTCTCCAGCCACAGAACTCTCGGGGTGGGACGTGTCAGACACAGCACTGGCCACACCACAGGGCAGATCTCTGTAACTTTCACCCAGGTGAGTTTTCTGACCTCCTGGTGAGAAAACTGAAGCGCACAGAGGGCTGGTTTCTTGGCCAGGGCCACACAGCCGGAGAGCAAATGGCAAAGAGAGCCTGAGAACCAAACCACCAGGTACCTCTACAGCCAGTCCCAGGAAGACACAGGGGCCAGCAGGGGACAGAGCCCAGGATTTCATGGGAACTCTACCCAACCCTTCGCTGGAGAGGAATTCCTAGAGCAGCTCCATATGCACTGGCCCCAGGGAAGAAGCCTGGAAGCAGAAACAAGACCTCTCTCTGCTGAGGGCAGATCCTGACTCATGAAGTCACTCAGTGCCTGCAGGTGGGTGCTGGACATAAGAGATGTGTCCCCACACATTGAGGTCACTCTGGCACCACTACCGATCCATGCCCAGTCTTCTTGAGCTCCATAGGATTCCTGGGAAATTCTCAGGCCAAGGCCAGGGGAAGGAATACCCCAGAAAGCTTGTGCTAAAAGAGACGCACAGTTCCTGGGACCACCGTCTGGTAGTGATGCTGGCCACAGCCAACCCAGCCCTCCCCTCCATCAAGTGCCTGAAGGCATCATGCCCTTGGCACATCCATACCTGCTCTGCCTGGAGAACCAGACCAGGTAGCTGAATAGGAGAGATCCACCCATGCAGCCCCTGCTCTCTAAGGCCAGAAGGCCCCTCAACCTCATGTGCTAAATAATAGCCTTTTGGTAGTTCCTTAAAGAATGACAGGACTTTTCCAGATGGACAAAGCAAGAGAGGACACTCCCACTGGGTAGAAGCAGCCTCACAAAGGTGCCCTCACCGCCAAGACTCCCAGCAAGGCTCCGCTGGTCTCAGCAGGCAGTGGAAGGGACAGCCAGACGTTGGGCCGCCCCAGGCTCAGCCCTGCCCTCCAGAAGGAATGGTCCATCTCTAAGGGAGTCTGGCAGCCCAGCCCCTGACACTCCAGCACCTCTGCCTGCCCCACAAGCAGGCCTCCCGGTGTCGTTACTTCAAATAATCTTAAGGATTATTTAAGATTCTCTCCTGAGCCACCTTCTCCCTCTGTGCCCTTTAAGCTGGCACCGGCTTTATTCCTATTTGAATTCTATGGGTTAACGCTTTAAATTAAGGTAGCATTTATAAATACTTTATAGTCGATGAATAATTGACCAAATTTAGTATTGTCATAACTCATAGTAAATTATTGATCTATAGAGAATAAATGTTTTTTCATGTTTTATTAAGATGTTTGAAAGATAAACAAAACCATAAAATGGGGAGAGATGAGTGGCAGAGTCACACAAAAGCGAGAGCTAGAGAGCTGCCTGGATGACACTCCCCTCCCACTCCACTCACCATGAAAAGGCACCCCCAGGGGAGGGTCACAGGGCCTCCCTCCCTCCCGAGCACAGGACAGTCTTGACAAGCACCCTGTCCTGCAGACCGTTTACTGAAGTCACTCTGTCACCGCCTTGCTCCTGCCCTCGCTCCCCGGGCCTTGGTCAGTTTAGCTTCTGTCCATCTGTCATTACAGTCACTCTAGTAGATTCCCTCACTCCCCTCTTTCCCCTTACGTAACACAGCCAGTGAAATCCCAAACCAGGGTCAGCCTGGGCTAAGTCAACCCCAACGTCTCCATGTCTGTGAGCAATCAGCGGAGTCACAGAGAGCCACACCGCCGGCTCTTACAAAGCTGTCTCACTAGCCTCGACAGGGCTCCCCACCCTGCCATTCCTCTTACACCGCTCCACCAACCCAGGCTCTTCTGCTCAAGAGTCCTGGGCTTCTCCCCCAACTTCAACTAATGATCTTGCTTCATTCTTCATAGATAAAAATAGAAGCCACCATCGTGCAGAACTCACTCCACTTCTTACCACCAGATCCCCACGTCTATCTGCAGTTGTGCTGAAAGTTGCAGAAGAAAGCTTCTCCTCTCTTCGGCAGACCCCTGATCTCACTTCTTGCCTTCTCCCAGACCCAGACCCAGACCCCTCACTTACGTCCTCTATGGAATCATTAACCTTCCTTGTATATCTAACTTCCCTTTAAAAGTTAAACCCCAGCGCTACTGATGGTTCCACAGTCACTGCTCCAGCCACAACCCTCCCTTGAGCTCCTGACCCCCAGCCACGGGGTCTCCCCGGTGAGTCCACTGGCAACTTAAACTTGGCATGTTAACACTGAGCTTCTTGGGTGTGATCCTGTCCTTCCTAGTCTGCCAATCCAGGAAAAGGGCACCCCATCCACCTACTTCTTCTTTCTTTGTGGTTGGCAGTATTTTTTTTTAATTTCATTTTTTTTAATTTAAAATGTAGCTAACATACAATATTATATCAGTTTCAGGTGTACACATAGTTAGTCAACATTTATATACCTAAAGAAGTGATCCCCATGATAAGTCCAGCAACCACGTGACACCGCACCAGCTATCACAATATTATTGACTATACTCCCCATGCTGCACATTGCATCCCCATGACTTGTTTTATATCTGGAAATCTGAACCTCTTAGTCTCCTTTACTTTTCCCCTTTTAAAACATTTTTTAATTATAGTTGACATTCAATATATTATTTTATATTAGTTTCAAGTGTACAGCATAGTGATTAGACATTTACATAATTTAAGAAGTGATCCCCCTGACTAGTCTAGTACCCACAAGTCATTACCGTATCACTGATTATATTCCCTGTGCTTTACTTCACATCCCCATGACTATTTTGTAACTATCAGTTTGTACTTCTTACTCCCTTCATCTTTTTTACCCTTCCCCTCAACTCCCTCCGATCTATCACCCCAACAAATCTAGTACCTGTCTGACACCATACATAGCTATTACAATATTATCGACTATCTTCCTTACGCTATATCCTACATACCCATGACTACTCTGTAACAACCAAATTGTACTTCTCAGTCCCTTCCCCTTTTTCGCTCACCCCCAGCACCTCTCCCCTCTGGCAACCATCAAAATGTTCTCTGTGTCTATGAGTTTATTTCTGTTTTGTTTGTTTTATTCTTTTGATTCCACATACAAGCAAAATCACCTTGCATCGTCCTTTACTGTATGACATATTCCACTCAGCACAATACCTTCCAGGTCCATCCATGCCACTGCAGATGGCAAGAACCCATTCCCTTCCCTGGCCAAGCAATATTCCCTTGTGTATATGTACCACCTCTTCTTTATCCATTCTTCCATCAGTGGACTCCCAGGCTGTCTCTACATCTTGGCCCTTGTAAACAATGCTGCAATGAACACATAAATGCACACATCGCCTCAAAGTAGCATTATCATGGGTTTCTTTGAATAAATAACCCAAAGTGGGATTACTGGGTTCTTCTTTGTCTCTTGTCATAGCCTTTGTTTTAAAGTCTACTTTGTCTGCTATAAGTATTGCAACTCAGCTTTTTTTTTATTCCAGTTTCATAAAATATCTTTTTCCATCCCTTTACTTTCACTCTGTGTGTCTTTCAATCTGAAGTGAGTCTATTATAAGCAGCATATGTAAGGGTCTTGTTTTCTTATCTATTCATCCACCCTATGGCTTTTGTTTGGAGCATTTAATCCATTTACATTGAAAGTAATTATTGATAGATATGTCATAACTGCATTTTATTATTCATATTTTTGATATTTTTTTCTTTTTCTTCTTAAAGAAGTCCCCTTAACGTTTCTTGTAATACTGGTTTGGTGGTGATGAACTCCTTTAGCTTTTTCTTGTCTGGGAAGCTCTTTATCTGTTCTTTGACTTTAAATGATAGCCTGGCTGGGTAGAGTAGCCTTGGTTGTAGGTCCTTACTTTTCATCACTTTGAATATTTTGTGCCAATCCCTTCTGGAACTGCAACACTTCTATTGAGAAATCAACTGACAGTCTTATGGGAGCTCCCTAATAAGTTACTAGTTGCCTTTCTCTTGATGCTTTTAGGATTCTCTTTGTCTTTAACCTTCACCATTTTAATTATACAATGGTACCTCGGTTTTCTAACGTAATCCATTCTGGAAGACTGTTTGAGTTCTGAAACATTCAAAAACTGAGGCACGGTTTACCAATAGAAACTAATGCAAAGTGGATTAATCTGTTCCAAACTTTTCAAATCAACCCCTAAAAAACTGCAAATTTACCATGAATTTTACTATCTAATGATACCATAGATCCATAAAGCGTTCATAAACCAAAATGCTCGTCAACAGAAACGTTCGAAAACCGAGGTACCACTGTAATGTGTCTTGGTGTGGGCCTCTTTGGATTCACCCTGTTTGAGACTTTCTGCACTTCCTGGGCTTGTATGTCTATTTCCTTTGCCAGGTTAGGAAAGTTTTCAGTCATTATTTCTTCAAATAGGTTCTCAGTTCCTTGTTTTATCTCTTAACCTTCTGGTACCCCTATGATTCAAATGTTGTTACGCTTGATGTCGTCCCAGAGGTCCCTTAAACTATCTTCATTTTTTTTTTCATTCTTTTTTCTTTTTGCTGTTCCAATTAGGTGTTTTCTGCTGCCTTGTCTTCCAAATCGCTGATTTGATCCTCTGCTTCATCTAGTCTGTTGATGACTCCTTCTACTGCATTCTTCATTGCAATTATTTATTCTTCACTTCTGACTGGTTCTTTTTTATGGTTCTACATCCTTTTTTATGCTTTCTATCTCCTTGTTGAAATTCTCACTAAGTTCCTTGAGCATCCTTATAACCATTGTTTTGAACTCTGTGTCTGGTAGGTTGCTTGCCTCCATTTCGTTTAGTTCTTTTTTCTGGAGTTTTCTCCTGTTCTTTTATTTGGGATGTATTTCTTTGTTTCCTCATTTTGGCTGCCTCTCTGTTCCCATGTATTAGGTAGATGTGCTATGTCTTCCAATCTTGATCAGGTGGCCTTATGTAGTAGGTGCCCTGTGGAGCCCAGTGGCACAGTCTCCCAGGTCACCTGTGCCAGGTGCTCCGGAGTGTCCCTTGTGTGGGCTGTGTGTGACCTCCTGTTATAGTTGAGCCTTCATTGCTATTGGCATGTCAGTGGGTGGAATTGACCCTCAGTCTGAGTGGATGTGGGGTTTGACCACATCCACAGCTTATGGGCTGCTGTGCAGGGAGCTTACCCCACTGAGCTGGATTCACCCCAGCGGGCTCTGGTTTCTGTTGAGGCCACTCTTTGTGTATGCTGCTTCTTGGGCAGTGTTCTGCTATGGTCCGAAGCCAACCTCCAAGTATGTTGGATTTGGAGCCTATTGGGAGAGGCCCTGGTGCAGGCCCAGGTCACCCACTGCCTGTGACCAGCAGGGGACTACCTGGTAGGAGCTATAAAGCAATCTGCAGTTGGTCATTGTCTGTGCTAAACCTGGAGGCGCATGGGAGAGGCCACCTGTAAACCAAGGTACTACCAGTACCAGACATGGGGTAGCTCCGCAAAAAGCCAGGATACCCCAAAACCTGATGCACCTGTTGACTCCCATAAGGTTCAGCTGTTGATAAAGCCTAGGGTGGTAAGTGAGTTGGGTGAGGCAGGGTTCCAAAGAGTCACCAGGGTGGAGTGAGCAGAGCTCACGAGTCCAATTCAGAATCAAATTTGGCTATGAGTGTGGAGGGAGAGCTCAACACAGGAAAGATGGCATCCACCTGCCAGCTGCATGGAAGGAGAATTCTATACAGGGAAAGTGGTGACTGTCCCTCCAGTCCTCGCCCTGAGGCCACCCAACTCAGTTTCTCCCTGTATGTCTCCAACGTACCCCATATGTCTCCAACATCACTATCGCAAAGCCAGAGCCCAGGTGAAGCCTGCAAGCATTTGAATCTGTGCACAGGTCCTTTGAGAGGACATCTGGGTTTCCTGTAGCCTTCTGTCTGACCCAGACAGCTGGAATCCCCATTGTTTTTCACAGCTAGATGTTGTGAGTGGCTCTTCTTCCTGGCACCACTACTCCAGGCTTGCTCTTCTGAGGGGAACCTCCACGGCAGAGATAGCCCTTCTAATTCCCCACTACCACACACAGGTAGGCCAACTGGTCTGTGTCTCTGCCCCTACTACCAGTCTCAATGTGGCTTCTTCTTTATATCCTTAGTTCAGGTAGACTTCAGATGGTTCTCCAGGTTGATTGTTCTATCATTTAGTTGTAATTTTAATGTACTCATGGGAGTAAGCAAGCACAGTGTTTATCGACTCCTCTACCTTGGGTCTCTTCCCCTCCACCCACTTGTTCTTGACACCTCTCTCCCTGATCTTCTGCACCCAAGCCATCAATAAGTCCTGGCTGTTTTAATGTCCAAAATATATCTTGGATCTGTCCATATTTCTCTATTCCCACTGCCATAATGTTGGTCTAAACCATTATTGCTTCCCCCAATATGCATGCCACCCATTCCACACACCATAGTCAAGTGGCCTTCATGAAACACCAACCAGACTGTGCTTACCCTTCTTAAAATCCACATTTACTTCCCATTGTCCTTAAGATAAAATCCACACACCCAACAGAGCCTGCAAGATCGACCCAATGCCCTGTGTTCCAGTAGGCCAGCCTTTGTGCAGTAACTCAGATACCCCAAGATCTTGCCCACTTCTGAGTCTTTTTACAAACTACCCCCTTCAACTGCCTGCAAAGCTCCTCCCACATCTGTCTGGCTAAATATCCTCAGTCTGTATTTTTTTCGGTAATGGTCCCTCCCTCAAGAGAACTTTTCACTACCTCAATCTTACCTCACCATAGTTTGCCTACATACCACTCACCAATGTTTGCATTGTGGACTATTTTGTGTGGCTGCTGCCAGTAATCTCATTCTCTGAGCCATGAGCCCATGAGCAGAAGCAACTGCATACTGCTTACCCTCCCAACACCTGGTCAACACTCAGCATGGCACAGCAGAGCAACAAACTACTTAATACTCCTAACAACTATGCAAGATAAGCACCACTGGTGCCCCCATTTCATGGGCGAGACACAGAGTTTTTAAACTTGCCAAGGTCCCCAGAAGCTCATGTCCTCCCAACAGTGAGCCACATCCTATAATTCAGAGAAGGGGAGTTTCTTGAAGCCAACCCTCCACTCTAAAAGGGTTTCACCAAGAGTTTAGAGGATGGCAAGGAGACAGTAGGCCCAAGGCCTGGCCTGGCAGCAACGCCTGGGCGGGTATCTCTTCTGGAGCACCTCCAGGACAGAGTTCTGGCCTCACAGTCAGTCCACCCAGGGATGCCAACAGGAGCCGGCCAAACGGTCCCACTGCATATCGGACAGTAGCCTGGGGCAGGTGGACAGGTGGTGCAGACAGGATGCACAGAGCCAACCAGGAAGCTGAGGAAGAGCTGGCAGCACCATGCCGATCTCTGGAGCCTCATCCTTATGCTAATTAATGAATCAAAACTGATTCCCTGCTCCCACAGACTGGAAACTCAGGAAACACTGGGTGGGATCCTGCCGGCTTATTTATAGCTCCCCAGCTCCTCGTTAATGACTTTTACTGCTCCACCCATGGAACGCCAGGCTCCCAGGCCAGGATTCACACTGAAGCCTACACTGTGAAATTGCAATCAGGATGGTGATGAGTCCTAGAAGACTTGAAAAACCTCTAAGGCCGCCAAGCACCCAGGAGCCTCCTGAAGCAGGCTCAGCACCCCGAGCCCAGATGTCTCTTCCTGGGCTCCCCTCATCCAACCTCTGAATGCCACCCCCTTTATCTGCCCACATCCCTTATCAGCCTACTGGGTTCTCTTCTAGCTCTTCTTTCTCCAACCCATCCTACAAACCAAAGTTCAGCACCATGCATGGCCCCAAAATACCTGCTATGCTCCCCGCTGCCTTGGAGTCAGTTTTTGAGGTCCCCCCACCACCCCACAACTCCATACACCAACACGGCACTGGTCTATTTTCGGTTTTCATATGCCCCACACTCTCTGTTCACGTCAGCACGCCCACAATAATCTCTCGTTTCGCACATGCTGAGCCCCTTTTCTTGAAATGCTCGTCCTCCTCTACTGTATCTTTCAAACTCCATTTCATCCCCCAAGACCCACCCCAAATGCCTCTTCCTTGATACAACTTTTCCTGACTTCCCCTTACTAGAAAATATTACTCATTCCTTCTCCTGCAGGTCCCAGAAAACTTTATAGTAGAACACGTCTTTCAAATATGTATTATTTGACATCACGCTTAATTCCTAAGGGCCCAAGGAAAGAGATGAGTTTCATGGCTTTCTATATCCCCAGGCCCAGGGCCTGATACAGAGATGATCAGAGGATATTAGGTGAAGGAATGTGTAAGTGAAAGCACAGGTGTGTACATACTAAGCAAATAATCTGAAAGATCAGAGCTCTAAGGTGAACAAATCACCCAGAGAATCCATGGGATGGGGCACATGTCAGGAATGAGACAATGGAAAATTCTACCTTGTCCAAGAGCAGGGCTAGCCTTCGGCAGCACAGTGAGAAGAGAGATCGTGTGCTTTGGGGCCTCCTAGACTTGGCCGAGATCTAATCTCTGCATGGATAAGGGGGGGGGGGGGAGGGAAAAATGACAGGGGGGAGGGCCTAGGAAAGTCACTTTATCTAATCCTGTCCAGAGAAGGAGGGATTGTTTAAAGGTGAGATGAGCACAGTGAGAAACTTGGGAGAAAGCAACAGTACTGTCCTAGAGATGGTAAGACAATGGAGACACAAGCAGCCAGATTTGAGAACTGCTGCTTCCATGAGGCCCAGAGGCAGGACGACGCGGATCCTGCCTGTGAAGCAGACCAGCTTGGAGAAGAATGCAACAGACAGCCAGGCAGTGTGGGGAGCTCTCTCAGGACCTGGACTGAGGGACAAGGGGCACCCCTGTGTGTCCACATCCAGGACAGGCTGAGGCTGAAGAAGAACCTCCTGGTATCCAAGAAGGTGCTCTCAGCTCTGTTTAGAGCAAGAATGAAAGGGGGAGAAGGTAGTGGCAGTGATTGGGGGTGGGGGCAAGGATACAGCCCCTCTGCTTCTCCAGACTGAGGGGGGAGGGAAGGGAGCCAGTTCCACAGATCGCCACCAGGAGCCTAATCACAGAACCCCGCAGCCTTTCTGGGAAGAGAATACTGCTACTCCAGTCTAGACAGGAGATACAGGACTGGAAACGTGAGGTTAGAGTGTGGCCTGCATTCACAAGGGAATTTGTGTTCAAACCCCAAGCTGCCTCTGACCTCAAAATTAAACACGTGGCCCAGGGTACAGGCAAGCCCACTGTTATAGCCGTGTGGCTCAGCTAAGTCACTTTACCTTGCTGAGCCTCACACCCCCACCTGTAAATGGGCTCATAGCAGTCCCCAGTGCCCACCCTCAGCACATTATGAGGATTCAATCAGCTAACTGAACCAGAAGTCAAGGTTGGATGCACACGGACAAGCCAGAACACGGAGCCCGATCCCAGCCCTCCTCACATCCTTGGGTTGCCTTGGACCAGCTTCTGTGTCTGCCTCTCCCTTCCCCCAGTGCATCTGGCTCCCAAAAGCCGAGGCCTTCGGATCGGCAGGCCCCAGCCTGGCCTGATTGCTCCTTCCAAGCCTCATTGGCCTTCTCACATGGGGAACTTAGGCTCTATAAGGCTTCTGGTTGTCACTTTTCACCACACCCCCTCCAGGCCCCTTCTTAAAACCGCACTCTCGGAGAACACAGATCAAAATGGCAGCGTGAGGTGAGCCTCTGTAAAGCTCCCTTGGAATTTACAACTGATTGAACAACAATAACAACACAAAGGACTCCCTGCACAGCAGACAGGCAAGACAAAGAGGCCCACTACTGAATTCACCTAAAGGTGGGAGAATCACGCAGCGGGGGAGGGGAAAGGGAGAAGTGCAGAGACGGAGCCTCATGGGGGCAACACGCAGACCTAGCTCAGTGCTCCAAGTTTGCTGCGTCCCGGAACTACCGCAGCTGCGGGAGAGGGAAGGACTCGGACTGCTAGGGCTCCACTTATGGCCCACATGACTGAGGGGGCAGCATATAACACGGCTGAACCCAACGCTCATGGCAGACACCTCGAGAAAAAGACTGAGGGAAGAAGGCTGAAAACGGTGGTTTAAGCCCTCACTGCTGAGCAGAGAACAGAAGCCTTAGGCACTGAGAGTAGCGGCCCCTCCCTACCCTCCCAGAGCTCGCCCCGCCCCCACCTGCCCGGTGCTAGAAGCGGAACAGTAGCAGTGTAAGATCAAAAGAACAGAATATTTGCTGTTCTGAGAACTGTGGACCACAGACACAGATTCGCAGCCCAACTAATTCCGGCAAAAGTGACAGAGCTGAGGAAGCGGGACCGGCTGTGGTGGTGGTCGCTGCCATTGCTCTGGGCCACCTCTCACGACTCACCCCGCCCCTGGCCCCAACTATCTGGGGGAATCCCTGCAGAAGTAAACAGAACTGCTAAAACAGACGGGCACTGAATCTGGTGCAGAAAGAGCTTTGGAACTTCAAAAGATCTCCGCATCTCAACAGGGACGTGACGCCCTATGACCCTGTTAACAGAGGAGAAGTTAACAGAGGCAAACTGTTAACAAAGGAGAAGCCCATTTCTCAGGGAATCCCCCCATTCTGTGAGAACCTGGAATAGTGCAGAGAAAACATAGCACTACTGTGTGAGAGAGGAAAGAAAAGGCTGCAGTCGGAGAGAAAAATAAAACATTTTACCAACAAGTATTGGAAAACAAAACAAAGACCTCTTCATATCAACCTGTTGCAGAAGCCACTCCTGTAGATGTCTAGGAAGAGAAATAGTAAATCAGTATTTGCCATGAATAACCAAGGCAACAAGATAGCTCACAAAGAAAATGAAAAGTCTCCAGAAAAGGAACTGAAAGATATGGAAATATGTGACTTAAATGACAGAGAATTCAACATTGCAGTTCTGAAAAAAACTCAACGAGATGCAAGAAAACACAGAAAGGCAATTTAATGAACTCAGAAACACAATCAAAGAACAACATGAGCATTTTATGAAAGAGATTCAAATTTTTAAAAAGAACCAAATGGAATTTCTGGACATGAACGTCTAAGTATTACCTTGTTTTGTACACCTGAAACTAATAAATAAATTAATTAAAAAAAAAAAAGAATTCAATAGAAGAAATTAAGAATTTAATAACCAGCTTAGGTAGTAGAGTTGACAAGATGAAGGAAAGAATCAGTGACATCGAAGATAGAAACCTGGAAATTACACAGATGAAAGAAGAAAGAGACTTGAGACTTAAAAGAAATGAAAGAACTCTACAAGAACTTTTGACACCATCAGAAACAGCAATATAAGAATAATGGGCATATGAGAAGGAGAAGAAACAGAGAAGGGAACAGAGAATATATTCAAACAAATTGTTGATGAGAACTTCCCAAACTTGTGGACAGAACTGGATCCTCGAATCCAAGAAGCAAATAGAACACCTAATTACCTCAATCCCAACAGGCCCTCTCCAAGGCACATTGTATTGAAGCTGACTAAAATCCACGCCAAAGAAAGAATCCTCAAGGCAGCCAGGGAAAAGAAGATGGTAACCTACAAAGGAAAGCCCATTAGATTATCATCAGATTTTTCAGCAGAAATTCTATAAGCCAGGAGGGAGTGGAACCAAATATTCAAACTGTTGAAAAAGAGAAATTATGAGCCAAGAATAATCTATCCAGCAAAAATATCCTTTAGATATGAAGGAGGAATAAAGACCTTTGCAGACATACAGAAGCTGAGGGAATTTTCTAATACATGACCTGCACTACAAGAAATACTAAAGGAGGCTATTCGACCACCATCAACAGAGACAATTTGTAGCAACAGAAACATAAAAAGGGGGAGAGTAAGACCACGAATAGTCAAAGCAATCTTAAGAAAAAAGAACAATACTGGAGGTATCACACTGCCTGACTTTAGCTTGTACTACAGGGCTACAATAATCAAAACAGCATGGTATAGGCAGAAAAACAGACACGTAGACCAATGGAATAGAATTGAGACCCAGAAATAAAACCACATAAATATGGACAGACAATTTTTGACAAAGAAGCTAAAAACATACAATGGAGGAAAAACACCCTCTTCAACAAATGGTGCTGGGAGAATTGAATAGCCACGTGCAAAAGAATGAAACTGGACTGTTATCTGTCACCATATACCAAAATTAATTCAAAATGGATCAAAGACTTAAGCATAAGACCTGCCAAAATAAACTGCATAGAAGAAAACATAGGTATTAAACTTATGGATCTTGGGTTCAAAAAGCATTTTATGAATTTGACTCCAAAGGCAATGGAAGTAAAAGCTAAAATAAACAAATTGGACTATATGAAACATAAAAGCTTCTGCACAGCAAAAGAAACCATCGACAAAATAAAGAGGCAACCAACTGAATGGTAAAAGATTTTTGCAAATAGTGCCACCAATAAGGGGCTAATATCCAAAATATACAAGGAACTCATGAAGCTCAACAACAAAAAAGCAAACAACCCAATTGAAAAATGGGCAGAGCACCTGAAGAGACATTTCTCCAAAGAGGACATACAAATGGCAAATAGACATATGAAAAAATGCTCAACATCACTAATCAAATAAATGCAAATAAAAACCACAATGAGATATCACCTCACCCCAGTCTGAATGGCTATCATCAACAAGACAAATAGTAACAAGTGTTGGAGAGGCTGTGGAGAAAAATGAACCCTCATACACTGTTGGTGGGAATGCAGACTGGTGCAGCCGTTATGGAAGGCAGTGCGGAGGTTCCTCAAAAAATTACGAATAGAATTACCATATGACCCAGCAATCCCTCTCCTGGGTATCTACCCAAAAAATATGAAAACATTTATCCATAAAGACACGTGTGCTCCAATGTTCATTGCAGCTTTGTTTACGGTGGCCAAGACATGGAAACAACCAAAATGTCCTTTGATAGATGAATGGATAAAGAAGTTGTGGTATATATACCCAATGGAATACTATTCGGCGTTAAGGAAAGATGCTGTAGGAACATTTGTGACAACATGGATGGATCTTGAGAGTATAATGCTAAGTGAAATAAGTCAGACAGAAAAAGCAGAGAACCCTATGATTTCACTGATATGTGGTATATAAACCAAAAACAACAAAAGAACAAGACAAACAAATGAGAAAGAAAAACTCATAGACTAGTAAACTATTACTCATACAATAGTTTAGTGGTTACCAGATGGTAAGGAGGGTGGGGGGAGGGAGATGAGGGTAAGGGGGATCAAATATATGGTGACGGAAGGAGAACTGACTCTGGGTGGTGAACACACAACGGGATTTATAGATGATGTAATACAGAATTGTACAGCTGAAATCTGTGTAATTTCACTAACAATTGTCACCCCAATAAATTTTTTTAAAAAATAGCCATCGTAATGCTGGCTCAAAAAGTCAGAGATTGACTGAAGAGCCATATCCAAATTTGACTTTTTCAGTAATGCCGCATTTGTTGAACTATACTCTTTTATCGTATCCTATGTATCTTTGTATCTGTAGTAACTTCCAGTGTCCAATACATTGCAGTAGCTAAATAAACAGTCAGTGGCTGAGTGAATGCATGAATAAATAAGTAAATCTGTAAAAAGAAAAACAAACAAAAAAACCGCACTCTCCAGAGTGATTCCAAATGTAATTCATACAGCCGACCCTGAACTACACAGGTATGAGCGGCACAGACCCACTCAGACGTGGCTTTTCTCAGCAGGTTTCTGTATTGTTTTCGATCTGTAGTTGGGGGACCCCAATGTCGAGGGGCAACAGCATGCACTGACCTTCATGTTGTACACAAGGGATGAGATGATCCTCAGACTGGGATCCATTGGCGTCGTGCAACCAATCCCCCACGGATACCGAGGGACAAGTACGTTTTGGGGGAGTCAAAATTTACATGTGGATTTTTAACTGTGCAGGGGCCCGGTACCCCTAAAACCTCACATTCCAGGGTCAACTGTACATTTAACCAAGAAAAAGAACAAGAAACCATAGCACCGACCTCATAGGACACTAACAAGAATCAAATGAGCTAGCACCCAGGAAGCACTTTGACCACTACCACTTAAGTGCAGCTAAGCAGTCATCTACTGCATGAGGACTAAAGCCAGAGAAAAACGCAAGCCATCCAGGTTCAAAAACAGAGAAACCCAGAACCGGGCCCGGGGAGCCAGGCCTGGGCTGCTGGTTAGTGCCAGGCATGCCCCCTCTGCCCACTGCGCATGCCCACAGCAGGGTCCCCAGGAGCAGCTCGGCTGGTGACAGTGAATGGGGCCGGCCCCCAGCCTGGGTCCTACCTGCCAAACCCTGCAGCTGCTTTTCTCGTTCACCCCAAGGTCCTACTGACTTAGACTTCTAACATCTCATCATCACCCTAACAGCCATCACACCACCAGCAGCTCCAAAATTGTACAGACAGTGCTGCTTTTAGGGAATAAGTCTAGAGCAGCCGTTGCCCATGCGCCCAGAGGCTACTACCTGCGGGTCTGTCAGCAACAGAGAAAGGGAGGGTGTGGGTGCTGGCCCGGCCCCCAAGGGCAGCTTTCCCAGGTGGACCAGCCCTGTATCCCAAAGGGAGGCGAAGCCCTGAGGACACAGGTGTGGCCGTGCCACCCTGCCCATTCAGGCAAGGCCTGCTGAGCCCAGTTCAGAGATGGCTCAGCCTTGAGATCTGTGAGCAGGTCCCAGCTCACCCAGGGACACTACCCGTCTCAGCTTCCAGGTGCTTTGGGGCAGATTGGAAGAGAAATCAGAAATATCCTGTAGCCCGCAGGGATGAGAAGGGATCTCTGCCAGTGATAATGAAAATTTTTACAGTAGCAGATGCTTGGAGAAAATTGAAAAACAATACAACAAAATTCACAAACCAGAGAGGAACTTAAGAGAAACCTGATTGGTGGGGCTCAGTGTTGCCATTGGCACCTTTCCAGCCATGAGAAGACTGATTGGGAGGCAGGTCCTCCCCACCAGGTAATGAAATTGATCACCCCTCACCCCAGATCCCCACTACAAATCTCTCCAAGTACCTACTATGTGCCGGGCCGGGGCCCATCCTGGGAACAGAGATGATGCAGCCCCAGCCCCAGGTCCCAGAAACGCCTTCTGGAGAGGGAGCTGGGGCATGGGCCAGGACGCGGTTCAGTGTCCACTGAGGGGAATCAGGCAGGAGGAGTGTGGGCGTGTGGGCGTGGGGACTGGGGTGGCAAGGGGGCTTCGCAGAGCAGCGGATGCCGGGGCAGCACAGAAATAAACAGGGGACAATGGAACAAAAGGGCAACCAGGTTAGCAGCCCGGCGTGAACCAAGGCACACGCATGGCGTTGGTGGATCAGCCCAGAGCGGGCCACATGTGGTGGGGTGAGGGGGACACAGGAGGGTGGGTTCACAGTGGGCCCACCTGCGCAGCTGTTGTGATCCCATGAGCACCAGGGAGGCTTGGAGGATTCCTGAGCACAAGTGAGGTGTGGTCAGAGCTTGCCTTTAGAAAAGTGGCCTCAGTGAGGACACAGCAAGGGGACAGGAAGCCTAAGCTGACTCCTCTTGCTCCTCCCCCTGGCAGAACCTAGAGCAGGGAGTGCCAGGGCAGGAGGCAATGAGGACGCTCAGGGCCACTGCAGGTCAGTGGACAGAGTCAACTGAAAGCACAGAGGAGGGGGCAAGCAGGTGGGTGACCTCGGAGCCGGGCCTCACCCCAAAAGGGAAGCCCCAAAAGGGCTGGGAAGGGACACCTGACACATCGCTGGCCTGACACATCGTCGCCTGGCATCCCCCAAAGCCCAGGAGGGCGTCACCATGTGCCCTTTACAGAGGGGACAGCCAAGGCCTGGAGACATGAAGCCTCTTGCCAGGTATGACACCCCCCCCCCCCGGCTAGTAAGCATGAGTTAGGCCAAGAACTCAGGCCTTTTGAAAGCCGCAAGCTGCCCTCCCAAGCCTGGGCCAAGGGGCAGGGCAGGACAGGATCGGCGCCTTCAGCTTTCAGTCAGCAGCTGGTGAGACCTGAGTGCCAGGAAAGGGGCTGGTGGAGGAGAATGGATCGGGGTGGAAAGGAAAATCGGGCCCCGACCCAGCTCTGCCCCTGATGGAAACCCCATGTAGGCCACGTGTGTCGCAGGCCAAGCTGAGCCAACACACCTGCAGCCAGTGGGCAGGCCTGCTTCCAGCCTGCTTTCTGAAGGAGTGGAGAGGCTTCTGAAAGCTGTACCCGAGGAGAGGCGGCCTGGCAGTGCAGGGCATCCATGCTAAAGGGAGACCCTAAGTGCAGGGAGCCTGTCACTGGGATTGATCCAAGACCTCTGACAGGGGCAGAGGGCATAAGCATGAGCAGAGCTGTGTCACAGAGCTCTTCAAGTCACAGTGGGCACAAACAGCACAGGAGCCCAGCTTGAGGGGAACCCAGCACCTTCCTCACCGTGGGGCACCAGGAGATGGCAGAGCCAGGTACACATACAAAAGAACATCGTTACCGTTAGGTGGGGGTTGCATGAGCTACCCACCTTCCCAGGCCCCGTGTGAGCTCTTCTGGCCAGAAGAGGAGCCTGGGGACACACGGTCCCATGCAGCAGACCTGCTTCTGGGAGGCACTGTGGTGTATCAAACCAGGGATGGGAAGCTCTGAGAATAGATGAGAATCACCCTCCTCTCCCTCCTAAAAAAGCACAATATACTGCTCATTGTGATCTGCTCTCCTCCAAGGCATTTTCTTGCTATGAGAGGCTCCACGTGAATGGCTAGACCTAGAAGGCAGGGTAGGCTGAAGTGGCGCCCAGCTCCAGCCCTGACCTGTGCGTGGAAGGCAGTGCCCCCCCCCTTTCTGCTCTGCCCAGACAGCTTCCATGGAGACAGGCAAAGGGACAAGGTGGCAACTGGTCACAGCCACCAGTGTCCCCATCGGAATAAGAACGGGGAAGCTGTGGGGCTGGGGGCTTGGCCCCTGACTGCCCCACCCAGCACCACGTGTGCACACCACCTGCACCCACAAAGCCCCACACGTACACATACAGGCTGCTCTGCACTGAGCAGGTCCTACCACAGTGGTACAAGCAGCCACCCCGGCCATCCCCAGGCCACTGAGCCTCGGCAGGATATGGCAGGGATGACTCCAGGCAGTTCTAGAGGTGTCTAAACTTTGGCCGGCCTGAGCACTGCCTCTCCTCTCTGCAAGGACATATACCTCAATGAAGGGCAGCCCAGCTCAGCCCTGTGGGTAAGTGTGCTTCCTCCCATAGGCCCATGCAAGTCTGTTCTCCAAGATATGGCTGAGGTCGCATGGGCAACAAGTGACAGCCACAGGCTGTGTCTTCTCGCAAAGACGCTGTAGGCACAGCAGGCCAAGGGAGAGACCTGACTTACTGAGCAAACTGCCTGTGCTTGGACGCCTCCCTTCCTTATCTCATGTGATCTGCCTGACAATTCTGAGATAAGAATTATTGTTCCCATTGTTCAGTTAAGACGCTGAGGCTCAGAGAGGCAAGTCACTTGCCCAACGTCACACAGCAAGAAGGCAATGGAGCCTGAATTCACACTCAAGTAATTCTGACTTGGGAGGTCCTGTTATTCCCACTCTCCCAAGTGGTGCACGTGAAGACCAAGGACCACCAGGTGAACAAGAGCCAACAGGTAAGGACCAAGGACCAGCATGTAACAGACTGATGTTCAAAGTCACATGATAAAAGGAAAACCTTCCTACTCTCATCCTACGCACATGTTCCCACTAACTGGGCTCTGTTTACCCCCTTCCCACCTCCTACTGAACCCCCAGATTTCTCACTCTCTCAACCCCGCCCCCAACATTCCCCACATACACAGACTCGCAAGTCTATTTCCTCCATCATTTCCTCCATCAGCCATAACAGCCCTGGTAGAAGGTGGCCGCTGGCCGGCTGAGGGAGCCTCGGCGCCGGCACCTCCCGGGGCAGAGCCTTCCCAGAGAGAGGCATCACCCCGACTCCGCCACTCCCCCCTCAGTGTCTTCTGGGAGAGCTGCGCACGGTCCTGCACAGTTAACGGGATGATGACCCCTAAGCCTCAGAGCGTAGGAACATGCAGAGGGAGACACAGAAGGTGTGGGCCCTGTATGCTGCAGCCCACCCCAGCTATGGTCAGATCTACGGCCGCCCTGCCTGGGCCCTCCCAGCATGGCTGCTTCTGCTCTGACAGGGCCAGGTGGAGACTGGGCATGACAGGACATGGGGGACACACAAATAGTACAGACAAAGCTCATTCCTCCCAAAGACCGCACCCCAGGTGGCACCCACCACCTCCCCCCATCTCCACTGTGCCCCAGGGGCCCTGACCCCACCTGAGGAGACAACCAGCTGACAACAGAGCACTGCCGTGTCACACCAACATCCAAGCTCCCGGTCCCCCTCTTCCTCTCCCTGCAAAGCTCAGCCTGAGCCTGCCTGCCTCCAGGAAGCCTCCTGGGACCTTCCCACCGACACACCCAGAACTCAGCTCAGCCTGGCACTTGTCACTCTGAATGATCACCCTCTGCCACTAGCCTGTGAGTTACTGATGGTCAGGGACCATGTCGAGGTCACACCGGCATCCGCAAGGTGCAGATGCCCAGGGAATGTTTGTTGAAGAAGTGAACGAAATGTTGAGTTCTATCCAGCTGGGGTGGAGGACTGGACCCGCAGGAAGTACCGGTTTTGCCCTGCAGAAGGGTGGCTCCAGTTTTCCAGCTGAGGACCCTGGTGTGAAGACACAGGAGGGGAGGAAGGAGGGAGTACGGCCAGTCCCTCCCACGGGCCGGGCGCCAGTGAGCATGCCCAGTGCCTTCCCCAGGGTAAATCACAGGACTGAGACCCACGGGCTGTTCTCTCCATCGCCTCCCTGCATTTCTGTAGCCCTGGCATCAGCGAAGGCAGCTGCCCCGAGCGAGCACAACACTTTTTTGCCGTAAATGGTGACTTTTAAAAGCATATAACACCAAGGGAAGCACTACTCAAGGCTGAGTATTACAAATATTTATAGTGTTTTAGCATAACTGCATTCAGATGTGAACTGTATATATTGCTCACTGCAATATGCACTTTTCTCGAAACACAGTTTTTGCCTGGAAGTCATCCTGGACACAGCGGGTCTGGAAGGTGCCTTGAGAGCTGCTGGCGTCCCGGCCCCCAGCCCCACCTTAGCATGCAAGGTAGAGCCTGCCCTGGAGTGGGACAAGAAGGCCGAGGGGCCCCAAATTGTCGGGAGAGGAGCAGAAAGAGCTGCTAAGAATCCATCCTCACGGCTTAGAGGTCCCCACACCTCTTTGAGCAACAGGGCTCTGACCTGAGGTAGTTGTACTTTTAGTCCCCATTGACTGAGGACATTCATAATGAGCAGCTGAGCCTTCAGTAAACGAAGTCGCATGCTGTTAGATCAAACAGAGTCAGGCCAGGAGTGCTCATGGACCCACGACCCCTTGCCCTAGAGCTGGGGCCCCACAGGAGCCACTCAAAGGGGCCTGGTTCAATTAATAGTTGCCTGATAAAGGTGTCAGGACCTGCGGGTGGGCAGGTGGGCCGATGGGGCAGAGGGCAGAGACATGAGGAACAAGGAGAGGGTAAAGATGAGAAAGAAGAATCACATCACAGGCTTCCCAGAGGAAGCGCAGGGCCATGCACATGGAAACAGGGGACCATCTGCTCCTGGTGGCCCATCCTCGGCCACCACACACAACACGCAACACACATACACACAACACACACACACAAACTGCATTTAACACATACATGTATATCACACACACTGCATATGACACACACATACCACCAACACATACAGTACTCAACACACACACTCATATGCAAGGCTATTGGAAGAGACACTCCCTGGAGTCCTGCCCTCTGCATCCCCAGGGGAGTGGCACCCTGGGCAGGGGCCCTGCATCCTGGCCCAGCCTCCTCTCTCCAGCCCACCAGAAGCAGTTCAGGGACAGTCTGAGCAGGGAAGCAGCCGGACCTTTCCTCTCCCGCAGCCCTGTTAACCAGCCAGTGCCTGAGCTCAGCCAGCTTGCTGCACTGATTAGGAGACTGAACCCCCAAAGGGCCCCAGGAGACAAGTGCAGACAGTGACCGCGTCGTGGCCATGCCGTTTTTCTGATGTGACCTAGGCAGCCTCCCATACAGGCTTCGGGGCCCACAGCTCCTCCTTCATTATCAAACACCTACAGCAGGAACCAACCTGAGCTGTCTTTATGCAACTTGTGGGAACAGCCCCACACCATGGAACTGCCAAGAAAACAGGGTGTCTCCAGGATGCGCCTCCCCTGACTTCCCTTGGGCCTAAATGTGGCCACAGCGGGTCCCCCTCCTAGTGGGGGAGACCTGAGAGGAGAGACCAAGCCGGGAAAGGAGAAGCCAGGGGAAGGTGTGATCATGAAAAAGAGGTCACAGGACAGTGGCAGTGGAAGCCACCCATCCACTGCAAGGAGCCCTCCTTCTAGGGTGGAGAACCGGCCTTAGGCACCTAGGGGAGTCCACAAGCCCGGCCTTTAGACCCAAGGGGCCACCCTAAGAACGTGCGCAGAGCTGGCTGGAGAACAGTAGGGCTTGCAGCCTTGGGGGAAAGGAGAGAGGGGGCCTCATGCTCTGACGCAGAGCTCATGGTCCTTCTTTCATTCCTGCCTCCATCCTTGCCCTTTTGGCACATCCCTCACCTGAGGAATCTTTCTAAAACCCTCCCCTGCTTAAGACCCTCAAGGATCCCAATCCCTATGGGACCAGCCACTCCTAGGCCTGGCCCAACGCCCTCATGAGCTAAGCCTCCTCCAGCCCTCCACTCCTTTCCCCAACACCTGCACCGCCGCTCACCCCCCTGCTGCATCACACAGGTGACTCCCTGCCCTCTGCTGCCTTTCTTCCTGCCCTGCACCCTCACCCATGCTGGCCCTCTCTCTTGAGGACTATTGGTCCAAGTCCCACCCATGAAGTCCCCACTTAGCTCTCAAGACACAGCTCGAGCACAGATCACATCCCAAGGCAAGACAGTGCTGCTGTGGTGGCCGTGCGCCCCTCCACCATGGGTCCACAGGGCACAGTCCCCACACTGGACTGTGAGCCACAAGAGGGCCGAGGATCTTGGGGTCCCAGCACGGTGTCTGACACGTGGCGAATAAACAGTAAACACTGAGGGAGCAAATGAACTGTGACAACAGGAAGATGGGTGGTGGGCGGGCGATGGATGGATGGATGGATGGATGGATGGATGGATGGATGGATGGATGGATGGTGAATGGATCGATGGTAGGCAGACGGGGACATGAGTGGGGAGCAGGAAAGGGAAATGCAGACAACCAGGGGCAATCTGACCTTGCTCCAGCCTTGGCCCCCTGCCTCCCTCAGCACTGCGAGAACACAAAGGAACTCAGAAGGATTAAGCCTCCTTGATCCAATTGGAGCTGCTGGAAATAGCTCCGTGCAGCCTGCAGCCACTGCCCTCAGAAATCAGCCTCAATTAACACCCACCTGTCCCTGCTGCCAATTAATTCTACCTGACACCCTGGGCAGGAAAGTCACAGCTGCCAGGTGCCGGCCCCATATGAGGGATCACAAGGGCAGGACCTGCTCAGCCAAGGCCAGGGCAGTCACTCCACTGAGTCCCCCACACCCAACAGGGTCAACAGAGCCCATGAGCAGAGCTTGGAGACTCCAGGAGAACATCCACCTCCAAGGGAGCTGGGTCAATCCTAGGAAACGGATGTGTGGGTGCCCTTCTGCCCCGGCCACACTCACCTGACACAGTTCATGCTCTTAAGAGTTGATACCTCAGGAGTGACTTCATTTATTGGAATAAGGAGTCTCTTCAACACCACAAAATTTAAAAAGGCATCTCAATCACCATGTGAGGGCGTGAGAGAGAGGGGGTACATCCCTTCCAGATCGTCTGCTTGCCCAGGGGTTCCCCAAACAAGGCTGGGCAGTACGGAGACAAGTGGCATACCCAGTAGGTAGAGTGTACTTGGTCGAGAGGAGGGTTCTGTGCCTTCAAAATAGGGACTATTTGAAGCTCAGGACAGGGTCCCTATATGATCTCCTCTGGGTCTTCCACAATGGGACCCCCGTCCCAGCGTCCTGGCCCCTCAATCTCTCCAGCCATATACCTTCCATGTCTCCCACGGTAACGCCAGTCACTCAGCGCCAACAAGTGCATGGGGCTCACATGGCCAGTGCCCCTTCTCCTCAGGCAGAAGGGAGGCCCCCACAAAACACCAGGCACCAGGCAAGGAGAGTGTAGGGTTCAGGGTAAGGACATGGCAGCCAAAGCCAAGCTCTGCCACTAAACGAGGTGTGTGACCTTGGGCAAGACACAAAACTTCTCTGTGCCTAATTTCTGCACCAGCAAAATGGGCTGGGAATAGCCCCACCTCACAGAGCTAAGTGAGTAAACAGTGTAACGTGCTTAGAACAGAGCCTGGCTCACAGGGTGTCTTCCATATGCTTCAGCTATGATCTGGAGGTAGCACTTCTGGATGACTGGACTCCCATCATTCCAGAACCCGTGGGAGCTTAATTCCAAGCGGGGTTGTTATTGTGGAGTGCTATCTGGAACACAGGATTATCCAAAATGTCTCCTCAACACCACCTGTCGCTGCTCAGCGTCACTGAATTTTCCTGGGTTCTGTTTTACTGTGGGGGCTCCAGGGAGGCTCCAAGGAAGGTGCCAGGCCCCGACTGTTCCTGCCCCATCCCAGAGCCTCTGCTTACCTGACCAACCCCCGAGCTGGGAGATAATAACAGGAACGAGAGAGTAGAGAAGCCACCACTGGTCTCCACTGGTCTCTGATGACATTCACAATCATCTGTGGGAGTTTTTTTCATGATTTCCATTTCACAGATGAGGAAATTGATCTCTGAGTAGGTGAACAAGAACACCAGGATTTCCTGTGCTACCCTCCCAGAATCCTCACACACACACACACACACACACACCTGCCCCCCCCACCCGGAAGCCAGTCTGTCATATGATGTATAATGAAAGGGCAGCAGACAAAGCTCATAAGGTTTCTCCTGGTAAACTCTGGGAGAACCACCATCAGCACCAAGCCCGAAACAAGGAAATAGGCCCGCCTTCTGTCTCCACGCCTGAACTTCTCACTGTTGCCTGAACTACCTCACCTTTCAAGGGCTTGTACTTTTGCATGCTCTGTTTTTTCCATCTGCAAAACTCTCCCTTGGCCACTATAAACTCCTACTCATACTTCAAGAGTTTGCTCAGCTGATTTCTCCCACGTCCCTCCTCTGTGTTCCCAGAGCTGCCCAGGGTTAGCAGGAAGGAGCCCGGGCAGATGGGCTCCTTCTGCAGATGGTACATGAAAGACGCATGCTCACTTCTGCCCTGCAGTGTGGAAAGTGAAGCGCCCTGCATCTGTCCAAGCTGCCATTCCAGGCTCCCTGAGCACAGAGCATCTCAGCACTGGGCTCTACCCAAGGTCTCTAAACCCAGTGCTGGCTCCCCCAAAGCTGGAACCCTGTGGTGATGGTTGGAGAAGAGGAAATGCTGTCTACCTAGCCAGGCTTCCAGTCGGGAACTGTGATGCACATTTTGCAAAATGGGAGGAGACATGCATGTCAGAAAATTATCCACGATCAATTTCAAACTCCGAATGGAAATGGTTGTTTTGCTTAAGTCCCTGCTAATTTGCCTGAAAATCTGAAGAGAGTACCTCCTGGGAGGGTGACACAAGAACCCAGGGCTGGTTCCTGGGAGGTCAGAGACGTGCTCTTGACCTCCCCCTAGTGTCTCCGAGTGCTCAGGGCACAGCCCTTATGCCTGGGAACCAGCCATTCTGAACCCAGGACAGGCTCCATCCAGCTCTGACAGCCCCTGGGCCAGCAGGCCACCTCTAACATTATTCCAGCCCCACTCAGAAACCACCATGCCCTGAGCCAGGAGCAGGCTAAGCCTGGGTGGGCACAGGGGTCCACGGCTCAAGCATTCTCTCATACCCCAAGGACTCCCAAAGAGAGCCTCTCCCAAGTTGGTGTTCGAGAACTTTGTTTGAAAAGCACAGTTGGGTCATGGTGTCTTTCAGGACCTCAGTTTTCCCACTTGACAAATGGGAAAAGTAAACTTTCCAACTCTGTCTCAAAAAACAACAACCACTTGCTACGAAGGTTGGTAGCAGATGGCGAGCACCTACAGGTGTCATTAGGGCTCTGAGGTTGACCCAGCTCCCTTTCTGTGCCTACCCATGGGTTTGAATTGACTCGTCAGTATTGTGGCTTCATTTATTCATTGAATAAAAATAAGCCCTCCACAGAAATCGGCATTTGCCAGTCTGTCTTCCCAAGAAGGCGGGCAGTCCAGGCCCTGTTACATGATTCTCCATAGCTGGCATACAGAACATACTCAACAAGTGCTTGTGGGGTGGGGGAATGGCGAGAGGATCGTCCCGTACTGCAAACCCTCCCACATAGCTGCACTGACATTTTTTTTCCCTCTTGAGGACTGGGGTGCGCTGTTCTCGCTGCACTCAGGAATTAGAGAGGGTAAGAAAGGACAGAGAAAGGGGTCATGGGGCCTTTCCCTGTAAAAATGCAAAAATTGGAAGGCCAGGAAGGGCCCCAGAGTAACACAGCAGCCATCACTCTGGGGCCAAGAGAAAGGGAAAGCTGAGCAGCTCCAGTCCTGCAAGCTCTGGAATGCTGCTCCTTTAGGAACTGACACACTGCACATTCTCTAGCTGACAGTCGCTGGGCATCTCTGAGCCTCAGTTTTCTAGTCTCTATAATGGGGACAGAGTTGATGCAAAGTCTCGATACTATTTCACAAGACCAGGGCCTGCACAGTACTCAGCGTGGATGAGACAGGACTTGATACAGGTAGTTGCCTCCTCTGTTCCACGTCCTGCCAACCCCCACAACTCCCCCCCCATCACCTCCAGGACAGATCAGGCCAGACTCCAAAAGAAACACTGAGAAGCAGCTGAAGTAAGAGGAGGGAGCGAGTTTAGAAAAGGTAAGTAGATAAGGCTATACAGGATAATGCCCATTTTTAAGTTTTTCTCAAAGAATAGGGAATTCTTAACAGGGCTCAAGCGAGACTTCCTTTTCAGGGTATTAACAATTTGTCTTTTTCACTATCAGTCTTCCTCATAGTGACTTGCAGGGAGGGAAGTCTATAAATATATATATTTTTTAAGAAACGCCTGAATTTTGATGAATGCAGCTAAGCAAGTGCTTTGCATCTGAATGGGAACTGATTAGCCTGGCACTTTCCCACAGACAAGTTCCCTGTAACTTCAAGCTTTCCCAAGAGTTAAAAAGTTGAAGCGGCCACATTTATGTGGCTCCTCTAATAAAAAAATCATGCAGCATTTATTATTAATGCATGGCTCTGATAAATATCCTCATCAAAAATTCTTCCCTAGCAGGAGCCCTTCAGCATAATTTCTCAAGATACCCAGAAGGAGCACTTCAGCCAGAACTTAGCAGAGGCTGTGGTGTCTCTGTTGGTGGCAGGAGGACAGGAAGCAAGACCAACTTAAGTGGCAGGCAGGAGTGTTTGGGTGTGAGCTGAACAGCCCCAGCTACCTTGAGAGGGAAATCCGTCAGCCTCAGAGCGGGGTCTGGCTCTGCTGTCACAAGCTTATCTGGGCTCAGAGCATCTTCTGGGAAGACTGGCGTTCAGATTAAATACCCACGTGAGCCAGTTTAGCAGCAAGGGGCTGGTTGGCTTCTATAATCCAAGGCATTTGCTAATGGACATCTGTGCTCCCCCCACCACCCAGCCATGCCATGGTGTGGCAGCCCTTCTCTGAGTGGGCCATGCTCCCGCTCCCACCTGCTTGGAGTGTTGGGGCGCTGACAGTTATAGCTGCCCCCTTCTCCAGCAAACTGTCCTCGCCTGAGGGAGTCACCTTGTCTGGAGGTAATGGCCCTCTCCCCACCTGAGGGCAGCTCACAGACAGTGACCAGCTGTCACGGTGATAGAGAAGGCTGCCTTATCCTACCCCTTGAGGGAACAACCCTGTCCCAGAGTCCCCAGACCAGGACAGGCAACATTTCCATGACGCCACATCGTTGCCTGGCTCTTTCTCCTTCTCTAACTTGCTTCCCCCAATAGACCACATACTTCAACCGGTTCCAGGCTCTGCTCCGAGGGTGCCTGAGCAAAGACAGCATGCCACTCCTATGCCCTGGAAGGCTG
The DNA here is from genome assembly GCF_964194185.1 of Rhinolophus hipposideros. NCBI lineage: Eukaryota > Metazoa > Chordata > Mammalia > Chiroptera > Rhinolophidae > Rhinolophus > Rhinolophus hipposideros. The sequence continues at coordinate 61,437,491 of NC_138061.1, forward strand.
ACCACTGGCGTTGCCAGCACTTCCTGTCCTGCTTCCTTTGGGGTTTGGCCAAGGGGGACCCAGGCAGGAATGAGAGGGTGAGACAAAAAAGGTGGGGGTGCTTCCTTGCTCCCTCCTTGCTGGGTTGGCGTGGCTGCCTCCGTGCTCTGCTAGCCACTGTCCCCTTCCTTTGCTCCCTCGGGAGTAGGAAAGGTCCCTGGTAGCACTGGCCCCGGGCACATCAACAAATCTCAACATTTTGATGGTTGCCAGATGGGATGGAGTTGCGGTGGGTGAAAATCAGGAAGGGATTACGAAGCACAAATCGGTCATTACACAATAGTCATAGGGATGTCAAGTACAGCACAGGGAATAGAGTCAATGACACGGTAATAACTATGTATAGTGCCAGGTGGGTATTAGAGTAGGCAGGGGGATCACTTCTGAAGTTATAAAAATGTCTACTAACCGCTATGCTATACACCTGAAAATAATATAAAATAACATTGAACGTCAACTGTAATTAAAAAATTTTTTAAAGGAGGGGAAAGGTGAAGGGGAATAAGAGGTTCAAATTTCCAGGTATAAAACAAAGAAGTCATGGGGATGTAATGTACAGCATGGGGAATATAGTCAATAATATTGTGATAGCTGGGAAGGTGTCAGATACTTGATGGGCTTATGGTGACCACTTCTTTAGGTATGCAAATGTTGAACAACTATGGTGTGCCCCTGAAACTAATATAATACTGTATGTTAGGTATAGTTTAATAAAGTCTTTAAAAAAAATCTCAGTTGGTCTCCTTGACCTTGCCCACACTTTCGTAAGACAATTCATTAACCTCACTCTGATTGCCCTGAGACGACCCTCACTTTCCTGCCAGCCCTTCAGTGATTCAGAAGGAGTGCTCCAGCCTCCTTTGCCCTCATCAGAGTAAAGTGGGTGTTCTCCTCAGAGGCAGCCCCAGAAACAGAAGTTATTGAGAGGCCCCCAATGCAGCACCTCTCTTCCCTGCTAATTTTCCTTAAGGACCGCAGCTCCCCACACTAACAGGCTCTCCGGCCCAGCGGGGTCATACAAATGAAAGCCAAGCAGTGGAACTGGTTTTCCCAAACTCCTCAAGTGTGTATCCACACACACTGAAGTGCCTGCACCTTCAGTTCACCTGCTCCTTAGTAACTAACAACTTTTGCAGATGCAATGTAAAGCAATGGATTAAAATGTCATGCATTTTGCTTCAAAAATCTATAAAAACTAATTTCTTAGAAGAAAACCCTTTTCTCCAACAAACACAGAAAACAAGCCGAGGCCCAAACCCTCCCCTCGCTGGTATCTTGGTGTTAATCTTTAATTTCATTTGCTGTTCCCATCCTCTGACCCCAGTAGTATTCCATAAATATTTAGGCAGCAAAACTCCAGGCTTGTTTTGCACTTTGGAATGCTAATGATGGGAATGGGAGGGTGAGAATGCGGGCCTCCGGGTCCATCCGGATCTCCGCCCATCAGCAAAATACCACAGGCAGGGGTCCTGGAGGCCCAGGGAGCTGCCGCTTCCTTAATGAGCTGAGATGCTGTTCTGGGAGAAATCTCTGTGCTCCCTACCTGCAGGCTCACTGATGGCTGAACCACCAGTTCAATCAACAGCAGTAGAGAAACCATGGAGGGAGGGAGGCAGCTCAGTGGGGAGAAGAAACAGCACACGGGATGTGCATACAAGCAGACTGCAGAAAGGACCTGGAGCTGCGGCGCCAGCCACTGACCTCCCCACCCCCGGAGTCCAGACTCTCAAACCCCCCTACACGTGCACCCTTCCCGAAAACGGGGCCCTCCAGAAGACACTTCCCAACTTCCCAGTCCTCCATCGACCGCCAAATGTAATCGTAACCTCACCTGGGGCTCCCACCCTGCAGAGGGCAGGTCTCTCAACTCCTGCCCAGGCTGACCTCTCTGTCCTTACTTGGCAGTGGGGGCCAGAGGCAAGGCCTCTGGAGAAGGCTAGCCTTCATTTGAATTCTCTCTTGGTCATTTACAAGCTCTATGGTCTTCAGCAAGATTTTGTAAACAGCTTTATTGAGGTGTAATTTACATACCACGAAACTTACCCATTTTAATAATGTGCATTTCTTCGAGTTGTAGCAAATTTATACAGTTGTGTAACCATCACCACTATCCAGTTTTAGAATGCTTCTATCACCCCCCAAAAAAGTCCCCTCCTGCCTATTTGCTGTCAATCCTTGCTTCCACCTCCAGCCCCAGGCAACCACTAAGCTGCTTTCTGTCTCTATAGTTTCGCTTTTTTAAGAAATTTCACATAAATGGAATCATAGAACATGTAGTCTTCTGTGTCTGACTTCTTTCACGTAGAATAATGTGTTTGAGGTTCATCCATGTTCTAGCGTGGCTCAGTGTTTCGCTGCATTTTATTGCTGAGTAGTATTCCACTGAATAGACAGGCCCAGTTTTGTGTCTCTGTTCCCTAGTTGATGGACGTGTGGGTTGTTTCCAGTTTAGGGCTATCATAAATAAAACTGCTACAAACGTTCCTGTACAAGTCTTTGTACGAATATATTTCCACTTTTCTTGTGTGAATTCCTAGGAGTGGAATTGCTGAATAATATGTTCATCTTTTTAAGAAACTGTCAAACTGTTTCCCATAGCAGCTGCACCGTTCCACATCGCCACCAGCAGTGTGGGAGGGTTCCAGTTGCCCCGCAGCCTTCCAACACTTGTTTCGGTCTGTTTCCATCATAGCCATCCCAGTAGTTGAGAAGTGGTATCTAGTGTTTTGATTTGCATTTCCCTAATGACTAACGATGTTGACCATCTTTTCATGTGTTTATCTGCAATCTGTATATCTTTGGTGAAGTAGTTATTCAAATCTTTTGCCCATTTTGTATTAAATGGTTTGTCTTATTATTGAGTTGTCAGAGTTCTTTATATAGTCTAGATACAAATCCATTATCAGATGTTATTTGCAAATATATTCCCTTAGGCAATATTTCAACCTCTCCATTTCTTTATCTGTAAAATGGAGTTCGTCATAACACCTTGTCTCGAGGCAGTGAAGAGCAGGGATGATGTGTATAAAGTGCCAGGCAACAGGCCTGCCGCACAGTAGGCCTTCAGTAACTGGAGCCACTACCACCACCACCATGGCTGCTGGAAGTCAAGGTCCAGTCTTGTCTTCGACTTGAAGCGTCCAGTGTGGGGCCTGGTGCAGAGGAGGCCCTCAGCCAGGTGGGGCCCCCAGCTGTGCTGGCAGCCCTACATATTCTCTCCAGGGCTCTGTCCACCCTTAGCTGCACCAGCCCTGGTCCCTGCAAAGTGCAGGGAGTGCAGGACCTGTGTGAGCACCAAGAAGAGAGTACGGTCTTAAAGGGGACGGGATAGTATCAGGGGAAGACAAGATGTCCTGGCAGAGGGGACAGCATGAGCACAACACAGAGAATGACAAGGTGCATGGCACTTTCCGGGAGCCCAGTGCGTAGCTGCAGCCCTGACCAGCCGGCCCAGCCGCCAGAATCAGCAGGAAGGTGGGAGCCAGGCCGTCCTGGAGCCCCGGGGGCACCTCTGCTGACACAGTGACATGGCAAGAAGCATTCATGAACAATTTTGAATTCTACATACTGCCAGGTGCTCTGCCTTCCACGGAGCACCCCAAACACTATCTGCCAGGCCGAGTCAGAGCCCGTGGAAAGCCCGTCAGGCCCCTGAGGACCTTTAGCCTGAGTGGCACTGTCTCTGTTCAGATCCACGCGAGGAGACAGACTGATGCTGAAGTCCAGGCGACCGGGCCCTCGGGCTGAGGGAGCGGCTCTTGTCCGTGCTCCTGTGAGGGGTCCAGGACCTGTGCTGTACGCCGCCCCCTTCGCCCATTCCACGAGGATCCGTCACTCACCATTCTGATGTCTCAGCCCACCTGCCCTGGGCTCCGAGCCATGTGCTCCCTGCAGTGCCTGGCTCCTCTGGGTCACTCCAGCCCCCACCCCAACCCTTCCGGGCAAAGGCTCTGCCCTCTGGCTGGCCCTGGCCACTGGGACCCCTTCCTCACAGGCAGGTTAGGAATCAGGCATCCTTACAGGAACCCCCACAGCTCAAACACATGCCCAACCCCTCTGGGCAGCACCCCAGCCGGAAAGCACTTCCATCAGCCAGCACTCCCTCCACAGGGGACACCCAGGGCCCCTTGGCCTGGACCAGTCCACACGGCCCTGAAGCAGGACTCTCCTCACCACCGTCTGACCATCGGTGAGTTAACAGCGCTGACCTAATCCCAGAGTTTGCATCGTTATTGACACTTTTCTTCAATGAATTATTACAATATCAATAGATCTTTGATTTTCTCATCAGTGAGTAATGAGAATGAGCCTCAATTCCACAATATAATTAATTAGTGATCAGTGCCCAAATGCACGTCCCTACTCACAGTCCTGCTAGGACGAGCTTCTGGCCACTGCTGCCAGGCAGCCAGTCCAGCATGGGGATGTGCCACGCGGATCCTGAGGACTCACGGTCCGGCCTGGTCTGAGAAGGTGTAGGACACACCCTAACGCGACCCAGCGTGGCCAGAGCCGGAGCGGTGCCACTCTGCTGAGTTGAACTGATATTCGCGAAGCACCTCCCATGTGCCGCTGCCTATGCTGCGCCCGGGACACAGGGATCTAGCAGCCGCCCCCCACAGAGGGCCCTGCCTGGGGGGCTCACACTGAAACACAGAGATGTGACATGGACAGAGGGAAATAGGGTGCGCATGTGCTAGTGCGTTACACAAATCTCTGCTGAGCATGTATCGTGCCAAGCCCTGGGCCAGGTTCTGAGGACACAGGAGAGTCAGATGGAGGGAATGTCCCCCCCCCAGAAGGCTTGGGGGTTTCTGAAAGCATGAACTGAGCTCTGAAGGCTGAGCTGTGCTCACCAAAAGCACAGGGCCAGGCATCGCAGGCAGAAGGAACAGCATTTACAAGGGCCTGGGGACAGGAGGACATGGTGGTCCAGGAAACCGTGGTTAGGTTTGGGATCACAGAGGTAAGAGCTGAGAGATATGATGCTGAGAAGGGCAGGGACAGACGAGGAGACTTCCTGCCCACCCTACCGGGTCGCTGAGAGCCCTGGGAGCCACCTCCAGGAGGGAATGGGGGTGGGGGCGGCAGTCTCCAGAGCTGCCTACAGAGGAGGGACCCCCCACAGGAGACCTCAGTGTGAAGGCACTGGTTCAGCCCCCCCGGGGTCGATTCCACAAGTCCACATGGCGAAGACAGCTGCCGGAGTGCAGTCCCCGAGCAGACAAGGGCCCCGGAAGGGAAGGGGCTCGCGCCAGCCCCAAGGCCTCGGCACCAGCTCCAGGCCCCCTCTGCCAAGAGGCCCTCCAGGAGTACATTTCCCCATCCCCCACCCTCTCCAAGAGATGACATCCAAGGTCACAGATGAGGAAGCTCAGCACAGGGAAGTGACTTGCCCACAGTCAGAGCGATAAGTGGCAGGGCAAGGATCTGAGCGTGACAGCTGCCGGGTAGAAAGACATGGACCCTCCATCAGCCCCATGCAGCCTGGCCTGGCCTGGAGCCAGGCTCAAGCTCCCTGTGCCTCATCTGTAAAACAAGAATCATAAGGACACCTGCTTCCCAGGCTGGAGATGAGGATGTCACTCCAGGAAGAGTGCCCACCTGGCTCACAGCACAGGCACAGTGCACGTCACCTGTCACTTTTGGTTCCACTGCTGCTATGGTGTAGGATGACGTTTGCAGCAAGGAACCTGGCACAGGTGTGGTGCCATCAGGAACAGGCACCAATCCCAAGGTAGAGGAGGAGGTCTAGCTTGATAGACTGCAGCTCAGAGGGGCAGGGCTCCACTGGGGAAGGTCGCAATGGGGGTCAGACGTCCTTAGATGAACATTTGAGGGCTCAGTTACTCCCGAGCCCCACCACAGGTCTGGGGACCAAACACTGCCAGGCTCTGCCCACCCTTCCCCATTCGTGCACATGACTCCAAGCCACCTGGCCAGCTGGGTCCTGTGTGCCAGGTGCCAAGAGGCACTCAGCTCCTTACACCACCCTGTGAGCCAGGCAACGTTTACCCCGGTTAACAGATGCGGAAACTGAGACTCAGAAAGTAAAGTAACAAAAAACAATGATAAGAGCTAACACTTGTTGAGCAGTTGCTCTATGCCAGGCCCTGGAGAAAGAGCTCCCATCGCAGTACCTCCCTGAATTCTCAAAAATAGCCTTGGAATCGGGATCGCTGTCGCCAGTATGCAGCTGAGGAAGCTGAGGCTTGGAGATGAAAGTTACTTGGCAAAAATGCCACAGCTACTCATTAGCCATGTGGGATTCCCACCCACGAACCTCATGACTGTCGCACACAGCCCCCGGCACTCTCTATTTCCCAACTGGAGGCATAGTCAGGGTGGGCACTGGGTGGTGGGGCCAGACAGGGAATTGTTCTAAACCAACCCCACTTCCCACCAACACCACCTTCCCCTGGCCCCACAAGAGACACTGAGTACACGGGAACCTCGACAAGGTCAGTAATAACCATCGTGGCCCCAAATTGGCAGGAGGGATCTTGGGGAGGAGCAGGCTCTTGTTCCAGAGGCCAGCTGGGTGCCAAGGCCAGGTTCAGAGCTCAGAAGGGCCAAGCCAGCCCTAGCCCCCACCCAGAGACCCGGGCAGGCACCAGAACAAAAACTATTGTCTGTCTGGTAAAGAGACTCGGGGATTTGATGCTTGAGCCCTGATTTCTCTGATGGCTACAGATTAAATCGGGGATAATGTCCTCAATCTAGAAACTGGATTCGATGCAGTTTAAAATCGGTTCAGACAGGACACCATTATGCCAAGCAACACAGCTGGAGGTGGGGGCTGTGTGCAGCCTCGGTTTCCATGCCTGCAGCAGGAGCCCAGCCAGCCGGCCACCACCCACTCCTGTGGGAAATAGGAGGGACAGCCAGGCCTGCAGCAACTTACCCTCTCTGGACAGAGAGATGGACAAAGGACAACCACTGGCCCCTCCCTCAACCCACAGGCCCAGAGAGGCAACCACAGAGAGAGGCCGTGTTTCAAGACATCATTTTTGGGAGGCTGAGCTGAGCCAGTCCTCAAATATCCTCAGAGATGTAAATTATGTGGGTTGAACTAATGAGCTATATATGTATCTTTCATCCCCTAATTAACTGTGGTTTAATGAATTTCTCAGCGCATTGCTGCCAGAATAGCCTCACAGCCCAAAAGATTTTACCCCTCCATTTCAGGTAAATATTTAAACACCCAAATTAAAGGGAGCACCAGGCCCAAAGCAGGAGGCTTGATACTACCCAGGGCGATTAGCCCCCTGTCTCATTAATTCAGTGTGTTCATTTTTTCCTTTCTCTTCCCAAGACAATGGAAGGTATCTTAGGTATTGGCAACCTGGCCTGGGCTCCTAACACCTGGAAACTCCTCTCCCGGGCTCTCAATGTTCCACCCAGGGGGAATGAGCAGAAGATGTTCCCCACCTCCCCATCCTGGGGCTGGCACAGGAACCGCTCAGGGCAAGGGACCCTTGATGCGGCCTAGTGTCCTGGGAAGTCATGATGCTTGCTCCCCCGGGGCTCACATCCTAGCACCTGCCCCACCCTCAAATGGTCATCTGTTCTCAAGACTCATTATTATTATCAAAACTCCTATCATCATGAGCTTTCACTCTATTACTCATATCTAACATGTATCAGATGCTGAAGGCACTATAATCTGAACACCAGGCCTGGCCAGAACCGTGTCAGCCCTGGGCCTCTGTGGCTTCAGCTCAGGGCCAGTCTGGGAGCAGAGGACGTGCTACCCTCAGCTCTCCTCACTGGCCCTGCCACTTCCCACCACCTCTGACCAGGGCTGCTCAGGCAAAGCCACAGGCTAATGTGAACCCGCTTGGCCCATGTGGACTCACTCAGGGCCTGGCGCGGACACCTCTCCTCACCCTCTGTGGTCTCTCTGGTGATAGCGATGGTGAGTCTAGCACCAGAGAAGCCCAGGCTGGGACTGAGCCCTGGCCACCACCACAAGAAATAAGCAGGGGGCTACTGATGACTCCAGCCAGCTCTCCCCAAATCTGGCCATCCCTGGGCCAGCTCACAGGCCGATGGAATGTAATCCTGAGAGGAGCCTGAGGGTACTCCCAGCCCCCGGGGCCATGAAACCCAGAGTCTCCCCTGGCTGACATCCCCCACTGTGCACCCAGCTCCCACTGCTCCTGCCTCCCCCAGGCCCGTCCCCGCTCCCACAGGAGCTGGGTCATAACTGCCCAGAGCCCCTGCCCCATGCACTCTGCGCCTCTGTAAAGCCATGTCCTACACAGGGAGTCCCCTAGTCAGGCCTAGCTCCTGCCTGCCCCTCCACACCCAGCTCACACGGCCTCAGTACTAACTACTGTGGTGAGTCCACCTGTTCAGAGCCCGTGGGCCACTGGCCAAGCCCACGACAGCCTTGAGTCCCTAATTAAGGCTTCACAATAGGCCCTCGAGGATGACTGATGGTCCCTCTGCACAGATGAGAGAAGGGCTCACCTCTCCAGCTGCAGAAAGGTGTCATTTACTTTAGAGGCTACCATGCCTGGCACTGTGCCTGGAACACGGTAGGTGACAATAAATACTTGTCGGCTGGGTGACTGGATGGATGGATAGACAGATAGATGGATGGTGGGCAGGAGGGTGGGTGGATGTATCAAAGAATGAATGGATGGACGAACAGATGGATGAGTGGATGGATGGAAAAATGGAAGAATAGAGGGATGGATGGACAGAGACAAATGAACAGATAAACTCTCAAACTAACCACCAAAAAGAGACCCCAACTAGCCTTCCAAATCCAAAGCGTTGGTTGGACACTCTCCAAGGGCAGGAGGCCAGAAAGAGAAGCCCCGGGGCATCAATAAAGGGTCATGATGTCAAGTCTGCTCTCTCCAAAGTGGAGGAGGCAGGAGCTGGCATCTGAGGTCAAAGAGAAGTGGCAGCGGGGTGTGGGAACCAGCGGCACTGGCAGGGCAGAGACCAGTGGGGCTGGGCCCCAGGAGGCCCTAGAGAGCATCCAGCCACAAGCTGGAGAGATGGGATGGGCAGAACTCCCCCCTCCCAGGGGCCTGGCAACGTCTGAAAGGACCGACATGGGCCTGGTGCCACGCCCCTGAGCAGGAATTAGCCATGTCCCTCCATCTCCATGCCCTCCAGGCAGGCCTAAAACGTAACTCTGGGAGTCAAATGCTACCACACCCTCTGTAAGAGAGGGCTCATCAACCAATCGTGCCCCAGAGGCCCCGGCATGGCTGGGCAGTGGGGAAGCACTATCCCGGGGCCCAGGGGAGGCCAGCAATGGTGCACGCAGGACAGAGCTAGAAGTCCTCCTTTGAGCAGATCAGGAGGCCAAGGGGCTTGGGCCTCAACCTGAACCCCATTTCTGAAGACTGAGAAATAAATCCTTGGACCCAGGGACCACCAGCAGAGGAGGCTTCCTGCCCCTCACACTGTCTCCCACTTCACCCAGAATGTATGGAATTCCCATCCTTGCTTATTAAACTCCTTCCCCAAAACAAGCGAAGCAAGGAGACAGCACAGACAGAGTGGCTTGAGATGCGAGGCGAAGTCTAATGAAGTGGCTTCTGCCAGCACCCAGTCACCTTCACCGACCTTCACCCCCCAGCAGGTTGATGGCTGATGAGCAGTGAGGCCTCAGCCTGGGCGGGTGGCCATATTCAGACAGATTTGCAGAACCAAAGTAGATGGAGAGAGGGGGGGGTGCTGCCTGGAGTGGCTGAAACAACAATATTGTATAAATCAACAAAAAAACAGCCATAAGCTTTGGAATTGGCAGACTTGGAAGAGATCCCTACTTTTTGCGCTGGTCACAGAACCTGGGATAAACCTGTGTACCTCTCTAGGCCTGGCCTGAGCTCCTGTCTATAAAATGGGCAAGACAATCCCCACCTCCAGTTGGTGTCAGGGCTGAAGGAGCTGGAGAGAGCACATCAGTTCACGGTGCCCAAGCACCTGGGCACTGGGAAACGGAGCCATCGCCACCCTCGCCTTCCCAGGAGAAGGTGCGGGTCTTTCTTTACCTGCCCCTCTCTGCAGGAGGGGCCAAGACCACAAGGGGCTGAGACCTATACTTACTTTGGTGCGGGGCAGCCCATAACAGCCCCCAGAAAATCCCCGTCCCCCAATACCTTACCCTTCTGACTGCCATGATGCCATCAGATGGGGACAGGGTCCCATACTGAGGCCGCCCCTATTCAAATCTTCGGAGGTGGGAGAGTTCCCAGGGTGCCCCTTCCTGACAGCAGGACCTGTGCCCTAAGGTTGGGACTGGAAGACAGGAGAGGGCCCAGCATTTGCCTACCACAGGCCAGCTCGGGCCACCATTGGTCCTACCTTCCAAGACCCTCTAGAATTAAGTTCCTCTCCCCATTGACACCCCCACTCAACCTCTGCAGTCTCTGACATCAGACATATCTACCTGAATACAGACCTAATTACGTCACCCTCTCAGCCCTCTGAACAAAAGGTCATCAGTTCACATCTTTCTTGAGGGTCTCACCTACACCCAGACCCTTCTCCCACCACCTCCACCTCCGTTTGTCCTCCGACAATTTCGGCTCACCTCCATTTCTCCACCCCTCCTCCACCACAAGTAGAGAGCTGTTCCAAGCCTCTGCACCCTTGCTCAGGCAGTCCCCTCTGCCTGGAACTTGTTTCCCTCAACCACCGCCGTGCCGAGCTAATGCCTTCTCTCATTTCAAACTCAGCCTGGGCATCCCCTCCTTGAGAAAGCCTCCAATTACCACTCAATTACTGGGCCTCCCGGTCCCCTTAGGCACGTGTGCTCATGTGTCTGCCTCTTCACAATGGACCCTTCCAATCTCCAGTTATTGGTACAGGGTCAGCTCAAAGACAGCATCATCAGTGTTTGAGGCACAAACGGATAAATGGATGGCAGAATGATCACGTGCATGGATGAATGAATAGGTCTCACAAGAATGCCACACGAAGAAGCAAAGGCAGGCCAGTATGGACACTGTGTCCGAGGCCAAGATTCCCTCCATGCAGACAAGTCTCTACCAGACTGTGAACATGGCACACGTCCCTCTGCTCAGGGCATTCAGGACAGCCCTATGCAGAGGCAGAGGGATGGACCAGATGACCTCTCCAGCATCCCCTCAGCATTAAGCTTTCCCTTCCTGTTGCCTTTGAGGAAACTGTTCCACAGTTACTCTCCCTGAGCACAGGCCTTCTGGAAGAAGAGCAGTTCAAAGGAGGCCTTGGGATCAGGAGCAAAGGAGAAGTGGCAGAGGGGTGCGGGAACCAGCGGCACGGGCAGGACAGAGAGACCAGTGGGGCTGGGCCCCAGGAGGCCCGAGGGAGCATCTAGCCACGAGCTGGAGAGATGGGATGGGCAGAACTCCACCTCCCAGAGGCCTGTGAAATGATCTCAATGAGCAGCAGGGAGCCAGGCCTCCAATTTTCTCTAAAGATCCCGCTCAGGTGAGTGTGCTGAGTCTCAGCTCCCCAACAGGGACACTCAGCATGCTTGTCCAAGAAAAAAATTTAAAAACTGAGTGCATTTGTATATGCAGTATGACAAAATTACCTCAAATTATGCACGGCCTCAAGGCTACAGCCAATCCCCCCACACATAGCTCACAGGCTCCTCACATCTGCCAGGATCTGGTCCCCCTAAGACTTGCAGGACCACCACCCAGCTCTTCCTGGAAAATCCTGTATTTGCCCTCTTTTGCTTGGGTCTCCAGAATGTCAGACCACAGAGAGAGCAGCCTGTGATTCTGGAGTCAGAGTGGGCACTGCCACCTAAATGCATTCAATCCGTTGCCAGGAACACCACCTCCAAAGGTCTCGCACTTTGGAATTTGTCTGCCAATTACTGCCAACAAGAGGCAGAGTCAGGATGAGGTGGTGCCCAGAGTGGCAAAGGCCCTCAAGCACCCAGCTGCCTCGATGGTTACTCAGTTATATCCGCAGGGATCAGAGAACATGAACACCTGGTACAGACACAGACCCCTCCCACACACCTGTGCAGCCAGGAGGCCGCTCACAGCCAGGCACCTGCTGAGGCTTCTCTAGGCCCACCCAGGCCAAGGGCTGTCCTGGAAATCTCTGGGAGCACAAACCACAAACCTCCTTGGGGAGTATCCTAACGGGTGCTCTCACTTCCTAAAGTAGGTACCTTGAGCAAAACCGGAAGCAGCACTTGCATCACAGTGCGTGGCTTTCTGTCGTCTTCACGACCCCTCAAGGAGGTAGGTATGAGTGTCCTGTTTTATACATGGGGAAACTGAGGCTCTGGTCTTGCCTGAAGTGGCCCCACTGGTAAGTGGCAGAGCCAGGTGTAGAGCCCGGGTCCAGCTGACCTCTGAGCCCACTGGGGCTCTTGCCTCCATCCACGGACCTCTGATGGGCCCAATGGCAGTCCTCTCTGCAGCCAGAGACACTGGACTTGGCCCAAGAAGAGCTTCACGGTCATGCCCAGCCTGGAGCACTTCCCTCCGCCTCAGGCTGCCCCACTCCATCACATCCACCCAGACCCTGGTGGAATGGCACTTCCCCGTGGGCCTGCCGGATGCCCCCAGAGAGTTCCATGCTTCCCTCCATGTGCTTCCTCCCTCCCCAGCACTCCTGCAACCCCTCCCTCAGAACCCATCACACTGCGCCATAATGATTATTGATGGGCTGTGCAAGGCGCATGCATAAATGGATGAGCAAACGAATGTGTGGTTCGGTGCCAACTCGACTTTGGTGTGCAGATTCTTTATGTCTCCAGGAACAGAAAGGAGACGCCTCTTCCTCCTAACAAGCTGCAGTCAGTGCCTTCCATTTTCCCAGACCAAAGACACTTAGAATCCATCATCCGCACTGGTAGCCAATGACACTCACTGTCTGACGCCTACTGTGGCCAGTGGTGCACAGACGTATTTACATGGTTTGGGCTCCCTGAGATAACGTTACCGTCTCTGGGGGCCTCCGGCTGCGTGTGCGATATTGGTGTAGTCTGAATTACCTCCACGATGATTTCATGCTGAATTTGCTGAGTCTCCGAGCAGAGTCATAATGTAAGGGAGGAGTGTTTCTCTGAGCCTTCACCACATCTTTCATCCAGAAAATAAGTGGTGATAATATTTGTAATATGTTTACTGACAGGACCAGGGGCTCAGTGCAGATAACTCTTTTAAGACACAAAGTACTTAACATGGAAAATGGCATTACTCATGTTAAATTCAAAATGAGCATTTTGTCCCAGATTGCTAGAAACCCAGTAAATGTCATTAGCTATCTGAGGTTACAATGAAATCCGCAAAGGATTACTCTTTGGTAATTACATTTACTGTAACTATAGAAACGAGGGACATCAGACTCAGCCCAGCTGACAACTCTGTCTTTTCCCCCAGGAACGGTTCATCTGCATGTCGCCGGCTCTAAAGACTGAGCTCCAAATCCCTCGTCTAGGAGCCTGCTCGTGGGAGAACGGTGTTCCCCGCAGGCACCGGGCGGGAGTCCCAGGACATGAGCTGCTGTGATTCTCAGCTGGAAACTGATGATACAAGACAGAGACGAGGACACTCGTCTGCATTGAAATGTGCCTCTGAGCGAATGTGTGCGGGAAGGTATGCTTCCTGAGGCCACCTTCTGTGGTGGGCACACTGTTTGTGGCCAGCATGCTCTGCGCAAAGCCCTTCCCGCCACAGAGCTCCAAGGCCACTTCCCAACCTTAACAGCCCTGCCTCTGAGGCCAAGAAACACACTCACCCGGAAGGAGGCTGTGGAGTTCCACTGCCTTCTCAGAGCCCAGCTACACTGCAGCAGAGGGACGAACGACCAGGCCCAGCGGCCACTAGGAAAGGGGAAAGGGGAGCATACGAAACTGAACTTGGAGCCAGAGTCACTTCAGCCTCGATGGCTGATGCCCCTATTAGCAGTAACTGACAACACACTCCCTGTCTCATGGGTGTCACAGCCCACACATTTCCTCACCACCTGGAGGTGGCCCAGTACCTTCCCTGTCCACTTGGGACAAGCAACACCTTCCCTCACCACCCACACATACAGAAAGCCAACAGTTTTTCTCATCACCTACCAACACCTTGCTCTGCCACCTGCCACAGCCAGCACCTTCCCTTGCCTCCTATACCTATAGCCAACAGCTTTCCTCATTACCTGATACCAGCCAACCCTTTCTTCCACTACCTGTGTCAGCCAACACCTTCCCACACCACCTATGGGTGCTACAGCAAACACCTTTCCTTACTACTGGGTAACCACCAGCATCTTCCCTTGTGACAGCCAAGCCATTCTGTCACCATCTTTGACAAACATCTTCTCTCACCACCTCTACGGGGCAGTCAACACCAGCCCTTACCACCTGGGAGAGCTGATATCTGCCCTCCACACTGAGAGAGCGAATACCTTCTCTCGACCTGAAGTATCTCGATCCTGAAGTATCAGGATTTTTCCCAATTTTCTTTCTCTAGGACAGTGGTTCTCCAAGTGTTGTCCCAAACCAACAGGCATCAATATCTCCTGGGAATTGGTTAGAATTCAACACCTTGTAAATTCAAACCTAATGAATCAGACAATTTTCAGATAGGGTCCTGAAATGTCTGTTTTGGAGAAGACATTTGTTCATTCGGAAACATGAAATTTGAGAACCACCGTGGGAACTCGGGTACCCAAGTTGCACCCCCAGAATGCAGGGACCCTGGCATTGCTGATTTCACAGCTCCCAGGTGATTCTTACATGCCCGTGGGGCTGAGAGCCAGGCTCTGGCCCTGTCCGCTTCTCCAGAATGGCAGATGGGGCCCATCAAGCTCCCATCTGTGCTGCCGGCAGAGCCACCTAACACCTGAGACTAGCACCTCCTGTCTGATGTCCAACAACAACTCTTGAGGCCACAGAAACGCCCATGAGACCAGAAGTCCCATGAGCAGACCTGGCTTGACGCACAGCTGCTGCCCCAGCCCAGCCATGCTGCAGGGGGACCCACACTGGCTGTACCTGTGCCACTCAACACCTCACTGACAGCCACCGGCACGGACAGGGGAAAACCTCAAGGACACCGAAAGTCCAGATAAGGACCAGCCGCCAGGGCAGGCTGTGTGAGGGAACCCACTGCAGACAACTCCTGCCTGAGCCTCCCTCCACAGCCCTTGGCCAGGCCTGCCCTTGGTAGTCAACCT
Organism: Rhinolophus hipposideros; assembly: GCF_964194185.1. Classification (NCBI taxonomy): domain Eukaryota; kingdom Metazoa; phylum Chordata; class Mammalia; order Chiroptera; family Rhinolophidae; genus Rhinolophus; species Rhinolophus hipposideros. The sequence goes on from NC_138061.1 coordinate 61,452,677, forward strand.
CTCTCCCAGCCGTTCCCACCGTATCTCCCGCTCCATGGGCCCTCCACCTGCCAAATATCACCTCACTGTGACTCCTGCCCTCTATTCCCTGAGGAATCACAAATGTTTGAGAAAGGCCCGCAAGGAAACAGCCAAAATGCAGCCCTGGTTGGGTTAGGGTATGGGACTAAGTATTTTTCCTTTTTCAAAGATTTTATCATATTGCCTTTATACTTTAAAATTAGTAATTAAAACAAACTGTCTCATGGCCTAGGTCAATGTCACGCACACACCAGCCCCTTCAGGGACACCTTCCCTGTCCTCTCCACCACTGTTCGAGCTCCCTTGCAGCCTGTGTGAACACCTACTCGGGCTCTAAGCACCCAGGCCTAGGGAGGCCCTCCTCCTCCTGCCGTCACCAGTTCTCTTGCCCAGTGTCAGCCAGCCTTGGGCCTCAAAGGGGTCCTCCACTGCCCCCTAGAAATCCTGGGGTATCCCCAGCACTACCCTCATAAAAGTCCGACTTGGTCTTGTCAGGTAGAGGTCCTGGATATAACTCCAGCCACCACGCTGTCTCCCCCAGAATGCATACAACAGCTGATAACCAGAGGTCCTAGAGAGGAAACCAGGATCATTCAGATCGCAGCCCCTCTATTCCTTCAAAAGCAGGCGTGAAACAGAAACTGTCCAACTCTTCAGAAGCTGACACAGTTCTCCTGGCCCCACAGGTGTGAATTTTGCCTGTGCCTTGCTCAGGACAGCCCTGGGCAGAGGGGCAACTACATGGGCACCCACCCAAACCCTCGCATTCTGAGGACTCTGCCTGTCCTTCTTCCCTCTCTAGCCAGCCTGAGGCCACCTGTCTGGCCAGGGCAGGGACTCTGCCTCCACCAGGAATGGCCCAGTTGGCTCCCACTGGCATTCAATTTGCAAAAATGATGTAAATGTCATCACATTTCCACGAATGCAATTGAACTCACCCTGTTTGCAAGAGAATCCGCAAGTGATGACAGAGAAGCCCTCTCTCCATTATGGGGGATGAGCCCCCAAACAAATGTTGAAATCACCGGATTGTTTGGGATACTAATAAGTAACTGGGTGCAGCATCACTTAAAGGTCACGTAGCACTTTGTAGAAGGGCACGTGGTCACACCCTGACCTGGGGAGCTGCTTATTCTGCTTACACCTCCCCATCCATCCTGCTGTGTGCTCAGGGAGGCTGGCCTCTGGGGACTCTACTCCTGGGTCCCTTACTCTTGGCTGCTACTTGGCTTCAACCCCTGAGAGGCATCAGCAGATGACAGGAGGGCTGAGCTGGGCCTGGATTTGCAGTAGCTGTGTTCTCCCATCTGAGGACCCAGCTCCCATCTGGCAGCCCCTCTCTGCTTCCTGCTTCCTTCTCTCAGGCTCAGCATCACTGTCCCTGCCCCTCCAGGCTCAGGGATGGGGCAGCTCCCTGCAACCATGAGTCCCTGAGTGCTTTCCTGTCCCTGGCTGGTTCCTCTTCCTTCATTCTGCTCAGTGACCCTTTGGAATATGTGATCCATTTTTTGCCCAACATGAATTCACCAAGACAAGGTACCCCTTAAGGCTTTGATGTACAGTTCAATTTCAGCAAAGTACTCCACAGTCCTCTCTGAGGTGGGCTGGGTGCCAGTATAATTAGGCGGATTCAGAGATTGAATTAACCAGATCCAAAGTAGGATGGTTCATAACAACGGAAAAAGTGTCTCTAGCGACATGCCTAAGGGCTCTGTCCTCAGACCAGTCCATTCAACATTTTTATGAGTGATTTGGCAGAGGACATTGATTGCCACTGACCCCAGTGCAGAGACAGTTAATACACTGAATGACAGTGTTTGGGATCCAAAATGATCTCAGCCATCTGGAATAATGGGCCACATTCAGCAAAATATAACTCAACAGAGATAGACGGAGGCTTGGAGATTTAGAAGACCAAAGGCATAGGAAGAGGGGAAGACTCAGTGAGAAACCTGTGGGAGACAGACTGGGGTTTAGGCACCTGTAAGCTAAATATGAGCCAACAGACTGACGTGGCCACCACTGGGGGATTAACAGCATGACACCCAGGATAAGGATGGAGAACAGGCCAGAAGTCAGCTGAGAGCTGAGGTCCATTCTGGGCGCCACATTCAGTAGGGACAGTGGTACTAGGGGGAAGATTTGGAAGGGGACAGCCAGGCCAGGTGTAGTGGACACAGGGACTCATCATAGAGCATGGCTGAGGCGACCAGAGAGAACCTGGGAGAGCCAAGTGCGAAGGTGACATGAGAGCAGGCTCCAGACACCTAAAGGGATTATCTCGAGGAAGATAAAGAACAGGGGAGCAGAGCCAAGGACTTTCTCTCTCTGATCCAATTAAAACCGTCTGCAATTACTGAAACAAAGAGCATCAGCAAAGACCAACAGTGATGAGAGAAAAATGTGCTCAGCTTCAAACTACACGCTTCTTACCACCAATCAGGCCTGGGGTGGGGTTCTCCTCTAACCTTACAACCTAGCCTTTTACCCCACGAGGCTACTATATCCCTAGGCAAAACAGAAACCAACAGAGAAAACTCAAAAGATGAGTAAAGAGGTAAAAAATAAAATCCCAACAGTACAATTTTAAAAGCCAGTACAATTTTAGAATAGCCAACCCTAAAGTAAGACTCACATATAGACCATAAGAAGACTTTTAGAAAAATGCTACCAGCTGTTTTCAAAGAGGAAAAAAATGACATTACATCTACTGACTAATAGAAATCAAAACAAAATTAGTCAGTCTAGTTCTAATAAAACCACTATTGGGAGCAGTAAAAAACAGCATTGGTACAGGCCAAAATACTGTACCAAGAAAACAAAAAATACACCTGAGAAACACTTGTATTAGTATTGTATTAGTCAGTTTAAGCTAAGATATGCTGTCATAACAAGTAACCCCCAAACTTCAGTGGCTTAAATCAACAGTTATTTTCCCTTCACACTGAATGCTTATTGCCAGTCAAGTGCAGCTTTCTTCCATGACATCTTTATTCAGGCTGAGGGAGTAGCCCCTACCACCACTCATGGCAGAAGGAAAAACAAACATGTCAGAGCCATATAACAGCTCTTAAATCTTGTTTGAAAGAGGCTTATGTCACTCCCACCCCTATTTCACTGGCCCAAGCAAGTCATGTGGCAAGGGACAACATCATCAGAGCAGCCTGTAAATCCTCCGACAGAGAGACGCAGTGCGTATTTTGAACAATAAGACTGTCAACCACACATATCCGGAACACAGAACAAATGAATGGGGGCTTTTTTTCATGGGAAATATGACAAATATAAGAAAAAATTCAGGAAGAACCCATCTGCAGGGGCTGTGATTCCCAAAGAAGACATAGAAACAGGTCACAGCTACCTACCTTCCTAAGCCCAAAAGAAGAGTTCCTGGAACTCAAAGAACTGAGGCTAGAAATCAAAAGGACACAAGCCGTCTAAGGAAAAGTTAGTACACGGAAAGAAATGCAGTTTCATGACTGAATCATGTTTCTATTTCAAAGAAAAAGAGAGTGAGAGTCTGATGAGGAAATGGTGCAGTTGTAGCCTCACACAGATGCACGCTGATAGGTGGGTACCGGCCAGCCTACACAACGAGGGGAACTCTATCACGTGCTCACAGCCCTGCCCTCGCAGTCTGAAGAGAACCCGTTAAGAGCATGGATTTGCTTCCTCTGAGGAGCCCAGCCCCCGTCCCAGAGGTGACAACCCATTTGCAAGCTGTCTGTTCAATACTGTGTTTCTCGGAAAATAAGACCTAGACAGACAATAAACTCTAAAGCATCTTTTGGAGCAAAAATTAATATAAGACCCGGTCTTACTTTACTATAAGACCACGTATAATATAATATAATAATATAACATAACATAACATAACATAACATAACATAATATAATATAAATATAATACCAGGTCTTATATTAATTTTTGCTCCAAAACATGCATTAGAGCTGATTGTCCGGCTAGGTCTTATTTTTGAGGAAACACAGTAGTTTACCCCAAACATGTAAAAACAAGAATGGCTGCCCCCAGAGCTCACAGTCTTTTTCTGTCCTTTCTCTCATAATTCTGCATCTGCCTCTGTTCACTGAGGACATTCCAGTGACCCATCCTTCCTATTATGTGTCTGGACTTGTGTGCAGAAAATGAAATGTCTCTGAATCATTACACAATATTATTAAATCATCTAAATACATAATTATATAAATATTAATATATAAATTATAAAGAAAAACAGGCGAAATGTGGGTACCACAAATGGGGAAAAATCTGAAAGTTTCAAATCAGAAAAAAATTATTCCCAAGTTAATCAAGACTAGAGCACAGCTGAGTTGTATAGTGCCCTAATAGTGCCTGTGTGTGTTTGTGCCTCTGTGTGCCTGTGTGTGTACGGTGTGTGTGTGTGTGTGTGTGTGTGTGTGTGTGTGTGTGTGACCACACATGGGGGAGGAGGACGAAGAAGAGAGAGAGGAGGAGGCCAGGGTAAGAGGAGGGAGAAGGATGGGAAGAGGCCAGTAAGAAAGTGGGGTGAGCAGAGGAGGCTAGTTAGAGGCCGTGTCCTCACCTCCTCCTGGCACACTCCCAGTGGTGATCCAGAAGGCTCCTTAGACCCACTCGGGAGTGCCTCTCCAGGGGAAGTGGCTGTGGGATGTGCCTGATCAGCGGGCCCCCGGAGAATCTGGCTGAAGCTGGAATCCCCACATGGATTTCTCATTAGAGGAGCACAAGAGCCCAGGCAGTTGTTTCTCCCTGTGAATTAACATGCTGGCATGTAGTCAACCAAAAATTAGTCTCTCATGAGCTTGGTTACTGTGAGTTAGCCCCACCTGGTCCTGAGACAACCATGAGCATGTGGAGCCCGTCCCCACCCATGGGACACCTGTGTGGAGTGGCCTGGGCAACCACCCCTCTTCTCCTATGAATTATTCTCTGCTCTACCTTCCACAGGGAAATTCAGGCACTGGCACGTGGCTTCTTGCCACTTTTGAGCCAGCATTCCTAAACACTGATTATGTGCCAGGCACTAGCTACACGGTAGATATTACTTCATAATAATCCTTATACCAACCCTTACTGCCAAGAGGTACCAGTATCACGCCCATTTTATAAATGAGGAAAGTGAGGCTCAGAGAAGTTAGGTAACTTTCCCAAGGTCACACAGCAAGTGACAGAGCTAAATTTACATCCAGGTCTGCCTCTGAGGTTTGCACTCCCGACAAGTACCCCCACGTCCTTCCTCATTAGAGCTTTTCTTTTTTTTCTTTTTAATGGTCCCTGAGGCACACTTCTGCCTGGACCCCAGCTGGGTCTTCAGGGGTTCATGGTCTCAGTGGGGACACAGACACACTGTATGACCTACAGCAACACCAGGTGACACTGCAGAAGGCTCAAGGTGGGGGCCAGGAAGGGCCGGCTGGCAGAATAAGCAGGTGAGCAGAGATGGGAGCTGCACTTCTAGAAAATGGAAAATCACTGGTCAGCCCCGCTTTCCCAGCATCTGCTTGGGAATGTGATAACCATGATAACAGACATGGACAGTGATGGCAAGCGAGCCTCCCAGGAGAGGCCCTCACAGCCAGACTCCACAATTACCAGCTTCGTACTCACAGGCAGCTTTGGAGCTGACAAGACAGACAGTTCCTTCACTCGTCATGAAGTAAATGTTTTGTGTTTTCTGCTTGGGTTTTAATTTGGAGCCAGAAAAAGACCCCGCGGGTGGGAGACGGAATGCTGCCTGGGGAGCCTGCTCCATGCCTCCCAAGTTCATGTTCCCAAAACCTGAGGAGTGGCTGGAACTGCCACCCTGGGACACAGCTTGGACCCTCCAAGCCCACTCCCCAGGGAACAGAACGTCCAGCCACGTGGGAGAAGCCCCACAACATTCCAGGCTCTGTGCTTGGCACTTCTTCCTCACACCCTGGGAGATCTTATGCGTATTATCCCAATTTTGTGGATAAGGAAATGGGCTCAAACAGGTTATGTGACTTGAAACATAACAGGACAGAGTCAAGTGCCAATGCACCCTGGGCCCAGGGCTGTATCTTGGCAGTGCCTGCACAACGCTAGGAGAGGCGGAAGGCACACAGGACCTGCCAGCATGGGAAGGGGGTGGGGGTCAAAGCTGGCCATACTGTCCATTCCATGGTGAGGACTAGATGTGTAAAGCACTAGTACCCAGCCTGGCATGGGAAAGTGCTCAGTAACGGTCATTTCTCAGAACACTGAAAGCTCCGTGAGGACAGGGACCTCATCTACTCTGCCCGGCTGGGACTCTGGTGCTGGAAGCGTGCCTGATGACGTCTGCCAGGAGAAGTTCCATCAATGATCAGGGGTCTGCATCCCATGGACCTGCAGCAGGCTCCATCTGACCTAGCCCAGACCCAGGGCATTTTCTGAACTTTCCTTTTCCAACCTCTGGACTGGATGAATTGACAATTTTGGAGGAGCAGGTGAGGAGGAACGGAAAGGCATGAAGAAAGAGGGAAAAGGCAGAGCAAGACAGAGAGAGCCCATTGCTCCAAAGGCCAGATCCTGCCAGGATCGGTCCCCTGTCCCCAGTCGTGTTCCCAGGCCCTCGACAGAACCCCAGGTCACCTACACTTGGCCAGGGCAGGTGCACAGGTGTAGCAGAAGGAACATGTATGTATGCAGGCAGCCAGCAGCACAGGTCCTGCTCCCCAGTCCATCCCAGAGGCCACAACATGGCTGCCTTGCTCACCACTGCATCTCTGGGGCCCAGCCCAAGGCCTGGTACAGAGCAGGTGTTTCACAGATATTTGTTATGGAGTATCACTGCCCAAAGAGCTTACTCTGGACCAGGCACTGTTGCAGGAGCGTCACACTTCATACCGTCTCCCCAGCCACTGGCAGCATTATTCCAGTGTCTGCAGGAAGCAAAACTGAGGCTTGGAGAGGAAGCAATTGACCCAGAGTGACAGCTAGGAGGTGACAGTAGTGAGTTTGGCCTCAAGCCTGTATTCTGTACTCTTTCCACTGCCCCCTGTGGCCTCTAGGAGGAGGAAGGAGAGGGAGGAAAGGGCTGTTCTGGAACAGAGAGCAGTTGATCTCTCCTGGGCGGCCTCTCTGAGCCCCGGGCACCCAGGGCAGCAGCCCAAAATTGCTGTTTTTCAATTGACCCCAGGGCACAGCACGTCTCCCTGAGATTCTGGTCCCACCAGCCAGGGGCATGGCAGGCACTGGGCGGAACTTGGGGAGCTTGCAGGGGGCCTTGTTCACGGAGCCTCCGGGAGGATCTTGGGTCCTTCAGCGCAGCCCCCTGGTCCGGGCCACGAGGTCAAGGCCCGGTAGCACAGCAGCCTCCTGGTTCCCCACAGCCTGGCGGTTGGGCGTCAGGTCTGCAGAGAGGAGGACGCGGAGCCTTGGCGTGGTGTGTCCCTGGCGTGGCCCTGGAAGGTGGCTGGGGCTGGCACTGACCGAAGTCCTTGACTCACTGTCTGCGTCACCTCGTGACTCCACTCCACAGCCCAGGGAGGAGCGGCCGTCATCCCCATTGCACGGATGAAAACTGAGCTCTGAGTTTAAAGAGCTGGCCTGAAATCGCACAGAGACTGAGCAACACACAAACCCGGGCACGTTCACCGCAAAGCCAGAGCCACAACACGCAACACAGGCCGCTGAAGGCGCGAATTCCAACCCCATTCCTCAGAAACCCCCGCATGGCCCACACAGCTGCAGGCTGGCTCCCGTGCCCGCGGCCCAGAGGCCTGGCCCCGGAGGGCCCAGGAGCCCGCAGGCCCGCGGGCCGGCGCCCCGCCCCCCTCTCCTCCCCCCCTCCCCTCCCCCCCCCCCCCCCGCAGGCCCGCGGGCCGGCGCCCCGCCCCCCCCTCCCCCCTCCGCCCGGGCCAGGACGGAAGCTCGCGCCGCGCGTTCCCAGGCCCGCAGGCCGCCCTCCCCCGCGGCCGAGCCCGCAGCACAGGCTGCATTTGTGGGAAAGCGGGGCTCAGCGCGCCGAGGGGGAGTCAATTTATTCTGGAGAAAACATCTTTGTTCTGCGAGTGAAGGGAAGCCACTTGCAACAATTTAATGCTCTGTTCGCGGGCCCGGGTGCTGGGGGTGCTGCGAGAGCTTGTTCTTCGAGGCAGAGCAGCACATAATGAGGCTTCTCACTGCCGCTCCCCGCCGTCCTGCCAAAAACCAGAGCGGTTATTTATCCATTAATCTGACATTACACCCCCTGCATTTTATCTGCTTAAATAAATTTGGTGGTTAGAGTGTGTGCCTGGCGGAGCAACGCCCGCATTCAATTTCCTACGCACAAATGCTTTCACCGTGGCCATTATAAACTCGAGCTGGGAACCGGAGAGGGCGGCGGCCAGGATCCCGCCTCGCCCAGCCCGGCCGGGGCTCCGTCCGGGGTCGGAGCTGCAGCGACAGCCCCCGAGTCACGTGTTCGACGGCCTCTCTCCCAGCAGAACAAGCCACCTCCTGCTATCATCTGCACGCTGCAGGAAGCAGTGGGAAAACCCAAACCCATACCCCCACTGCCTGGGCTGGAATCCTGGCTATGCCACGCGTGAGCTGTGTCACCTTGAGATGGCACTTCACCTCTCTGTGCCTCAGTTTCCCCACCTCCTTCCTAGGGTTGTTGTAAGAATTAAATGTGTTAATATTCATAAAATGCTTAGAACAATGCCTGGCCCATCTCAAGTGTTCAATAAAGGTGGGTTTAAAACGCATACAATTTTTTAAATCTAGGACGAGTGTTGGTAAGCAGGGTTTGGAAACAGGCTAGACCACTCAGTCCTAAGTGTGTCCCCGCAATAAGGGGGAAGGTAAGCAGCGCACTGACCTGCTCCCCCAACTCTGCACTCGGTTAAGAATAGGAGGGGTCATGGAATATTTCATTTAAATAAAGCATTCTACTGCTTGAAAATGTTTGGAAGCCCTTTCTCCACTCCATGGCTTGCATTTTACAGAGGAGCAAATTGAAAGCCAGAGAGGGGAAGGGACTTGTCCAGGCCCCCTAGCAAGTACATGGCAGAGCGAGGAGGACATCCCGGCTTTCTGCTCCTTCCCCCGACTCCTCATCGAGTTTTTTTGGTTAGCAGCACTGGACCTCCGGCTGCATGCCCATTCACCTCATTTTCAGTAAATGTCTAACCAGCCTCTTTACCCAACTGCAATGCCACCTCCCCCTAAAACTGAGAGCCCAGCCCCACCAGCAGGGGAAACCCCATGACCCTCAGACTTGAGCATCCCCCACTCTGGAGTCTGGGACCCCCCCTTACTTATTGTCCTTCATTTGTCATTTCCTTTCATCCTCTGGTTCTCTGCAGACTCTCCTTGACTTGGAAACTTGCCAGAATAGCTTGCCTCTCCTCCCCGTATCTTGTCTGTCCCTGAGCGTCCTGTACTCCGCCCTCGGGCCTAGAGTCTGTACCTCCCCTACAGGACAGAGACCAGCCCAGGGCTGGGTGACGCCTGGGCCCTGCTGTTCCCACCACCACTCAGCTTTGGATGCAGCTCACACCCAGCCTGAGCTCACCACACCCCTCTAGGGGCTGTCCCCAGCCAGGCCCATTCCCTGAACGCTTCCCAGAAGGCGGGCTGCTCCACCTGGAGACTGAGACCCACAGTCTTCCCAGGAGAGGCTGGCCGGATGCCCCACGTGGACTGTGGAGGTGGGTGGGGAACAAAGCGGTGAGTCTGACACCAGAGAGAGGAGCTGTGTCCCACGCAGGGGCAGGAGCCGCTCTGCCCAGGCAGCTGCAGGCCCAGCCCCTGCCTCCTTCAGAGCAACAGAGAGGCAGGCATGCGGGCAGACAGACGCCCAACACAGAGACCGCCCCCATGCTTGCGGTGTCACTACTGCCCTCCTCGGCCCCACAGATGAAGAAGCCTCTCCAACCTGCAGCCACCCTGTGCCATCCAGAAGCTTCCAGGGGAGGATGGCTGTTTCCTAACCCCCAGGAAGTCCCCTGAACATTGCCATCTGCCATGGAAGCCTCAGACAAGCCAGATGGGACCCGCACTTGCCCAGCCTTGTACTTCCTAACCACACTTAAGCAAGTAGAGTGTCATGGCCAAGAAGCTCCCTGGCCGCACCCGGGAACAGACTGGGGACGCTCTTGCCTTCCAGGGCAGCCAGCCTGGCCCAGCCGCCTGCAGCAGGCATGATCACCTCACACCCCTGCCTTAGGTGAAGTCTCTTCTTAAAGAATTGTCCTCGCTAGCCTCCTATTCCCCTGACTGCTCTCTCTTTTGACCTGTGTCCTGCCCTCAATCTTATGCTCGCTGCTGACGGATGCTGCTACTGGGCAAGTGATCTGAGTCCTGCATCACATCAGCTACTGATAATTTCGGCGAGACCCAGCCCAGTCCCCTACTAAGCTGTGCCAGGCACTGTGCTGCGTCAAAGACTTAGTTAAATACACCCCTCCCATTTCACAGATGAGGACACTGAGGCTTGCCCAGCCTGGGTTTGAATCCAGCTGTGTTTGAATCCAGAGCCTCAAGTCTTACCACCAGCCCTGCCCCCATGGCTGGCACACCCACAGACCCGGTTTTGCCCTGATTGGAATCAGGCACTGAGCCCACTCCTGCAGCCATGGACGAGGGAGAGAGGAGAGCTGGACCCCATAGGCATGTTTTCTATAGGTTCTGAACAGGGGTCTGTCTTCCTTCAGTGCCACCAAGGCTCACCTGTCATTGGCAGCAAGAGGAAATCAACATTTTACAGCAATAAAAGGCTGCTCCTTGTTAGACATCAAACAAATCAATCTTCTCCGACAGTTAATTTTAATTTTGCAACTTTCCCTAGTGACAATAGCAAGTAATGATCCCGAGGATCTGCAAAGTCGCTGAGAAGCAGCCTCCCACACCGGGCTCCTGGATGCCCTGGCTCAGCCCCTCCCCTTCCATCATCACCCCTGGCCTCCCCCTGCCCGCTCTCCCCAGCCCACAGAGATGCCCCTCTGCCCAGGAACCCCCTTGAAGTGGCTCAGGCCCAAGCCACGCCCATGACGATGCTGAGACTAGAAACAGACACCTCAGAACTCAAGCACACAGCTGCTGGGACAGGCACCACTGACCTCCGGCCAACCGTATTCATCCCACGCTCTCCATCCCCAGCCCTTGAGCATACTATCAAGGATCCTCTCCAAATAGCCCATCATCATCCATTCCCCAATATACCTGTGACCCCAGCTATGACCCCAGGACCTGCCATCAATCCACAGTGCACAGCACCAAGAACCCCATCAGAAAGCTCCCCAAGCACACCCCGCTAACTCCCCAAACCCCACACACAGTCGGCATTCCTGACTACTCCCAAATGCCATCAACAACCCCAAAACCACCACATCTGGCTTCCAAGCGCACTTCACAGATTCTCAGCACTTCCACACCACTGGGAAGCCCCCAGGCTCTGCACCTGTCCCCTGTCCTGAGTGTGGCCCAAGCCTTCCCTCTCCAGGTGTGAGTGGGTGACAGGATGAAGGCAGCAGGGGCAGATGAGACAAGTCCTTCCCCAGGGAAGGGCCTTTTGCCCTGGTCCTCTACCCCAGGTCTCTGAAGGGGTGTCAGCCCAGCTCAGAGGTCTGCCCACTGGCTCCCCACCCCCAGCTGTGCGGCTGATAGGAGAGGTGGAGACAGGCCCACTGGGAGATGGACTACGGCTCCACAGGGGGCCCCAAAGCCAACTGCAGCAGCCTTCACCGGTTCAGGGAACTTCCTGGGACGCACAGCCAGGACATAGCTTACGTCCACAGGGTCTTCCCATAAGCACACCCCCTATTTCCAGCAGGGCCACGGCACCAGGGAGTGAGCTCCCCATCCCTCCAGTTCCCAGAAATCCTCAAAACCTGAGGGGATTCTGCTCCTGGTCCCCGTAGAGCTCCTGACCTCAGGAACAATAGCAAATACCATTTAGTGAGTAGTCCTGTGTGCCTAGCATGGTGCCAGCCAGTCTGTCTGCTCAGCACGGCGCCATGTCAGACGCATCACGGCATGGATTCCAGCCCTGTGACATGCTTGGCACACAGCAGACAGCAATAACCTTTACTGAATAGATGAACGGATGGAGGGCTTTCCACCTATTCTCTTATGAAATATCTCAGCCACCCTGCAAGCTGGGTATTATTGCCCCAGACAATTTGAGGAACCAGAGGGCAGATCAGAAACTTAAATTTGCACAGCCATCAACTGGCAGAGCCACGTTCAAACCCAAGTCTATGCAGAGCCTCTGCTGAGCTCTGACCCACAGAGAGCCCCATTCAACCAGGCTGACAAGGGAGAGGCAGCTCGGTGCAGCCCCGCCCTGCTTAGGACAGGACTGGAGCTGTGTGCCCATCTCTTCCTGACACTAACCGCAGCTCCAGGAAGTGCGGGCGGCAGCTCCTGCATCTCCTTGGCAACCCAGGAGCTTTTGTTCCCATAGAATGGATCTGATTCATGCCTCCCGGTGAACAGCAGGAGCTGCCGGCAAGGGAGCAGGGTTTAGACCGCACTGCAGCCTGGAGCACCCAGGCTGGACTGACGCAGGTGTGGAGGGGACCTAGCTGGGGCTCCTGGGCAGCCATTCCCAGTGCCCACCACACCCACTGGCCAGCACTCCACAACAGCAACTCCCGAGGAGACAGCAAAGGCCTTGAAAGCTGCACCCCTGGCCCTCCCATCTCTCCAGCCTCCTCCCCTTCCCACCGTGCTCCCATGGGCCCCTGTGCACTAAACACATAGCCACTGGTGATCAGCCAGCACACGTTCTCCGGTCTCCATGCCTCTGCACACCCTGTCCTTCAGACTGCAGAGCGCTTTCCTTTCTGGTGGCGTGCTGGGGACGTTTTTTCTTTGAACTCATGTCGCCCCTTTGCAGCTCTCCACAGGCAGAATGCAGTGCTGCTCCTGGGAACCCCCAGCCTGTGTCACACACTACTCCTCCCACTAGGAAGTGTCCCTTTCCTGGGGTTATGGCTGTCCCTCCACTAGACTGTGAGCTTTCAGAAGCAAGGAGCAGAACCCTTTTCCTGAGTAGCCCCAGCTCTGGCAAAAGGGGGCACCCTCGGGGGCTCTGAAGGTCATCACTGTCAGGGACAGCACAGAGTATCCACTGCAGACTGTTACTGTCACCAGTGCCTCACAAGCTCCCCATGCCACTGAGCCAGGCTTGGCAGGTGACCTGCCCTGGCCAATGAAATATAAGCAGTTGTGATATGTATTCATTCCAAACAGAAGTTTCACAGCCGGTTCTTGCTCCTCTACCGATATTACCAAGAGTGTTTTGGACAGTGGCGGCTCCTCATCCTGGTTCCTGGAGTGAGGACAATGACAGCAGGCTAACAGCACCCCCAGCCAGCTTGAGCAAGACATACAAGTCACCGAGATTTGGAGTCTGTTTGTTACTGCCACATAGGCTAAGCCTGTTTTGGCAATGCAAGAAGGGAGAGAAAAAATGCTCCCTGGACCTGCCCAGGAGAGTGCAGGGGTCCGGACTCCGCAGGGTGCCATAACCCAGCCCTGCTGCCTTTCGAAGTAAGCCTACTTCGCGATGTCTTTCCGAGATCAGTGATGACCACATGACTAAATCTGAAAAAAGGAAGAGAAACTTTAGGGCATGTTAGAAAGACTGAGGTTTGGAAGCAGACTTGAGTTCATATCCAAGCGAAGATTCATCCATAACGTTGGACAAGTCCCTTCACCTTTGTGAACCTCACTTCCTTATGGTAAGACAATACCTACCCCCAGGGTATTCCTAAGGTATCAGGAGTACAAACATTGCAGGGAAAGTGCCCAGTACTTTGGGAGTCCTCCACTGCTAGCAGTTGTCAGTACCTTTGATTAATTCCAAGACGCCTGGCGGGTGGGACGCAGGAGGAGCCAGCCTGAGCCCTAAGCCCTGGCATGGACAGGTCAGGTGCCATGCCGCCAATTTAGGACAGGCTGTATTTGAGCTGACGCCCCTGTCGCCCACACGAGGTAGAAAGGCCCCGGGCTGCTGGTGTGCTGTGCTCACTGCCGTCCCAAGACAATGCTCCAGGTTATGCTCCCCCTACCCCACCCCACACACAAAGACCAATGACAGGATTATGAGAGGTCCCATTTCTTGCTCCTCCAGGGTACCTGAACCCTGGCCTGTATTGACACCTATTCATAAGAAGCCCTCCTGTGCTCATGCTCATGCTCTCCTGGTCCTCAGTGCTTCCTCTTTTCCTCCCTGGCATCGCCTGGCCCTTTCTTCAGACCCCATCTAGGGTTGCTTTCACGGTACGTTAGTCTCAATTCCCAAGTAGAAGCCATTTTTGAGGCAGGTTGCCAACAAGTCTTGGAGATAGGGACATATCTGTTCGCTTCCTGCTGTCACTCTAAGCCTTCAGACTGGTCTGATTCAGGGCCACAACAGGTGGTGAATCCTATTGAACAAGGGGGACCCATATGAACTAGAAATTGCATCTCTTAGAATTCAGTGCATAAACCAAAGCCCCCACAGTTCCTATCCGAGGAGGATGCAACTCTGGAAGGTGTGGAGTTTTAGGACTCATGAGGATATGCCCATCAGAGAGAGCCATGCTGTGTAAAGACCCACACTTAGACTCATTTTGCATTAAGACACGGGAACCACATTTGCTGATCTCCTGAGTGCTAGGCCCCCTGCTAGGTGCTTTACATCTGCATTCCAGGAAAACCTTACAAGATGCCTGCCATTATCCATTTGCACTGTATATGCAGGCACTAAGGCTCCCTGGGAAATGGACAGAGAGGCGCATACATGGGTCTTCTTTTTTTTCCCCATTCTTCCACCTCTCCCCAACCCATTCCAGTTCGAGCCATTGTTTCTCAGTCTAGTTGTGTAGGACACGGCTCCCTGGGCCATGCTGGTATTATGAGCCTTGCACTCCCCCGGGCTGAGGCAGTCAGTCACCGATCATCAGTGGGCTGCTCACAGCAGCTCTCACTGGCTGCCAGCCACTCACAGTAGCCCACAGCAGTTCATAATGGTTGCCGGCCACTTGTGGCGGCACACGGCAGCCCATGGCAGCCCAGCTCCAGGAAGAGCTGTTGTTCACAATCTTAGCTGTAGAGGGCACAGCTCACTGGCCCACGTAGGAATTGAACCAGCAACCTCAGTGTTAGGAGCATGACGCTTCAATCACCTGATACGTGGGTCTTCTGACCCTAGATCTCAAGCTCCTTCTTACAGCCTATTCACAAAATTAACCATCCTTTTCCCTTAAAGGCTGAACAAATCTATCCTGATTTGTAGGCATCCTTGCAACACCATTTATAATTGCATTAAATGAAAAATGTTTTAAATGAATCTAATTCTTCATAGTTTGGAAACATGAAACATCTGCTTTTGTCTCAACAACTGTACCTCCCAATTAAAATAACTATAAATTCTCCCCAGCCCCTCAGATCATGGCTCATTTAAGGCAGGAGCTACAACCACCCGAAAATAAGACCTAGCCAGACAATCAACTTTAATGCATCTTTTAGAGCAAAAATTAATATAAGACCCAGTCTTATGGGGTATAATATAATACAATAATATAATAAATACCAGGTATAATACCAGATCTTATATTAATTTTTGCTCCAAAAGACACATTAGAACTGATTGTCCAGCTAGGGTTTATTTTCAGGGAAACACGAAAATTGTTCACCCAATGCCCACAGGATCTTGGTAAAGAGTATTAATCAACAGTAAATTAAAGAAATTGTCCCTTCCTACCTCATTCCAACAATTGTCTCCTCTCCACCATCCCTTATGTCTTCATCCTTTTTACTCCTTCCATCATTAAATAAACCCAAATTATCAATACTAAAAACAACAATTTGGACTTTTGCTTGTGACCGAAATGGAGTAACAGAGACCAGATTTATCCTCCCTCCTGAAACAAACAAACAAAAAAAGGAGTAGAGTATATGAAACAATAGTTTTCAAGGCACTAGACGTGAGGCAGCAAAGGACAGTGATTCCTGAGAAACTAAATAAAGCAAGGTGAGCCCTATGGTTGCCTCAGCTTACTGTCTTAAGAGAGCTTCCAGGGTGACATATGAGGGTGGGACACACAGGCAAAGTCCAGAAGATATCCTGAAGATGATAGACCAGGGAGGCCAAGGTAGACATTTTTCACAGGGCAGATACCAGAGAAAAGAGAGATGCACACAGGGAAATTTTTCAGAAGGTTTCACTTAAGTACTCTGCAGAGTAAATCTTTTCCACGGCCAGGAAAAGACCCACCAAAAAATATTTGAGGGAATAGTGCATGGCATTACCACATGGCCAAGAATAATGCCTATTACTGCGTCAGCAGTAATAGGTCCTGCCTAACAAACTCTAAAGGATCAAATTGTTTCCACATAACTTAACTGCATCCCAGAATGAAGTTCAAGAATATTTCTAGAAATACAGACATATCCATCACAATGTCTATAATCCAATTAAAACTCATGAGGTATGTAAAACAGCAGGAAAATACTACCCATGTGAAGAGAAAAATCTCTCAATCAAAACGGAATCAGAACTGGCACAGATGTCAGAATTAGCAGACAAGAGTATTAAAACAGTCATTATTACTACATGCCATATGTTCAAAAGTTAAGTAGAGACATGGAAGATATAAAATAAGATGTAAATTAGACTTCTAGAGATAAAAATACAAATTTATGAGATAAAACATAAACTGAATTGGATTAATGTCAGATTAGATATAGCAGAAAAAAAGATTAGCAAACTTGAAGACGTGGCAAAAGAAAAGTACCTAAAGTAAATACAGTAAAAAGAGGAAAGAAATAAATGGGGCGGTGATAGAGGGAGGAAGGAAGGGAGAGAAAGAGAGAAAGAAAGAGAGAGAGAGAGAGAGAATTAGTGAGCTGTGGGACAACTTCAAGTAGTCTAACATACAGTGTTTCTCCGAAAATAAGACGTAGCCAGACAATCAGCTCTAAAGCGTCTTTTGGAGCAAAAATTAGTATAAGATCCGGTATTATATTATATTATATTATATTATATTATATTATATTATATTATATTATATTATATTATACTATATTATATTATACAGGGTCTTACAGTAAAATAAGACTGTGTTTTATATTAATTTTTGCTCCAAAAGACTCATTAGAGCTGATTGTCTGTCTAGGTCTTATTTCCAGGAAAACATGGTATGTGTGATTAGAGTCCCAAAGGAAAGAGAAGGGAAGGGACGGGAAGGAAAAGAAAGGAAGGGAGAGGAGGGGAAGGGAGGGGAGAAGGAGGGAAATGAAAAAATATGTATAAAAATAATTCATGAAAATTTTCCAAGTTTTGTAAAAACTATAAACCCACACATCCAAGAATCTTAAGAAATCCTAAGCACAAGAAACATGAAGAAGTTATTTACATCAAGGCACATCATAATCAAAATGTTCAAAACCAGATAAAGAGGAAATCTTAAAAGCAGCCAGAGAAATGAGATGTGTTATGTGCAATGGAACAAAGATAAGGATGACAGCAAATTTCAAAAGAGAAGACAATGGAGCAATATCTTAAAGTTACTGAAAGAGAAAAACTATCAACCTAGATTTTTATATCCAGCAAAAATGTCTTTCAAAAATGAAAGCGGAGCAAACTAGCATAATAGGCAGCTCTTAGCTTTCATCTCGCTACAGAAACATTAAAAACAAAAATCCCACAACAGGAAATGCGAGAACCAACTTTGTCAGAACTCTGTAAAAGAGTCAAAGGGTTACAGAAACCAAGAGAACTGTTAATCAAGAAAAAGACAACATGAAAACAGTAGAAAAGCACAGTTTTACTTGCCTTTGCCCCACTCCCCTTCCAACACAGCAGCAGTCTTAAAATGGTGGCAGCCTGATTCCCAGTGTACAACCCTGATCCCTGGGTCCAAAGAGAGCAGAGCAGGCCTTATCTAGAAATTATTTTGTATGTCTCTTATAGACTGTCTGGAGGCTATCTGAAGTACCAGGAAGTATGTTTTACCTAACCCAAATTTAGACCAAACCAAGCCACAGACAGTTGAGGCAAAAAGTTGAGAAACAGAATAGTCTGTCTGAGCCCCAGGAGAAAAATGTGGGGCAGATTCTTTGGGAAATTTAGATATTCAAAAGTACCCACTTATATGGAATTTAGAAAACTACACTATCACGGGGAAAGATACATGCTCAGAAAAGCCTTGAAAAGACTGCAAGCTTTCACCTCAGGCTGATCCCCAGCGAGTGCAACACTGGCTAAGAGTTTAAAGAATTCTCTAGAAAACAATCAATCTGCAAACATCTCTGGGAGAGACGGTGGGATTTTTTTCATTGTTTGTGTATATTTGGTTTCTTTATGTTGTTGTTTTATTTTGTTTTTAACTCCTGACATTCAAGAAAATATCTGTCAAAATATTAACTGAACACAAGCTAAAAAAACAGAGACTTCAGTGACCACACAAAACAAGGTATAGTGCTTTTAAAAAGTTTGATTCTGACATCATCAAAATGGCGGCGTGAGGTGAGCCTCTGTAAAGCTCCCCTGGAATTTACAACTAATCAAACAATAACTACACAAAGGACACTCTGCACAGCAGCAGGCAAGACGAACAGGCCCACTACTGAATTCACCTAAACATGGGAGAATCGCAAGAGCGGGAGGAAAAGGGAAGGGAGAACTGAGGAGACGGAACAGCGCGGGCTCAGGATGCAGACCTAGCTCAGTGCTCCAAGCTCCCTGCATCCCAGAACTATGGCAGGTGCAGGAGAGTGAAGAACTCAGAATGCTAGGGCTCCGCTTATGGCTGACGGGGCAGCATATAACACGGCTCAACCCAACACTCACGGCAGAGACCTCAAAGCAAAGACTGAAGGAAGAAAGCTGAAAACGGTGGTGTAAGCCCTCACTGCCGATCAGAGAACAAAAGCCTTAGGCACTGAGACTAGCCGACCCCTAACTACACTTCCAGAGCTCGCCCCGCCCCAACCGGCCCAGTGCGAGAAGCGGAACAGGAGCAGTGTCACATCAAAAGAACAAAAGAATATTTGTTGTTCTGAGAACTGTGGACCGCAAACACAGATTCATAGCCCAACTAGTTCTAGAAAAAAGAGAGGGAGCTGTGGAAGTGGGACCGGCTGTGGTGGTGGTCACTGCCATTGCTCTGGGCTAATTCTCACAACTCACCTCACCCGTGGCCCCACCTATCTGGGCAGATTCCTGCGGGAGTAAACAGAACTGCTGAAACATACGGGCACTGAATCTGGTGCAGAAAGAGTTTTGGAACTTCCAAAGCTCTCCACATTCCGACAGAAACGTGGCGCCCTATGACCCAGGTGAACTGTTAACAGAGGAGAAGCCCATTTCCCAGGGAATCCCCCATTGTGTGAGAAGCTGGAATACTGCAGAGAAAACATAACACTACTGTGTGAGAGAGGAAAAAAAAGGCTGCAGTCGGAGAGAAAATAAAACATTCTACCAACAAGTATTGGAAAACAAAACAAAGACCTCTTTGTATCAACCTGTTCCAGAAGCCACTCCTGTAGATGACTAGGAAGAGAAATAATAAATCAGTAATTGCCATGAATAACCAAGTTAATGAGACAGCTCAGAAAGAAAGTGAAAAGTCTCCAGAACAGGAACTGAAAGATATGGAAATATGTGACTTAAATGATAGAGAATTCAAGAATGCAGTTCTGAAAAAACTCAACGAGATGCAAGAAAACACAGAAAGGCAATTTAATGAACTCAGAAACGCAAACAAAGAACAACATGAGCATTTTACGAAAGAGATTGAAATTTTAAAAAAGAACCAAGTGGAATTTCTGGAGATTAAAAACTCAATAGAAGAAATTAGGAAAGAAATACCCAGCTTAGGTAGTAGAGTTGACCAGATGGAGGAAAGTATCAGTGACATTGAAGATAGAAACCTGGAAATTACACAGATAGAAGAAGAGACTTGAGACGTAAAAGAAATGAAAGAACTCTACAAGAACTTTCTGACTCTATCAGAAACAGCAATATAAGAATAATGGGCATACCAGAAGGAGAAGAAAGAGAGAAGGGAACAGAGAATATATTCAAACCAATTGTTGATGAGAACTTCCCAAACTGGTGGACAGAACTGGATCCTCGAATCCAAAAAGCAAATAGAACACCTAATTACCTCAATCCCATCAGGCCCTCTCCAAGGCACATTGTATTGAAGCTGTCTAAAATCAACGACAAAGAAAGAATCCTCAAGGCAGCCAGGGAAACAAAGACGGTGACCTACAAAGGAAAGCCGGTTAGATTATCATCAGATGTTTCAGCAGAAACTCTACAAGACGGGAGGGAGTGAAACCAAATATTCAAACTATTGAAAAAGAGAAATTATGAGCCAAGAATAATATATCCGGCAAAGATATCCTTTAGATATGAAGGAGGAATAAAGACCTTTCCAGACATACAGAAGCTGATAAAATTTTCTAATACATGACCTGCACTACAAGAAATACTAAAGGAGGCTATTCGACCACCACCAACAGTGACAATTTGTGGCAACATAAAAAGGGGGAGAGTAAAGGCCTGAACCAGAATATGGGAATGGAGAATGTAAGCATGTTGAAGAAAACGGAATACTCTAAATATCAAACTTTCTATTACATAAACTTAAGGGTAACCACTCAAAAAAAATGACAGAACTGAAATATGTACTGTAATAAAAGAAGAAACAGCGGGAAACATCATAGAATACCACCACACAGAAATAATAGACAACAACAAAAAGGCAAAGAAACAATGGAGACACAGCCTTACCAGAAAACTAAAGATAGAATGACAGGAAATCCTCACGTATCAATAATCACCCTAAATGTAAATGGACTACACTCACCAATCAAAAGGCACAGAATAGCAGATTGGATCAAAAAATTAAACCCAACCATATGCTGTCTCCAAGAGACACATCTCAGCTACAAGGACAAGCATAGACTCAAAGTGAAACGGTGGAAATTGACACTCTAAGCAAATGGTACCCAGAGAAAATAACGTGTAACCATAATGATATCAGATGAAACAGACTTCAGGGTGAATAAGGTAACAAGAGACAAAGATGGACATTTCATAATGGTAAAGGAGACAATACAACAAGAAGACCTAACAGTCATCAATATTTATGCCCCAAATCAGGGAGCACCAAAATATACCAAGCAACTACTAACAGAACTAAAGGGAGAAATTGACGAAAACACAATTACACTAGGGGACTTAAATACATCATTGACAGATATGGATAGATCATCCAAAACGAAATTAAATAACAAAATAGCAGCCCTAAATGACACATTAGATGAAATGGACATAATTGACATATATAGAGCACTTCATACTAAAACATCAGACTATACATACTTTTCAAGTGTACATGGAACATTATCAAGGATAGACCATATATTGGGACATAAAATCACCCTCACAAATTTAAGAAGATTGAAATCATACCAAGCAAATTCTCTGATAACAAGGCTTTGTAATTGGATATCAACTGCAAAAAGAAAGCAGGAAAAAACACAAATACATGTAGATTAAACAATATACTTTAAAGAACGGCTGGGTCAAAGAAGAAATTAGAGGAGAGATCAAAAGATACACAGAAACAAATGACAATGAAAATACATCCTACCAAAATTTTTGGGATGCAGCGAAAGCAGTTTTAAGAGGGAAATTTGTATCATTACAGGCCTATCTCAAGAAACAAAAAAAATCCCAAATAAATAACCTCATGTTATATCTTAAAGAACTGGCAAAAGAAGAACAAGTGAAACCCAAAATCAGCAGAAGAAAGGAAATAACAAAAATCAGAGCAGAGCTCAATGAAATAGAGAATAAAAAGACAATAGAAAAAAATAATGTGACAAAGAGCTGCTTCTTTGAAAAGATTAACAAAATTGACAAACCCTTGGCTAGACTCACTAAGATAAAAAGAGAGAAGACACTAATTAACAAATCAGAAATAAAAAAGGGGAAGTTATCACGGACACCACAGAAATACAAAGGATCATGCAAGAATACTATGAAGGACTATATGCCTCCAAATTCAATAATTTAGAAGAAATGGACAAGTTCTTAGAAACATATAGCCTTCCAAGGCTGAACCATGAAGAACTGGAAAATCTAAACAGACCGATCACCAGTAAAGAAATTGAATCAGTCATCCAAAACCTTCCCAAAAGCAAAAGTCCGAGACCAGATGGCTGCACTAGTGAATTCTACCAAACCTTCAAACAGGATCTAATACCAATCCTGCTCAAACTCTTCCAATAAATTGAAGAAGAGACAGTACTCCCTAACTCATTTTATGAGGCCAACATTACCCTGATACCAAAACCTGGTAAAGACAACACAAAAAAGAAGACTACAGACCAATATCTCTGACAAATACTGATGTAAAAATCCTAAACAAAATTCTGGCAAATCGAATACAACAATGCATTAAAAGGATTATTCATCAAGACCAAGTGGGGTTCATCCCCGGGGCACAAGGATCGTTCAACATCTGCAAATCCATCAATGTGATACATATATAAACAAAATAAAGGACAAAAATCATATGATTATATCATTGATGCAGAAAAAGCATTTGACAAGATACAACATCCATTTATGATTAAAACAATACAATAGGTATAGAAGGAAAATATCTTAACATAATAAAGTCCATATATGACAAGCCCTCAGCTAATCTCATAAACAATGGTGAAAACCTGAAGCCCTTTGCTCTACGTTCAGGAACTCGACAGGGCTGTCCCCTATCACCTCTGCTTTTCAACATAGTGTTGGAAGTCCTTGCCAGAACAATCACGCAAGAGAAAGAAATAGCAGGCATCCAAATTGGGAATGAAGCAGTTAAATTATCACTCTTTGCCGATGACATGATGCTATATATAGAAAACCTTAAAGACTCCACCAAAAAGCTGTTAGAAGGGCCGGCCCAGTGGCTCAGGCGGTTAGAGCTCCATGCTCCTAACTCCGAAGGCTGCTGGTTCAACTCCCACATGGGCCATTGTGCTCTCAACCACAAGGTTGCCAGTTCAACTACTCGAGTCCCACTAGGGATGGTGGGCTCCACCCCCTGCATTTAAGATTGAACACAGCACCTTGAGCTGAGCTGCCGCTGAGCTCCTGGATGGCTCAGTGGGTTGGAGTACGGACTCTCAACCACAAGGTTGCTGTTCAACTCCTGCAAGGGATGGTGGGCTGTGCCCCCTGTAACTAACAACGGCAACTGGACCTGGAGCTGAGCTTCATCCTCCACAACTAAGACTGAAAGAACAACAACTTGACTTGGAAAAAGATGTTAGAAACAATCAAGGAATACAATAAAGTGGTTGACTACAAAATCAACGTACAAAAGTCCATTACATTCCTATATACTAACAATGAAATCTCAGAAAAAGAAATACAAAAAACAATTCCCTTTGCAATTGAAGCAAAA
Source organism: Rhinolophus hipposideros (assembly GCF_964194185.1). Taxonomy (NCBI): domain Eukaryota; kingdom Metazoa; phylum Chordata; class Mammalia; order Chiroptera; family Rhinolophidae; genus Rhinolophus; species Rhinolophus hipposideros. The sequence goes on from NC_138061.1 coordinate 61,476,101, forward strand.
AGAATAAAATACCTAGGAATAAACTTAACCAAGGAGGTGAAGGACCTATATGCTGAAAACTATAAGACAGTTTTGAAAGAAATTGAAGAAGACACAAAGAAATGGAAAGATATTCCGTGCTCATGGATTGGAAGAATCAACATAGTTAAAATGGCCATATTACCCAAAGCAATATACAGATTTAATGCAATCCCCATCAAAATCCCAAAGGCATTTTTTAAAGAAATAGAACAAAAAATCATCAGATTTGTATGGAACCACAAAAGACCCCGAATAGTCAAAGCAATCTTAAGAAAAAAAGACAATACTGGAGGTACCCCACTCCATATCTTTAGCTTGTACTACAGGGCTACAATAATCAAAACAGCTTGGTATTGGCAGAAAAACAGACACATAGACCACTGGAATAGAATTGAGAACCCAGAAATAAAACCACATAAATATGGACAGACAATTTTTGACAAAGAAGCTAAAAACATACAATGGAGGAAAGAAACCCTCTTCAATAAATGGTGCTGGGAGATTTGGATAGCCACGTGCAAAAGAATGAAACTGGACTGTTTTCTGTCACCATTTACCAAAATTAATTCAAAATGGATCAAAGACTTAAGCATAAGACCTGACACAATAAACTGCATAGAAGAAAACATAGGTACTAAACTTATAGACCTTGGGTTCAAAGAGCATTTTATGAATTTGACTCCAAAGGCAATGGAAGTAAAAGCTAAAATAAACGAATGAGACTATATGAAACTTAAAAGCTTCTGCACAGCAAAAGAAACCATCTACAAAATAAAGAGGCAACCAACTGAATAGGAGAAGATTTTTGCAAACAGTGCCTCCGATAAGGGGCTAATATCCAAAATATACAAGGAACTCATGCAACTCAACAACAAAAAAACAAACAACCCAATTAAAAAATGGGCAGAGGACCTGAAGAGACATTTCTCCAAAGAGCACATACAAATGACAAATAGACATATGAAACAATGCTCAACATCACTAATCATCAGAGAAATGCAAATAAAAACTACAATGAGATATCACCTCACGCCAGTCAGAATGGCTATCATCAACAAGACAAATAGTAACAAGTGTTGGAGAGGCTGTGGAGAAAAAGGAACCCTCATACACTGTTGGTGGGAATGCAGACTGGTGCAGCCTTTATGGAAGGCACTGTGGAGGTTTCTCAAAAAATTACGAATAGAATTACCATATGACCCAGCAATCCCTCTCCTGGTTATCTACCCAAAAAATTTGAAAACATTTATACATAAAGACACGTGTGGTCCCATGTTCATTGCAGCTTTGTTTATGGTGGCCAAGACATGGAAACAACCAAAATGTCCTTCGATAGATGAATGGATAAAGAAGTTGTGGTATATATACACAATGGAATACTATTCAGCAGTAAGAAAAGATAATATAGGAGCATTTGTGACAACATGGATGGATCTTGAGAGTATAATTCTAAGCGAAATAAGTCCGAGAGAACCCTATGATTTCACTGATGTGTGGTATATAAAACAAAAACAACAAAAGAACAAGACAAACAAATGAGAAACAAAAACTCATAGACACAGACAATAGTTTAGTGGTTACCAGAGGGTGAGGGGGGTGGAGGGAGGGAGATGAGGGTAAGGGGTATCAAATATATGGTGATGGAAGGAGAACTGACTCTGGGTGGTGAACACACAATGGGATTTATAGATGATGTAATACAGAATTGTACGCCTGAAATCTATGTAATTTCACTAACAATTGTCACCTCAATAAATTTTAAAAAAATAAAAAATAAAAATATTTAAAAAGTGTGAAAAAAAATCACTAAACAATGAACTACTCAGTCTTCAACAATTTTAATAATATCAAACTCTGGGAAAGGAGGGAATATAATTTCCAGATTTACTGCATTGTAATATTGAAAAAAAAATCTCAGTTTTCAATAACAACGAAAAAATCACAAGGCCTACCAAGAAATAGGAAAGTATGGCTCATTCAAAACAACAAAATTAATTTACAGAAATCATCTCTGAGGAAGTTTTGTCATCAGAATAACTGATAATAAGCCAGCTCGGTGGCTCAGGCAGTTAGAGCTCCATGCTCCTAACTCCGAAGTCCGCTGGTTCGATTCCCACATGGGCCAGTGAGCTCTCAACCACAAGGTTGTCAGTTCAATTCCTCAAGTCCCACAAGGGATGGTGGGCAGCGCCCCCTGCCACTAAGATTAAACATGGCACCTTGAGCTGAGCTGCCCCTGAGCTCCTGGATGGCTCAGTTGGTTGGAGCGCATCCTCTCAACAACAAGGTTGCTGGTTCGACTCCCGCAAGGGATGGTGGGCTGTGCCCACCAGTTCAGCAGCTGGACCTGGAGCTGAGCTGTGCCCTCCACAACTAAAACTGAAAGGACAACAACTTGACTTAGAAAAAAAGTCCTGGAAGTACACACTGTTCCCCAGTAAAGTCCCGTTCCTCTTCGCCAATAAAAAAATCTTTAAAAAAAAAAAAAAAGAATAACTGATAATAACTTTAAAACAACTGTCTTAAGTGTGCTCAAAGGACTTAAGAAAAACATGAAGAACTAAGAAAATCAGGAAAATTATATGTAAACAAAATAAGATCAACAAACAGAAATTATTAAAAGGAACCAAATACAAATTCGAGAGCTGAAAAGGAGAATAAATTAAAAATTCACTAGGGGCATTCAACAGAAGATTTGAGCAGGCAGAAGACAGAACAAATGAAATTATCAGCAAAAAATAAGAATTTTAAAATGTGAATTTTATGTTATGTATATTTTACCACAGTAAAAAAATAAATGTGAAAGACATTCCTAAATAAACAAAAGCTGAGGGAGTTTGTTACCACTAGTCCTTCCTTGTGAAAAATGCTAAGGAGAGGCCTTCAGATTTAAATGAAAGGACATTACCCACTGGTGACTTTTGCTAGTCAGAGAGGTGAGAGGTGAGAGCAGAAACCAGGTAGCAGGGAATTAAAGAGTGAATTGGGCACAACGATATAGAGACAGCTCAATTCTAGACAGGAGAGAGATAAAGTGATAAGTACAGGAGAGGAGATAAAAGAAAAGACAAGGGCTTACATGTAGAAGCTCAGTAAATATCATCAATAAGTGACCAAATATTTTTCATGTCTCCCCTTCCATTTTAAAGGATATACCAATAAATACAGGCTAAAGTAAAAAAAAAAATAAAAAAAAAATAAATGAAAGGACATTAAACTCCATGCTGTATGGAGGAATAACGATATCCTAAGTCACTATTATAGACTGAATTGTGTCCCTCCGATTCATATGTTGAAGCCCTATCCTATACTCCATGTGACTGTATTTGGAATAAAATTAGTTAAGGTAAAAAGAGGTCATAAGGATGAAGCCCTGATCTGATAGGATTAGTGTCCTTACAAGAAGAGACATCAGAAAACTAGCTCTGACTCTCCGCCATGTGAGCCAGGAAGAGAGACCTCACCAGGAACCAAATCTGCTGACAATCTGACCTTGGACTTCCTCATCCTCCAGAATTGTGAGAAAATAATTTGTTTTTTAAGCCACCCAGTCTAAGGTTATTTTGTTATGGCAGCCCAAGCTGACTAAGTCAATAATCTGTAGAACATCATCATACTCATTATGGGTATCCCAGAAGGAGAAGGAAGAGAGAGAAGGGAAGAGAAAAAATATTTGAAGAAATAATGGCCAAAGACTTCCTAAATTTGATGAAACTTATATAAACTTACAATTCCAAGATCAACTAACTCTGAGTAGGTTAAACTCACAGAGACCCATACAGAGACTCATTATAATCAAACTACTGAAAGACAAAGAGAGAATCCTAAAGGCAACAAGAGAAAAGCAACTAATCACATACAATGCATTGGTTTACTGAAGGTGCTGTAACAGAGCACCACAAACTGGATGGCTTAAACAACAGAAATTTATTGTCTCACAGTTCTGGAGGATAGAAGTCTGAAATTAAGCTGTTGGCAGGTTTGGTTCCTTCTGAGGGCTGTGAGGGAAAGATCTTTTTCAAGCCTTTCTCCTTAGCTTGTAGATGCCTGTCTTTTCCTGTGTCCCTTCACATTGTGTCTAGTTCTGTCTAAATTTCACCTTTTTATGTAAGGACACCAGTCATGTTATATTAAAGCCCACACACACTTAATGATTTCATCTTAACTATTTATATCTGCAATGATCCTATTTCCAAATAAGGTTACACTGTGAAATACTGTGGGTTAGGTCTTTAATACATGAATTTTTAGCAGGGGAGGAGGTGAGAATTCAACCCCTAATACTCAGTACAATTAATAGCCAATTTCTCATCAGAAATCAGGAAAGCCAAAAGGCAGTGAGGGTGGTATATTTAAAGTGCTAAAGGGGAGGGCAGAAAGCTGTCAACCAAGAATTCTATATCCAGTAAAACTGTATTTCAAAAAACAAAGGTGAAATTATGCTAAGTGAAATAAACCAGTAGCCAAATGACAAATACTGTATTATCCTACTTATATGGGGTACATATAGCAGTTAAATTCATAGAAACAGAAAGTAGAATGGTGCTTGCCAGGGGCAGGGGAAAAGGGGGATTAAGGAGTTATTGCTGAATGAGTACAGAGTTTCAGTTTGGTAAGATGAAAAACGTTCTGAAGATGGAGGATAGTTAGTACACAACAATGTATTAAGTAATACAGTTTTTAATTACACTGAAGTGTACATTTAAATATGGTTAAAATGATAAATTTTATGTTATGATATTTTACCACAATAAAAAAAATTCATTTTACCATATGAATAAAATATGTTATGATATTTTACCACAATAAGGCATCCCCTGATAAACAAAAACTGAGGAAATTTGTTACCACTAGATCTCCACTACAAGAAATGTTAAAGTGAGTCCTTCAGGTTGAAATGAAAGGACATTAGACAGTAACTCAAAGCTATGTGAAGGAATAACGATCTCCAGTAAAGGTAACTACCTGGGTAAATATAAAAGCCATTGTTACTATATTTTTGGTCTGTAACTCCACTTTTTATTTCCCACATAATTTAAAACACAAATGAATTTTTAAAATTCTAAATCTATGTTAATGGACACACAATGTATAAAGATGTGATTTATAATAACAACATCAAAAGGGGGATGAAGCTGTGCAGGAGCATAGTTGTATCCTATTGAAGTTAAATTAGAATCTATTCAAATTACATTCCTATAAATTTAGGAGGTTATATGTAATTCTCATGGTAACCACAGGAAATATCTACACCAAAAAAAATGAAAGGGGAATCAAGTAGTTAACTACAAGAAAAAATAGAAACACACACACACACACACACACACACACAAGCAGTAATACAAGAAAATGAGGGACAAAAAAAGCTATTAGACATACAGAAAACAAACAGCAAAATGGCAGAAGTCAATTCTTATCAAAAACCACTTTAAGTATATATGAGTTGAACTCTCTAATCAAAGGCAGAGACTGGAAGAATGGATTTTTAAAAACACAATCTGACTATATACTGTCTATAAAAGAAACCCTTTAGATCCAAAGGCACAAACAGGTTGAAAATGAAAGGATAGAGAAAGCTATTCCCCACATATGGTAACAAAAAGAAAAATGGGGTGACTATACTAAACCAGGAAAAGGTAGACTTTATGTCAAAACTATTATGACAAAGAAAAACATTACATATTTTTAAAAGGGTCAATTCAATGACCTCAGTTTCTATCTTAAGAATTTGTTTTAAATAGAAGAGCAGACTTCCAGCTTTCTGTTCTGCATGTAAGGAGCTTGGAAGTCATGACTCACTCCTACAGGCAAGTAAAAAAGCTGAACAGACTGAAAAATCAACAAATCTTCGTGGATCCATTAGAGAGGGCAGAACACAGGGCAAACCACTGCCCCCAACATTGGAGAGACAGGCAAATACAGATAGCCACAGCTTTCTGGAGCAAAGACTCACAAGTGAAAACCACTGGGGGCACCAGTGCCGGGGTAAGAAAATTTGAATTGTAATTGACAAATTAGTTGGAGGATCAGAGTGGAGAATTCTGAGAGTTAAAAACCCTAGGGAAACCCAATCATAGCAGAGTCTACACAATCCTTTGAGATTTATGTCCAGGAGATCAAACAGATTTCCACAGTAAATATCAGAGAAAAATCCCCTGGGGATCCTGATGGGGGAAGGGGAAAGGAACCATTTTTAGATATACCACTGCACTCTCTTCTTCTTGACTAAGCCTGCCATCAGAGGAAATTAGGTCCAGAGCCTAACCAGCAGAGTTCTTATCAGAGCCTGACTCACCTGGGGAAGGGAAATACCCAACTCCAGCCCACTCACCCAATCCTGTCCCAACTAAGGGGGGAGAGAAAAACTGAGAAACACTCGTGATGTTCACAGTGCAGAGGCATAGGATCAATGAAAGACTGAGACCTAACCATAGGACTACAAAACACATTACCTCCCTCAACACCAAATAACAAAACAAACAAAACAAAAATCCTATTACAGCAGTTCCTTTGGCAGGTACATCATGCCCCACTATCAAGAAAAAATTACAAGCCATACCAAAAGCAAAAAACACAATTTGAAGATACAGAACAAGTATCAGAACAGGGATCACAAGGATATTGGCATTATCAGACCAAGAATTTTTTTTTAATGGTAAGGACACTAATGGATAAAGTAGACAGCATACAAGAACAGATAATCAATGAAAACAGAGATATGCAAATCTTAAGAAAGAACAAAAATAGAACGCTAGGATTTCAAAACACGGTAGCAGAAGAGAAGAACGAATTTGATGCACTTATTAGTAAACCCAGATATGGCTGAATAAAGAATCTCTAAGCTAGAGGAAATATCGATATATCTTTGAAAACCAAAAAGCAAAGAGAAAAAAGACTGAAAAAAAAAAAGAACAGAATATCCAAGGGCTATGGGACAACTACAAAATGCACAACATACATGTAATACAGGAAGAAGAAGAAGGAGAAGGACAAGGACAAGGACAAAAACAAGGACAAGGACAAGGAGAAGGAGAAGGAGACGGAGGAGGAGGAGGAGGAGGAAGAGGAGGAGGAGGAGAAAAAGAAGAAAGAAAGAAAGAAAGAAAAAGAAAGAAAGAAAGAAAGAAAGAAAGAAAGAAAGAAAGAAAGAAAGAAAGAAAGAAAGAAAGAAAGAAAGAAAGAAAGAAAGAAAGAAAGAAAGAAAGAAAGAAAGAAAGAAAGAGAGGAAATGTTTGAAACAATAACAGAGAACTTCCCCCAAATTAATGTCAGACACAAACCACAGAGCCAGAAATCTCAGAGAACAATTAAGCAGGATAAAGCCAAAAAGAAAAAAGAAAAAGGAAGAAAAACTAAATGTACACATATCATTTACAAACTACGCAAAATCAAGATAAAGTCCTGAAAGACACCAGACGGAAAGAAAAACAACTTACCTAAAGGGGAACAAAAACAGAAATAACATCTGACTTCTCAAAAACTATGCAAGCCAGAATGGAGTGGAGTGAAATATTTAAAATGTTAAGAGTAAAAAAACACCAACCTAGAATTCTGCATTCTGTGAAATTATCCTTCAAAAGTGAAGGGGACATTGTCTTGTGCACCTAAAACTAATAAAAAAAAGTGAAGGAGAAATAGACTTTCTCAGACAAACAAAAATTGAAGAAATTTGTTGCCAGTACACCTGCCATGCAAGAAATGTTAAAAAATAGCTCTTAAGAGAGAATGCAAATGTAGATCAGAAACTCAGATGTACATAAAGTAAGGAAGAGTATCAAACAAGGAATAAGTGAAGGTAAAATTAAAATGCTTATTTTACATTTTTTATTTATTAGGTGACAATTGTTAGTGAAATTATATAGATTTCAGGTGTACAATTCTGTATTACATCATCGATAAATCCCATTGTGTGTTCACCACCCAGAGTCAGTTCTCCTTCCATCACCATATATTTGATCCCCCTTACCCTCATCTCACTCCCCCACCCCCTTACCTTCTGGTAACCACTAAACTATTGTCTGTGTCTATGAGTTTTTGATTCTCATTTGTTTGTCTTGTTCTTTTGTTGTTTTTGGTTTATATACCACACATCAGTGAAATCATAGGATTCGCTGCTTTTACTCTCGGATTTATTTCACTTAAAATTATACTCTCAAGATCCATCCATGTTGTCACAAATGTTCCTATATCATCTTTTCTTACTGCCGAATAGTATTCCATTGTGTATATATGCCACAACTTCTTTGTCCATTCATCTATCGAAGGACATTTTGGTTGTTTCCATGTCTTGGCCACCGTAAACAAAGCTGCAATGAACATTGGAGCACATGTGTCTTTATCTATAAATGTTTTCAAACTTTTTGGGTAGATAACCAAAAGAGGGGTTGCTGGGTCATATGGTAATTCTATTTGTAATTTTTTCAGGAACCTCCACACTGCCTTCCATAAAGGCTGTACCAGTCTGTAATTCCCAAAAACAGTGTATGAGGGTTCCTTTTTCTCCACAGCCTCTCCAACACTTGTTACTATTTGTCTTGTTGATGATAGACATTCTGACTGGGGTGAGGTGATATCTCATTGTGGTTTTTATTTGCATTTCTCTGATGATTACTGATGTTGAGCATTTTTTCATATGTCTATTTGCCATTTCTAAGTCCTCTGGAGAAATGTCTCTTCAGGTCCTCTGCCCATTTTACAATTGGGTTGTTCCTTTTTGTTGTTGTTGAGCTTCATGAGTTCCTTGTATATTTTGGATATTAGCCGCTTATCGGAGGCACTGTTTGCAAAAATCTTCTCCCATTCAGTTGGTTGCCTCTGTATTTTGTAGATGGTTTCTTTTGCTGTACAGAAATTTTTAAGTTTCATATAGTCCCAATCGTTTATTTTAGCTTTTACTTCCATTGCCTTTGGAGTCAAATTCATAAAATGCTCTTTGAACCCAAGGTCCATAAGTTTAGTACCTATGTTTTCTTCTATGCAGTTTATTGTGTCAGGTCTTATGCTTAAGTCCTTGATCCATTTTAAATTAATTTTGGTAAATGGTGACAGATAGCAGTCCAGTTTCATTCTTTTGCACGTGGCTATCCAAATCTCCCAGCACCATTTATTGAAGAGGGTGTCTTTCCTCCATTGTATGTTTTTAGCTTCTTTGTCAAAAATTATCTGTCCATATATATGTGGTTTTATTTCTGGGTTCTCAATTCTATGCCATTGGTCTATGTGTCAGTTTCTCTGCCAATACCATGCTGTTTTGATTATTGTAGCCCTGTAGTACAAGCTAAAGTTATGGAGTGGGATACCTCCAGTATTGTCCTTTTTTCTTAAGATTGCTTTGGCTATTCGGGGTCTTTTGTGGTTCCAAACAAATCTGACGATTTTTGGTTCTTTCTATAAAAAATGCCATTGAGATTTTGATGGGGATTGCATTAAATCTGTATATTGCTTTGGCCATTGTAACTATGTTGATTCTTCCAATCCATGAGCATGGAATCTCTTTCCATTTCATTGTGTCTTCTTCAATTTCTTTCAAAACTGTCTTATAGTTTTCAGCATATAGGTCCTTCACATCCTTGGTTAATTTTATTCCTAGGTATTTTATTCTTTTTGCTTCAATTGCAAAGAGAATTGCTTTTTGTATTTCTATTTCTGAGATTTCATTGTTAGTATATAAAAATGCAATGGACTTTTGTACATTGATTTTGTAGCCAGGAACTTGACTGTATTCCTTGATTGTATCTAACAGCTTTTTGGTGGAGTCTTTAGGGTTTTCTATATATACCATCATGTCATCGGCAAAGAATGATAATTTAACTTCTTCATTCCCAATTTGGATGCCTTCTATTTCTTACTCTTGCCTGATTGCTCTGGCAAGGACGTCCAACACTATGTTGAAAAGCAGAGGTGATAGGGGACAGCCCTGTCGTGTTCCAGAACGTAGAGCAAAGGGCTTCAGTTTTTCACCATTGATTATGAGATTAGCTGAGGGCTTGTCATATATGGCCTTTATTATGTTAAGGTACTTTCCTTCTATACCTATTTTATTAAGTGTTTTAATCATAAATGGATGTTGTATCTTGTCAAATGCTTTTTCCTAATCAATGATATAATCATATGGTATTATCCTTTATTTTGTTTATGTGATGTATCACATTGATGGATTTGCGGATGTTGAACCATCCTTGTGCCCCGGGGATGAACCCCACTTTTTCGTGATGAATAATCTTTTTAATTCATTGTTGTATTCAATTTGCTAGAATTTTGTTTAGGATTTTTTGCATCAGTATTCATCAGAGATATTGGTCTGTAGTTTTCTTTTTTTGTGTTGATCCTACCAGGTTTTGGTATCAGGGTAATGTTGGCCTCATAAAATGAGTTACCGGAGTACTGTCTCTTCTTCAATTTTTTGGAAGAGTTTTAGCAGGATTGGTATTAGATCCTGTTTGAAGGTTTGGTAGAATTCACTAGTGAAGCCATCTGGTCCCACACTTTTACTTTTGGGAAGGTTTTGGATGACTGATTCAATTTCTTTACTGGTGATCGGTCTGTTTACATTTTCCAGTTCTTCATGGTTCAGTTTTGGAAGGCTATATGTTTCTAAGAACTTCTCCATTTTCCGTAGGTTACTGAATTTGGTGGCATATAGTCCTTCATAGTATTGTTGCATGATCCTTTGTATTTCTGTGGTGTCCATGATAACTTCCCTTTTTCCATTTCTGATTTTGTTAATTAGTGTCTTCTCTCTTTTTATCTTAGTGAGTCTAGCCAAGGGTTTGTTGATTTTGTGAATCTTTTCAAAGAACCAGCTCTTTGTCACATTAATTTTTTCTATTGTCTTTTTGTTCTCTGTTTCATTTAGTTCTGCTCTGATTTTTGTTATTTCCTTTCTTCTGCTGACCTTGGGTTTCACTTGTTCTTCTTTGCCAGTTCTTTAAGGTATAACGTGAGGTTATTTATTTGGGATTTTTCTTGTTTCTTGAGATAGGCCTGTAATGATACAAATTTCCCTCTTAAAACTGCTTTCGCTGCATCCCCAAAATTTTGGTAGGATGTATTTTCATTGTCATTTGTTTCTATGTATCTTTTGATCTCTCCTCTAATTTCTTGTTTGACCCAGTCGTTCTTTAAAAGTATGTTGTTTCATCTCCATGTATTTGTGTTTTTTCCTGCTTTCTTTTTGCAGTTGATGTCCAATTACAAAGCATTGTTAACAGAGAATATGCTTGGTATGATTTCAATCTTCTTAAATTTGCTGAGGCTGCTCTTATGCTCCAATATATGGTCTATCCTTAAGAATGTTCCATGTACACTCGAAAAGAATGTATAGTCTGATGTTTTAGGATGAAGTGCTCTATATATGTCAATGATGTCCATTTCATCTAATGTGTCATTTAGGACTGCTATTTTGTTATTTATCTTCTGTTGGGATGATCTATCCATAGCTGTCAATGATGTGTTTAAGTCCCCTAGTATAATTGTGTTTTAGTCAATTTCTCCCTTTAGTTCTGTTACTAGTTGCTTGGTATGTTTTGTAGCTCCCTGATTGGGGGCATAAATATTGATGACTGTTAGGTCTTCTTGTTGTATTGTCCCCTTTACCATGATGAAATGTCCATCTTTGTCTCTTGTTACCTTTTTCACCCTGACGTCTGTTTAATCTGATATCATTATAGTTACACCTGATTTTCTCTGGGTACTATTTACTTGGAGTGTCAATTTCCACAGTTTCTCTTTGAGTGAGTCTATGCTTGTCCTTGTAGCTGAGATGTGTCTCTTGGAGACAGCATATGGTTGGGTTTAGTTTTCTGATCCAATCTGCTACTCTGTGCCTTTTTATTGGTGAGTTCAGTCCATTTACATTTAGGGTGATTATTGATACGTGAGGATTTCCTGTCATTCTATCTTTAGTTTTCTGGTAAGGCTGTGTCTCCATTGTTTCTTTGCCTTTTTGTTGTTGTCTATTATTTCTGTGTGGTGGTATTCTATGATGTTTCCCTCTGTTTCTTCTTTTATCACAGTATATATTTCAGTTCTGGATTTTTTTTTTTGAGTGGTTACCCTTAAGTTTATGTAAAAGAAAGTTTGATATTTGGAGTATTTCATTTTCTTCAGCACGCTTCCTTTCTCCATTCCCATATTCCAGTTCAAGCCTTTACTCTCTCTCTTTATATGTTGCCACAAATTGTCACTGTTGATGGTGGTTGAATAGCCTCCTTTAGTATTTCTTGTAGTGCAGGTCGTGTATTAGAAAATTCCCTCAGCTTCTGTATGTCTGGAAAGGTCTTTATTCCTCCTTCATATCTACAGGATATCGTTGCTGGATATATTTTCTTGGCTCATAATTTCTCTCTTTCAATAGTTTGAATGTTTGGTTCCACTCCCTCCTGGCTTGTAGAGTTTCTGCTGAAAAAACTGATGATAATCTAATGGGCTTTCCTTTGTAGGTTACCATCTTCTTTCCCCTGGCTGCCTTGAGGATTCTTTCTTTGTCGTTGCTTTTATACACCTTCAATACAATGTGCCTTGGAGAAGGTCTGTTTGGATTAAGGTAATTAGGTGTTCTATTTGTTTCTTGGATTCGAGGATCAACTTCTGTCCACAAGTTTGGGAAGTTCTCATCAACAATTTGTTTGAATATATTCTCTGTTCCCTTCTCTCTTTCTTCTCCTTCTGGTATGCCCTTTATTCTTATATTGCTGTTTCTGATAGAGTCAGAAAGTTCCTGATGAGTTCGTTCATTTCTTTTAAGTCTCAAGTCTCTTTCTTCTTGCATCTGTGTAATTTCCAGGTTTCTATCTTCTATGTCACTGATTCTTTCCTCCATCTGGTCAACTCTACTACCTAAGCTGGTTATTTCAATCTTAATTTTTCTATTGAGTTCTTAATCTCCAGAAATTCCATTTGGTTCTTTTTTCAAATTCAATCTCTTTCATAAAATGCTCACGTTGTTCTTTGATTGCGTTTCTGAGTTCATTAAACTGCTCTTCTGTGTTTTCTTGCATCTTGTTGAGTTTTTTCAGAACTGCAATGTTGAATTCTCTGTCATTTAAGTCACATATTTCCATATTTTTTAGTTCCTTTTCTGGAGACTTTTCACTTTCTTTCTGAGCTGTCTTGTTAACTTGGTTATTCATGGCAATTACTGATTTATTATTTCTCTTCCTAGACTTCTACGGGAGTGGCTTCTGGAACAGGTTGATATGAAGAGGTCTTTCTTTTGCTTTCCAATACTTGTTGGTAGAATGTTTTATTTTTTCTCCGACTGCAGCCTTTTTTTTCCTCTCTCACACAATAGTGCTATGTTTTCTCTACACTATTCCAGCTTCTCACACAATGGGGGATTCCCTGGGAAAAGGGCTTCTCCTCTGTTAACAGTTCGCCTGGGTCATAGGGCGCCACGTCCCTGTGGGGGTGCGGAGAGCTTCTGAAGTTCCAAAGCTCTTTCTGCACCCGATTCAGAGCCCATATGTTTCAGCAGTTCTGTTTACCCCTGCAGGGATCCGCCCAGATAGGTGGTGGTGGCAGGGGCAGGGTGCGTTGTGAGAGGTGGCCCAGAGCAATGGCTGCGACTACCACCACTTCCAATCCCACTTCCACAGCTCTCTCTCTTTCGCTGGAACTAGTTGGGCTGCAAATCTGTGCCGTTGGTCCACAGTTCACAGAACAGCAAATATTCTGTTCTTTTGATCTGCTACTATTCGGCTTCTAGCACCAGGCAGGTGAGGGCGGGGCGAGCTCTGGGAGGGTAGGGAGGGGGAGGCTAGTCTCAGTGCCTAAGGCTTCCATTCTCTGCTCGGCAGTGAGGGTAAACCACCTTTTTCAGCCTTCTTCCCTCAGTCTTTTCTACAAGGTCTCTGCTTGAGCTTTGGGTTCAGCCATGTTATATGATGCCTCCTCAGCCCTGTGGCCATAACCGAAGCCCTAGCAGTCCGAGTTCTTCCCTCTCCTGCAGCTGCGGTAGTTCCGGGATGTAGTGAGCTCGGAGCACTGAGCTAGGTCTGCGTCCTGAGCCCGCGCAGCTCCGTCTCCACACTTCTCCCTTCCCTCCTCCCCTGCTCACGCGATTCTCCTACCTTTAGGTGAATTCAGTAGTGGGCCTCTTCATCTTGCCTGTCTGCTGTGCAGGGAGTCCTTTGTGGAGTTATTGTTGTTCGATTAGTTGTAAATTCCAGGGGAGCTTTACAGAGGCTCACCTCACGCCGCCATTTTGATCACGTCTCCCCTCATCTCTATTTTTTTTATTTTCAATTCAACTAATAGAAAGCAATTTGTTCAAAATAATAATACGAACAATATATTCAATTAAGCTTTATATCTTATGTGTATGTATGCTTATGTATGCTTATACATAAGTGAAACAAATGACAGTAATAATACAAAGATGGGGGAAGAATTGGTATTATTTTGTTATTATAAGGTATTCACACTACCTATTAAGTGGTTGTTATGTGAAAGTGGACTTAGATTAGCTGTAAATGTATATTGAAAACACTAGGGCAATGACTAAAAAAAATATATTTTAAAAAAGAAGTATAACCAATATGCTAGGAAAAGAAAGACAATCGAAGCCTATAAAATGTTCAATTAAAACCACAAAAGGCAGGGGAGAGATTCAGGATAGCAGAGTAGATAAACACTGTGCCTTCATTCTTCCATGAACACATTAAAATTACAACTGAATTAAAGAACTATCAATGTGGAGAACCATCTGAACTCTAGCCAAACAGAAGGCCTATAACTGAAAATATAAAGAAGCCACATTGAGACTCATAAAAAGGGAGACGACGTGGAATGACCTCCACACCTGTGTGTGGCAGTTGAGAACCAAGGGGACTATCTCAGAGCTTTGGTTCCCCCTAAAGGAGTGAGGAAGCACAGTTGCCCACAATGGGCTCCCCAGCCCAGAGTACTGGTGCTGAGAAGAGGAGCCCCCACAATATCTGACTGTGAATAATGAGATTCTCACCATTCAGGTGGGCAGAAAGGCTGAGGGAAAACCAGGTGTCCTCTTAAACGACCCACACACAGATTCACTCACACAAACTCACTCGTTTGTAGGCACTCACCTTGGGTTCCAGCAAAGGGCCAGTAACTCAGGAAGCCTTGAAGACAGGGTGGGCGGGTTGGAGGGAGTAGGTGTCACACTGAGGCATGTGGCTTTGGAGGGAGAACTGGAGGACAGTCTGCATTTCCTGGTGATGAGTCCTCCTCCTGTGCAGCCAGCAGACAGGCGCCATCTTTCCTATGTTGAGCCCATCCCCATACACCAAATCTGAATCTGATTGGCCAGATGAGCTCTGCTGCTCCTCTTGCTGACTCAGCTGGGACCCCGCCCCACCCAACTCCTGCATCACCAGAGGCATGTTCTCTGCTAGTAGCCAGCCCCGCGTGAATTGCATTCTTTCCTGGGAAACTATAAGAGTCTGGCAGGCCCCATATGGGTAGCAACTGGCCTCAGTGTGCTTTCAGATTTTTGCTGAGTCACTTCAGGCTTGGCACTGGCACCAAACCAGAATTTGCATTAACTTGGTGACCACAATTCTTTCCAGTCTCGTGACGTCTTGAGACCATGCCTCATCCAACTTGCATACCATATGAGGCATTATCAGTGGCTGAACCTTAAGGGAGCCAGAAGGTGGCAGCAGGCCTCTAGGTGTCCTGGCTTTCTGGGGAGCCACCCCAGACCCAGTACTGGTGGCAGACATCCACAGTTCACAGCATGGCCTCTCCCACACACCTCCATGTCTAACAGAGGCAGCAAACAACTGTGGATAACATTGTACCTCCTACTAGGTAGTCCCCAACCAGTCACAGGCAGTGGCTGACCCGGGCCAGCTCCAGGGCCCTTCACAAGAGGCCCCAGAACAAAGATACTTGGAGGTTGGCTTCAGACCACAGCAGAGCACCAGCCAATTAGCCCCACAAGCGGCACATACAAAGGGTAGTCTCAACAGGCACCAGAGCCCACTGGGGCGAATCCCACTCAGTGGGGTAAGCCTCTGCACAGAAGTCCATAAGCTGTGGATGTGGCCAAACCCCATAGCCAGTCAGTTTGAGGGTTAATCCCACCTACTGACATGCCAACAGCAATCAAGGATCAACTACAACACAATGCACACAAGGGACTCTTTGGAGAACCCAGCTCAGGTGACCAGGGTGACTGTACCACTGGGCTCTCCAGGACACCTACTACATAAGGCAACCCAGCCAAGACTGGAAGACAGAGCAGATCTACCTAATATATAGAAACAAAAACAGAGAGGAAGACAAAATGAAGAAACAAAGAAATGTGTCCCAAGGAAAGAATAGGAGAAAACTCCAGAAAAGGAACTAAATTAAATGGACGCAAGCAACCTACCAGGCACAGAGTTCAAAACAATGGTTACAAAAATGCTCAAGGAACTTAGTGAGAACTTCAACAAAGAGATAGCAAGCATAAAAAAAAAACATAGAAACAATAAAAAAGAACCAGTTAGAAGTGAAGAACACAATAACTGTAATGAAGAACGAAGTAGAAAAAAATCACCAGCAGACTAGATGAAGCAGAGGATGGATTCAGTGATTTGGAAGACAAGGCAGCAGAAAAACACCCAATTGGAACAGCAAAAAGAAAAAAAAATCCAAAAAATGAGAATAGTTTGAGACTTCTAGGACAACATCAACCATAACAACATTCACATAATGGGGTACCAGAAGGAGAAGACAGAAAGCAAGAGATTGAGAACCTATTTGAAGAAATAACAACTGAAACTGTCCAAACCTGGCAAAGGAAATAGATATACAAGCCCAGGAAGCACAGAGTCCCAAACAACATGAACCCAAATAGGCCCACACCTAGATATAATTAAAATGGCAAAGTTTAAACGCAAAGACAGAATCCTAAAAGCAGCAAGAGAAAGGCAACTAGTAACTTATAACGGAGCTCCCATAAGATTGTCAGCTGATTTCTCAACAGAAACTTTTCAGGACAGAAGGGATTGGCACAAAATATTCAATGTGATGAAAACCGAGGACCTACAACCAAGATTACTCTACCCAGCAAAGCTATCGTTTAGAATCGAAGAACAGTTAAAGAGCTTCCCAGACAAAAAAGCTAAAGGAGTTCATCCCCACCAAGCTAGTATTACAAGGAAACTTAGAGGGACTACTTTAAGACAGAAAAAATAAAAATAAAAAATATGAACAATAAAATGGCAATAGCTACGTATCTATCAACAATTACTTTCATTGTAAATGGATTAAATGCTTCAATCAAAAGAAATAGGAGGGATAAATGGATTTTAAAAAAAACAAAATGCTTACATATGCTGTCTGACATATGCAAGAGACTCATTTCAGATCGGAAAGCACACCCACTGAAAGTAAAGGGATGGGAAAAAGATATTTCATCAAAATAGAAAAAAAAAAGCTGAGGTAGTAATACTTATACCAGACAAAACAGACTTCAAAACAAAGGCTATAACAAGAGACAAAAAAGGAGCCAGTAATCCCACCTCTGAGTATTTACCCAAAGAAACCCAAAACGGTACTTCAAGGGGATATGTGCATCCATATGTTCATTGCAGCATTGTTTACAATGGCCAAGATGTGCAGGCAGCCTGGGTGTCTGTCGATGGATGAATGAATAAAGAGTAGGTGGTACATATATACAATGGAATATTGTGCGCCCATTGAAGAGAAAGGGTTCTTGCCATCTGCAGTGGCATGGAGGGACCTGGAGGATATTGTGCTGAGTACGTCAGACAGAGAAAGACAGATACAATGTGATTTCACTTACATATGGAATCTAAGAACAAAATTAACAAAACAAACTCAGATACAGAAAACATTTTGAGGGTTGCTAGATGTGAGGAAGGTTGAGGGTGTGAGTGAAAAAGGAGAAGGGATTAAGAAGTCCAAATTGATTGTTACAAAGTAATCATGGGATGCAAGGTATAGCACAAGGAATATAGCCAATAATTTTGCAATAACTATGTATGGTGTCAGATGGGTACTAGATTTTTGGGGGTGATACACGAGAAGGGGTTGGGGGTCAGGGTGGAACAGGTAAGGGGATTAAAAAGTACATACTGGTAGTTACAAAATAGTCATGGGGTCGTAAAGTAAAGAATAGGGAATATAGTCAATGATATGGTAATAACTATGTATAGTGTTAGGTGGGTACTAGACTAGTCAGGGGGATCACTTCTTAAATATAAATGTCTAACTACTATGCTATACACCTGAAATTCATATAAAATAATATTCAATGCCTACTGTAATTGATAAATTTAAAAAGGGGTGAAAGGTGAAGGGGGAATAAGAGGTCCAAATTTCCAGGTATAAACAAATAAGTCATGAGGCTGTAACATACAGCATAGGGAATATAGTCAATAATATTGTGAAAGCATGGTACAGTGTCAATGGTGGGTGGACTTAACAATGGTGACCACTTGAAAATAGGAGCCAGACCTCATCAAAATGGCGGCGTGAGGTGAGCCTCTGTAAAGCTCCCCTGGAATTTACAACTAATTGAACAACAATAACTCCACAAAGGAATCCCTGCACAGCAGACAGGCAAGACAAACAGGCCCACTACTGAATTCACATCCAGGTGGGCAAATCGTGCGAGCAGAGGAGGAGGGAAGGGAGAAGTGCGGGGACGGAGCCGTGCTGGCTCAGGACGCAGACCTAGCTCAGTGCTCCGAGCTGGCTGAATCCCGGAACTACCACAGCTGCGGGAGAGGGAAGGACTCGGACTGCTAGGGTTCCGCTTAAGGCCCACAGTGCTGAGGGGCAGCATATAACACAGCTGAACCCAACGCTCACGGCAGAGACCTCGGAGCAAAGACTGAGGGAAGAAGGCTGGAAACGGTGGTTTAAGCCCTCACTGCGGAGCGGAGAACGGAAGCCTTAGGCACTGAGACTAGCCGCCCCCTCCCTACCCTCCCAGAGCTCACCCCACCCCCAACTGCCCGGTGCTAGAAGCGATAAAGTAGCAGAGTAAGATCAAAAGGACAGGATATTTGCTGTTCTGAGAACTGTAGACCGCAGACACAGATTTGCAGCCCAACTAGCTCTGACAAAAAGGTGGGAGCTGTGGCAGTAGGACCGGTTGTGGTGGTGGTGGCCACCATTGCTCTGGGCCACCTCACACAACTCACCCCGCCCCTGGCCCCACCTATCTGGGCGGATCCCTGCAGGAGTAAAAAGAACTGCTGAAACATACGGGCTCTGAATCAGGTGCAAAAAGAGCTTTGGAACTTCAAAAGCTCTCCACACGCCCAAAGAGACGTGGCGCCCTATGACCCAGGTGAACTGTTAACAGAGGAGAGACCTGTCTCCCATGGAATCCCCCCATTGTGAGAGACGCTGAATACTGCAGAGAAAACATAGCACTACTGTGTGAGAGAGGAAAAAAAAGGCTGCAGTCGGGGACAAAATAAAACATTCTACCAACAAGTATTGGAAAACAAAAGAAAGACCTCTTCCTATCAACCTGTTGCAGAAGCCATTACTGTAGATGTCTAGGAAGAGAAATAATAAATCAGTAATTTCCATGAATAACCAAGGCAACAAGACAGATCAAAAGAAAGTGAAAAGTCTCCAGAAAAGGAACTGAAAGATATAAAAATATGTGACTTGAATGATAGAGAATTCAAGATTGCAGTTCTGAAAAACTCAACAAGATGCAAGAAAACACAGAAAGGCAATTTAATGAACTCAGAAACGCAATCAAAGAACAACATGAGCATTTTCCGAAAGAGATTAATTTTAAAGAGAACCAAATGGAATTTCTGGAGATTAAGAACTCAATAGAAGAAATTAAGAATGAAATAACCAGCTTATGTAGTAGAGTTGACCAGATGGAGGAGAGAATCAGTGACATTGAAGATAGAAACCAGGAAATTACACAGATGGAAGATGAAAGAGACTTGAGACTTAAAAGAAATGAAAGAACTCCACAAGAACTTTCTGACACCATCAGAAAGAGCAATATAAAAATAATGGGCATACCAGAAGGAGAAGAAAGAGAGAAGGGAACAGAGAATATATTCAAAACAAATTGTCAATGAGAATTTCCAAAATTTGTGGACAGAACTGGATCCTCAAATCCAAGAAGCAAATAGAACACTTAATTACCTCAATCCCAACAGGCCTACTCCAAGGCACATTGCATTGAAGCTGTCTAAAATCAATGACAAAGAAAGAATCCTCGAGGCAGCCAGAAAAAAGAAGACGGTAACCTACAAAGGAAAGCCCGTTAGATTATCATCAGATTTTTCAGCAGAAACTCTACAAGCTAGGAGGGAATGGAACCAAATATTCAAACTATTGAAAGAGAGAAATCATGAGCAAAAAATACTATATCCAGCAAAGATCTCCTTTAGATATGAAGGAGGAATAAAGACCTTTGCAGACATACAGAAGCTAAGAGAATTTTCTAATACACGACCTGCACTACAAGAAATACTAAAGGAGGCTATTAGACCACCATCAACAGGGACAACTTGTGGCAACCGAGACATAAAAAGGGGGAGCGTAAAGGCCTGAACTGGAATATGGGAATAGAGAAAGTAAGCGTACTGAAGAAACTGGAATACTCTAAATATCAAACTTTCTTTTACATAAACTTAAGGGTAACCACTCAAAAATCATCCAGAACTGAAATATATACTGTAAAAAAAGAAGAAACAGAGGGAAATATCATAAAATACCACCACACAGAAATAATAGACAACAACAAAAAGGCAAAGAAACAATGGAGACACAGCCTTACCAGAAAAATAAAGACAGAATGACAGGAAATCCTCACGTATCAATAATCACCCTAAATGTAAATGGACTGAACTCGCCAATAAAAAGGCACAGAGTAGCAGATTGGATCAAAAAACTAAACCCAACCATATGCTGTCTCCAAGAGACACATCTCAGCTACAAGGACAAGCATAGACTCAAAGTGAAAGGGTGGAAATTGACACTCCAAGCAAATGGTACCCAGAGAAAATCAGGTGTAGCCATAATGATTTCCGATGAAACAGACTTCGGGGTGAAAAAGATAACAAGAGACAAAGATGGACATTTCATAATGGTGAAGGGGACTATACAACAAGAAGACATAACAGTCATCAATATTTATGCCCCCAGTCAGGGAGCACCAAAATATACCAAGCAACTACTAACAGAACTAAAGGGAGAAATTGACTAAAGCACAATTATGCTAGGGGACTTAAATACATCATTGACAGCTATGGATAGATCATCCAAACAGAAGATAAATAACGAAATCGCAACCCTAAATGACACATTAGATGAAATGGACATCATTGACATATACAGAGCACTTCATCCTAAAACATCAGACTATACATACTTTTCTAGTGTACATGGAACATTATCAAGGATAGACCATATATTGGGACACAAAATCAGCCACAGCAAATTTAAGAAGACTGAAATCATACCAAGCATATTCTCTGATCACAAGGTTTTGAAATTGGACATGAACTGCAAAAAGAAAGCAGGAAGAAACGCAAATACATGAAGATTAAACCACATACTTTTAAAGAACGACTGGGTCAAACAAGAAACTAGAGGAGAGCTCAAAAGATACATAGAAACAAATGACAATGAAAATACATCCTACCAAAATTTTGGGGATGCAGCGAAAGCAGTTTTAAGAGGGAAATTTGTATCATTACAGGCCTATCTCAAGAAACAAGAAATATCCCAAATAAATAACCTCATGTTACACCTTAAAGAATTAAAAAAACAAGAACAAGCAAAACCCAAGGTCAGCAGAAGAAAGGAAATAACAAAAATCAGAGCAGAACTAACTGAAATAGAGAACAAAAAGACAATAGAAAAAATTAATGTGACAAAGAGCTGGTTCTTTGAAAAGATTAACAAAATTGACAAACCCTTGGCTAGACTCACTAAGATAAAAAGAGAGAAGACACTAATTAACAAAATCAGAAATGAAAAAGGGGAAGTTATCATGGACACCACAGAAATACATAGGATTATCCAAGAATACTATGAAGGACTATATGCCACCAAATTTAATAACTTAGAAGAAATGGACAAGTTCTTAGAAACATATAGCCTTCCAAGGCTGAATCATGAAGAACTGGAAAATCTAAACAGGCCGATCACCAGTAACGAAATTGAATCAGTCATCAAAAACCTTCCCAAAATCAAAAGTCCTGGACCAGATGGCTTCACCAGTGAATTCTACCAAACCTTCAAAGAGGATCTAATAACAATCCTGCTCAAACTCTTCCAAAAAATTGAAGAAGAGTCAGTACTCCCTAACTCATTTTATGAGGCCAACATTACCCTGATACCAAAACCTGGTAAGGACAACACAAACAAAGAAAACTACGGACCTATATCTCTGATGAATGCAGATGCTAAAATCCTAAACAAAATTCTAGCAAATCGAATACAACAATGCATTAAAAAGATTATTCATCACGACCAAGTGGGGTTCATCCCTGGGGCACAAGGATGGTTCAACATTCGCAAATCCATCAATGTGATACATCACATAAACAAAATAAAGGAGAAAAATCATAGGATTCTATCAATTGATACAGAAAAAGTATTTGATAAGATACAACATCCATTTATGATTAAAACACTTACTAAAATTGGTATAGAAGGAAAATACCTCAACATAATAAAGGCCATATACGACAAGCCCTCAGCTAATCTCATAATTAATGATGAAAAGCTGAAGCCCTTTGCTCTACGTTCAGGAACACGACAAGGTTGTCCCCTATCACCTCTGCTTTTCAACATAGTGTTGGAAGTCCTCGCCAGAGCTATCAGGCAAGAGAAAGAAATAAAAGGCATTCAAATTGGGAATGAAGAAGTTAAATTGTCACTCTTTGCAGATGACATGATGCTATATATAGAAAACCCTAAAGACTCCACCAAAAAGCTATTAGAAACAATCAATGAATACAGTAAAGTTGCTGGCTACAAAATCAATGTACAAAAGTCCATAGCTTTCCTATATACCAACAAAGAAATCTCAGAAAAAGAGATAGAAAAAACAATTCCTTTGGCCATTGCAGCAAAAAAATAAAATACCTAGGAATAAACTTAACCAAGGAGGTGAAGGATTTATATGCTGAAAACTATAAGACATTTTTGAAAGAAATTGAAGAAGACACAAAGAAATGGAAAGACATTCCGTGCTCATGGATTGGAAGAATCAACATAGTTAAAATGGCCATATTACCCAAAGCCATATACAGATTTACTGCAATCCCCATCAAAATCCCAATGGCATTTTTTAAAGAAATAGAACAAAAAATCGTCAGATTTGTTTGGAACCACAAAAGACCCCGAATAGCCAAAGCAATATTAAAAAAAAAGAACAATACTGGAGGTATCACACTCCCTGATTTTTGCTTGTACTACAGGGCTACAATAATAAAAACAGCATGGTATTGGCGGAAAAAGAGACACATAGACCACTGGAATAGAATTGAGAACCCAGAAATAAAACCACATAAATATGGAGAGATAATTTTTGACAAAGAAGCTAAAAACATACAATGAAGGAAAGACAGCCTCTTCAATAAATGGTGCTGGCAGAATTGGATAGCTACGTGCAAAAGAATGAAACTGGACTGCTATCTGTCACCATGTACCAAAATTAATTCAAAATGGATCAAAGACTTAAGCATAAGACCTGCCAAAATAAACTGCATTGAAGAAAACCTAGGTACTAAACTTATAGACCTGGGTTCAAAGAGCATTTTATGAATTTGACTCCAAAGGCAATGGAAGTAAAAACTAAAATAAACGAATGGGATTATATGAAACTAAAAAGCTTCTGCACAGCAAAAGAAACTACTGACAAAATAATGAGGCAACCAACTGAATGGGAGAAGATTTTCGCAAACAGTGCCTCTGATAAGGGGCTAATATCCAAAATATACAAGGAACTCATGAAGCTCAACAACAAAAAAACAAACAACCCAATTGAAAAATGGACAGAGGACCTGAAGAGACATTTCTCCAAAGAGGATATACAAATGGCAAATAGACATATGAAAAAATGCTCAACATCGCTAAGCATCAGAGAAATGCAAATGAAAACCACAATGAGATATCACCTCACCCCAGTCAGAATGGCTTTCATCAACAAGACAAATAGTAACAAGTGTTGGAGAGGCTGTGGAGAAAAAGGAACCCTCATACACTGTTGGTGGGAATGCAGACTGGTGCAGCCTTTATGGAAGGCAGTGTGGAGGTTTCTCAAGAAATTACGAATAGAATTACCATATGACCCAGCAATCGCTCTCCTGGGTATCTACCCAAAAAAATCTGAAAGCATTCCTCTATAGAGACACGTGTACTCCAATGTTCGTTGCAGCTTTGTTTACGGTGGCCAAGACATGGAAACAACCAAAATGTCCTTCAATAGATGAATGGATAAAGAAGTTGTGGTATATATACTCAATGGAATACTATTCCGCGTTAAGGAAAGATGATATAGGAGCATTTGCGACAACATGGATGGATCTTGAGAGTATAATGCTAAGTGAAATAAGTCAGACAGACAAAGCAAAGAACCCTATGATTTCACTGATATGTGGTATATAAACCAAAAAGAACAAGACAAACAAATGAGAAAGAAAAACTCATAAACACAGACAATAATTTAGTGGTTACCAGAGGGTAAGGGGGTGGGGGGTGGGTGATGAGGGTAAAGGGGATCAAATATATGGTGATGGAAGAAGAACTGACTCTGGGTGGTGAACACACAATGGGATTTATAGACGATGTAATACAGAATTGTACACCTGAAATCTATGTAAATTTACTAACAATTGTCACCCCAATAAATTTTATTTAAAAAAAAAGAAAAAAGAAAAAAAAAAGAAATTACGAATAGAATCACCATAGGACCCAGCAATCCTTCTCCTGGGTATCTACCCAAAAAATCTGAAAGCATTTCTCTATAGAGACACGTGTGCTCCAATGTTCATTGCAGCTTTGTTTACGGTGGCCAAGACATGGAAACAACCAAAATGTCCTTCGATAGATGAATGGATAAAGAAGTTGTGGTATATATACCCAATGGAATACTATTCGGCATTAAGGAAAGATGATATAGGAATATTTGTGACAACATGGATGGATCTTGAGAGTATAATGCTAAGCGAAATAAGTCAGACAGAAAAAGCAGAGAACCCTATGATTTCACTGATATGTGGTATATAAACCAAAAACAACAAAAGAACAAGACAAACAAATGAGAAACAAAAACTCATAGACACAGACAATAGTTTAATGGTTACCAGAGCGTAAGTGGGGGGTGGGTGGGAGATGAGGTTAAGTGGGATCAAATATATGGTGATGGAAGGAGAACTGACTCTGGGTGGTGAACACACAATGGGATTTATAGATGATGTAATACAGAATTGTACACCTGAAATTATGTAATTTCATTAACAATTGTCACCCCAATAAATAAATTAAAAATATTTATATAAAAAAAAACAATGGTGACCACTTCTTCAGGTATACAAATGTTAAATAACTATGGTGTACGCCTGAAATTAATGTAATATTGTATATTAGTTATATTTTTAATAAAAATCTTTTTTAAAATCCCACAAAAGAAATGAAAAGAATAAAAGACAAAAATAGGACAAAGAACAAGGGAAACAAATAGAAAAGAATAACAAACACGGTAGACATTAACCCAACTATATCAATAATCACTTTGAATGTCAATGGTCTAAATGCACAAATTAAAACTGACATTGTCACAGTAGATCAAAAAACATGATGTGACTATATGTTGTCTACAAGAAATCCATTTTAAATATAGACATATATAGACTAAAGTAAATGGATAGAGCAAAATAAACCATGCCAATATTAATCAAAAGAAAGCAGCAGTGACTATATTACTTTCAGACACAGCAGAAATGAAGTTAAGGGAAATTATCACAGATTTAAAAAGCCATTCTGTAATGATAAAGAGATCAGTGCTCCAAGAAAACAACAATTTTTAATGTGTATGCACTTAACAACAGAGCTTCAAAATATGTGAGGCAAAAAACTGACAGAACTGCAAGGTAAAATAGATGAGTCCCCTATCATAGTTGGAGACTTCAACACCCCTCACCCAAAAATGGACAGATCGGGCAGGCAGAAAATCAATAAGCATATAGTTGAACTCAACAACACCATTAATCAACTGGATATAATTGACATCTATAGACTACTTCATCCAACAACAGCAGAACACACATTTTTCTCAAGCTCACATGAAATGTTCAAGATAGACCACATTCTGGGCCATATAACACACTTTAACAAATTTAAAAGAATGGAAATCATACAATGTCTGCTCTGAGACCACAATGGAATTAAACTAGAAATCAATAAAAAAATATAGCTGGAAAATCTCAAACTACTTGGAGATTAAACAACACACTTCTAAATAACACAAATCAAAGAATAAATCTCAAAAGAGATTTTAAAATATTTTGAACTCAATGAAAATGAAAGCACACATTATCAAAATTTGTGGGATGCAGAGAAAGCAGTGCTTAGAGAGAAATTTACAGCATTGAATGCATATATTAGAGAAGAAGAAAGATCTAAAATCAATAATCTAAGTTTCCACATTAGGAAACTAAAAGAAGAGCAAATTAAATCCAAAATAAGCAGGAGAAAATAATTCATAAGAATTACAGCAGAAATTAATAAAATTGAAAACAGGAAATCAATAGAGAAAATCAACAAAACCAAAGCTGGTTCTTTGAAAAGATCAATAAAATTGATAAATCTCTAGCCAGCCAGGCTGACCAAGAAAAAATGAAAGAAGACACAAATTACTAATATCAGAAATGAAAGCAGGCACACACTACAGATCCAATGGAAATTAAAGAATAAAGGAATACTATGAACAACTCTATGCCTACAAATTTGATAACCTTGGTGAAATGGACAATTCCTTGAAAGACACAATCTGCCAAAACTCACACAGAAAGAAACAGATGATCTGAAGAGGCCTATATCAATTTTAAAAATTGAATCAATAATTAATAACAATCCAAAATAGAAAGCACCAGGCTCAGAGAGGTTCACTGGTGAATCCTACCAAACATTTAAGGAAAAAACTACGAATTTTCTGTAATTTCTTTCAGAAGACCGAAACCAAGTGAATATTTCCTATCTCATTCTATAGGGCCAGCATTACCCTAAACCAAATAAAGCATCACCGAAATCAGACAAACATCTTACAAGAAAAGAAAACTACAGACCAATATCTGTCATGAACATAGGTGCAAAAATCTGCAACAAAATATTAGCACATTGAATGCAACAATGTATAAAAAAAATTATACCACACAACCAAGTAGGATTTGTTCCAGATGTGCAAGACTGGTTCAACATTTGAAAGTCATTTACTGTAACTCATCTCATCAACAAACTAAAAAAGAAAAGAACATGATCATATCAATAGATATAGAAAAGGCATTTGACAAAATACAATACCCATTCATGATAAAAATTCACAGTAAACTAAGAATAGAGGGGAACTTTCTCAACCTGATAAAGACTCCACACACACACACACAAAAAAAAAAAAAACTACAGCTAACATCATACATAATGGTTAGAAACTTAAAGCTTATCCACTAAGAGCAAGTACAAGCAAAGGATAGCTCCTCTCACCACTCCTTTTCAGTAGCATACTAGAAGTTCTTGCTAATGAAATACGGCAAGGAAAGAAAATAAAAGGTATACAGATTGGGAAGATAGGCATAAAATTGTCTTTGTTCACAGATGACATATTCATCTGTGTAGAAAATCCAAAACAACTGACGAAAAACTCCTGGAGCTAATAAACAATTATAGCAAGGTGGCAGGATTCAAGGTTAACATACAAAGTCAAGTGCTTTCCTATATGTCAAAACAAACAAACAGAATTTGAAATTTAAAATATAGTGCCATTTACATTAGCATCTAAAATATAAAATACTTAGTATACGTCTTTAAAAATATGTATAAGATCCATAGGAGGGAACCTACAAAACTTCGATGAATGAAATCAAAAAATAATGAAATATACAGAGGGTACCAAAAAAAATGTATACACGTTTTAAAAAAGCAAAACCCTGTATTAAAACTGTAATACCATGAATGACGCTAGCATTCATTTGATTACTGCCATCTTTTGAGCGAACATCATACCACACATTGCTATGTAATTCACTTCTACTTGGAAAAGTAATACATAGATAACATCTCTTAAAAAGTATACGTTTTTTTGGCACCCCCATCCCCCGTATAGGGAGATATTCCATGTTCCTATCCGTTCCATGGATAAGAAGACTCAAT
This sequence comes from Rhinolophus hipposideros, assembly GCF_964194185.1. NCBI lineage: Eukaryota > Metazoa > Chordata > Mammalia > Chiroptera > Rhinolophidae > Rhinolophus > Rhinolophus hipposideros. The sequence continues at coordinate 61,504,478 of NC_138061.1, forward strand.
ATTGTCAAAATGTTTGTTCTTTTCAAATTGTTTTATAGATTCAATGCAATCTCCATCAAAATTCCTGCAAGTTATTTTATGGATATTAACAAACGGATTCTAAAGTTTATATGGAGAGGCACAAGACCCGGAATAGTCAACACAAAATTGAAGGAAGCGTTGGAGGACTGACGCTACTCAGCTTCAAGATTTACTAAAAGCTACAGTAATCAAGACAAGATGGCACTGGCCCAATAATAGATCAATGGAACAGAACAGATAGCCCCCACTTGAATACAGTCAACTGATCTTTGGCAAAGCAGCAATAGGCAACACAGTGGAGCAAAGATAGTCTTTTCAACAAATGATGCTGGAACAACTGAATATCCACAGGCCGAAAAAAAAAAAAAAATGAATCCAGATACAGACCTTACATGCTTCAAAAAAATTAACCAAAAATGGATCATAGGTATAAGTGTAAAACAAAAAACTCCTAGAAGATAAAAAAGGAGAAAACCTAGATGACCTTGGGTATGGTATTACCTTTTTAGATACATTAAAGACATGATCCATGAGAGAAATAATTGATAAGCTGGACTTCATTAAAATTAAAATTCTCTGCTCTTCAAAAGACAATATCCAGAGAATCAGAAGACGAGCTACAGACCAGGAGAGAATATTTGCAAAAGACACATCTGATAAAAGAGTTATTCAAAATATACAAAGAACTCTTAAAACTCAACAATAAGAAAACAACCCGATTAAAAAATAGGCTGGGCCGGCCCGGTGGCTCAGGCGGTTGGAGCTCCGTGTTTCTAACACCGAAGGTTGCTGGTTCGATTCCCACATAGGCCAGTGGGCTCTCAACCACAAAGTTGCCAGTTCAACTCCCCAAATCCTGCAAGGGATGGTGGGCTGCGTCCCCTGCAACTAACAACGGCAACTGGATCTGGAGCTAAATGGCGCCCTCCACAACTAAAATTGAAAGGACAACAACTTGACTTGGAAAAAGTCCTGGAAGTACACACTGTTCCCCAATAAAGTCCTGTTCCCCTTCCCCAATAAAAAAAAAAAGAACTTTAAAATGCTTGTTTTAAAAAAAAAATAGGCCAAAGACCTTAACAGACAACTCACCAAAGATATACAGATGTCAAATAAGCACGTGAAAAGATGCTGCACATCATACATCATCAGGTAAATGCAAATTAAAACAACAGTAAGATACTGCAGTACTAAATATCTATTAGAATGGCCAAAATCTGGAACACTAACACCACCAAATGCTGACAAGGGTGTGGAGCAATGGAAACTTCCATGCAATAGCGGTAAGAATACAAAATGGAACAGCCACTTCGGAAGACAGCTTGGTAGTTTCTTACAAAAGTAAACACACTCTTATCATGCAATCCCGCAATCATACTCCTTGGTATTTACCAAGGGAGTTGAAAACTATATCCACACGAAAACCTGCACAAGGATGTTTATAGCAGCTTTATTCATAATTGCCAAAACTTAAGAAACACAGATGTCCTTCAGTAGGTGATGGATAAATTATGGTCCATCCACAATAAATTCATCAATGTAGAAGAAATGACCAATTCCGGTTATGTGTGTGAAAGACACATAATACCAAAGTTCACTCAAGAAGAAATAGATATCCTAAACAGCCCTAATATCTACTAACGAAATGGAATTTGTAGTTGAAAACCTTCCAATAAGAAAAATTCTAGGCCCAAGTGGCTTCACCGGTGAATTCTACCAAACATTTAAGAAATAAATGATACCAATTCTACATAGACTCTTCCAGAAAATAGTAAAGGAGTGAAGACTTCCAATTCATTCTATTAAGCCAAAATAACTCTGGTAACAAATTATCCTGGCAGCCCCAAAGACATTAAAAGAAAAAAGAACAAAGTGTGTGTCAATATTCCTCATGAATATAGATTTAAAAAACTTTAGCCAATCAAGTCCAACAATACAAAAAAATGATAATTCATCATGACTAAGTGGGACTTAATCCCAGGAATCCAAATTATGTCCCTTATTATGAAACCAAATCCAGATTCCAGCATAGCTTCCAAGGCCCTCTAGCCCCCTACCTAACTATCCAATGTCATTTCTTGTGACCTCCTTCCTCGACTCTTTCCACAAGATAAACTGTTCCCCATACATCCCCCAGGATGTCCCTTATCAGGGCATGAAATGTACACATACTTTCTCTCACCCCCACTCCTCCCACTCTCCCTCCCCTCAGCTACTCTTCCTTCTGCTTACATTCAAGTCCACGCTAGCCCTAAGAAATCAGCTAAAAATGCCTCTTTTCTCAAGATTTCCTTGACTCTACCAGCCAAGTGGATCACCCTTCCTCTGTCCCTCGACTGAGGCCAGGAACATGGTACCTTTGGGATATATTTCTTGTCTGATCCCTGTACTAACTGAGAATTCAACAAACAGGAAGAAACTGTATCTGGCTCATCTCTACAACCCGCAAAGCACTGCTCACAGGGCCTGGTAAAGGAGAAGAAACCATCAGTAAGTGCTGGGAGGAAAGAAGGGAAGGAAGTAGTTTCTTCTGGAAGGGGGAAGAGAATGAAACACTAGGATAAAGAAAAGTAGAAAATGGAGACGGGAAGGGTGCCTGACATTTACCTTGTGCCAGGCCCTGAACCCTGGAATTGTGGAAGAAGTTGAAATGCACAGAGGGGCTGCACCCATCATAGCCAGAGGCTGCTAAAGGGTTATGGGGTGCAGCAAGGTGGACCGGCTCTCTAGCTAGGGCTGTACAGGCCTGACGGGAAATTATGGCCTTTTTGCTCCCACAGCTACAGACCTCTCCTGCCCGCCTAGCACAGGCCTGTTCAGAGCTCATCTGAAAACTCAACAAGAAGAACTACAGCCAAAAGTGACCTGGTTCTTCATGCGCTTTTCCAGACTCAGGAGGGCCAGGTCCACCAAGCAGGAAGGAAGCAGGGACTCGGCTCCCTGCTGCCCACACACCTACCCACCTGACGCCTGGGACCAGTGGGCCTAAGCCTTCACTCCGCGTCAGAATCAGCTGATGGGTTTTTAAACTATAGATGCCCATGCTCCACCCCCAGACGTGGAATCTCAATTGATCAAGCTTGGGTTCAGGCACCAGCACATTTTAACAGCTCCCCAGATGATTCCCTGAGCAGCCAGGTTGAGAACCTGAGCCTGGGAAGGGCTCCTCACCGCCAGCCCCCACGTGCTTAGAGAGCACACCTGCCCTATGGCAAGGCCTGATGAAATGCCACTCCTCCCTGCACCCCTCAGGAAGGCAGGCTGACCTGGCAGTCAGGCACTCACAGACCCCAGCATCCATCACCTGGGTTTGCAACCCAGCCCTCCAGAGTGGGACCTGGAATGTGACTCTGCCACTTAGAGTCTTGGTTTGCGTATCAGAAAACTGAGAAGACAAACTTCAACTAGCATGGCTGCTGGAGAATGAAAGGGGAAGGTGGCTGTCAAGAACCCCACATAGATCCTAGTACACAGTACATGTGCAAGCAGAGCCCTTGCGCTCCCATCCAGCCTCTAAAGGTAGGGGCGGGCAGGAGGCCCAGGTGTCCCCCTCTTTCCCTGAGTGACTTGGGCAAGTCATTGGACCACCCTGGCTTCAGCTGCTTCATCTGTAAAATGAAGATAAGCACAGGCAGAAGCTGAGCCTTTCTTGTTACTGTTATTATTGTTTTATTGGAGCCTTTCTTTTCTTCACCCCATCAGGGAACTCAGAGACAGAGAACCCTGAGCACAGCCCTTCTCTGGGGTCGAGGTGCTGGCTGGGCCACCCTCTCGGGGCACCCAGGCCTATCTCAGAGAGCAGATGGAAGAGTGAATCCATCAGCAAGCTCTTGAATCCCGGCATCAGTGGAGGGTGAAAAGAGGCTGTAGCTGGGGGAGGTTTGGACATAATTAAGAAGTCACCGTGAGCAGCAACAAGACCATTTAGGATGGGGAGGGGGCGGCAAGGGTGGACACAGAGGGCTCTTCCCAGGGAGGGGCGGCAGGTGCTGACCTCCTATCCTCAGACATACGCCAATCTCCCTCCTCTCCTCCCTCCTCTACCTCCCTCATCTCAGCAGCCTCCAAGCCCTCCCTGGAGCAGCCCCTCCCAGGACCTGCGAGCTGACCCCACTGCCATGACCCCAGATCAGCCATCGTCTCTCACCAGACATTCACACCAGCCCTGCTTCCAGGCCGAGGGATCCTTCTAAAAATCAAGTCTGCTTATGTTAATCTTCTGCCTAAAACCACTGAACAGCAACCCATTCGGCTGCAGTGGCATAAGGGCTCTTCATGGTCAGGGTCAGGCCCCTGCCTACCAGTCTACCCTGACCTCCTTCCACCACCACACCACACAGAACTGCTTGCCCTTCCTCTAAGACACCAGCACCCCCACCGCACGCACCTCTGTGCCCACCCATGCTGCCCACTTGGCCTGGAAGGCCTTCCCCCAACTCCTGGAAGCCTAGACAGCTCCTCCAGCATCCTCCAAGGCTCTGCTTTGGCACCACCTCTTCCAGGAAGCCTTCCCTGAAGACTCCTCCCCAGGCTGGGTCAGGAGACCTCTGGGCATCCCCCATGCCATGACTTCAGTTGTGCTGCTGGCAGAGGTGGAATAGACGGGCCTGGGAGGACTCAGAACCCTCAAGGCCAGGTCCAGGGCTTTCACTCCATTCAGCTATCACAGGCAGCAGGTGTACCTGGGGTCAAGCCGACTGCCTGGCCAGTGGGAAGGCTTTAGCAGAGCGGAGCTGATGTTAGCAGAGCCTGCCTAGTTAGAGAATGAGAGCTGGGCTCAGGCACCTGGTTGGAACAAGCTGTGGCTCTGCAGCTTCCCTGCATTATATACGCATGCGCTCAAACACATGCACACCCGCCCTCACACACACAGCCCTCCCCTCCCCCAATCACAGCCACATTTCCAATTACAGATGGAGACCCCACTAGCAACTCGGCCACCTTGGAATCAGGCTCTGCTTCACGGAAGCACACAGAAATTAGGTGGCACCATCTCTAAGCCCAGGAAACCACAAATGCTCCCCTTTGGACAAACCAGCTCATGTAACCTTCACCACTGCTCAGTTGGGACAGCATACCCACTGTTAGGATGAATCGACCCTTCTTTTGCCACCTTCCAGAGGACGGCAGGAGTGAAGAAGGCCACCAAGCACCATCACACACCCAGGTCACTTGAAACAGGCCTTAAGTAACGAATATGGGCCTTCCAAGTCGTGCCCCAGCATGGCCCAAAGGGCTACAAGTGTGGCAGGTGGGTGGGCAGAAAGGCCAAGTGAGCTCCTCCCCAGAAGGGGCAGATGCCACGGTGGAGGCTGGATACCCTCTGCCATCAGGCGCCCACATCCTGGTCAGAGTCTGAGGAAAGGGCAGAGTCATGCCAGGGAGTGAGGTTAGGTGGCCTCGCGAGGTGGGATCTCACTGTAGCCCAGGGAGGAACAGTGGACCTGTGGTCACTCAATCTGCCTCTGCCCCGACTCACAAGGTGGCCTGGAACAACCTGTCACTCTCAGGTCTCAGTGTCATGACCTACATGACAGGGACAAGAGTGTGTGGTCGCTGGAGGGTACAATGAGGCTGTAACCCAGCCCCACATGTCAACAGTTCTCCTCCCGTGGCCAGGCAATGTCAGCATGAGGAGGGAAGTGAGCCCTCTGGTGGTCAAGGACCTTTGCCTCTGCCCCTCCCAGGCCGCGCAAGGGTCCGGGGTGTTCCTGTAAACACCACACTACAGCACCCGCAACATGAGACTCGGCAGCTCAGAGAGGCCCCGCGCCCCGAACCAGAGCTCCGGGGCCGTCAGGATGGTGTGTGGGCCAGACACCATCTCCCACCCGATCTCCAGCTGCCGGCAGCGGAACTCCTGGATGGCGCCTTCAGGACCACCCTGTCCCTGATGTTCACGGAGAGGTCCTGTGGTGACATGCTCACCTAAACTAAATGTGACGTTCTTAACGACCCCCCCAGAGGATGCAGCCAGCAGAGACTTCCGACACAGAAACAATAGGAGCAGCTTCTAATAAACATGCTGTTTAAATGACCAGGGTCCCTGTGGGATGGGTCAATAAAATGGGAAAGCAGGACCACACGATCTGCGGGTCAGGCGTGGGGGCAGTGCAGGCAAGGAGGAGACAGAGAGCAGCAGGGTGGGCGGGCTGCCAGGCCCTCAGAGACCCCACGCTGCACCCAGCACTTGGCCCTCAGTAATAACTGTAAGTCAGCTGACATCGGCCCGGTGCTCACTGTATGCCAGCACTGTTCTGAGAAAGGTAGCTACAGACATACGCGTAGGAGTAGATGCAGGTATAGATGAGGTACAGGGATAGGTACAGATTACATGTACGCAGATATAAAGGTATAAATGTAGATACAGTTTAGATACAAGTGCAAATGTAGACATAGGTAGAAGTAGAAGTATAAAATGCATGTATTAATGCTCAACTTAATCCTCTCCACAACCCTATAAGGGGACATACATTCAATCCCCCCTTTTACAGATGAGGAAACAAGGATGGCAATGAGCCTGGACCACCACCCAGCAGTGACCCTAGGAGCTCGGCCCTCATCATGGACCCAGGAAAGATGTCCTGGGGAACTGCCTGTGTACCCGCATCTCTGGATGGTCAAGGGATGACTCCATCTAGTCACCATGGCTCTGCCATCAGGGGAAAGAGTCCTAGCCCAGGTAGCTTTCCCTCCTACTGTGGGCTCTCCAGGCACCTGCCTCCTGCCACGGTGAGGCCGTGGGAAGCCGGGCAGGAATCCGTGGTGTGGAATGCCCTCCACAACAGGCAGGGAGGGAATGCTACCAAGCCGCTCAGCACAGGGTGAAGATCCTGGAATCAGATCAGATAAACAGGCAGTGAGATCAAAGCTCCTCCAAGCACCGGCTTGTGACAGTGACAGAAGCCCTGACTTCTAACCTGGCTTCCTCGTCTATGAAGTGGGATGACTGACAGCAGCACCTCTGTCGTGCGATGGAGTCCACAAAGCTCCCTGCTCAGGGCCTGGCACCCATCAGTGCTCCACCTACTCTCCCTGTTATTCAGAAGCAAGCAGTGCCCATGGGGAGAATCAAAGGAGGTGAAATTAGGGCCCTGGGGACTCTACCCCAGAGGAAAACCCCCGAAGATTGGCTCACCACTGTCTGGGCACCCTCAGATCCCAGGTCCCCAGTCAGAGACAGTGCCACGTGTGTTTGCTGAGACACTGAGGTTGTCAGCCATGCTCCCTGCTTTCAGGAAAGACCCAGGCTGGTGGGGCAGGTGGACACATGGCACACAACTCCTGCTGGTGCAGCAGGAGCTCAGGGAGCAGGGCAAGGTGACCACTCTGTCCAGGGACCGGAAGGTTTGACAGACCTGGGCCCTCAAGGATAAGAAGGTGAGGTCCAGAGGGTGCATGAGCCAGGCCTGAAGGCATGGAAGCAACTGGTGTGCCTGGGCCACGGGAGGCTCCATACGGAAGGAGCCCCAGTGAGGGTGGTGAGGAAACAAGGCCAGACAGAAGTGGACATGTCATACGAGAGACTCCCCAAATTCTCCAAGGTATTCCTGAGGAGACGCAGCTGGTCCTTCACTAATTCACCCATCTCAAATTAAGACACGATTAAGGGAAAGTCCAGGGCACAGTACCTGACCCCAAGGAATTTATCACTCAATGAAAGACCACTTTTGCTATTGTTTTACCAAGAGCTTTTTGCCACGGAGAAAACAATACAAATGAACAACCACACCATGCTTAGCCCAGGCCCCTGGTTCAAACGGGCTGTGTGGGCTGTGCCAGGACCAAAGACACTGGTGTGAGGCTCGTTCGGCCAGCCCTGCAGAACATCAGGTCCTGGCTCCGCCACCCCTGACCACGACCAGCTGGGCCATCAGAGAGACCTCGGGACAGAGCTGGCCGTCCCCGTCCCCAGAGCCTTCCCTGGCAGGGGGACCACACGTCCTGGATTGCCCTGCACAGCCCGGCTACACTTGTTGTCTGGTGTAATTATTGATGGCACCGCCTCTCACTCTCGGAAGCTTCCCGATTTGGATTGTATCTCATGTGATCAACCTCAGTTCTGAGCCACGTGTCTTTTACTCAGCTCTCCTGTTGCCCTAGGATTTTCCGAGGTTACCTAGCCACCCAAGTCAGAAGGTGGCAGCGATCCGGGTCAATGCAGGATGTACACAGGGGCCCCAGGAAATTTCTCCTCAGTGTGCTCTCAGCTGAGGCATGACCAAGAACTTCCTGGGTCCTGTCTTCACAGGGCCGTGCTCTGTGGTTGCCCAGTCCCTGCCATTTCTGCCCCCACCAAAGGTGCTGGCTGCTGAGTTACCACTGTCTCCTGGGGAAAAGGCTGTGGCTGTGCTCGTGGCAGCCAGAAGATGCTCTCCTGGATTACAGGCCGTACTCGGCGGGACCCAAGTCTGCGCACGTGGAGGGAGGACAGGACGCTCACTTCCGACCACAGGTGAGAACCTCACCGCTGATGCACCTCCCTGCTGTGCCAGAGCTGTGTTCAGCAGAAAACACCAAGACACCCCTATGTCTCCTGAACAACCACCCCTCAGCTGGAAGGACCGGGCACGGCCTGCTGAGAACGGGGTCCAGGAGAGAGCCCATTGTCCCCAGCTAGGACTTGATCAGGATGAGAAAGGTGCCTCTCTCTCGCAATGGTCAGTTCAAGACCCAGGTAATACGCCCACAAGGGAGGTTTTTATGGTGCACCATTATTCCAGAATGTGATCACCGTTCGCTTTAGAAACTTGCTCTTGATTTGACTTAGAAACTAGAAATAAGGTTGAGCCGTATGAGGACCCAGAAGCCTGCTGAACACCCATCTTGCCCTGTCAAGTGCATTCTAAGAGAAAAGCACCTTGATTGCATCGTCGCCTCCTGAAAATGGCGCCTCAGTCCTCAGGTTCCCTCTCAAACTTCACTATAACCATTCCCACCCTGAGCCCCGAACTGGGAGCACACCAGCTGTCAAACCACTTTGCCTAGTGCCTCTGAGCACTGCTGATGAGTGACAGGCACTAGCTTCATGAGTGACAGGCAGAGCAGGCACCAGGACACTCCAGACAAGCTCCGGAACGAAGGCTCCAGGAGAACATCAGGCCTCAGCCCGCCTCCCGCGTCAGCAGCAGGAGCTGGCCCTACACACACCGCGCTCACTTATGTCTACATTTAGATGTGAATGAAAATATGCTCTGTCCCACAGCATTCGCTGGGCCCCAAGAGCCCACCTACACTAGAACCACTTCACTTCACACGCGGACTCCTAAGTCCAGGTCACTCAAGGTCAGCAGACAGACTAGATAGACTAGTGGGCCCCACCATGCTGACTGGAAGAATGCGTGAGGCCCAAAGCACCCTCAACCTTCATGCTCTCTGCGAAGACCAGTCAGTACCCAGGAACATCAGCCCCAGGCAATGAGACACAGCTGTCTCAAAGCACCTGCATGAGGAAGACAGGAAGGTCACGAGACCATTGCAGGCATTGTTTTCACTCGCATGGAATCCCTGACAAACAGAACAACAAGAAGCTGAACCATCTATAATTTAGTGCCCTTCACACCCTTTTGTTGCTCTTAGTTATCCCACACAGGCCAAAATCAAGCTCTTTCACCTCAGCCTCTTCCACCCCTGCTTCCAAGGACCTCGGATGCTGTCCCCTGATAGCCCACGCAGAACAACCCACTGTCCCGATTGTTGCTGGCGTAAGCTTTCTAAAGCACAGCTCTGATCCCCTTAGCTCGCTGCTTACCAAGCTCTGATGGCTCTTGCAGGGCCATCCCCTGCCCAGCCTCCCAGCCCCAATTTTTATTTGCAGAGACACCTGCCTCTAGCCCTAGAGCATGACTTCTGGTGAGCTGGCCCCACTCCCCTACTCCAGTGGTGGCCCACCCCAACCAGGGCGCCTGGCCACACCTGACAGGTTCAGGGATGGGCTGGTGACCCAAGCGTGGGAGACACACTATTCCTATGGCCTTTGCTGGAGCTTTCAGAACAGAAACCCTCAGTCGTGCTGAGGCTGTGGACACCGGAGACCAGATAGCCATGTGAGAGAAGAGAGGCAAGACTCACATAAGAAGCAAGAAAGAGGAAGCAAGAATAAAGGCCCGAGGATGACACTTCACCCCTAAATCCGGCTGTGCCTGAAGTGAGACATATTCTTGGACCTCTCTGTCTTTAAGTTTCAAAAAAATCCGGTTTTTTGCTTAAACCCTTTTACCTGGGAAGTCTGTCACTGACAGTTGAAATCGTCCTGATTGGTACAGTTTCCCGAGCCTCCAAACAGAAGTGGATTCAGTGAATGATAAACGAGTAACTGTCCTCGAACTCAACAGCTGATACAACAAAGGGGAACGGCCAAGCGCTCTTGGGAGCACTGCAGAGGGAGTGCGGAGTGCTCCCCAGTGGGGGAGGCGGCCAAGCTGTCCCTTATAGGACATCCCTGGGAACAGCAAAGACGAAGCACACAAAGCCACATGTGTCAGGAAACAGGAAGTAGTATAATGGGGCGAGGCAAGGGACAGCACTGGGGAGCACTCATACTTTATCCCATGAACAACTGACAGAGAACTTGCCATCGGGCCACACTGCATCCCTGAGGCCCAGGCCAGAGAGAGCAGCCTGGAAAGAAAGCGCCGGGGGAGGGCAGTGAGATCCTGACCATCCAGCTCCCAGCCCCAGCAAGGCACGGAAGGAACAGCAAAGGTGCAGGCCCCGAGAAACTCACTCACGGGATCAGGACAGCTCGTGAAGATCATGGGAGTCCCAGCCGCTCTGCTGCCAGTGGCTCAGATCCCACCAGGAGTGTGGCCGGTCTGGGCCACAGGCACAGGCCCAACGACAAGCCAGAGAAGGGGCAGGTGGTGGGAGGGTGGGAAGGGGAGCCCGGAAGCCTCAATCAGCAGCCCACATGCTCGGACATGGCAAGTCAGAGCAGAGGAAGATCAGAACCTGAGTCCCCACTCCCAAGCCCCACAGACTCTACACCCCTGTCCAGCTCAAGGCTTGGCCCAGAGACAGCATCAGAAGCTGTAGGCAGGGGGGCTGAGGAGGCCAGAGAAAGCAGGAAGAAGTCAGGGAAGGGGCAGGCTGAGTCGGCACCGGCACTCGGCACCGGCACCCCCTGCTCAGCACTGGCCCTGCCTCAGCCCAGGGACACTGGACAAGATTCCCACTCACCAGTCAGGCCTTGGCATAGGCGACCATCCTCTAGAAAGCACTCCTGGTTGAGGGGCTGCCTCACCCCGGCCCCCCTGTTCATCTCAACTAGCACAAGGATGAACGCAGTGCGGAGGTTCTGTTTCCATGCCCATCAGACTGAGAATTCTGTGGAAGCAAAGACCACATCCAGTTCATCCCCAAATCCAGACGAATGTACTATTCAATAAATGCTAGCACTGCACCCAAGCCCAAAACACATGCCCAGGACCTGTGGGCAGGGGCAGGTAGCAGCAAACCAATACACAGCCCCTGTGGGAGGGTTAGTGTCCTCATTTGACAGAGAAAAACAAAAGTAGTAAGGCAGCCAGGACCCGCAATTAGAAGGACTCAGGCCTAAGGGGGTGGGGGGTCTCCTGTTCACTGTCATCATCCCCTGGCATCTGGGGCTGCCGCCTCTGGAGATTGAGGCAGAGAGGGAGACTGTGGGCTACACACCATGGGGGAAGCCCCTCCACAGATAGCCCTCCCTCCCTGGCAGGACCAGCAGAAGCAGAGGCTGCAAGTTAGTTCCAGGAAGGAGGTCGGCTCCCAGCCCAGACTCAGGGGTCCTACACACTCACATTCACTCCCACTCTGCTCTGCCCCCCAGCCCTGCTGCAGGGAGGGTGGCCCATCATGGCTCCCAGTTGCCGGAAGTTCTTCATCTGCTCCTCTGCAAGCTCCATTTCAAGACTGATGGCAGCCAAGAAGTACAGAGTGACAAGGAAAATGGATTCCTGTGTCTCCTTGCAGCCACACGCCCCAGGGGAGTATCACCATACTGGGGGAAAAGGCTCAGTTCTCAGAAAGGCAGAACCTACTGCATTTGTTGGTAAGCTCCTGTTGACGGCTCGGATAAGTGTCAGCCTCAGGCACCTCCTCGGGGCCTCAAGAGCAAACCGTGATCAGCGGCCTCAGCTGAGAGGGAGCCCATCTATGCCCACGGCCATCCCTTTGCCCCAGTCTCTCCTCCCTCTCCTCAGGCACAAGGTGTTTCTGAGTGAGCCTGAAGGTGGGGATGTGAGTGTGAATGTGTGTGAATGTGGGTGGGAGTGTATGTGTGTGAGAGTGTGTATGGGTGTGTGAGTGTGGGGTGTGTGAAAGGGTTTGTGTGTGAGTATGAGTGTCTGTGTTACGAGATGGATGGGGGCAGATGAAAGGACATAGTGCAAGAGAGCAGACGGGCCTAAGAAATCATGGGCCTAAGGCCCGGAGGCCTGCCACAAAGCACCGCTGGGGCAGAGCCAGGCTTCCAGTCTGCTCCTGGGCCTCCCACCATGCCCCACAGTTGTTGTGGGAAGGTCCCATGAAGCCCAGGGTCTTCTCGAGCCCCGGCCTTCTCTACAGATGTGAGCTTACTCCTCTGCTTCTCTGGACCCCTGCAGTGTTGCCCCATGGCCTCTGCAGGCAGGGAGAAGGAGCCCTCACAGCCCTCCCTAGGTCCTGCCCCAGCCCCCAAGGGTCACCCCGATGTCCCATCGCCCTGGCCCCCACAGCAGCCCCCACTAGTTTGCTCACAAAGCCCCAGAGGAACTTCTCAGTGCCAACAGAAGCCTTGGGAATCAAGGTGGGCATAAAAGAAGATCCATTGTATTTGTTTACTTGGCTCTGCCAAACAAGCCAGTTACATGTTAAAGAGTTTTTTCTTTTATTTAAAGTTATTATTCTACATATTACATTTCAAACAAAAACCCCAAACCCGTGCTCAAAGCAAACCCCTCTGTGTTCTCCACAAGGCAAGCTGTTGTCTATAGGCCCAGGCCCTGGGTTCAGGGGTACGGCCCCTCTGAGAGTGAGAGCAGGTATTAACCTGCATCCACATGGAGCCTACAGCATGAAGACACTGCCCTCAGGAGGAGCGTTATCACCAACCATAAGGGGGGAGACACGTGGGCAACACGAAGATGCAGGGAAAGTGGAATGGCTTCCTTCATTCACCACTCATTCATTCACAAGGATCGCTGGCACTCATACTGGTCCACATACGTGGTACGGTCGGTTCGCTCTGGACAAAGATCTCAGACTTCTTGGAGCTCATGTTCTAGTTGAGACAATAGAAAATGACTGAGTATATGACAGAGTACATTAGTTGGCGATCACCACTGTGGATAAAATTAAATCCAGGAGGGGATCTCGAGAGCCGAGGGTGGGTAGATGCAGGAGTATTGAAAGGAGGCTAGGGAAGCCTCGGTGAGGGGAAACTTGAGAGAAGTCCCCAGAGGCGAGGGAGGGAGCCTTGGGGAGCTCTGGGAACAGTACCTGGGGCAGAGTCCCTAAGGGAGGCCCACAGCTGCGGAACCTCGGTGTGGCTGACGGCAGAGCTGGGTCAGGGCAGACAGGCCTGGCTGCACCGGGCCCGACACCACCATCATGCTAGCTTTTGCCAAGTGACGGGGGGAACAACGGGGGATTTTGATCAGAGGAATAGTGTGACATGCGTTGTTTTTATCAGCACTCTGGCTGCCAGGCTGAGCACAGACTGAAGCGGTAAAGATAGGGGCAGGAGACCGTTCCAATAATCCAGGTGAGAGACGGTCATGGCTTGCACCAGAGCAGCAGTTGTGGGGGTGGTAAGTGGGGTGAACTGGGAGGACGGGCTGCTGGTTCAAAGGAAAGGGAGGACAGTGAGGGGAACCCCGTGGTGCTGGGCTTTAGTACCTGAAACAATGGGTAGATGGAGAAAATTCGGGAGCCCTGTTAGGTGGAGAACCAAGCTTTGCTGGGGATTTGCTTGTCTGAGAAGCCTGTTAGCCAACCAAGTGGACAACTTGGCCATCCACGTGGACAAGTGAGTCTGGAATAGAGGACAGAGGCCAGCTGGAGTGCAAAACTTGGGAGTCATCAGTGTGTATATGGTATTTAAAGGTATGAGAAGCACCCAAGTCACCGAGGATGAAGAAGAAAAGACGTTCAAGGTCTGAGGTGTGGGACGCTGCAATGTGTAGAGGTCAGGGGATGAGAGGGACCCAGCAATAGAACCATGAAGGCCAGGTGGACAGCTGGCAGAGTGGAGCTTGCTGCCTACCCCCAGCCTGGTGGAAAGCGGGGAGGGGCTCTGTCCGGTGTTCCAAAACACTGCTGATGGGTTAGGGAAGAGATGACGGGCCGACTGGACAGAGCGACATGAGAGCTTTCGGGACGGGGAGAAGAGCAGTTCTGATGCAGCGTCATCGTGGCAGCACACAGCTGACTGCAGTGGATTCAGCAGCGAATGGAGGGAAGTCTTCAGAGGCAGAGAACAGATCGTGCCGTAGAGGGGAGGAGGAAATGGGGCAGCAATGGAGAGGGTGTGGGGCCAAGAGAGGGGCTCTTTTGGCGGGAGATGCACAGTCTGCTTGCAAGCTGATGGGAATAAGCAGCAGAGAAAGAGACTTAATGAAAAAGAGAAGGGAGAACTGAGGCAGCGGGCTTGAATGAGCAAGAGGGACAGGAACCCAAAGCCCAAGGAGAGGAGGTGCCTCAGGTGGGGGTGGGGGCCAATCGGGAGGGATGCTGAGCAGCATGTGGGGTGCAGACTGGCGGGCAGGCTGACATGGTGGTGAGCACGGGCCAGCTCCTTCTGTCAGCTGTTCTTCTCAATGATACATGTGGGAAGCACGTCTTCTGCTAGAGGGGGTGGGCAGCACGCCTGAGGGACAGTGTTCGACACCTGAAAAGAGAGGAGCAGATCAAAGGAAACGGGAGAGTGAATGGACTAGGGAAATGCAACATGATGGAGCCGGCATGAGTAAGTGTTTCCGGAAGTGGGCTTCGTGGATTTACAGTGAGGCAGGCAGTGTGGATGTTCACTTTTCTCCACCAGGAGCGGCAGGCTGGGGCTTATCCAGGTATACTGCAGGTCACAACTGAGCTTGCCTTGTTCGTCTGGATGTCCCGCACACATCAATGTTCTGTAAGCCTCCATAAACCTCTGAGAGGAGGAACGATGAGGGAGGGAGACATACCAATGAGATGTGCCCTGTGCCCATCTGGCACCAAAGCCAAAGAGATCTGGAAAGCATCCTGTTCATCTGGACTGTAGAGGGCAATTGCCATCATTGTCTTCGCTGTCCTCATTTCCATCACGGACTCCACAGTCGCCTCCCCCATTCCTCCTGCAAATGGGGCCTCTGACATCTCGCTCGTCCTGTTGCCAAGGAGGTTCATGCAGTTGGGATCAGCCTTGCCCTGGCAAGCCCTGCTGGGAACCAGGCCAGCCGGCCCCTAATGCTCGCTCCACCCGCCCCGTGTTAATCACAGTGCCTCCCCCCTATGGCCAGCGCCACCGCCAGTGTCCCAAGTCCCCATATGCTCCTCAGGACGTCTGAGAACCAATGTGCAGTCCCCATAGCTCACCATTAAATGGGATCATTAACAAAACTCTGTAGCGAGAAGGGAAAACGCTCATGATATAACATAGGAGAATCCACAGGACGCCAGACGGATCACGACTGCGGTTACAGCTGCACGCAATGGCTGTTTGAGGATAAATTCTACAAGATTCCACAGAAAAATTAAACCATTTGCTTGTTAAAATGGTGAGATTGTGGGTTACTCCTTTGCTTTCTTTTTGAATTCTCCCATTGTTATTGCCATCTTGGTTATACAATAAATAAAAATATAATTTTTAAAAATTATTTTACTACGGTATTCTAGCCAGGCATAAATATAAAATAAAGTGAAAAAAGGAGATCTCATTCACAAAGGCAACAGAATATAATTAGTTAGGAATAAACATAACTTGAGATGTACATGACCTACTAAGAAAATTACCAAACTTTATTGGGACTTTTAAAAGATGACTTGAAGAAATAGAGAAAATAACTGTCCCCAGATGGGAAGACTATGTTATAATATGTTTAAAACTGGTAATTCTCCTAAAAGTGAATTTTTAAATTTAATTCAACCCTAATTAAAATCTCAAAAGGATTTCTTCAAGGAATTAAATAAAATTATTCTAAATCCACTTTGAAAATAAACAGATGAGAATATTAAATAAAATTCTGTAAAGAAAATAATGAAAGGAAACTAGATATAAAAATATATTATAAAGCAATAATAATTAAAGTACTATACAACTGGCACAAAAAGAGAAATATGGATCTGAATTTAAAGATCCATCAATAGACTTAACTGCACATAAGAATTTAACGTATTACAAGGTAGGCCTCGCCAAACAAACAATGTAGAAAGGAATTCTTGATGAATAAATTGTGCTGAGATAACTGGTAATTTTGAGGAAAGGTAATTAATTCAGAAACACACTTTACCTCACACAACAAAAATAAACTCTGGAGAGATTAAAGAATCAAATAGAAAAGTCAAGTTTCATACTGATAAAAGGAAGTACAAATAAAAAGATAACAGATTCAACAATATAAAGTACAAAAGCTTTGTCGAAAAGAAACAAGACAACTAAAATAAAAATAGTGTGGGGGAAAATATTTGCAGCAACGTGTCTGGCAGCGTGTTGATAACTCTATGATATAAAGAGTTCTCACAAATAATTACGAAAACTTCTAGATGCCAACAGGTGAATGAACTAAACAGGAAATCCACATGTGAAGAATCTATCCTTAGTAACAACACATAAGGAGAAAGGCTCCAACTCTCTGGTAATCAAATGGGACGTCATCTCACATCCATTAAAATAGCAACAAAGAAAAACAAAGATTTGTAATTGCAATGCCAAATGCTTATTGAGTTACAGTAAAATTGATCTTCTCACACAGCTGATGGGGAAATGCTCCTTTTTGAAAACAATTTGGCATTACCATTGCAAGTTCTGTGAAAATGCCCACGGTCTTTGGCCCAATAATCTCATTTTTTCTAAGAAAATAATTCATTAGGAGGAAAAGGCCACGTCAAGAAGATGTTCAACATTACATGACTTAAAATATCCAGAAACAGAAAACAACCTAAACCTCTAACATAAGGGGATGTTTCAATAAATGTAAAAACATCAACCTACTACACCTTAAACTTATACCATGATGTTATATTACTTATTCCTCAATAAAACTGGAGGGGGAAAAAGTAGAAAATTACATAAAGTAACAACAAAAGAAAACCATCAACTTAATGGCCAATTTATGCAGCTACTTAAATTAAAATTATGAAAACTGTGTAAGTACAGTGAAAAATGTTTACAGTATAATAAAGGAAGCTGTAACCAAAACTATAGTTGTGCTGTGATTAAAAATACGCCTATGGTCGAGGACTGTAAGGGAATATAGAAAATGAAAATAGAACCATAGGGTTTGGTCTATTATTTCCATTCCAATGTAATAGCATTTTTGTGTATTAAATAAAAACTCGAACTACGGGATTTCTTTGGCTATTCGGTCAGCTTTACATGACGCTTGCCTCTGGGCTCCAAAACTCATGTGCTGGAGCTGAGGGTTATGGCATCCACTGGCCATTCTACCCAGACCTCTGCCCTGCTTCTCCTGGCTGCCTGAACCATCCATCCCACCTCCTGGAAAACTCCCCATTGTCCGGGACTCATCCTCTACGGGCTTAACGTGCTCCCGGAAGCTTCTTCAGCTCCCTCCCTGTACCACATACAAAGTACATCATTACTATACCTACAACTCTCCCAGACACAGAGTTGCCCTGCATCTGTCCTTCTGCCATCTGTCCTCCTGCCTCACCTGGGGGCTCCTTGAGGGCAGTGAGTCTGTGCAGTTGGCCTCTGGAGGCCAGCACTGCACTCTGACCAGGTACAGAATGGATATCAACAAAGGGTTACCCCTCTTTCACACGTCATTGGCCTCCAACTTTATGCCAAACCCTGGGAGACATGTGGAAAAGTACACAGAAGGAGGGGACAGCATCTCCGCCTTCTAGAGGCTCAAGGAGTCGCGGGAAAGGAAAGGTAGCTGGGAGTTATGAGGCACCGTGGGGTCGTCTCCACGCTTTATCCCAGTCCATCCTCGCCCGTCCCTGTAAGGGGGAACTTCCATCACCTCCAGTTTATATATACATGCCCTGACAAGCTCAGGGAGGTAAGCTCCTCAGCCAGGAGGTGAACACAAGTCTGTTGATCCAAAGCTCATACCTTTGCCCGACAGCCTCACTCAGCCTGTCTGTCCCACGGGGGATCTGCAGGGCAGAGCCTGGCTTTCCACGTGAGCAATAAGAACTCAATAGCACTTTGCTAATGTGGATTGTGAGGGCTCAGCAGAAAGCCAGCAGAATATCCAGGGCTTATCCCTGCCCCTCAGGGCCCATGCACAGTCAGAGGCCATCAACTGCATTCCCTGCCCCAAAGAGACTGCTTCTCACTGACACTCTCATAGTATCAGTGGTCACCCCAACTGGATGACGGGACAGACCAGTGGGCATGAGGACAGAGAAATGGCGGCACCACTAACCCACCTCTGCCTGGGCTCCAGAAAGTCATATCCATGGGAACCTCAGAATACGACCTATTTTTGGAAATAGGGTGTTTGCAGAAGTAGTTAGTTAACATGAGTTCACACTGGATTAGCGTAGGTCCTAAATTCTTAGAAGGCCTGTAATCCTTATAAGATGAGAGGACAACACAGAGACACACAGGCATGACGGCCTTGTGAAAATGGAGGCAGAGACAGGAAGGATGTGTCATCTACAAGCTTCAGAATGCCAAGGACTGCTGGGAGCCCCGGAGCTAGGAAGGAGGAGGAAGGACCCTCCCCGGGAGCCTACAGAGAGAGCACGGTCCTGCTGACACCTTCATTGCAGACCTGTAGCCTCCAAAATGGGGAGAACAGAATACATTTCTGTCGTTTGAAGCCACCCAGTTTTTGGTAATATGATTGCTAGGTGACTCAAACAGGATACTGGACCCAGTCTGCCTGGAAACAGCCTTTCCTTATATGAAGTTCCTGGAGGCTCCCACCTTTGGCCTGGGCCTGCTCTCAGGGCCACACCAGGGCCATCACACACTTATGAAAGCAGCTTTGGCGTGGAGAGGCACAGCCTCTGAGGCCCTGGGACTCTAAGCAAAGCATGTGTCCAGGCTTTGCCCTGGTGGACGCAGCGATTCCCCACCCTCACCTGGAAAATGAGCCTAGAGTCCAGACGGGGCCCCGGGACCTGGGCCTGGAGGACAAGAAGGACGGCGACAACACCACATCGTCACAAGGCAGCAGGAAGAGCAGAAACTCTGGAAGCAGCAAGCTGAGCTCAAATGCCACCTCCACCATTTACCAGCTGGGTGGTCTCAGAGAAGCGCCTGACACTGAGCAATCACATGACAGTACCATTGCACCCCCGCCACCTCTGTCGCTAGTCCACTCTGTAGAGCGAAAACGTGGGCAGTCCCTGGAGAGTCCTCCTGCCCTCCAAAGAAGGCAAAGGGAATAAATCCTTATTTGAAAAGTAAAATAAACACCCCACAGAAGCAAAAAAGAGACAGCTGAGCCGGCTCACCATGGGAACCAAGCTGCAGGTCACAGATAAGCTCGGAGGTACGTAGGCCTACGACCCAGGGGCCGTGACACCCCAGCGTGGCCCTGCTGCCAGGGCCCTGGCCAACTCTGGCTCAGGGCAGACCATGGACTTTCCGCTTCAGGAAGCACTGAAGAAAAACCCAGCATCAATCAGCCCCATCTATCTATCTCTGCCACTGACACCCTTCATTTCCGTTCATTTTCCTTCCTGTTGTGCTAATGGTGTGTGGCTAAGCCCAAGTATAAAAGATATAAAATTATACAGCATTATCTTTCCCCTGAGCCTGCGCACATGTGCTTTTCTCTCTAGCTCTGCTGACTCTTTAAAGAAGGGAGCAGGCATAAATCTCACCCAGATTTAAACCTGTTTCTCAAGGGGCCCACTGGTCCGGCAGATGGACCCTCTGATATGTAGTCCCATTCCAACCCATAGCCCAACTTTTCCAAGGAAAGGGGCAGCAGGGACCCCAGAGGCCTCAGAAGGACAGAGACGACACATCAGCCCCTGGCCCCATCTTACCTCTGTGCAGTGTTTGCCTGAACCATTGGCATCACTGGTCCCAGGGGTTCACAATCATCACTGCTACCCGACTCCAGGGTCCCCTCTATGATCAGACTCTTCACTCTTCTTAAGGTCTCAGCACTACTACAGAGAGCAGCTGTTCACAGCCTTTGGATAACAGCTATTCTGATTAAATAGAGTACACACATTCTGCAGTCCTGTACCTGAAGGAGCCTCTTTAGCCATCAAGGCTGTCCTCGCACCCCCAGAAATGGGCTTCACACACAGGGCATTGTTCGCCCCGTCTCTCCTGAGTCACCACCCTGACTGGCCCTGAATCCACTTCCCAGCCTCCCTGGCTCCTGGCCCAGCCTTGTTTCTCTGCTTAAAGCTTCGCCTTGCTCTGCACAGCTCCGTATCTGTGACCATTAGTTTCTGTCCTCACCCTGGCCTCTGGTGTGGACCATGCACAGCCAGGGCCCCTGCACGTTGATCCTGGACACAAACAGCCACGCCTGTGACCAAGTTCCTAGGACTCAGTCCACAGGCACAAACACTCACCCTCGGGAGACACATCAGCAGCAAAAGGCAATGGTCCTCACCCTGCAAAGGCTCTTCTGTGGGTGAGGAGATGGGGATAGATGGATGAAGCAGGGACAGCTCTGACGTCCCTCAAGGGTTTGAGAAGCACTCCTGGGTGTCTTTTGTGAGCAAAAGCTTCTAACACCTCTTTGAGCATCTGAGGCAGCTAATGAATCCTTTTCCTCTCCCCAAATGTGTGCCCTCACAGCTGAGAGCGCCTGCTGCAATCCCAAGTGGTCAGAGACCTTTGGTGCCCAACCGTGAAGCCCAGTAACGATGTTGATGGGCCTCGTTACATCAACAGTAAGCACACAGAGCCCAGTGTGCATGCTTGCCACAAATGTTTTCCCTGGACTGCACTCACCCCCAGACCCAGCTTCCAGTTTACATATGATGACAGATGAACAAGTGAAAAGACACCGTGAGGAAGCAGCCACCTGGATCCAGCACAGGGAACATTCGACAGGGCAACTGGGGCCCATGCTCTACAACAAGCCAGTATCACAAGAAAGAAATGGGGGCCTTGTTCTAGACCCTCGCTACTCAAAGTGGGCTGCAAGGACCAGCAGCCGCAGCCCTTAAGAGTTCGATAGGAATGCAGAATCTCAGACCGCTCTCCAGCCCCTCAAATCAGAATCTGCATTTTAGCAAGAACTCCAGGTAAATCGTATGCACATACGAAAGTCTGACAAGCCCGAGCCTAGAGATGCGAGACTTACGAGAAATAATAATCGATGGCCGATACATAGTCCTTTTGATTGAATCCTGACTTGAACCAATCAGCTGTAAGAGATGCTTTGGGAGCCACTAGGGAAATTTCAGTATGGATTGTTAGATTATAGTAGGAAATCACGATTATTCTGCCAGGCATGATAACAGTATTGTGACTGTGTAGGAAAATGTCCTTACATTTTTAGGGATATACACTTAATTATTTAGGAGTGAAATGTCCTGATGTCCATAATTTACTCTAAAGTATTTTTTTTAAATAAATGAAGCAGATATGTAGCAAAGTGTTAACAATTACTAAATCTAGGTGATAGATATGTGGGTGTGGGTGTCCATTATACTATTCTACTACTTCTCTGTCTATATGAAAAGAACTGTATAATACAAATTAGAAATAAAAGGGAAGAATCTTTTACTTCACTAAAGAGATTTTCTAAACAAAAAGTAGAGTCAACTCAGTAGACTTCTCCATTTGGCAGGGATTAGGCTCAGCAGGTAGGTAGTGAGTGGGGGATGGGTAGGCAAAAGGCAAACACACATTTCTTGAGCATCTACTACCTACCATGATTCCTCGAAAATAAGCCCTAGTTAAGATCGTCAGCCAGATGGACACATTTAGTACATTATGACGATGTTCCAGAAGAAGATGACATGACTGTATTTGAATAAATGTAGATTGTTGTACATGAAAAAATAAGACATCCCCTGAAAATACGCCCTAATGCATCTTTTGGAGCAAAAATTAATATAAGACCCGGTCTTATTTTCAGGGAAACAGCAGTAGGTATGAGAGTAGTTGATATTTGTTTTCCTTATTTATCTTCACATCACTCCAAAGTCTGGCCTTATTAGCCCCATTTTATAGATAATGTACTAAAACTGAGCTGCCCAATGGATGCCACTATTACTGCACATGACACAGATTATAAAGGCTGGGGTCAGGATTTCGGTGACAACCCCAGGTCTTTCCACCCCACCAGCAGCCCACATGTTTCCACAGGGAGCCATTTGAGAAGCCTTGCCTGAATTCTCTTCTGGGCATCCCAATGCTGACCAGAGAGGGGACGAGGCTCGTCCTCAGCTGTTCCTGCCCATGCTGGTACCTTTCTGGAAGTCCCCTCCAAGAAGCACCTCTGCAAGTTCTCTCCAGGCTAATTGACCTCATGGCTGCCGACCTTTTAAAGACCCAACAAATTTTCTCTTTTTATAGTCTCAGATCATTACTTCTTGTTATAGTACCCTTTCTCATTGCCAATATTCCCTCCCCTTCCAGTGGGATGCTTGCCATGAGAAGATACAATGTTAAATAATCTCAACCACTCTACCCAGCAGGCTGTTGGAGCCCCTGACCCTGGCAGTGACACTCTATGCTCTTACCTTGCTCAGAGAACGCTCTGAGAAGGTCCTGAGGAGCCAGTCCCCAACTCACCCCACTTCTCTGTTCCGCCTACATGTTCTGCCTCCTCAATAACCTGCTTCAAAATGCACTCTATCCACTGGCATACATTGACCTTTCCTGGGGACCTAGAAGCTACATGTTTAAGATGCATCAAGACAAAGGGAGGGCATGAGTAGGAACCCAATTAAGATGAGGAAGATGTGGGCAGAAATGATTCCTCACCCCTTCCTAATCCTCAACTCACACTCCATGTGTCCCATCCTCAGCTGCCACGTATGGCTCGCCATGAACTCTGGCCCTTCCCCTACGGCTCTGCTGCTGAGGTCCCTCAGAGGGTCCCACCTGCTCCTGGACCCCTGACATGGACCCCGCTGGCACCTGCTGAGCCCTGAAGAACTCAGCCTCTGTCCACTTCCCCTCAGCCCAGAGGGCATGGCAGGTACCAGGGCTGCAGGTAGATGCCCCCAAAGACAGGAAGGAAAATTGGGAGGAAACGAACACTGGCCTGGTGCTGCCATATCCATGATCTCGGTCCACCTCCTGCACTTCTGTAAGGTATATTATTATCTTCATTTTACACATGAGAAAATTAAGGCTTAAAGAAGGTCAACGTAACATGTCATTGCCAAGAACATGGAGAGGCAGAGCTCAGAACCCAGACTGGCATACACAAAACCCACGCTCTTTCCATCGTCAAGGTGTGGATGTGTTTAGATCTGAACCTCTTGGATTTAAACATGGGTTACAGGAGCATTTACCACCACTGGATGACACTGTCTCCATCTGTGATGGTTAATTCTATGGTATGTGCCAAATTGGCTAGGCTATGGTGTCTAGTTGTTTTGTCAACCACTAGTCTAGATGTTTCTGTAAAGGTATTTTTTAGATGTGATTAACATTTAAATCACTACTAGACTTTTAGTAAAGCAGATTAGCCTCCATAATGCAGGTGGACCTCATCTAATCAAGTGAAGGCTTTAACAGAAAGATAAGCCCCCAAAGAAGAAGGAATTCTGCGTCCACACTGCCTTCGGACTCAACACTGAAAAATCAACCTCCCCTGCTGGCCTGTTCTGCAGATTTTGGACTTGCCAGTGTTCTCTAGATGAAGGGAAAAAGAGAGAAATATGCATGGCTACTGGTTCTGTTTCTTTGGAGAAACCTGACAAATATATCGTCTCCTGGGAGAAGGCCTCCTTCAAGATCCTGTCACTGTTCAGGAGTATGGGGCTAGTGAGAGGCAAGCAGAGAGAGTGCCTACCCTGAGGTGTGTCCCATAAACCTTTCTTTATTTCACTTAAATTGACTGGAAGTGACATGGGTAAGGATTGATCCTGGCTTTATGATTGTGCAAAACCTAAAAGAAAGAGCTGTTCGTTTGTAACCATGTGATTCTCAGACCTCAATTCCCACCCCTCATTTCCTCCTGCCCTAGGAAGCAATAGAGTGTCTAACATCTAGAGCAGAAGCCCTAAGGGCTGTGGGGGTTAGGCGGGCAGAGGGGGTTGCAGAGCTGGGAGAACCTCTACATGCATGGACGTTCCTCAGTTCAGCTTCCCTGGGCAGAGAGAAGAGGGTGGGAGTCTGCTTTAGTCCTGGGCATCAGCTTTCAGAAACACTGGGAATTCCAGTGAGGTCCGCCCCCAGGGCCAGACCGCTCTGGCTCCCTCTAACAATTTCAGGAGGATCACACAGTGTCTTGGATCCTCTGAGAAGGGAGAGCTCAAAATGGCACTGAGCACTTTCCATGCTTTGTCTCTAATTTTCACGAGAATTCTATGAGGGAGGCAACACTGTCCCCATTTACAGTTGGGGAAGCTGAGGCTCAAAGAGTCGTTCTTTCCAAAGACCCTGCAACAAGGTCGGAGGAAGCAGGGTTTACAAAGAGTGTTTGTGACTTCAAAATGCATGCTACTGTGTTCCAGCCCAACTCCTCCCACCAACACCTGAGGGGCATCATACCCCAATATTTACCCTGACTACATTAAGAAATGTTCCTTCCTCAGCTGCTTCCTAGACATGGGAAATACTGACCTGTGAAGAGAAGAGAAAACACCCTCAGGGATTATCCCACCTGGACCCTTTAAGCAAATCTTTAGGCAAACAAAGGGGACCTGAGCCTCTTCTCCAAAACCTGAAAGGAAAAGCCCTCCACCCCAGGTGGCCCAGCTTGGGTGCCCCTCCTGCTAGAGCCCAGGCCCCAGCTGGCCCCCTGCTCTGGCCCTGGTTGTGAGTGTTAATGGGCCCGGGAGGCTCGTCCAGGGCTCTCCTGAACTAAGCCTGTTTGTTTGGATAACCCTCCCCAGTCACCTTCCTTTCACTGATTTAAAATAGTTTCTAATCACCGTTGGCACTCCCTTATCTGCTGCAAGGAGACTTCCAAATTGCAGTGAGAGATGGAGGAGCTATCTTGAAACTCCCAAGTATAAACCTGTGGTATCCTGGGAGCAGAATCCCGGGTAACACCATGATGGTAAGACCCTAGTGTCTGGGCTCAATGCCCTCCATTCTCTCCCTCCTGGCCTTGCCATGAGTCTGGATTTCTGAAGCCAACAGTCAAAGCAATGAAGAAGGAGAAACAGAGAGGGGCAAGGAGAAAGGAGGTCTATTTCCCAGACTAGGAAACGGGCTTCCCCTGAAACAGAGATCCAAAGTTCTGGGGACCTGCTGACATGCACCAACTAAAAGTTCCCATGGCTGTTTGGATGCGGAAGTGCTTAGGATAGCGGCTCTGCCCCGGCTCTGTCCGAGGTTCTGACCTGCACTCCTGACATGAGCTTTGGCCCAAGCAGGGAGGGAACAACCACCATTCCTTATGCCCACACCTCACTGCCACCTTGGAGTGAATTTTACCATTCAAAGTTCAGGTACCAGGTGTTCCCTCACCTCCCGCCACCTGCCTTTTTTGGCTGCTTTCCCCAGACACTTAAATTTCTAGCCGGACTCCTGCCCAAGAACTGGCTTACCTTTATCTTTAAGGACCTGTGAATAAGCCCACCTCTGAGTGGCCTTCTGGGTCTCTCCATCCCCAGACTTGAACTATGGTCCATCATACTTTGGGGTGAGGCCTGAACCTTGGAAGCAGCCCCAGAACAACTTCAGAATCTGTAGACATTTGTTTCAAACAGTCTATTGTCCCTACATATTCTGACAAGTTGGGGAGTCTATGCCCAAATGCACTGGCGGGATATGAATACAAAATGCCTAGCCTCAAAGTGACCTTGTGTCGTTGTTCACAAGTGATAAACCCTCCTGTAGGGTGGTACTGATCAAAACAGAAATGTGCTGCGCTAGAAAAGGAGAATGTATTGGGTTCAATAGTAAGTATATAAAATATACTTGTTATATGAGGTCTGACAATTAAGTTCACAAACTTGTTGCAACAATGTTGCTAACCTTTTTTTGATATCTGGGGGATTATTCATTATGAATTTGTACCAACTGGACAAACAGTTAACCAAGTTTACTGTTTGGAAGTGCTGAAAAGGCTGCATGAAAAGGTTAGACAACCTTAACTTTTTGCCAACAATTCACGGCTCTTGCATCATGACAATGCACCAGCTCACACGGCACTGTCTGTGAGGGAGTTTTACCAAGTCAACAAATAACTGTATTGGAACGCCCTCCCTACTCACCTGATCTGACCCCCAATGACTTCTTTCTTTACCTGAAGATGAAGGAAATATTGAAAGGGAGACATTTTGATGACATTCAGGACATCAAGGGTAATACAATGATAGCTCTGATGGCCATTACAGAAAAAGAGTTCCAAAATTGCTTTGAAGGGTGGACTAGGCACTGACGTCAATGCAAAGCTTCCCAAGGGGAGGACTTCAAAGGTGACCATAGTGATATTCAGCAGTGAGGTATGTAGCACTTTTTCTAGGATGAGTTCATGAACTTAATTGTCAGACCTCGTAGGGTTTCTAAAGATAAAATTATTTGGTTATTTATGTTTGGAAAGAGTCTATATTTTATGTTAGTACAAAGATGATATAGAAATTAATGGATTTAGGAGAACCTGTCTTAGACCTTAGGATTTTTAGTACCACAGGGGAGAGCAGGGGTGGGAAGCTACAGAGCATTAATTTTCTTGAGATCACAATAGTGTCGAGAGTCTGAAATTCAGCTGGATTTGACAAAGTGAAAAAGAGGGTCCAGCTGACATAAAAACCTGCAGGCTCCATTCTCAATCATCCATAAAATCATTCTTATACTAATGAATTATAATTAACAAAACTACAGTAAAGGAAGAAACCAGCAATACTTGGTCCTACAAGAACTACCCTAGAGGCGGTACTGGGGTAGAGTGGAGGGGCTGAGTAGTAGACAATGAACAAGCAGGTAAGGGTGAGGGTCGGGTGATCCATGAAAGGAATCGACTGAGCCCAGGTTCTGGAGAGTTCTGGGCATGATACCTGCCTGTCCCCTGTGCTCGTGGTTTCAGCCAGAGTAAAGAACTGAAGGAGACCACACTGCCTCATCTGTGTTACCTGGCAGCACCCCTACCTCAAATGAACCCTGGACTGGAGATGGCAGTGTTTGTTCTGGGGACTCTTATGAGGGGCTTGAATTACCAGCAGCATGGCCTCTGGCATCCGTGGTTACTTCCATCAAAGAATCCACCCAAGGGGAGTCCAATAAATGGAGTGGGGTCAATATCCTTCAATAGCCTTTCTTCTGAAATGTATCTGGGCAATGTGCACACAAAGGTTGCACTGAAGTTCCTCCCCTTCAAAGCCCCCTTGCTGGGAGAGACCATCCTCTCCAGTGCCTCTTCGAAGCCAGTGCCTCAAGAGCTCAGCTCCGGAGCTCTAAACCCTGCCTTCCATCCCTCCCTGTGATATGCACACATCCAGGACAGATTCTGCTCCACTCCGTGTCCCCGCGTCTAGGACAAAGCAAACTCCAATCTATCTCGTCCACCCTGTTTTCTCAGAACTCAAGGCCAGATCTGGTCAAACCTACCACTACCTCCTCAGGTCCAAACTGGCTGGCCTGAGGGCACCTGCCAGGGCCAGCAGCCTCAGCGCCACCATCTGCACAGCCTGAAATCTCTGCTACTGTCACCTGAGCCAGAACCGAAACGCACAGAGCCATCCCACCATCCCATCACACTCCTGCTGGTTTTGCCCTGACCCAGAGCAATTTGGGGACAGCCCTCACACCCTCCTGCCCCCATTCCCAAGCCCAGATCATTCTCAACAGGGCCACAGCCACTAGTGGATTCCCACTGTAAACAGGTACAGCCCAATGCCCCACATCTTTCCCTGCCATTCCCTCCTCACTGGACTATATCCCAAGGTGCTGCTCGAGTCTTTATATATGTAGTTGGGCTTGGTGCCTCCCAACCCTGCACAGCTCTCACCAAGGGACTTTTGCAGCCCTAGGAGGGGGTGCAGAGTGGTAGGAACAGGACTCTATCAGCTCTCAGCCTGTGCCTGACCCCACCAATGAGCCTTGAGTCCCCAGGACTCCAATCACAATTTGATTCATCAGCCTGTCAGTGCCCTTGCATGGGACCCAGGTGTCTGAGTGTTGGGGAGGGGGGAATATAAGGGTCCAGACTCCCCACTTCCTACTGTCTAGCTTGTGGTTTCTGCAAAGAGGCTGGAAATTGCAGAAGAGGCACTTGATTCCACTCAGACACAGCCAAACACACCTGCTGCCCTTCTGTCATCTTAGACCAGAAACTCCAGGTGCACTCCTGAAATTTCTGCGGCAGCCTGAAATGTCCCCACATTTATTCCTGGAGCTTCCAAAAGCCAAAGTCAGAGGGATTTACAACTTGGCCAGTTTTGCCAACACCGTGAAGCAGTCTGCACAGTAATAGCCTGTTATCTCTGAGCTCAGATCGCTCCATCCCAGACAGCAGAGGGTACAGGAAGGTGAGCATAATAGATTTCCAGCCAATCCATCCTGAAAGAGCCTCATGGGTCAAGATGGAGGAGGAGGAGTTTGAGAAAGAGGTGGGGAAAAGGAGGAGAAGAGAGAAGGAGAGAAGGAGGAGGAGGAAGAGGGTCAGGCAGGCAAGCCAACGTTTTCTGAGCACCTACTCTGTGCCAGCCAGGGAGCTAAAACATCATGTATTGATATCTTGTTCAATACCCCCAAGAACCTGTTAGGCACATATTCCCTCTTTGCCAGTGAGGAGACCAAGGCTCAGAGAGGTTATGAAATGTCCTTGAAATCACATAGCCAATAAATGCAAACTCTGTCAGACGTGAAAGACCATCCGCTCTGCTCTGTATCATGCAGTTTCCATCAGGGAGTGGGAGAAAAACCTGAGGCAGCTGGGAGACCCAGTACAGCAGATGGGCCTCACCCATATACATAACGTTCCATCATATCATGCATAAGTTGTGACCCTTCCCCCACACACAATAAAACTTCCCTTTGTGAAAACGTGGAGGTGTTATTGGTTCCCACACACACACTCCCCACCCAGCTAGGCAGGGGAAATGCCTAGACAACACCTTTCTGACCCAACACCTAGAGAGCTGTCTGGGGCTTCCCAGGTCCTGACAACACCGGGCCACCAGAGTGAGGAAATGCACCATGATCCTTTGCTCTTTCACCCTGTCCCTTCATCCCTCCAACCTGAGCTCGGGGCTCGGAAGCTAAGTCAAAAACCCACTGACCTCACCACAATCTGTTCAATTTGCTGCTTTTGCAACCTTTGGGTCTACAGTTCCCAGAGTCCCCGGTGACTCGGTCCAGGGTACCTGCCCCACATTGACAGAAGTGGGGAGCCCAGCCTCTCCGCTGGGCTGGCCTCCATTTCCCAGCACTTGTAATTTGTGCAAAGTGCCTCCTGGCTGAGTGCCACTGTGCAGGCTCTTTCTGCTGACAAGGGCACTTTTGTGAAGTTCAGACTTCCGTGGCTACTGTTAAGTTAAACGTGGGTGAAAACAAAGCAAAATGATACCCTAACGTTTCCAGGTGGTTTAGCTCCGTCAGGCCCATATGACATCAGAGTCATTTCACTTTCAGAAAAGAAATTCCCTCGACCTGGAAAAATGACTCTCCGTGGCAGTGCTGAGACATGAACAGAGGAAAGGCACTTTTGTCCCCTGCCCTGCCCTCAATACGCTGTCCCTGTCTCTGCTGGAGGCAATGACAAGGGCGCCCACTCGGTGCCTCCCAAGGGCAGGCTCTCCCCTCATTAGGCAGCAAAGGGAAAGGGGTCGCTTTCCTTCCCTTCCAAGCTGCTCCTCCCTCCCGAGAGGGTTTCCGTCTGCCACTCGCAGTGGGTTTGGAGGCCTTGGTCCTGCGTCCCCACAGACTGTGGTGGAGGGCCCACCTTAGACCTCAGACCCCAGGGCCAGGTTCAGGCCCGAGGCAGTGGCTTGGGAAGGGCTCGTGGCTTGGGCCGAGCCGAGGAAAAAGTTCAAATCTTGGCTCCATCACTTACTAGCCCTGTAACTTGGGCGAGATGCTCCACTTTTCTGGCCTCCATTTCCTCGCCTGGAAGTCACCACCGGCTGACTCACAGGTAACTGAGGAGACGGAGCCCTTTGTAAATGGTTAAGTGCTGTCAGGGCTGCCACCTGCCCCGTCCCCACCCCAAAGATACCACTCAGCAAGACTGCAGGGAACGGTGTGCAGGCTGTGCCCCTGCAGGAGAGGGTGGGCCAAATCCAGTGATGACATCAGCAGTGGTCTACCCACTTTGGCATCTCCTTCAGAGGAGTGATGGGACCTAACACAGCTCCATAGGACAGGAAACCAGAACAGAGGATGCTAAATCGGGGGTTCTTTCCATGGTACCACGAGGGGCTGTGAAAAGAACAACAGCTTCAGCTGCAGTGGGGCTACAGGGCAGAGGGAGAGGCAGTCAGGACCCGGAAGGAGGAGAAGCCCAGGGCTGAGAGTGAGCAGCGAGGGGAAGGCACCAGAACCTGGGGCTAAGCAGGCTCTCTTCAACTCCCCTGCTATCAATAATAGAGTCAATACACTGGCGACTGCCCTTACCCAGCCCTAAGCATGTCCCAGGCACCATGCCAAGCTCCTCGTACACATCTCCTCAGGTGACCCTGACGACAATCCTGACATGTTGACAGATGAGGATACAGAGGTTCTCAGAGGCTCCACAACTTTCCCAAGCCACTCAGCCCAGTGGAGCCCAGTCCCTGTGGCCTTGCCCTACTCTTGAGCACGTGAGCTGAGCATAGGGACCTGTATGTAATAAACGGAGCACTCTCCAGTCCTCTGGGATCCCCTGCTCAGGTTCTCTGTTCCCCAATCTTGCAGTGTGACAGAGGAGCAGGAAGAGTCACCTGGGAGTATCCTTTCCTGGGTCTCCGTGGCAAGGAGGTCTCCCCTCAAGGCAGCATAACTTGGCGCAGGATGCAATGATGTCCCAGGGCAGGCGGCATCCTAGGTCTTGGCCCCCAACTCCGGTCGCCAAGGTCTCCCCCAGTCCCGACCAGAACCAGTCCAGGTGCCAAGTTCTGAAACCTCAGTGCCAAAGCCCAGAACGTCCATGGGAAAGGGACAGCCTTCTCCAAGCTGGGGAGCAGGTGAAAGTTGGGCTGTCCCCCCGCTGAGGAGTCCTGCTGCCCCCGCACCTCCCGCCTACAGATTTGCGTTCCTCGTGGCTGGCTCCCTGAAGGACAGCCAGGCCTGCCGGCTCTTGTTGTTTCTGCTAAACTTGATGCTATTACAACAAAACCCCTGTATTTCTTGCAAACAATTTTCCCCTTTGCAATCTCATAAATTAATTCCCTCCTTTCGAGCTGACTGGCTTCCTGCTAATCTAACCACTAACCTATCACCATCCGAAAACTAAATGATCCATGAACACTCTCTCCCATCTCTAGCCTAATGCACTAAAATTACTTTTCTGTTTTTCCTGCTTTATGTCAGATCCAGCTTCCTTTCCTCTCTCCTTCCTCCCAAACAGGGCGGCTTCCTGCTCTTTACTCCTGAGGCTCCATGCCAGCCCCTTGAGCTCTTCCCCCAAAAGATGGAACTGGCTGCTTCACAGTCTGAATTGATGAGGGCCAACTCCCCAGCCTGAAACCCATCACAAAATTAGCCATCCAGGAGTTTGGATGTGAAAGGTCCCAAGGTTGTCCTAGCCCTGATGTCAGAAGCTCCAGACAAGGGCAGGTGGCATGGCAGTGGCTCGGTTCCCTGAGACAAGAGCTCCTCCACCCCTTGGGCTCCTTCCCTTGTCCAGCAGCCCTCTCTTCCCCCAACCCCTCAGGATGGGCTCAGCTGCGCCTCGAGGACCTGGCCTGGGAAGTCATCAAAGGAAACCCTGACCTGGCCCAGAGTCAGGGGCAAGGAAGCTTCAGGGGTTTTGGGGGTGTTTTCTGCCAGGCCTGGGAAATCGCAACAGGTGCCCTTGTAATGAAATGGTCAGTGGGCTACAGGATGAGCCTGCTGCTCACCATAAGAAGACCCCTGAGGAGGCAGTTCTCTGAAGGCAGCACCTCTTATGAAGCCACCATGGCTCTTGGGCCAACAGTCGCTTTCCCAGCACCTGTCACATGTATGCCAGCTGCCCAACCCTCCGTGTTGAGCTGGAATATGGGACTGCCATTCCGGAGCCTGGCCCAGTCCCCTGAGACCTCTTCCAGGAGCATCAGAAAGGCCATGTGGGGGTGGAACCCTGACAGACAGCTCAGGGCCCCATCGCTGAGCACCGAGCCTGGTGTCCCTTCATCCCATAGGGGGACCTCACCAGGACCCACCCTCTAATGGCCTGCAGTCAGAACGCTCCACCCACTCTGTCTCTCCCAGGACTGACCTCCTGCTGATCTGATCCGTGGTGCCATCTCTAGTTCAGAGCCCCTAGCCTCTGCAGGACCTCCAGGCTCTGCCCCGTCATGCCCTTGGGCCAGTCACTCACCCTCCCTCAGCTTTAGTCTCCTTCTCTGTGGGGCTGACCCTCCTCACCCGTAAGGGGAAAGAAATGGACAGTGTGCTAAGCGCTTAGCATAGTGCCTGGCTAGGATTCCATAAAGCAAAGGTCATGCTCTCTCCTCAACCTATGTCCTCCAGGCCCCATGTCAGGGCTCGCACCTTGTCACCCAGACCAGGCACAGCCACACGGCAGGCAGGACTCCCAGACTCCAGACAGGCACACTCACCAGGCAAGGATGGCTGAAGCCACAGAGAAAAAACCATCTCTCAGGGTAGGAACGTGGTGTGCGTGGCCCAGAGAGGGGTACAGGGCTCCTTCCCCTAATGGGTGTGCAGCTGAACAACTCCTCTTACAACCCCTACAGCCTCTCTGAGTCCCACGAGGAACCTGGATTTAGATTGCTTATCATCCTCCGCTACCTGAACTGCTTCCTACCCAGCAACCCACCCTTCCACCCCGACTAACCACCCCCCTGTAGATCCATCCATTCACCCTATCCCTCATCTCCCCATTCTTCTGCCCACGTATGCATGTACCCCCACCTCTCTACCTTTTCCTTCAGCCATGCCTTATATCTCCCTCTGATCACCCATCCACCTCACCATCTCTCTACTCCTCTCTATATACAGTCAATCCACCCAGCTATCTTCATCCTCCAATCCTTCCATCCACCTATCCAACTCCAATCTCATCCATGCACCATCTATATATCCGCCCACTGATTTCCCACTCACTTTGCCAGCCAGCCATAAACGCAATCAACCTTTCACCCAGACAGACATACACACAGACCCATCTTTCTAAATCCTGTCTGTCAACTCCATCCACACTTCCATCCAGTCCTCATCCATCTACACATCCAGCGAACCTCCATTCCACTGCTTTCCTCCTAAGACGGAGCAAGTGTGTCACAGAATACAACGTGGGGGACTAGCACTGGCATGAACCCAGCCCACAGTGGCCCTGTCCACTCGGGTCCACACCGGGACCTCTGTTCAGCCAACACTGCCCGCGACCTTCAGCCACTGCCCTCGCTGAAGCCTTCCCTGCTCCCCAGCCAGATGCTGTTCCTCCAGCACGTTCTGGCAGGATCACACTGTGCTCACTCTGCAGCTCCCCACACACTCCCATAAGCCAGGACTGCCAGCTGCTTGGTGTCAGCGACTTCACAGTTAGTGAGTGTGTGACATGTTCGTGAGTCCAATCATGAGGCACTGCCATCCAGCGTCTCCAGAGCTGCAGCAGCCCCATATGGCAGGCCCAGACTGTGCCCTGAGGCTCTGCTCACTCCTGAGCCCAGATAAAAGGGCTTTTTCCCAATGCGGGAGCCCCTCAACACTGACCCCAGGTAAGTTGAAACAGCACAGGCAAGATCCTCACGCTTGGAGGGCTGGATTCAGGAGACTGCCACTCAGGGCCCAGCCTGGAAGGACCAGCAGCAAGTGCACGAGACCTGCATGCCCCAGTGCGTAAGACCTAGACGCCAGCCCCTGTCACTCCGAGGTCATCTTCATGAACACTGCTCACAAACACAGGAACCCCAAACTAGGCTGTTCAGCCTCCAGAGAAGGCACCTGTCTTGGCATTGTGCTGTTTGCTCTGAGACAGAGACAGGCTGGAGTCCAGAACCACCTTATTCCACGCCAGTGCTTCTCACACCACAGGGTGTGCAGGGGCCACCCTATGTCCCCAAGGCCCTTCTCCAAGAGACCAGGTAGGGCTGGAGGGGGCAAGCTGTATAAATGTCCAGCCTCCATGATTCTGATATCAGTGGCCCCAAGACCACCCACTGAAGAGCACTACACATCTAAACCCCCGCAGAAGACAACTGCCTGAGTTCCCATCCTTGGCCTCCATGCAGACGCAGACACCTGCGCCCTCTCCACCCCCAGCCTAACCTGGGTCCTTGCTCAGGGCCCCAGGGCTCAGTCCAAGTGAGCACAGCTGGCCCTCTTTTCTGACTTCCTCATCCCCTGATTCTAAACGGTGGGCTTACAGCTCACTGCTAGGACCAAGCTGTGCCTTGTCCCGCAGAGCTCGGATTCCTGACTCTGGAACCTTCCCCCCACCCAGGCCTGTATGCTCCTGCCTGCTGGGCTGGCCCACCCACTCTGAACCAAACAGACCCCACAGAGTAGAGGAATGCAGTGAGGTGTGCTCTGCGGGCTGTGAGTTTCTACGAGCGTTACGAATGACCCAAGGAGAAAGCACTTGTAAAACTATGACAAATAGCTTGACAGTGTTTTCAATTACCCACAATTACATCTCACCTTCTGAAAATGGATTCTCCACACTGCCGCTTTTCTTAGGAGCACCCATATGGCATTCTCTCGCCCTGCCTCTGCTGGAATTGCAAGGAGAGGCAGGCAGGCCACAGGAAGCTGGCATCCTATACCTAGAGATCTCAGCCAGTACTCCTAGCGGGGCCACGAGGGCAAGTGGGCCCCCTTCCCTGGCTCTGACTGAGGGAGCAGGAGGCCAGGGACAGCTCCTGAGGTGTGTCCACTTGGCTCATTCAATCTAAAGGAATGGGCAGGGCTTCCCAAGCTGATAAAAAAAAGGCCACAGGTGCTTGGGGCACCTCAGCCCCCCTCAACACAGCAGGTACCAGCAATGACTCAGCACCTTAGAACTGGTGCCAAGTGTGGCTGCCCTGCCCCTACTGTTGTGGGCATCAATGCCTACTCTGCAAGGGTGAAGAACTCAAGGGCAAAGGTACCCTTCACAGACACCCACCAGACCCTCTGATGGGCTTAGACTCCTTCCAACCTCCTCTGCAGCAAGACACCTACGCCTCTCTCTTAGACCATGAGGACCCAGCCTTTCACTATACTTTTATTAGATTCTGACCTCTTTTTCCAGCTGTGCCCATTGTTCCTGAAAAAGCATAGGAAGCTGGTTCTCCCCATAGTGCCATGCCCCCTTTTTAAGTGTCAGCACAGCCAGGCATTGGTAGGACCCTCAGGGTGAGAGAGGCAGGGGGCAGGGGCTTTGGGCCCAAGGGACACACAGAAGTTAAGCAGCCAGCCCCCATGTGGCCCACCGAAGTCCCTCTTGATAATGATACAAGGCTGACCCCAGAATCATGTCTCACTGCGGCTTTAATTCTGCATGTTGCATTTAACTGGGACATAGTGATAGCCACAGCTACCACGCAGAAGCCGGGGCTGGCAAATGCCCCCCTGCCCCTAGTCAAGCTCTGTGTTCTGCTCCACTGGCTACTCCAAACCCATTCGTTTCCCACCTGCCAGGGCCAGCTCACAGCAGGACCGCACAGGCTGACAGTCTGTGAGCAAAGCCCACGCTGCCATCCCTCCTGCTGTGAAAACCCCATTTCTGATGTCCCAGAGATGTACTGGCGGTGGGAGGACAAGAGAACCCAGCCAGGTCAGGCCTGGTGTCCTGCCTGTCCTTCCCCCCTCCTCTACCAGGACACATCTGAGCCAAGGGGACTGGGCTTGAGATCATGGGCTGAAGGAGGGAGAGTGGGAGAGGAAAGAAACTCTCTCTTCCTGAGACCCTCACACAGGCAGGACCACTTGTTAGACACTGTCATTCACTCACTCACTCGTTCAACTGAGCACCTACTGTGTACTGAGCATTCTAGCAGGAGAGGAGTCATAAACAACGACAAGTAAATGCATACATATAGAACATAGGGTGTGTTACAAGTGATAAGTGTTCTATGGGAAAAGCAGGGTTAAGGAAATCGGGATTGGGGAGTGGGTTTTAATTTAAAATGGGGGTTAGAATTAGGTCTCACCAAGAAGGTACATGTGAGCCAACACTCAGAAAAGGTGGGAGAGGAAGCCACGTGGATATCTTGGAAAGGGCACTCTAGGCAGAGGGAACAGACAGTGCAAGGGCCATGAAGCTGGGCCATGCCTAGGGTGCTCATGCACAGAGGAGGGCAGTGTGGCCGAAGCACAGGGAGCACAGGGACAGAGGGAAGAGATGAGGCCCAACAGGTAATAGGGGACCAGACCATGAGGTGTCACATAGGCTTCAACTCTAAGAGGAATGGGGAGCCAGGCAGCTTAGAAGCAGAAGAGCGACGTGATCTGCCTTTGTTGTACAAGTCTCAGTCTGACAGTTGTGCTGGGAATAGAAGCACACAGACTAGACTGACAGACTAACCAAAACTCACCGTAACCCAGGGGGTATTTCAGCAACAGAGGCCAAGGCCCAGAGAAGTTAAGTAAGTGATCCCAGGTCACTCAGCCAGGAATCCAATCTGGGTCTCCAGCTTATCGCCTCCAGGACCCTACGAAGACGCTGTGTACCGCCACCTGGCTGGCCTGTGCCCACACATTCCCCAGGACAGCCCCACACTGGGAAGGAGGGCAGGTGGTGCCTGAACTAGCATAGCTCCACTGTCCCTTCCAGCCTGCTCAAGGGGAGCCCCAGAGAGGTGAGGAGTGAAAGTTCAGGGGGAGTGAGCAGCATTCCCCCTCCTTCCGCCTCCTTCCGCCCTCTCCGGCCCTTGGGCGTCTGGCTGCCCACATATCTCCCCTCACTCCCATGGATAAACCACCCAACCTGCCCCAGGGAACAAACTCAGCTGTAGCATTGGGCAAGGAACCTCTTTACCCATCTATAAAATGGTCACGGTCAGGGCTCCCTCAGAGGGTCCCCTGAGATGATCTGGGAGACAGGAAGTCTTGCTGTCTGCAGAACTTGCCGATGAGGACAGTGACAGTGGCAAAGCACTGCTGATGGGTTTAAGGAGGACTTTCTGGGTTTAATGCCCAGGGTACCTCCCCTCATACTCTACCAAATTCCCTCCTAGGGTCAGATGTTCAATCATGAACTTCAGTGAGAAGCAGATGTACCAGGAGCCCCTCACTCCCTCATGATAGCAGCAGCAGTAATCAAGTAATACAAATGCGGTTATATTATTAAACTGCACCCCATAGGCACAAAGCGTCCTGGGGCTTCCCCTCATGCCTGGGCCCCACGGCCCAATCTGGAAGAAGCAGGAGAAACAGAGCAGGCCGAGCACAAAAACTCAGTGTACAGATTACTGTAAAGCAAGTTTATGAGCACGAACTTTCAGACCAGCCCTGCTGGGAATGAAATTCCATTTCATTTGGCTCTGACTCTGAAATGAATCACTAAGCACATGAGGATGGAAGAGTCTCCGGGAAAAGATCTTCTGCACATGAATGAAGAGAGACCCAGGCCTCCTCCTCCTGAGAGCACTGTTGATTCCCAAACATTGGCAGGGGGTGGGGGGCTTTTAAGGGAGGAAGGATGACAGATGGGCATTTTAAAATACGCATTATGCCAAGTGAATAAGCCAGTCACAAGAGGACAAATACTGTATGATTTCACTGATATGAGGTACCTAGAGTAGTCAAATTCATCCAGACAGAAAGTAGAATAGTGGTAGCCAGGGGCTGGGGGCAGTTGTTTGTTGGGTACAGAGTTTAAGATGGTGAAAAAGACACATGGTGGTGATGGTTGCACAGCAATGTGAACATACTTAATGCCACTGAACTATACACTTAAAAAAGGTTAAAATGATCAATTTTATTATGTATATTTTACCACAATAAACACACACTAATCTGGTGAGAGTGTGGAGAAAAGGGAACCTTTGTGCACTGTTGATGGGATTGCAAATAGGTGCAGCCACTAGGGAAAACAGTATGGTGGTTTCCCCAAAATTAAAAATACAACTACCTTATGACCCAGCAATTGCACTCCTGGGTATTTATCCGAAAAAATCCAAAATACCAATTTGAAAAATTACATGCACCCCTATGTTCACTACAGCATTATTTACAATAGCTAAGATATGGAAGCAACCTAATAGTTGCCCACCAATGGACGACTGGATAAAGATGTGGTACATTTATATGATGGAATATTACTCCGTCGTAAAAAATAAAATAAAATAGGGGCGGCCAGATGGCTCAGTTGGTTAGAGCATGAGCTCTGAACAACAAGGTTGCCGGTTCAATTCCCACATAGGCCAGTGAGCTGCGCCCTCCACAACTATACTGAAGGCAAGGAGCTGCCACTGAGCCTCCAGAGGGGCGGCCGGATGGCTCAGTTGGTTAGAGTGCAAGCTCTCAACAACAAGGTTGCCAGTTCAATTCCCACATGGGATGGTGGGCTGCACCCGCTGCAACTAAGATTGAAAATGGCGACTGGACTTGGAGCTGAGCTGAGCCCTCCACAACAAGATTGAAGGACAATGACGTGGAGCTGATGGGCCCTGGAGAAACACACTGTTCCCCAATATTCCCCAATTAAAAAAAAAATTTTTTTTTAAATCTTAACCATTTGTGACAACATGAATGGGCCTAAAGAGTATTATGCTAAGTGAAATAAGTCAGAGAGAGAAAGACAAATACCATAGGATTTAACTTATATATGGAAAAATAAACAAACAAAACAGAAACAGACTCATAGATACAGAGAACAAACTAATGGTTGCCAGATGTGAGGGGGGATGGGTGCAAAAGATGAAGGGATTAAGAAGTACAAATTGGTAGTTACAAAAATAGTCACGGGGATGTAAAGTACAACATAGGGAATATTGTATAATAACTACATATAATGCCAGGTGGATACTAGACTTATCAGGGAATTACTTTGTAAATTATATAAATGTCTAACCACTGTGCTGTACACCTGAAACTAACATAAAATAATATTGAATGCCAACTGTAATTGAAAATTTTTAAAAAATAATAAAATATACACACTTATCCACTTAGGACTCTACGTCACAAAATAGTCCCAAAGGTGGACAAGATGTTCACTGCAGCATTTTTTATGATAGCAAAAAATGGGAAGAAAATGATTGACTCAAATAAGATATAGTCTAATGAGGCAACCAACTGAATGGGAGAAGATTTTTGCAAACAGTGCCTCTGATAAGGGGCTAATATCCAAAATATACAAGGAACTCATGAAACTCAACAACAAAAAAAAAAACAACCCAATTGAAAAATGGACAGAGGACCTGAAGAGACATTTCTCCAAAGAGGATATACAAATGGCAAATAGACATATGAAAAAATGCTCAACATCGCTAAGCATCAGAGAAATGCAAATGAAAACCACAATGAGATATCACCTCACCCCAGTCAGAATGGCTTTCATCAACAAGACAAATAGTAACAAGTGTTGGAGAGGCTGTGGAGAAAAAGGAACCCTCATACACTGTTGGTGGGAATGCAGACTGGTGCAGCCTTTATGGAAGGCAGTGTGGAGGTTTCTCAAGAAATTACGAATAGAATTACCATATGACCCAGCAATCGCTCTCCTGGGTATCTACCCAAAAAATCTGAAAGCATTTCTCTGTAGAGACACGTGTACTCCAATGTTCATTGCAGCTTTGTTTACGGTGGCCAAGACATGGAAACAACCAAAATGTCCTTCAATAGACGAATGGATAAAGAAGTTGTGGTATATATACACAATGGAATACTATTCCGCGTTAAGGAAAGATGATACAGGAGCATTTGTGACAACATGGATGGATCTTGAGAGTATAATGCTAAGTGAAATAAGTCAGACAGACAAAGCAAAGAACCCTATGATTTCACTGATATGTGGTATATAAACCAAAAAGAACAAGACAAACAAATGAGAAAGAAAAACTCATAGACACAGACAATAATTTAGTGGTTACCAGAGGGTAAGGGGGTGGGGGGTGGGTGATGAGGGTAAAGGGGATCAAATATGTGGTGATGGAAGGAGAACCGACTCTGGGTGGTGAACACACAATGGGATTTATAGACGATGTAATACAGAATTGTACACCTGAAATCTATGTAAATTTACTAACAATTGTCACCCCAATAAATTTAATTAAAAAAATAATAATAATAAGATATAGTCACTAGAAGAAATATTATGCAGTGGTTGAAACAGTAATGACAAAACTTTTAGTGACCCATGGTAAGTACATGGAATGGCATGCAACATTGTAAGAGCCTTCTGGGACAAGGTCATCCATAAAAAACAAACAGATTGGACCAAAATGGTGACCTAAGCACATGGTGAGCCTCCCCAACACAAAATCCTAAAATGACATGAAAAGTAAATAATTTTTAAAAAGCTGTAACTGTGCTAGAAAACAAGAATGGGGTTCTTAGTAGAACAGAAATCATGAGGAATAGCTGAAAGGCAGGAGGCCAATGGGTTCATGTTGGAAATGGCACCATAGCTCAAAATACACCCAGGAGAAGGCTGTCGTGAAGGTGGCAGCTCCAAACCGGAAGCTGAGGAAATGGGGACTGAGGAAGCCCAGATCAAACGTGAGGATGGCTGAATGTGGGGGTCTTGGGAGAGGCATCACGTGTTCCTTCCCCACGATGCCAAGCAATGAACTGCAAAAGTGACAGACCACAGGAGTACTCAATGCCCCAGAGGGGCATCAAGACACAGGAGGAAGTGGAACCCCCACACCCCAAACACCAGAATCTGATGCCCCGACGCAACACCCCCGTTACCCAAGCCAACTGGGGATGGGCTCAGCCTCACAGACAGGCCAACAGGAAGTTTCAAACACAAAGACAAGTACACAACCAGAATCACCCACCTGTATTAAAGAAGATCTACACATTGAAAATGGCACACCAAATTTATTAAGTACGAGAACTAACCCCTGAGGACACACAAGGGCTGGGACAAACAGCGACATTTTAGAACAAGAAAACTCAGAACGATGGGAGAGGCCATCGCATCCACAAAAAAAGGAGTGAACTAGATCTGGGCAGCAAACACTTCATTGTTAAAGTATAAAAAGGGGCTGAATAGCAGCATGGAGCAGATGAAGGTCAATTTAGTGACCTGGAGACTGAAACACGAATTCTCCCAGATGGCGGCACAAAAACCCAGATAGAAAGGATGAACGTCAAGTACAAGGAAATGGGGAATATAAACTCCAACCATCATCTAAGAGGAGTTCCAGAGAGCGATCCAAGAGAATATAGGAAATTAGTAAAATAAATCAATCCAGGAAGAAACAAGTGCTCGGATTGAAAGAACTCACCACATGTAAAGCAGGATTACATAAAAAGACAGTATTTAGGCACAGAGTGGTGAAATTTAAGAACC
The DNA here is from genome assembly GCF_964194185.1 of Rhinolophus hipposideros. NCBI lineage: Eukaryota > Metazoa > Chordata > Mammalia > Chiroptera > Rhinolophidae > Rhinolophus > Rhinolophus hipposideros. Next base: position 61,546,276 of record NC_138061.1, read on the forward strand.
CAAAGGAAAAAGGAAAAATGCCAAATTCTTCCAGGGGAAAAAACCGACACAGATTGCCTACAGCAGAACAGAAGTCAGAGTGATCAATGTCGACCTGGAAGCCAGGCAGCCTGGGTGTGAGCCACAGTCCTTTCCTGGCTGTGGGGCCCTCCTCACTTGTCTCACTATGCCTGTCAATTGTGTGGGGAGCAGCACCTACCTCCCAGGTGACGTCAGAGTTAGAGGCTGACATGTCTAAGGCCCTGCACAGACAGCCCACGAGAGAAGACTAAGCTCATCCTGCTATGAGAATGTCGGACGCACACAAGGCAGTAAAACAGGGTCTCGTTGTGATGAGGGAAATTGTATAAGCCTTGAATTTGCTACTCAGCCTCCAGGAAGGGAACAGGCACTTTCAGGCATGTGAGGACACAGAAAGTTCATCACCCACTTGGAAAGAATTACCAAATGGTATGTTCCATCCATCATGAAAATGAATCCAGACAACAGATGAGTGGTCACCAAGGGCTGGGGGCCGGAGGGCATGGGGAACGATTGCTAATGGGTACAGGGTTTGTTTCTGGGGCGATGATAATATTATGAAATTAGACAGTGGTGATGGTTGTACTACACTGTGAATGCACTGGAAGTCACTGAATTGTACACTTTAAAATACTTAAAAGCATGAATTTTATGTTATGTGAATTTTACCTCAACCACAAAATGAATCCAAGAATGCACAATATAAAAGCATCAGTGACAAAAATTTTAAATTCATGGTTAAAACCATCTAGTGACTATAACTATTAAAATTTTGAACTAAAGTCCCAGCTGGTCTCATCTTCAGTGATGATAAGGCTCGGATGTGGAAGCAGTTAAGACATAGGAAGGTTGTTGATTTGTTCAGGTAGACAGTAAGAAACACCATTGCATGGTGAGAGTCAAATGTGAGCTTAAATATATCTTTAAAATATAAGTAATCAATAGAAAACAAAAATATAGTATTTGAACACTTAGTAGATGGTTCTCTACTGGGAACAAAAGGAAGGGAACATTTTGGGTTGTCAGTGACTGGCAGGGATCTACTGTAATTTCACGTCCAGAGCCAACAATGCTAAATGTCCTACAATTCAGGGATGAGTGTCACATCCCAAAGGACAGCCCTGTCCAAATGATAGCAGTGCCCCTGTTGAGAACATTGCTTTAAGGAACAAAAACTGGGACAAAAAAAAAAAAAAAAAAAAAAAAAACCTCCAATCAACCCAACAAAAGGCAGGAAAGGGAACCTGTATAAGAAAGCAGAGAACATGAGATACACAAAATGAAATGGCAAGAAAAAAGTCCAAGCCTATCAGTCATTCCATTAAATGTAAATAGGTTAATTTCCCCTAATAAATACCACAATAAACAAAGCAGGTGACATTTTTTTGTACAGAAGATATAAATATAAATATCCAGGAAGGTTAAAAATAATAGGATGAGAAAGGCAATACCAAGTAAAAGAGAAGCCAGAAAAAGATGTTTATCACACAAATAGAATTCAAGATGGAAAGCATCTCCTAGAAAGCTACAGCAAACATCACACTGAACTGTGAAACTTTAGACTATTCTACTACTATCAATATTTAGCATTGTCCTAGACAATGCAATAACACCTGAAAAAGAAATAAGGTCAAATTGGCATGATTTGTAGAAAATATGAGCATCTACCAATGAACTCCAAGAGAACCAGCTAATAAACTATTAGAACTCCTAAGGGAGTGTTCAGTAAAACTCCTAGATATGAAATCAATATGCAAAAATCAATAGCTATCACGTGTGCCAGCACTCCTAATTACAAAATGCAATCCAAAAGAAAGTTCATCCATGTTGGGGGGGGTAAAAATCCATAAAATCCCTGGGGATACACCTAATAAGCAATGTGCAACACTTATATGAAGAAAAACATAAAACTATACTGAAAGCATTAAAAGACAGACTCTGAATAAATGGGGACATACTATGTCCCCGGATAGTAACTATCAATACATGAAAATGACAGCTCTTGCTTAATTAACCTACATATCCAAAGCATCCAGTGACAGACATACCTTTTCATTTACAATTGCTGACACTGGCAGATGACAAGCAGCTACTGATTATTTATAAAAATTTCATTCATTTTCCGAGCATTCATTTATTTAATCAAACGTTTGAAAGTTTTAAGAAGGGTAAAATGGTGTAAATCATATGGACAAACTGAGAAATCAGAGAAAAAAATGAAGTAGTAAAAGGCAATTCAAAGAGACCAGGAGACTGAAATTAAAATCTAGGGCCACAAAGACATCAAAGGGCGTTAAAAAAAAGAGACGAATGACTGGCCATCGGAAGTGCATTAATGGAGCACTACTGGACCAAGCAAATGATGGTGCCAAATTCCAGTAATCAGTCAAGCTGAAAGTTCTGTGGATACACTTAGCATGGGAGGTTTGGGCACATCACAGGTTAAATTGGAGCAAAGACTGAAGTACATGCCAGATTACCAAGCAGACAACCAACAAAGAGGGGGCCCCTAAACAAGGACATATGTACAAAAGAACCTGATTTCAAAGTAAGTCATCCTGAGAAAACCAACACCTGCCCTGGACATCCTCATCCTCACGTTACAGTTTGGCACTGTTTTTATTTTGAACTAGATATGGAGATAGGGAAGCCTACAAACCCAGTGCTTAGATTCCAAGATTCACTATAACCCAGGTTAGGCATTAGTTATCTACACCCAGAGCACTACCCAGTTACTCTGCTCACTGCCACAAATGTCACCCTTCAACAACAGTCTCTTAAAGAATTTACACAAGCACCAAAAACGCGCAGTCGACCTACATGAGAACAACAGCACGCATTTCAGTGGACATCGATCAATCCATCACTGGCAGTCCTGAGTCCTGTTTTCCTCACCAAGCTCATTAAGAGTTCTATCAGAGGAGAGTGCTTTTGTTAATTGTGTTTGCAATGAACTATTTGGATAAATAAATTGAAATGATAATATTCTTATTAACAATTAAGAGGTGCTACAATGTCATCTGTCACATAGCTCGTATGAAATGATCCGTAGTAATTAGGGAAATGCAAATTAAAATAACAATGAAATACCAGCCACCAGATTTGCAAAAATCAAAAGGCTGATAATATCAAGTGTTGACAAGAACCTGAGGAAGTAGGTGCTCTTCTTACACTGTCAGGTGTGATTGCAAATTGATTCAGCTTTCTAGAGGCAACTGGGCAGATGCTATCTAAAAAATTTAACAGAGCATGCGATTCAGCCAAGCAATTCCACATCTTGGAATCTACCTAGATAAATATTCATAGGCATAGACAAGAATGTTAATCACAACACGGTTTGTAATTGTGAAAAACCAGAAATGACCTAAATATCTATTAACAGGGAAATATATTGTGAGAATCTGTGTGCAGTGGATTTATATAAAACAGCACAGTGAACTTGCCAAAACGCATTGGTGAGTGAAAATAAGCAATGTCCAGTATAATATGTGTAGCCAGCATTAGTTAAATATTCCAAACACACAAAGCAAAACTCGGTATTGCATTTTGTGTTTACATAACTGTAAACACAGAGAGAAAGTTCTGGAAGGATATAGAGCAACCTAATTTCAGTTTTCCCCCTGAGAGGGGAAATGAGACTTTTATTTCTTTTAATTATTTCTTAAATTTCTTATAATGGATGTATTCTTGACATTTAAAGAAAGAGGGGGAATTGGATCAAAATAGTGGTATGAGGTTAGCCTCTGTAAAGCTCCCCTGGAATTTACAACTAATCGAACAACAATAACTCCACAAATGACTCCCTGCACAGCAGACAGGCAAGATGAAGAGGCCCACTACTGAATTCACCTAAAGGTGGGAGAATCGCGCGACCAGGGGAGGAGGGAGAGGAGAAGTGCAGAGACGGAGCCGCGCGGGCGCAGGACACAGACCTAGCTCAGTGCTCCGAGCTCGCTGCATCCCGGAACTACCGCCGCTGCGGGAGAGGGAAGGACTCGGACTGCTAGGGCTCCGCTTACGGCCCACAGGGCTGAGGGGGCAGCATATAACACGGCTGAAACCAATGCCCACGACAGAGACCTCGGAGAAAAGACTGAGGGAAGAAGGCTGAAAACGGTGGTTTAAGCCCTCATTGCCGAGCAGAGAACGGAAGCCTTAGGCACTGAGACTAGCCTCCCCCTCCCTACCCTCCCAGAGCTCGCCCCACCCCCACCTGCCCGGTGCTAGAAGCGGAACAGGAGCAGTGTCAGATCAAAAGGACAGAATATTTGCTGTTCTGAGAATTGTGGACCGCAGACACAGATTCGCAGCCGAGCCAGTTCCGGCAAAGGGGAGGGAGCTGTGGAAACGGGACGGGCTGTGGTGGTGGTCACAGCCATTGCTCTGGGCCACCTCTCACGACTCACCCCGCCCCTGGCCCCACCTATCTGGGCGGACCCCTGCAAGAGTAAACAGAACTGCTGAAATATACGATCTCTGAACCTGGTGCAGGAAGAGCTTTAGAACTTCAAAAGATCTCCGCATCCCCACAGGGACATAGCGCCCTATGACCCAGGCGAACTGTAAACAGAGGAGAAGCCCGTCTCCCAGGGAATCCCCCCATTTCATGTGAAGCTGGAATAGTGCAGAGAAAACATAGCACTACTGTGTGAGACAGGAAAAAAGGGTGTGAAGTCGGAGAAAAAATAAAACATTTTACCAACAAGTATTGGAAAACAAAAGAAAGACCTCTTCCTATCAACCTGTTGCAGAAGCCACTCCTGTAGAAGTCTAGGAAGAGAAATAACAAATCAGTAATTGCCATGAATAACCAAGGCAACAAGACAGCTCACAAAGAAAGTGAAAAGTCTCCAGAAAAGGAACTTAGAGATATGGAAATATGTGACTTAAATGACAGAGAATTCAACATTGCAGTTCTGAAAAACGCAACGAGATGCAAGAAAACACAGAAAGACAATTTAATGAACTCAGAAACGCAATCAAAGAACAACATGAGCATTTTACAAAAGAGATTGAAATTTTTAAAAAGAACCAAATGGAATTTCTGGAGATTAAGAACTCAATAGAAGACATTAAGAATGAAATAACCAGCTTAGGTAGTAGAGTTGACCAGATGGAGGAAAGAATCAGTGACATCGAAGATAGAAACCTGGAAATTACACAGATGGAAGAAAAAAGAGACTTGAGACTTAAAAGAAATGAAAGAACTCTGCAAGAACTTTCTGACTCCATCAGAAAGAGCAATATAAGAATAATGGGCATACCAGAAGGAGAAGAAAGAGAGAAGGGAACAGAGAATATATTCAAACAAATCGTTGATGAAAACTTCCCAAACTGGTGGACAGAACTGGATCCTCGAATCCAAGAAACAAATAGAACACCTAATTACCTCAATCCCAACAGGCCTTCTCCAAGGCACATTGTATTAAAGCTGTCTAAAATCAACGACAAAGAAAGAATCCTCAAAGCAGCCAGGGAAAAGAAGACGGTAACCTACAAAGGAAAGCCCATTAGATTATCATCAGATTTTTCAGCAGAAATTCTATAAGCCAGGAGGGAGTGGAACCAAATATTCAAACTACTGAAAGAGAGAAATTATGAGTGAAGAATAATCTATCCAGCAAAGATATCCTTTAGATATGAAGGAGGAATAAAGACCTTTGCAGACATACAGAAGCAGAGGGAATATTCTAATACACGACCTGCACTACAGGAAATACCAAAGGAGGCTATTCGACCACCGTCAACAGGGACAATATGTGGCAACATAAATAGTGGGAGAGTAAAGGCCTGAACCGGAAAATGGGAATGGAGAAAGGGGACTTAAATACATCACTGACAACTATGGATAGATAGCTGTCATATCTCTCATATTCTGAAAATTGACTCGGGGTCAAGAGGGAGCCTTGGAAATCTGTGCACCTGGCAAGACCTGCCCCTCCTGCCTGTTCCAGCTCCTTGGAGTTGCTGGACTCGGGGACTCATTGCATGAAGCCCTTTAGCTGTTTGCGGCCCTCTCCAGGACCCCCAGGTAGCCCCTCACTCCAAGCCCTCTACCTGTCACTGGACCCAGAGCCTCCCTATACTGCCAAGCACCTGCAAGAGAATGAGTTCAGGGCCTGGGATTCAGGAGTGCCCCACAGAAGTTCTGCCACCCTGGAATGGGTGGACAAATCCAAGGAGCTCCAACTAAGGGATTGAAGCAGGCAAACAGGGTCCTCAGCAAATTTTCCACGTGTGGGAATAGAGGCAGGTGACACCTTCAGTTCCTCAGAAGTGAAGTTATAAGGTGGCTGCCTGGCTAACCTGCACTCGCCAGCCTTGCCAGCCTCAGACATGCACACCGCCCATTGCAGGCTCCACCAGGCTGCCAAGGCTGCACTGCCTCTGCCCCACCAGTGCAGCCCCACCATGTCCCTGAGAACCCCCAACCATGTCAGGACTTCAGGGGTCTTCTGTGGTTACAAATGGCCACCAACCCCTAACCAGTCAGAGGTTTGTGGCCCATGTGGCTGCAGGGCAAGTACCTCAACATGTCACCATGAAAACCAAGAGGAGGGAAGACAGCTGATGTCTACGAACCAGAGCCTGTGGGCTGCCTTTCTTGAGAAGGGTTTTGGGCAAGGCACCCCCCCTGCCTTGGGTCAGAGGGTGGGAGCAGGCCAGGGGGAGTGAATTCCCCCATTTGGCAATGACAGAATGGCCCAAATGACCACCAGCACATATATGCCACATTCTATGCCCATACCCTACACTACACCACTCACCCCCTGACTAGCCACCTGGCAGAACTAGAGGTTCCAGCTGCGGACTCTAAGGGGACAGGGCCCTACTGGGCTGTCTCTGGTCCACCTAGCAGTCCAGTTTCCTCTCCACCCATAATTTGGAAAACTCAGGCTTCAACCCGAAGCCCTGATCTTCCAAGAGAAGTTGGATGGAGCCTCCTACAGCACAAACCGGGCCACAACATGGCTTAGCAGCCACATCACTAGGGTTTTCTCACTGTCCTCCTGTTCGGTTTAGCCTCCATGACGGAGCCCCACAGCCTGACCACTGTGGCCTCCTCGGCTCTGGTTCAGCCCCCATGCTCCTGCTTCCATGATGGGCCCTCCCCCGCAAGCTAAGCTGGCCAGCAGGCCTTGCCCTCCCTTCCTACTCCCCATTCCTGAAGTCCCCCTCCCCCCACCCTGGGGCATGCCAGGCATATCAGGGTCTGTATCATGGATTGATGGCGAGCTCCCCCAGGACAGGATCACATTTCTCTTTCATTTCAGTCTCCAGCCCATTTGAGAGGCTCAGCAAATGTTGCTAAGTGTATCAGGGACCCAGCCCTGCCCTGTGATCCCAGACTCACAATTCCCATCTCAGGGATTGTGTGCACACCCTCTCCCTCCTGGGGTGCACAAAATTTCCCTTCATCCCCCAGCCTCTCCTTCCTTCCTAGGGAAGCTCAGGATCCCCTCCCCTTGGAGTGCCTCAGGTAGGCACAGGTTGCCCCTTGCAGAGGGCAGGAAGCACTGCCCACCCCCATAAGCCTGGCCCCTGCTTCAGGGCTGGGCAGGTCTCTCCATTGCCAGCACCCCTTCTACAAGCTCACCCATAGCCCAGGCCTCAAGAGAAGCCACCTAAAGGGAGTTCCAGTCAAGATGGTGCAGTAGGTAAATGCTGTGCTTACCTTCTCTTACAACCACATCAAAATTACAGCTAAACTACAAAACAACCATTACTGAGAATTGCCTAAAATCTGCTGAACCGAAGCCCTACAACAAAAAACATACAGTAAAAGCCACCTCAAGACTGGTAGGGGGAACAGAGATGGGAATGTGTGTAACCATTAAAAATCAGGAGGTATATCTCAGCAGAAGAGGTTCCCCCCTGAGGAACAAGGGGTCTCAGCCCGTCCCCAGCCCAGGGTTCCAGCACCGAGAAGTCTCCATAGATTCTGGTTGTGAAAATCAGCAGAGATTGTGGCTGAGTGATATGCAAAGTTGCTGGAGTCTCAGGTGCTCTTCTTAAAGGGACCACACACGAACTTACTCACCAATGGAATCACTTGCTCTGAGTTCCAGCACTGGGGCAGCAGGAGGAAAGGCGTCAGGGACATACAGGAGGTGGGGGGGTGGGGTTGTCTGGCTTCAGGGTGAGCGCTGGAGGGGTAGCTTTCTCCAGCCCAGAGGAGCTGGCACAAGCCTTGTCTCTTTGTTGAGCCCTCCCCCTTGGCTAACACCATTGTTTAACCACACCCTAGTGATTCTGAGACCCCACCCCACCCAACTTTCGGGCACACCCGATTCCAGTGGCTTTTTCATACAAACCACCTGTCTTGGCTCATGCTGCTGACTTTCCTAGGGTCTCTCAAACGTTCATGGAGCCCAGAGAAGCAACATCTGGCGTGAGCATGTCCCATACCTCTGGCTGAGCAGCCCTAAGTTTGGTGCTAGCAGCAGCCGGCCTAGGTTTGTGGATTAGCCTCTCGAGGGACCTCCAAGCATCAGGTGTCGGCTTGACCTGACCTGAGACTGGCACACCCAGTGGACATTTTTGAAATGAGCTAGAGCATCACCAGCCACCTCCAAGGACCACACACCCAAGGGGTGCATTCAGCAGACACCAGAGTTCTGCTGAGGCAAATCCTGCCCTTGCACCACAATTCCTCCACTGTAGTCACAGTCAGTCCTTACAACCAATCAGCCCAATGGTCAGTCCCTCCCACTGACATGCAAACAGCAACCAAGGCTCAACAACAACAGGAGAGCACACCCAACCCACACAAGGGACATACCTGGTGACTAAGAAGGCTGTGCCACTGAGCCCCACAGCACACCTACTGCATAAGGCCACTCTATCAGGACTGAGAGACATAGCAGCCCCACCTAAGACATAAAAACAAACACAGGGAGGCAGCCCAAATAGGGAGATAAAGAAACATGTCCCAAATAAAAGAACCAGAAAAAGTTCCAGAAAAAGAACTGAAAAAGAAGGAGACAAGCAATCGACCACATGCAGAGTTCAAAACACTGGAGTAAGGATGCTCAATGATCTCAGTGAGAATTTCAACAAAGAAACTGGAAACATAAAAATGGAGACAGAAAACATAAAAAAGAACCAGTCAGAAATAAAGATTACAATAACGGAAAGGAAGAACACATTACAGGGAATCAACAGTGGATTAGATAAAGCAGAGGATCAAATCAGTGATTTAAAAGGTCAGGTAGGGTAAAGGGAGTCACATATTTGGTGACGGTAGGAGAACTGACTGGGTGGTGAATGCACAATGTAATATATAGGTGATGTGTTACAGAATTCTACACTTGAAACCTATGTAATTTTACTAACCATTGTCACCCCAATAAATTTTAATTAAAAAGAAAAAACATAAGGTAGCAAAAAACACCCAACCAGAACAGCAAAAAGAGAAAAGAATCCAAAAAATGAGGAGTTTAAGGAGCCTCTGGGACAACATCAAATGTAACAATGTTTGCATTATAGGGGTACCAGGAGGAGATGAGAGAGGGCAAGGAATTGAAAACCTATTTTAAAAAATAATGACAGACAACTTCCCTAACCTCGTGAAGGAACTAGATATATGCGTACAAGCCCAGGAAGCACAGAGAGTCCCAAACAAGATAAACCCAAAGAGGCCCACACCAAGATACAGCATAATTAAAATGCCAAAGGTTAAAGACAAAGAGAGAATCTTAAAAGCAGCAAGAGAAAAGCAGTTAGTTACCTACAAGGGAGCTGCCATAAGACTAGCAGCTGATTTGTCAACAGAAACTTTGCAGGTCAGAGGGATTGGCAGGAAATATTCAAAGTGATGAAAAGTAAGAACCTACAAGCAAGATTACCCAGTAAGGCTATCATTTAGAATTGAAGGACAGATAAAGAGCTTCCCAGACAAGAAAAAGCTAAAGGAGTTAATCACACTAGACCAGTATTACAAGGAATCTTAGAGGGACTTCTTTAAGATGAAAAAAAATTAAAAAGATAAATAACAAAATGGCAATAACTACATACCTATCAACAATTACTTTCAATGTAAATGTGTTAAATGCTCCAATCAAAAGATGGGGCAGGGGGGACTAAATGGATAAGAAAACAAGATCCATACATATGCTGCCTACGAGAGTCTCACTTCACATTGAAAGACACACACAGACTGAAAGTAAAGAGATGGAAAAACGTATTTCATGATAATGGAAACAAAACAACAAAAAGCTGTGGTGGCAATACTTACACCAGACAAAATAGACTTTAAAACAAAGGCTATAACAAGAGACAAAGAAGGACCTAGTAATCCCACTTCTGGGTATTTATCTGAACAAGCCCAAAATGCTACATCAAGGGGACATGCTCATCCACATGTTCATTGCAGCATTATTTACAATGGCCAAGAGGTAGAGGCAACCTGGGTGTCACTGAATGGATGAATGGGTAAAGAAAATATGGTACATATATGCAATGGAATATTCCTCAGCCATAAAAAAAAAAGAATGAAATCTTGCCATCTGCAACAACATGGATAGACCTAGAGGGTACTGTGCTGAGTGTAGTAAGTCAGACAGCAAAAGACAAATGTCATATGATTTCACTTATAACTGGAATCTAAAGAACAAAATAAACAAACAAATAAAACAGAAACGAACTCATAGATACAGATAACATTCTGATGGTTGCCCGATGGGAGGGCAGGATGGGGGGGTGGGTGTCAAGGAGAAGGGATTAAGAAGTACAAATTGGTTGCTACACAGTAGTCCTGGGGATATAGGATACAGCATAAGGATTATAGTCAATAATATTGTAATAACTATGTATGGTGTTAGATAGGTACTAGATTTGTTGGGGTGATAGATGAGAAAGGGGTTGGGAGCTGGGCGGAAAAGGTGAAGGGGTTAAGAAGTACAAATTGGTAGTTACAAACCAGTCATGGAATGTAAATAGTCAGTAATATGATAATCACTGTGTCTAGTGCCAGATGGGTCCTGTTGAATAACTATGATGTACACCTGAAACTAATATAATATTGTATGCTAACTGTATTTTAATTAAAATCTTTTAAAAAGAAAGAAATTTAAATTTTAAAAAGAGCGAGAGAGAAGCCACCTAGAGCAAATACCCGGAAACTGCACACTAGCAACAACCGTGGCTACGCCCATTTCCCAGCCCTGACTGAGCACCACACGCGTCATTTCACAGTCCTCGCCCCAATCAAGTGACACAGTTGCTGTGAGGGCCCCCACCTGGCCAAGCAGCAAGGACGGGCCTAGACAGTCTTCATAGCTGTGTGAGGCCACAAAGCCAGGAAGAGGAGAAGCTGGAAATCAATCCTGGTGTGGCTGACGGCAAAGCCCAGGTGAGGGTAGATGCAGGGTTTCCTAGAAAAAGGAAGCCAGGAAAACCTGGCCAGGGAGATGGACCAACAAGTACAGGGAGCCTGCCATGTGCCAGGCACACCTAGTAACCAACACCACGGCACCACCCTGGGCCGGGGTTGGGGGGTGGTCATCACATTCATGTCACAGAGGGCTGGATAACCAGTGCATAGTCACGCACAGCAAGGGGCAGACTCAGAGGGCCTAGAAGGCAGGACAGTGGCCCATAAGCCCCACTCGACCTGGTGAGCACAGAGGCAAGAGAAGAAAGGCCGGGTTGGCAGGCTGGATGCCAGGCCAGTCTCGAACCCAGGCCTCCTCTAAAGACAGCCCTTCACAGAAGGGGGACCAGAGTCCTGCAGTGGCAGTCAGGGGAGGCTGTGGCAGCAAACACACGTGCAGCCGGGGTCTGGCAGATGATCACTGTCACCAATTGAAAGCTGCATGCTTGGCTTGTTCTTGTGGGATGTACTACAAACTCCATCTTACCCCTACCCCTCGCCTCCCCAAGTGCCCATAGCCCTGTGGCCTCTTTAAGCACCTTCCCAAATTCCCACTGGGCATTCTGGCTTCTGGCTGCCTGGACGGGGCAGGAAGCACACCCAGATTCGCTGTGACAGAGTCTCCCATCCAGGTAGATCCGTGCACGGCTGAGTCTGAGCAGCTCCATCAACGACCAGAAGGGGATGCTCAGGAGCTCGGCGGCCGTGGCGGTGCGCCCTCTCTCCCACCCAGGGTGAGGTGGGCAAGGTGCCCACAGCACCATTTAAAACTGCACAGTTGAGGTCAACACAGTGCTGGATATTCCCAGCAGTGGCCCTGGGCAGGCAGGGCTGGAGAGGACGAGAGACCTCCAATCTCCTCAAGGTGTTACCTCAGGACCCCAGGAGCAGGTAGGAGAGAAAGAGCCCAGACTTTGGGGTCACTAGACCTGGGTTCCCAAGTCAGCTCTCACTCCTGTCCCAGCTCTGTTCCCCGTGGCAGGTCCTGAGAGTCTGTCTCAGTTTCTTCATCTGCAAACAGGTTGTCCTGGGAAATAAATGCACTAGCGCTTGCAATGCACCTGGCACAAAATAGGTAAAAGAAGACAGCAGGTATCGGGACTGCTGTCACTGCCAGATCTTACCAGACACAGTGTGGCGGGCAGAGATGAACTAGACACAGGTCCACCGCCCGGGACACTGGCCATCTCGTGGGTCGGAGATAACAAAGAGCAGAAATTGACTGCAAGGGGCCGATCAGATGGAGGCTGGGGGAGCTTGGGGGAGGCCTGCAACACCAGAGCCACCTGCAAACGTCAGAAACATGCTGGATCCAGACCATTCACTTCAGAGATGGAAAAACAGGAGCCCAGGAAGGGGGTGGCTCCCCCCAGGTCACAAAGCCAGCCAGTGGCAGGGTGGGGCATGGACGTGGCTGACCCTGGCCTTCCACACTCTCGGGCTCGACTGGATCCTTCACAGCCCTCCCCGACCCCTCCAGAATCAAGGCTGCCTTCCCCAGAGGAATGGAGGATGCCCAGGTAAAGGACAGGTAAGAATAGCCCATGGAGAGGAGAGAAACGCATTCCAGGAGGAGAAAACTAGATGGACAGAGACCAGGAAGAGAGAAGAAGCAAGGGGTGGTGAGGGCTGAGAATGGATACCCCATTCTGGTCTCCTTTCATGCTGTGTGTGGTGGACACAGGGATGCGGCCAGCCCCTTTTCAAGAGGGAAGGACTCCTGGGACGCTGCTTTCAGATGCTCTAGTCAGCCCCCAAAGGGGATCTCCCCAGCTGAAGAGAAACCCTGAGCCCAAGCCACATCCCCTTCCTGGGCAGCCACTCCCCAGGGCTGAGCAGCATGGGGTATGAAGGGCCCGGTCCTCTGCTCCAAGAACGCCTCTGCAGGGTCATCGCAGCTCATCTTCAGAGCTCCTGGGGTGTCTGCTAGGGCTTCCCCTGAGATGGCCTCACTGCTTGTCTTGTCCCGCCGTCCAGACCTGATGCTGTCCCTTTCTTCCCTTCCTAGGTATGGAGCCCAGAGCACCCACTAAGAAGCCCCCTAAAAGCCAAACTCTGTATATACATGGATATTAACCCCTTATCAGATGTATGATTTGCAGATATTTTCTCCCCTTCCATAGGTTACCTTTCCACTCTGTTAGTTATTTCCTTTTCTGTGCAGAAGTTTTTTAGTTTGATGTAGTCCCACCTCTCTATTTTTGCTTTTGCCACCTATGCTTTTGGTGTCCTACCTATGAAATCATTGTCAAGACCCATGTCATGAAGCTTTCTCCCTATGTTTTCTTCTAGGACTTTTACCGTATCGGGTCCTATGTTTAAGTCTTTAATCTATTTTGAGTTGATTTGGCGATTTGTGTATATGGTGTAAAATAATGGTCCAATTTCATGCTTTTGCATATGGATATCTGGTTTTCCCAGCCCCATTTGTTGAAGAGACAGTCCTTTCCCCATGTGTATTTTTGGCTCCCTTGTTGAAGATCTGTTGACCATATGTGTATAGATTATTTCTGGGGTGTCTACTATGTTCCAATGGACTATATGTCTCAATAGCAAAAACTAATAACCCAATTAAAAATGGGCTAAGGACTTGAATACACATTTCTCCAAAGAAGACACACAGAAACATAAAAAGATGTTCAGCATCACCAATCACCAGGGAAACACCAATCCAAACCGCAGTGAGATATCATCTCACACCTGTTAGGGTGGCTATTTATCAAAACAAAAAACAAAACACCAGACAAAAAGTGTTGGTGAGGATGTGGAGAAATTAGGGCCCTTGTACACTGTTAGGGGGAAGGAAAATGGTGCAGGCTCTATGGGAAACAGTATGGAGGTGCCTCAAAAAATTAAAAATAAAACTGTCTTGTGACCCAGCAATCCCACTGCTGGGTATTTATCCAAAAGTATTGAAATCAGGATCTTGACGAGATATTTGCACTCCTGTATTCATCACAGAATTACTCACAATCGCCAAGATGTGGGAGCCACCTAAATGTCCACCAATGGATGAATGGATAGAGAAGATGTGCTGGATCCTTACAACAGAATATTATTCGACCTTAAAAAAAGAAGGAAATCCTGCAATATGCAACACGGATGACCCTTGAGGACATTTTGCTAAGTGAAATAAGCCAGTCACACAGGACAAAGACAGCATGATTCCATTTACATAAAGTATGTACAACAGTCAAACTCATAGAAACAAGAAGAGGATGTAGTTTCCACGGGCTACAGGATGTAGTTGAAGGGGAAGTGGGGAGTTGCTGTTCAGGGGGTATAAACTCTGTTATGCAAGGTGAATAAGGTCGATTAGACATCATTATGCCTATAGTTAATTACACTGTATTGGGCACTTAAAAATCTTTTAAGAGGGTAGATCTCACATTAAGTGTTCTTGCCACAATTGAAAAAGAAAGATAATAATTTTAAAATGTTTAAAGTGGTTTTCCAGGTCCCTGCCTCATCCCTGCTGGGGCTGCCTTCCCCTGCCTTCTAGCAATGCCTCCTGGATGTCTCGCCCAGGAGGTCCCACAAGCATCCCAAACTCCATGGTCTAGACTGAACTCACCGCCTTCCCCTGCTCCTCCCAACTTCCCACCCCAAGGATGGCCTCCCCTAGAGGCCTGATCCCAGACTTGGCCTTCACTCTGACCCGCCCCTTCCCTCACTCCAATATCTGGAATCCAACCTCTACACTCCTGCCCTGGGCTTCACGAAGCCCCTCTTCTCTTCTCCCCCTGGCTGCATCATCAGCCTCTCCATCCCACCTTCCTGCAGGATGATCTCCCAGAAACACAAACCTCATCTCATCACCTCAGCTTCAAATCCTTCCCAGTTCCTCTCTGCCATCAGGTTGAAGTCCAGCTCCTGACCCTGGGAGACCTGCTCATCACTCAAATCTCCAGACTCAACTCCTCCCAGACCTTCCTTCGTACCAGTGATCCAGCAAACCACTAGGCACTCCCCACACATTCCATACAGCTTCCCGCCACTGCTTAGAATGCCATCCCCCATCACCATCTCCTATCCTTAATCTTAGACAACTCCTATTTACACTTCAAAACCCCAACTCAAGTGTCCTCCAGGAAGCTTTTCCTGAGTTCACTAGAGAGCAAAGCCTTCACAACAGTCTATGATAAGTTCCCATTTACTCCAAGAACTGTAATTCTTGGTTTTCACATATATCCTCCCTCCCCCACCAGACTCGGTGCATGTTGCGGGAAAAAACTGTACTAGAGTCATTCTGAAATGCCTTGCATTTAGCTCAGAGCTCTCAATAAATGTTTCTTGAGAGTATAACTGAATAAATAAACTGAGTAAATCCACTCTAGGTGGCCACCACCTCCTCCCTTTTCCTCCCCTCCTCTCTCCTCCCCTCTCTGTCCTCCCCTCCACGCCTCTTTTCTCGAGTTGTGCTCAGCCCCTCCAGGGCACGACTCTCACCTCCTGCATGACTCAGGGCAAAAGCTGCTTCCCCTCCCCTTGGCCCCCTGGCCCCTGCCCATCCCTCTGCATGACTAATGAAGAGAACAACCTGTGCTTTTCCCGGAATGCACTGCCTTAAACTGCTTTGAAGAGTACAACACCTGTTCACATATCAATTAAAATTAAAATTAGGTGGTGAGAGTATATAATTAAAATAACATGTTCCATCTCCCTCGTTTATTGCTGCTACTGGCTGTCAGGATAAAGTGAATCCGTTCTCCAGAGTGGGGTGATCACATTTGTCTCTGAACATGTCGTGCTTCCCTTTCCCACTGTCTCTTCTGGCCCACGAAGCAGATTCCATAGGCTGCCCTAACCAAGCCGAGTGAGAAGGGTTTTCCGTCACTTGCTGAGCCCTTTCACACTCCCTGTGCCTCATTATATACGGTCCATGTCACACATCAGACCTTTTCGGGCCTCCACACAGTTGTATACGGAGTGCTAGCTGCCTGGAATGCCCTTCTCCTATTGTATGCATAAGAAACTCCTTCTCATCCTTCAAAACCCAATTCTAATTTTCCCCTGGGCTGGGTTACAGGGACATGAAGGAAAGATGCAGTCCCTACTTCAGGGCACACACAGTTCTGGGCAGGATGGTGCCCATGTTCCAGAGAAGTAAGCTAAGGCTCCCTGCTCCTGCACCACGGCCGGGAGGCTGAGGCTGTGGCTGGGTCTGCAGGGGCTTCCGTGCCTTCAGTGCCCCCTCACTGCAGTGGCTGCAGGGACACAGACCTGTTAAATCTGCTGCCATTCCTGTGCCAGCCAGTGGCACCAGCAGGTAAATCGGTCAAGTGGCATGTCCTGCTAACAAGAACAGGAGGGCGGCTTGGGCGGAGCTATTTACTATTGGTGGTACTTTGCATCTGTGCCCACCAGGAGCTGTGCCCAGAGCCTGCACACCGTGCTGCACTATTTATGAAGTCCTGTTTTGGCAGAGCATGAGAGAAATCACTCCTTGCCTTTTTAAAATTAAACTCTCTTTGACTCTCGTTGCTGTAATCATTAAAACCTGCATGTGTTTGCTGCTGTCAGAGCCACCAAGCTAATCAGCCGGGTCCCTGGGCCTCCTTCAGGACACCAAGGAGGGAGACACCCACAGTTACGAGCACCTCCCAGGTGCAGGGCACTCCATGCGGTATTTTGTAGGTGCTGCCTTAGCGTTTCTAAAGTGGGTTTGGGGAAGCAGTAATTACATAGGACGGTATTACGTGCTCTGCCAAAGAAACATGTTCAACGGAGCCTGCAAATGCTGAGTTCACAAAAGCTAACGGACTTCTTTACTGCAGGGCCACTCAGAGCCTTAATATGCCATCAGGCATGGTGGCGTCTCCCAGAGAAGCATCCAGTGGGGTCACATGTATGCAGCCACAGAGTCTGCTTCTCCCACCACATTTTGTAGAACTAGTTGTGCAGAACTCAAGCTGGGACAGGCTATTACTTTGTTTCCCATTTCTCAGGCTGCTACTTCATTGCTCACCACCACGGGAAGTAGCTATGGCCGTCCCCATCTTAGGAATGATGTCGCAGGCCTCTCCCATTCATTGCTGTATCCCCAGCACCCAGCACAGAGACCAAAATGCAGCAGGCCCTCGCCACACAGTTGGGAGCTGCATTAAGAGACGTCAAGTGAATGGCCCGCTAGGGAGAGCTGGGACGGCCCCCTGGAACTACCTGACTCCCAACTCCTTCCCATGGCCATTTCTCCCAAGATGACAAGAGCGCACCTCTCTCAAGGGACTATGAAAATAAGATGGGACAGGATGTATAGGCACCTGGCTCTGGCCTGGTCTTGGCCGGAGCAAACCCTTAGTGGGGCCCTCCCCTAGGTTCAGCTGATCGTGGTTTCTGGGGGGGCCTCTCCAGCCAGTGACGGGACAGGAATCCAGGGGCCACGTGAACATCACTCTAATTGATCACAAATGTCGCATTGGCCCTACTGGAGACAAGAAGCGTGTGGTGGTCACAGACAGCTCTGGGTTGTCCTCCTAGGAGGGTGATCATTGGTCCAAGGCTGTGTCTGAGGAGATTTCTGCATTGTGTTTATGATAACATGTGCACATGCAGAAATCACTACTGGGCTCACTCAGGGTGGCCGACGCAGACACTAAGGCTTACTGTGCCCTGTGATTTCTAGCCCTACACCCAGGCCATGCACACATTTAGGCATCAGAAAAGGTTTGGTGACGGAATGAAAGAACCGTGACTCCTCCGAGACAGGAGGGCAGGGAGTGAGGGCCTCCAGGAATGTCAGTGTTCCTAAAGCAATGTCCCAGCATATGGAGCCCGCTGGCTCCGAGGGTCTTCTAGTGCCCTAGCCAGCACCTAAGAAGAAACCCAAGCGTGTGTCCACAGCCTGGCCTCCCCACTGTGACAGCGAAGGCTGCTTCCAATCCACACTGACTCCATGCCTTCCCAGACGTGGACCGGCTTCCCCTATCACCCCCTGCGTGCCTGATCCTTGGGGTGCCCTGCCCAGCCCGGCTGCAGGCTGGCTTTCATAACACATAATGAAGCGCAATGACTGAGTGACAAACCTCATTTGCTAGGAGGCAACATGCAAAGTGATAACCAGGCCTGGCTCCATGGGAGCACGGCCATAAATTGCTTCTGACAGTTGTTTCATTTCATGTAAGTGTCACCCATTCCTCTGTACATATTCTAGAAAGACTGTCACACAGCCCAGTTGACTGCCTGGACCACTCTATCTGACAGACTCATCAACAATGGGTGACCAAGCCTAGCCACCAGGAATGCAGTCCGGCCCCCACAAGGGAGGTCCTCAACAAGCCAGGCTACCCCTGCAAACTGAGTGTGGGCACGACAGGGCCAGAGGCTGCCTGGGGCATGGCAGGAGGAGCAGCCTCTGATCCCTGACCCAGGTGCCAAGGAGGCTGTGGCCAGGGCACCCCAGGGACACTGCCCTGTAAGGGGCTGGCCGCTCCTAAACACAGTGCTGCCCCCGCGACATCGCTACAGAAGCCCCTGTCCAGGAGACACTCATCCAACTTTGAGATCTCCCTGGAGCTACGAAGGCGACAGGTGCTGTCCTGAAATGTGATCTCCCCACCAGTGGGAGGCCCAGGCCCACCCTGAAAACAGCATGACGAGGGGGTCGTGGGGCAGAACTGCTCCTGGGGTGGCCACGCAGTTACAGTTCTGAATGACCAGCACGTTTACGCATTCACCTTATTCTGTTAACAGTCTTTCTCCTTCCCTTTGGAAACTTCTTCCAATTCCATGCAGACTTGGGGAGGAGTGAGGCACATGGCGAAAGAACCAAGTCAAGCAGAGCCACAAGGAATTCACTCCAAAGCCCAGGATTCAGCCTTTGCCGAGCCGCCTTTTGGCACCCTCATCCCGTACAACTGAAGGAGCCGGGCTGGCATTCATCTAACAGACTTGCTACTCCCTCCCATGCTGGGGGTCTCCCCGCCATGAGAGCCCCATGAAGATGTCCACCCCGACATCCACAGGGTACCTTCCCTGCCCTTCTTTTCCAAGCTCAGACCGACCCTTAAAGTCCAGTACAAAGGGCCCCCCTGACAGGGACCCTCCTAAACTTTCACCTCTGTCCTACTCCTCTGCTACTTTGTCCAACATGGCTCTCATCTTGCCCTCTCCCCTGGTTCTCTGTCCTCCATGATGAGTTCCTGGAATTCTGAGGCCAGATCAGAATCAGCCTGCATTCCTCACAGCACCCAGCACACAGTAGGTGCCTCGCATGTGCTTGCTGCCCTGACGTGCGTTGGGGATGGGATAGGGCCACGCCTGTGAGCACGTCCTAGCATCCTATTTCCACTTTAATGCACACAAATACCTGGGTAGCAGGTGCTATGTTTATCCCCATTTTATGGATGAGGAAAGTGAAGCGCAGGTGAAGCTCAGCGAGAGCTCTTTTTATTCAACATCAAAAGCTGGTAAGCGACAGAGCTGGGGTTCAGACCCGGCTGGTCTGCCTCCAAAGTCTCTCACCGCCTCTCTCCATTAGACAGCAAGCTCCATCCATGCACCTTCCATGTCCACCACCCACCCCAGCACCCAACACAGCACCTAAAACCCAGGAGACACCAATGAATGCCCATGAGCCTCCCAGGTGTCTTGCCCTCCAGAGAAGCTTCTGGAAAGAGCTGCAGGGGAAGGCAGGGGAGGAGGAGAAAGCGGAAGCAAGGCTGGCAGAGGCTGGGCCAGCCCCACGCAGGATGGCTGGAGCAGGCACATGCCTGCCCTTAGGGGCGGACTTGGTCACTACCGAGAGCCGGCCCCAGCTGCTCTAATGAAACTGCTGCACCCCAAGGCTGGGCCCGGCAAGCAGAACTGCGCTGCGGGACGCACCTTGGAGATGAAGTTCTCCCACTGGGGAAAAGGACCCGGAGCTGGCCCTCAGGAATGGCCCCACCGAGTGCCCTAATGGGCAGAGATGAGGCTGGCCACACTCGGCTGAGGAGCCCAGGAGAACCAAAGAGGCGGGAGTATAGGAAGGAGACTGGGAGTCCGCAGACCAGAGGTGACCTCAGGAAGAAGTCGACCTCAGGAAGGGGCAGTGGGAGCTCTCAGGAGATGACAGGACAGCCTGGCCTCCCCACTGTGACAACGAAGGCTGCTTCCAATCCACACTGACTCCAAGCCTTCCCAGATGCCCTGCACCAGGGTGTGGCAACCAGCTCAGAAGTATTCAGTCATTCACACTGACTGCACCGACTGGCACCAGCTGTGTGCCAGACACTGTGGCAGAGAAGGGAAACACACAAGACAGCACGCCCTGCTCTGCTAAAGCTTCCACTCAGGATGGGAGTGGACAAACAACAAGATCAACCACCTCAACAAACGACGTATGAGAAGGAGGTGAGTTTCACGGAGAAACAGCAACGTGGCAAGTGCCAGGGAGTGGCACGGGGAATAGGGTGAAATTCTAAATGGGGGTCAGGGTGAGGTCCTGGAAGTGGTGACGTCCTGAGCAGAGACTGGGGGAGGGAAGAGTGAGCCCCGCAGCAGTCAGAAGGCTCCGGAACATAGGTCACGGGGCGGAATGGAAGCCAAGCCACCATGAACAAGCCAAGCAAGGGGGAATTCAGACGACTGGCTGCAGCACGGGGATGAGGTGCTGAGAAATGCTTGGAAAACGAAGCACCAAAGCACCAACAAGTCAGTCACTCACTTCAGGGACAACGAAATGTAGAAGGAAAGAGGCAAAGGCTCTAAACAATAACATGCCAGTGATGTGACCACAGCAGAAGAGATGGGAGTACAGGGCGCAGGCCCTTCGCTGGGAGGGCCTGAGCTGGAGGCTTCCACAGCGGGTGTCCAGGCTGGATGGTGCTGAGTCTGCAGTTCTTATTCTGATTTAGAGGCTTGGACCCTGGGGTTTTGCCATGGGGATTTAAGAATCC
Organism: Rhinolophus hipposideros; assembly: GCF_964194185.1. NCBI lineage: Eukaryota > Metazoa > Chordata > Mammalia > Chiroptera > Rhinolophidae > Rhinolophus > Rhinolophus hipposideros. The sequence goes on from NC_138061.1 coordinate 61,567,549, forward strand.
CCTGGGATGTTATGCCAGGGTTTCTGAGCCAAGCAGGGGGAGCCAAATTTAAGAGCACAAATTCTGTAAGTTCTCATGGGCCGGGAGAGGGTTCTGAGTTTGAGGTTCTACGCTGGGAGGCTTGTAAAGAAGAATCACTCTGGGCCTTTCCATCGGAGGGGCTGGTGAGCGTGAGGGGCAGCGAGACCTTCAGCCTTGCCTACCCTGCTCACTCCTGAACCCTTGAGGACATTCTGGCCTTTCCCTCAAGCCACTGTTAAGTGGCCTTTAGCCAGTGGGTACCAAATACCTGTGTGTACTCCAGACGCAGGGACAAGAAGAGAGCATTAGAGAAGGAAAGGGTCGGCCTGTCCTCATACTGGATGGCATGGACTCTGTGACCATGGTGGCCACACCACCACACACGCTGCCACAGCCAGCATCAGGAACAGCAAGGGCATCAAATCACAAAGGTCACACGGCACTTCTGGGTCAGCCAGGTCCTGATTCCAGTGATGCCTCAGGCTCAGGCCAGGGGAACCAAGGAGGCTGAATGCCATATGCCCCAACACGCACACACACACACACCCCTCTTGAGTCCTCATTGGGTCCTCAGCTAATGGCCATCGGGACCCAGGAATCTTTCCTGGCAACTCCAATGGCCTGACTGGGGCAGCCCCATCCAATTAAGAGGTCGGCTAACGAAGGCCGGGCCCTAGTAGACACCCAAGGGGGTCCTGAGATAGGGCCAGGCCCCAGCACAGAATAGGGAGGGTAGGGCTGAGGGGTGCCTTGGGTCTGGAGAACGGGAGATTTGGCCTGGCCCAGCCTGCCCTCCAGAAAGCCCCCGAGGGCCCACACTGCGTCCTTGCCGTGTACCCTCTTCAGCATTGAGCATCAGCAGAGGGTGAGGCCATATGCTATGGCTCTGCCCTACAATCCAATCTGTGGAAGCACCAACCATTGAAAAGGCCTTATTTGGGAATGATATGTATAAATGGTTGTTTCTCTGAAAGCACCAGCCCCCTCAAAGATAAAGATCATGGCTTTCCTTGCTGTGTATCTGCAAGTTCAGGGCCACGCCCACAGTAGGTGCCCAGGAAATTAACGAATGAACGGACATTCCTTTCTAATATCCTCACCGAAGAATCAACAGAGAAATTTATACAGCACATGAATGGTCTCTCTGCTGCGGTCAAAGCAACACCGATAGCTCTGTACCATGTTTCCCTGAAAATAAGACCTAGCTGGATAATCAGCTCTAACACGTCTTTTGGACCAAAAAGTAATATAAGACTCGGTATTATGTAAGACCCGGTCTTAAAATGAGACGGGGTCTTACATTAATTTTTGCTCCAAATATGCATTAGAGCTGATTGTCCAGCTAGGTCTTATTTTCGGGGAAACACGGTACATCACCAGTGCTCTTAAAACCTTATTCTTAAGATGGGAAGATGCTCAGAATTCCATCCAGGAATCTGCCTTCTTCTAACATAATAGAACCTCCCAATACTCATCTGAAGCTACCTCATAGCTAATTTTCTGAATTTCTATATATAAAATAAATTGTTTAACAAAAAAATCTGTATCTACAGTGTATGCAACAAAGGGAGATTTCAAAGCCCATTAACTCACGGAGATGGTATGTTACTGGGAGAATATGGGCTGCATAATTAAAACAATTTAAATCTGATTATAAAAAGACAGTGGGCTTTACTGCCTGCCACCATCTCACTAATGGAAAGAAAACCAATATCTTGAGTTTTTTAAATCACTGTAAAATTATGACTTAGAACATGTACATACCACCGCTCCACTGCTTCATGTTACTGATAAGATGAGATGAATTACTCCTCGCAGAGAGATATTCCTTACAGAGAACGTAAGCCATCTTCAGCCCAGAGTTCTGCTCGGTGTACACAACATCGGGCAGCTGATGTCCCCAAGTTGGGAAAAGAGGTGACCCCCATTTCAGCCAATGTGAGAGGGGGTCCTTTCTGGAGACCCTAGTCGCAGGGTTAGTGATGCATGGCTCACCTTGTTCTCTCTCCGCTGAACTCCAGAGCCGTGTCTGGGGAGGAAAAACCAAGGGGCCCAGGAGAGAGATGAAGCAAATGACAGTTCATGGCCCAGCCAGGGAACCCTCTTTGTGGGGCAAAAGTATGCATTTCAGTCTGAACTGCAGGAGCACGTCCAGAGCTGTGATGATGGAAATCAGTGGTGATCAGTGCCCCCATTAGCCCAACTACTGTGAGCCTGTGGGGGGCAGGTAGTGGGTAGAGCTGACTGTCCCCCTGAGTTTCTCCCTCCCCGTGGGTCTCTCCCCTCACAGCTCAAGGCCTAGACCTAGGTATATGACTCTGGGCCCCGACATCCCCTCTCTGGTCTACAGCCTGCACCCCCTACCTGCCTCAGTCCCCAGAGACTGAGCCACTTCTGCCAGGACCACAGAGAGAGAACTCTAAGACCCCTGCAGACCTCAGCAGGCTATCAGCACGGTCCTTCTCCACCTATGCCCGGCAAACCAGGACAGCTCACAGATCCTGCCATTTTCTCAAGCTGTTTCACCACCTGGAGATCCAGCCTCCCTTTCTTCACTGGACCAACCCCAGTCTCCATTGAAGACTTGGCTCAGTAGTCACTTCTTCCAGGAAGCCTCCTCCGGTTGCTCCCAAGCCCAGGCTAGGTTAGGTACCACAGTGTGCTCCCACAGCCCTGGGCTGGCTTTGTTCTCATGTAGTCCACTTGTCTGTCCCTGACACACTCAGCTCTTCACCACAGCCACAGGATGGGCAGCCAGGAAGGCCAGGTCCTCGCTGCTGGACACAGCCTGCCAGGGTTCCCACAGAGAATGGTCGTGACGGGGCTGGAAACCATCCTCTTAGCCCCAACCCAACTCACGTCCCATAAGGAGGCTCACATTTCTTCCTCAACCCCTGTCACCTGCTTTCTCCAGCTGAAGTTAATAATTTGAAAGCAATTAAGTCCAGCAAACCGTAACCGATTAAGTAAGGACTGGCGGCCTGCATTGCTGCTGCAGCCTTGCCTCTGCCTGAACCTGTTTGGAGGGCGGCTGGGCGGGGACCTGATCCCAGGACCAGCCTGCGGGGCCTGACTACCCCCTGGCAGAGATCAACTCCTCCAAGCAGCCAGCCGCCTAATGAGACTGTCAGGGGACTGCTTAACAAGATTAGGCAGGGCCTGAGCTCTGCCTCGCTTTGTGGAGGATTTCTATTCAATTAGTCGTGCAGAGCGGGGCAGATGCTGCCCAGGAAGCTATAGGAACCCTTGCCGATAAGGCAGTCCCCGTCCGGCACTCCTAGTGCTGCTGCCCTGGCCATGCAGCACCCCAGGGTCGGCCTGGGGCAGTGTCCCCACGGGACAGAAGGATATGCAGAGCTGACCTGGGTCGTGAGGCTTCCAGCTCAGGACCTCTCCCCTCCACTGGAACCTGGATGGAGCGCTCAACAGTGGCCACTAATGGACCATCTGGAAGAAGGGAGCAGAGACCCCTGCCCACATAGGTGTGTGGGGATAGGAAAGACCCACCCATGTGAGGGAGGCTGAATCAGAGAGCAAGGGTGTGGGTTGTGGCAACACATAAAGTGGCAACACAACCAGCACACACGCCAGGGTACTGTCCCCGGCCACCGTGCCACAGTCCTAGCAGGGTCCTCATAACACATCCCCAGCAGCCCACCTGACAAGCTCCCCCAGGAAGGGGCTCTCGGGGGCGATGACCCCTGGAGCCACCCGCCCGTGTGCAGGTGTGTCTGTGAGCTCCCCAGGACACACAGGCATGCACTCCTGTGTGTGCAGGCCCACACGCGTACATGCCATAGGTACAGCCATGCAACACTCACTCACTCCTGCACGAGCCCGGGAGTGCAGAGCTCCTGGTGCAGAACTCACAGACCTCCCGGGCACCAACTAAGACATGATGGGAGACCCGCAGGACAGAGTGGCAGCAAAGGAGGCCCAGACCCAACTAAGGGGACAGGGCAGCCACGGCAGTTCTCCTGAAGAGCACACCAAACTGACTGCAAGGTGATGGAGAGACTGAGGCACAGGGCAGACACACTCAGGGGAGAGCAGGGCCCTCTCTGCCGGCACAGGGAGGGCGCCAGGGCATGCACCCAGCCAGGGCCAGGACACGCGGCCAGGGCCACACCCTGAGGACTCAAACGCTGAGCCCAGACATCATCCTGCAACGCCGGAGCCCGGGGGTCCAGCCAGGCACGAAGATACCCTGTCAGGAAGATGCCCTGCTGGGCTCTAAGTGGCAGGTTGGCACGGGCCGCCGCTGTGTGCAGGCACATGGCTGGCAGGCACAGGCCATGATGTGCACACGCACAGCATCCCGGAGGTGTGGCCAGGACACAGCCAGCTTGCAGGCCCCCTCGGGCTGCACCCGCCATCTAGGAGCCCCCTGGACACCCAGTAGTATTGATCAGGCTGCTGACACTTATCACAGACCTGCTGTCCTCCCTCTGGTGAAGCTCATTTTCTTTGCAGGCGCTAAGTAGCCTGACACAGGTGGACCCATGAGCCACACTCAGGGGGCATTTCCTGATGAGGTTTTGATCATTAACACAACAACAGAGCTTCAAAGCCCCCTGAGCCCCTGCTCACCGGGAGGGCTTTAGCTCCTGCTCCCTCACAGGCCAAGTGGCAGGGGTGCCGGCTATATCCCTGCACATTGGCGCCGCTTACCAGCCCCTGCAGTGCCCCTCCCCACCAAGCTCAGCGCTGCCAGGCTCCCTGGCCCCAGGCCTGCAGCTCTCCTCTCTCCCCTCGCCCCTTCTCCTGCCCTAACCCCGGGGAGGCAGTGGCTAGGACAATGTCATCCCCATCTCACACACCTGGAGACTGAGGCTCCCGAGCCCACCAGAGGACTCCAGGTGGCAGAGGAGACCAGAAGCTCGGGTTCCGGCTCACACCCAGCACCCAGGCAGCCATTAGCCCTCATGGGCCCAGGGAGGTTCTGCTTCCCCTATGTAGGCCCCCTCCCTCCAACACCCACTCCCACTTCCACAGGCACACCTTAGGTCCAGAGAGGGGTTGGACGTGCCACTGGGGTTGGACAGCCCGAGTGGGGAAATGCCCTCCCAAAATGGGGCCTCCAAAACTGGGTCCTGTCCCAGCCGGTGAGTGTGGGAAACCTCCCTACTGTGGCGGTGCCCTTCACGCTGAGCCTTTGACTGATCTATAGAAATGCCAGGGACAGATGGTGCCATCAGCTCCTATCTTTTCTTTCCAGGAAAAGATCTTCAAATCCAGAAGCTGACCAGGAGGGAAGGGCTGGCACAAGTGGGCTTAGATGGCAGGACAGGGCTGCTGCAAGGCAATAAGTCTCCAGGCCCCACGTGTCATGGACCCCCAAGTGGTCCTGAGCATGAAGGCAGGACCACCACGAGCTTGCAGGGCTCTCAGAGAGTGGAGGTCCTGTGTATCCATCCATCCAGGTACTTTTTACGAGTACCCATGGACAGCCATACACCCGTCTTGGCTCTGGGAATTCAGCAGTAAACAAGACAGACACTTACCTGCCCTCACAGATCTGACATTCCTCAGAAATAAATTAGTAACAATTGCAGGTGGTGAAACACACCAAGGAGGAAAAGACGGCTTTGATAGAGAATAAGAGGAGCTCTATTTAGAGCCAAGGGGAATTTCTCCAAGGAGAGGCGAGATCTGGTGAAGGCTGAGAAGCAGCCTGTCAGGTAAAGTGCCTTCCAGATGGCAGGAACAGTATATACCAAGGACCTGGGGCAGGAACATGCTTCGCCTGTTGTAGGGACAGGAAGAAAGCCAAGGTGGCTGAAGCACAGAGGACAAGGTGAGCTCAGCCCTTGCTGGCATACAGGCTCTGGCAAGAGGTCTGGATTTTATTCCTAGTACAGCGGGGAGCCATTGAAGGGTTTCAGCAGGAGAAGGAAGTTATTGGATCGATTTTGCAGATAACTCTGGCAGCTGTGTGGACAGTGGCCTGGAGGAGAGAACAGAAGCAGGGAGCAGGGAGCAAATGACCACGAGTGTCCAGGCTGAGGCTGGGGAGACGGCAGTGGAGGTAGAAAGAACGAGAGAAAGGCCAAAGATAAAGGGAGGGTCGCATGAATACTGGGAGGCTATGTAAATGGCAAGGAGCGTGCTGGTGTGGCTACCAATCCTTCATGTTTCCTACACAATCCCTACTTAGCTTTGCTTCCTGTATAACTCCCAGTGCTGCCCAGGGTTGTCCACAGATGCTGCATGTCTAGCCCTGGGTACAGGATGTCGGCAGACACCTCTGTTTTTTAACAGGCCAGCACCAGGAGCCTGTAGTAGAACAAACACTCCTGGCCCACAGCCTTCCTTCCCTGTGCCAGCTTCCTGGGCTGGCTCCCTGCACCGCCCAGGTGACTGTCCCTGAGGTTCTACGATGAAGGGACAATGCACTGAAAAGGCTCGGACCCCCAGCCGATGTCAGTGTGCTGTGACTCCGTGAAACCCCCCCCCCCCCGTAAGAAAATGTGCATGGAGAGAAACGGTGCACGTGACCTGGTCAGGTGCAGTCATGCAGTCGGCTAGTGGGACGTCAGTGATTCCTCCCGATGCGACCCTGTGTCCAGTGGGTGCTGGCCAGTGACCCAGTGTCGAGCCACAGAGCAGACTGGGGAGCTGGGCAGTGGGATGAGGCTGGGCCCAGCCTGAGAGCACTTCCAAGACAGCACCGGCTCCTGCGAGCTGGTTCCGGCTGGGAGAACTACCCTCAGGAAGGCATGAGTAAGATTCACAAAGCTCCGAGCAAACTGGACCTGAGAGCAGTCAGTGTGAAGTCGCCCACTGGAGTCCGATGGCACACGCATGACCCTTTCTTGGGCCAAAGCCCTGGGGCCTGAGGACCCCGGCTCCCCCAGAGCCACAGTGGGAGGCAGTGCCGGCAGCAGAGCGTCCAGAACAAGCAGCGACCATCCCTCTCCCTCTGCACTGGCCAGACGACATCGTGAGGACACCTGTGTTCCTGTGTACTGAGCACCTCCCTGGGGCCAGTCGCCAGCTAAGCTGTGTACAGTCATTACCTCATTTGGTCCTTGAGACAACCTGCTAAGGGAGGTGTCACTGTCCCCATCTTACAGCAGGAAAGCTGAGGTCAGCAAGTTAAGTTCCTTGTTGAGGCACCTCAGTGATGCCGTGTGTGAGTAAGGGCGGTGACAAACAGAAGTATCCAAAAGGGAATCGGGTGCGGAATCAGGCTCCAGGATGTGCAGCCCGAAAAAGTCTTTGAGGCGCACAGTGGCTATCTTTCAACATTTAAAGGGCTGTGGACAGAGACAGCCTGGCTCAGACTAAACCTTCGGTTAGAGTTGAGAATCTTCAGTCCTCAGAGGTGCAGGGACCTCATCTGACATGTGTGGGCCCCAAGGTCATGGAGGGGCCGGCCCAACTCCCTCAGCTAGTCCCCCCAAGCCAAGTCTGGCCCCAGGCCAGGGTTTGCCCACAGCCCGTGCCCTCCTGTCTTGGCTCAGGCTGCCATCACAAAATACCATCAATTGGGTGGTTTCAACAACAGACATTTATTTCTCAGAGTCTGGACACTGGGAAGTCCAAGATCAAGGTGCTGGCTAATCAAGTTCCTGGTAAGGTCTCTCATCCTGGCTTGTAAATGACCACCGCCTTGCTGTATAGAGAGAGAGAGAACAACTCTCTGGTTTCTTCTTATAACTAATCCCATCAGGAGAACCCCACCCCCAACACCTCATCTAAGCCCAATCACCTCCCAAAGGCCCCACTTCCAAATGCCATCACACTGGGTGTTGGGGCTTCCACATATGAATTTGGAAGGGGGACAACCGTTCAGTTCAATCTCCTCCAGACCTTCCTGGACCTGGCCTTGGCTTTCAGGGCCCTCCTCCAGCTCTGGACACCAGGACCCTGTGACATCTGCTGACCCACATGGCTGGGACCTCAAGAGGACCACCCCTGGCTCCCACCCCCACCCACTGACACAATGCCAAGGTGCCAAAGGGGATGACAATGATGAGGAAGGGCCCAGGCTGCTGTTCACAGCCTCCTCCAGACCTTGGCCAACTTGAGCGGCCACCACCACAATGACCATCTCACTAGGGTTATTTCCGAGGGGCCCAGGGTCAGGACCACACATTTGGGTCCAGGGATGCCCCCAAAAGTGAGGGGGAATGATAGTTTTTGATGCCCCCTGAGCTGCCCTGTGTTAGAGCTGAGGATACAAACGGCACAAAAGAGACCAAGCCCCTCCCTTCCCGCAGCCCAATCTCCAGGTGATCACCAAACACAGGGCTATGGGACACACATGACAAGGCCAGCCTCTTCTGGGCACTGGGGGCCCCCTGGGGATGCCACATCTGAACTGAGACCTGAAGGACGTCTGGGAGGAGGGCAAAGAGGGAGGGGACTCAAGGGGGTCCAAGCAGCAGCTGACGCTGCTGAATCTTTCAGCTAAACATGCCCAGGAAGCACAGCTAACTGCAGCACACACACTCACACACGCACGTGCGCACGCGCACGCGCACACGCACACACATACACGGGACAAGGGTCCCAGCCTAGATTCATGGAATGCCAAGGACCTGACCCAGCCTCCCAGACAGTCCTCGGCACTTCCACCACACCACCCTCCCTGGAGGCATGGGCACCCTGCCTGTGTCCCTGGAGGACACCCTGTGCAGCCCCGGCTCAGTGCTGTGAGCTCTAGTGTCATGTCTCGGCCCCCTAAAGCCTTTATCGGGTACACAGGAGAAGTCCCGAGCCGAGCCTCCAGCTTGGGGCCAGTGACGGGGAGACGCACCCTTGGAGCTCCAAGCCCAGGCTGCAGCCTGCAGGACTCAGGGGCAGCCCACCAGTTTGGCTACTTAGAGCTCTGGGTAGAGACAAGTGAGGGCAGGTGCCCTGGGAGCCACCTAGGACTGAGGAGCAGCCATGACAGGGAAGGCAGCAAGAACCCTAGAGCCGAGCCAAGTTAGGGCCACCTCAGCCCTTGTAATGAGCACGACTGGGGCAAGCATGGGGAGCCCAGACCAGTGCCGAGTGTGGCCCCTCCACTTCCCTCCCTCCACTGCCTCTGGGTGCTCAGACAAAAGGACAGAAGAAAGCCCCCAGCCCCAGCCTAGGAGCAGAACCAAGGCCATACCTCTGGCTCCTCCTTCATACACAGCAGGAGGAGCTGCATGGGAAGGGGAGGGCAGAGCCAGCCAGTTAGGCCCAGCTGAAGCCAAGTTTGCACGGGCTCAGGCCATGCCGGGCTGACACACAGATAGGCTGAGCCAAGAGCAACAGCCAAGAGTGACGTGGGGATGGTGTCCAGCCAGTGGGGCCCATGTCTCTGCCGTGATCTGGAAGTTGGTAGCACTAAAGGGTGTCACGTACTCTTGGCAGGGGTCCAAGAGGACGTAACAAATGGTGACCAGGACACATGGTACGTGCCACGACCCATGCCCTTAACCCCAGCACAAGGCTGAGCACACCTGTTGGGCATCCCAGTATACTGCTGCTGCCTGACCTGACAGCCTTCTCCCTGCCAGAGAGAAGGGAGGTGATGATGCCATACATCTCCTCCCTAGATTCATCACCACAACGCCGAGGTAGCCCCATTTCACAGATGTTCAAACTGAGGCTTGGAGGAGAAGGCAAGTGACCTTCCAAGGCCACACAGCTAATCAGTCACAGAGCTGGGATTTGAACCCGGCCCTGCCTGACCCCTTTCCACCATGTCGAGCAAGTAAGGCTCCTGGGGGTGCTGGGCCAGGGCGGCCAGATTTCGGGCACTGTGTGTACTGAGAACAGTGAGCAAGGAGACTGCAATACTGTGCAGTACAGTCCACAGGTTCCCAGAGCCCCAGCCCACACAGCTGGCCAGGCAGCCTCCGTAGGAGCCACACTGTCAGCTCCCCTGGGACACCCAGGAAGGCTGAGACTCAACTCCCAGCTGCCCGGAACGGTGCAGGGGCTCAGGGAGCCTGCCCAGGCCAGGTCAGGAAGTGCAGGAGACCAAGAGCCCTTTGGGACCACTCAGGCTGGTAACGTGACAACCATCCCTACCTCTCTGCCTGGCCTTAGCTAGGCATTTTAGTGCTTTTCCTCAGCTGACCCTCACAGCTGTCCTCTGTATTGTCATTCCCATCTTCCACTTGAGGAAACTGAGGTAACCTGACCAGAGTCAGAGAGCAAAGCAGGGACGGGAACGCCAATCTGTGAGTGAGAGCAACAAGACTCCTTCTGCCCCCAACTCCTGAGCACCACGCCTGTTCTGTCGTTGTGAGGAGGCGTGGGAGGCCCAGGCTGAGTACTGGCAAGGGACAGACCCAGGGAGGCAGAGGGAGCTGCAGCTTCCGGCTGCCTCCGCCTGGGCCTGGTGAAGGACTGATGTGAGAGAAAGGAACTAGGTAGACTGGGCCAGCTAGGACCGTATTTCCCGAATCTGGCTGGAAGGGGAGGTGCTGCCTAGGCTGAGGGCCCCCAGCTGTAAACCCTGGTTTCACCCCCTGGGCACCTGCCCCACCCACAGCTGGGCCCAGAAACATGTAGAAGGGGCCACCTCGCAGCTACCCTCCCTGTGCTTCAGGCCCACAGGGGAGAATCCTGAGTCTTTCTCATCCTAATCCACGACCATTGGCCAGAAAACCGGCTATTTTATAGGCCGGGAGGAAGGTCTTCGAGAACCCATCTGATGGGATACTGGACAGGGACCCAGTGCCTTCCTAAGACTCATGCCTGTCATACAGGCCAGACCCCAGAGAAAGGGGCTGTCACAGGCCATCCCATGGCAGAGAGATGAGTCTCTGTCCAGCTCAATGCTGCAACAAGAGAGAGCTGCTGCTGTGCAAGAAGGCAGGCAGAGGAGGGCAGTGCGGCGGGGCAAAGGGGGGGGGGAGTCTACAGGCAGCGGAGATGCCACAGGAAGCGGAGACGTGCCGAAGTCCAGCTGCAGAGGTTCACTGGTGCTGGCCCCAACAATGGCCAGGCCTGGATGCCAATCTTCACATCATTACTCAGGAAGCCTCCAGCCCAAGTCTTCTGGAGCGGGGCCTGTCCAGGCCCTCGTATGCAGAGGACAAGACTGGTAAATGCACAGAAAAGTGCAGGTGAGAGCCTGGCTGGGGGGGGTGACCCGGGCTTCCTGACTTCCTGCCACTCCAAAGGGCTGCCCAGAGCTTTCTGGAGCAGGGGAACAAGTAAATGAGTGAGCAAAGGGGAACTGATGGGAGCCATGAATTTAACCCAGCCAGGATTCAATACCTAATTGTTTTTAGGGGTTGTTTTTGTTTCATTGTTGTTGTTGTTGTTACTGTTGTTGTTTTAATGAGTCACTGAGGCAATAGGGGGACTGTTTTGACATGAATAGGCAGTAGGTATTAGTGTCATGTCCCCCATTCCAGGGACACTGTAGGACTGTGCTTCCTGGACCCTTATGCATGGCTGGGACCACATAACTAGTTTCGGCCAATGAGTTTTAAGCAGAAGTGACATGGACGTGTGTCACATCCAGCCTGAGTCCCCCAGGAGCTCTTTCCCTCTGACACAGCAACTGTCAATGTTCAAGCTGACTGACCACGATGAGCAAAGCTCTAAGCTGACCAATGATGGACATTTAGCATGGGCAAAAGATAAATTTTTGTTATGTTAAGCCACTGAGAATTGGGGATTGTTACTACAGCATAACTTAGTCTATCCTAACTGACACAAAGGGGACCACAGAACAAAACCAAAGGGTAGGGACTTCCCTGGGTAGCCAAGTTTAAGGATCAGACTGGCTTAGAAATAGTTTGGGAATAAGCAGTGCAGACTGAATATTCCAGGTTTTTAGGTGACAGCACTTTCTGAGTAGTAAAAAAGTCAAGTAAAGAGGGAAAAAGACTGCTGGAGGGGACAAAGATGAGGATTTTGACCTGGTATCTACAAGAATTTGGAAAGACCCTGTGTCTGCCCTTACAAGATGTGGCTCTGAGTGCCGAGGGGCAGCCTTAGCTGTCCTCCAAGAGAACCCTGGAGAAATGGCCTCAACACGCGCTATAGAGAAGAAGGTTGTTAAAGTTCCCATATCACCAGGAATGGAGACAGTGGCAACTCAGGGGCAGCATGAGGACACATGTCTCGCTAAACCCATGGCCTTTACCCACATACCTGGCACGAGGTGTCCATCTGTTCACTGCCAGTTAAGTCCAAACTCCCAATCTGGGATCAAGGCCATGGCAATAGGAGCTTCTAGAACCCAAAATATGAGACATAGGTGGGGCAGGAGTATAGTCTACAAAGTGAGAAAGTGTGTGTACATGTGTGTGCATACACAGGGGACCCTAGAATGAGGGAGAACTCGGAACCCTGGGAGTTCAGCTGAGAGAAGACGGCAGTCATTCCTTCACACAGCCACAGGCTTGTGAGGAATCCCAAGAGAGATCTAGATGGTCCCCCAGCCCCAGCCCAACCCCAGTGAGGAGCCGTCAGCACCTGCGGCCGAGCCCACAGCCATCTCCAGGCCCACAGCATCACTGGCAGCAGGAAGAGCAGCTCGGTGTGACAGGCAAACAAGATGACCTCTGCAAGATCCCACCGTGGGCTCTGGGTGGGTGATGGGGTAGAGGATGGGGGGAAGAAGGAAGGAATCTGAAGAAAAACCTGTCCAGGCAGAAAAGGACGTCACTGGCCTGAGTAGTGACACAAACTTATAGTTTAGCTCTTCAAAAGCAGATTCTTCTAGGAACTTCTTTAGGCACAAGTAGCTTCCAGGCCCAGGGAAGGACGTCGGTGTGTCACTGCAGAGCACAGGTAAGTCTGCAGAGGCCCACAAGCTTACAGTGTGCCATCTCCAGAGCAAGCATGGTAGACATGGAAAGAAACATGGCTGTAGGTCTCAAGTGACTCTAGTCGGTCTGGCTAAGACAAGAGGATGCCGACCCATGTGTAAAAGTGCAGTCGGCCATGCAGAAGGGAAGGGGGAACAATGTGCATTGGTTACAGGGCATGGACAGGTGAGCCAACGTGGAAGCAGAATAAGGGCCCACAAAATCACCCGCATCCTAACCCCTGGAACTGTGAACATGTTAGGCTACATGGCAAGGAGAACTAAGGTTGCAGATGCCATTAAGGTTGTTAATCGGCTCACTTTAAAATAGGAACATTATCCTGAATTATGCAGGTGGGCCCAATGGAATCACAAGGGTCCTAGGAGGAGGGAGGTAAAGAGTCAGAGGTGGAGAGGGAACTGTGGCTGTGAGAAGGACCCCACCTACCACTGCTGGACGAAGGCGGCCAGGAGCTGAGGAAGGCAGGCAGCCTCTGGAAACTGAAAAGGCAAGGAGATGGGTTCTCCCCTAGAGCTTCCAGAAGGCATCAGCACTGCTGACACCTTGATTTTAGTCCAGTGAGACCCGTGACCTGCAGAACTATAAGATAATAAATTTCCATTTTAACCAAGTGAATTTTAGCAGAATCTGTTTCAACACCAAGAGAAAACTAGTACAGCCAAGCGAATGGGAATGACGGCCCTGGGCCTCCAGGCATCTTTTATGGCACTAAATCACACTCGGGGAAGCCCTGACAGTGTCTCCTGGGTAGAGACCAAGAAAGCCACTCCCAGAGAGAACAGCGGGACTACAGCAGAGGCTGCAAGGATGTGGCCACAACGGGACCTAGAATTCTGAAGGGAAGCCAAGGAAAATGCTGGAGGCACCAAAGCTCAGGGAGGGAGACCATCCAACAGAATGTCTAAATACCAGCCTGGCGTGTGACGGCAGAGTGACCACCTAGGAGTGACCGACTCAAAATGACCAAAACCATCAGACAGCCATCAACAAGCTCGCTGAGTTTTATTTTCATTTCATTTCATGGTTTCATTGTTTTATTCTGTGAAAACCAAGCTCTACTTGGGTAATTTTTACCTTGTCTTCCAAAAACACTTTTGTGCTTATTTTAACTAAAAGGAATATTGCCTTTTTATTTCCTCTTCCCTAAATTGTTATCTTTCTACTGTATGACAGATATATCTACAGTATAACCTATAACTCAAGTCTTTTACTTGCAGTAAAAGGTAATCCTGTGAATGGAGAAGACTTGTCTTCTGCCAGTTCTTTTATGCATTATCGTTTATGTAATCTTCTCCTTGAGCAGGCACTTTTTAATAACATAAAATTTTTTTAATTAAACAAATTAGTATTTCTTTTGTTAATATGGACTTTGTCAACTAAATCTAGGATATAACATTTTAAAGATGTGAACATCATTTCTGTTTTTATTTGCTAACTTTAAATCCTCATCAAATGCATATTGCATTATAACCCATTGTTTTACATTAACATAAAAAGACTGACCAACTGTCTTAAAAGGTAGTTTGTACGGAGCTTATACAAAATCAGCAGGAAGAAATTGTAGGTATAAATCACAGGACCAAAAATCAAAGTAGTTTCTTATTTTCTTCAGTAATACTTAAGCATATCTCAGCATAAATGATTCCATTCTTTAAAAAATAAGTTGTTTTGTGGAATTGTAACAGCTATATACAATGTCAGATGGCTTGGGGGAGGGGGATATCACTTTGTGAGGAGAATAAGTATCTAACACATTGTTTTGTACACCTGAAACTAATAAGAAAAATAAGTTGTTTTGAATATTGAAAAATATATGCAGATGCTAAAAGGAAAGTTTACAGATAGTTCACAGTGATTTCAGAAAAAGCCAATGATATGTTAAATGGAAAAAAAACAGGATATACAACTGAACAGAATGGGAATGCTCAGCATTTACAAAATACAACGGTCGGGGGTGGGGCGGGAAACACACTAGAAGAAAGTAACAGAAGTAGACTTCAGAATGATTTTTTTCCTATCTCTTGATGCTTTCCTGTACCTTCCACATTTTATATAATGAGCATGCACTGATTGCCCTTTCTCTTTTTACATTTTTAAATTAATCTGTACTCTTTGTAGCAATGCATTTCTTTCCTAATCAAGGGGAGAAAGCTACGTAAAAAGCTGAAAATGGAAAGGTCAGTGAGGGTCCACTCTCAAGGAATTCACTAGCTTAAGGAAATGATGCGGCTGAAAATATCAACAGCCTCAAGAGAAGCTGAGATGAATTCACAGCTGGGTAAGGAACAGAGAGGGAATTAGTGTTTACTGAACACCTACCACAGGCCTTCCACAGACAATTTATGCACATCTCACTCATTTAATCCTCAAAATAATCCCATGAGGCAGGTACTACGATTGTTTCCTTTTAACAGATATGGCAACAGAAGCTCAGAGCAAGGCCAGTCCTCCCTCAGGGTTACAATGCAGGTGAGGCAAGCAGGATCTGAAAAGGGTTCCTTGGGCCCAGCAACCAAGCTCTTATCCCTGCATGGCCAAAATAGGGGCAGTATCATCTCAATCCCAAATCCACGGGGTGGGGGGAAGGGTGTCACTGGGAGCTTCTCCATGATGGAGACTGAACCCCAGTCCGCATTTGCCCTTTATCCTTGGCCTCACCCCCTCCTCCAAGAAGTCCTTTTCTTTCCCACCCAAACTGTGTCTACCACCTATGTCCTGTTGCAGTGAACATCCCAGGGGAGAAATAAGATATCCATCCAGCAGGGCCAAGCCACAGATGGACAGCACCCCACAGAGCGCAAAGGAAGGGTACCCAGCAAGCTGAGCACCTACCCAGCAGAGCCCAGGCTAGGGACAAGAAACCATGAGCGCTGCTCTGCACCCCCCAGGTCCCAGAGGGGCTGGCTCCTCCCATCCCTTGTAGACAAGGCTGCACAAGGTCACAGGATACACTGTGGATTTCTGCTCACACGGCTCATAAGTTGAAAGCACATTACTCCTTTAATCAGCATAGTCTCTGGGCAGCAGGCAGCTCAAAAATGTCTGGTCAATACCCTTCTACCTGAACAACTATCAACCATCAGAATCCAACTGCCTAGTCTGGACTGGACATGCACGCACACTCACTCTCACACCCTTGTGAGACTGTGTCAGCCTGCCATCCTTGGAGCCTGAGACATTTTTCCAGTTACACAAATAGAGAAACTAAGACCCAAAAAATCAAGTTCTCTCAGAAAAAGCCCCTGGGTGGAGCCTTGTGTCTCCAGGACAAAGTTGCATCGGGGCTGAAAGGCTGAGTGGCCCATAGCTTTTTTGTTTGGCTTGTACTATGTTGGTAAATTGATTAATTGACAATAGTTAAAAATCAGATTTTACTTTAAAGTTCAGATTTGGGGCTCTCTTTTTAAGGAAATCAGCACATCTACAACACTAGGATTTTCAGTCTCAAATGGCAAAATCAGCTAAACCTATGGAACCCAAGCAGGGTGTCAACACACTATGAGCTCCTGGGTGCAGGAAATATGTGCATTCCTACTGTGTGCTCAGCCCCCCAGCACAAAGAATGAATGTCCAGAGAGATGTGGAGCCACAGAGGCGCTATAAAAATTGTGGCATATAACTGGAAAAGCTTGTGTTACCCCAGATCCCCACCCTAGTTAGCGTAACTTCTGCCTAAGGACGCCCATCCTCCCCTGGCTACAGTCCACCTTCATGAGGGCACACAAAAGAAGTCTAAGGGTGGGGAATGCCGGGGCAGGAACTGCTGGTGGGACATGGCCAGACACCAAGAAGAGCAAGGATTCCTCCTCCGGGACCTCAGTGACCATCAGACCACTGATGGCTATCTGCCAAGGCTATAAGCGGCAGTTCCCCTAAGGCAACACCAGCCTCACCCCAAGCATTGCCACCCCAAAAACACACTCAGAATTTTGGATTTATATAACCACCTCAAGACATACTTGGACTTTCAGGCCCCAGAGCTGGGCCCCTTCCCCCCTCTGCTGTACCCAAGAATAGGAGACTCCCCAAAGACCTCCTTCCAGCACAAAGTTCTTCCTAGCATGAGCTCCAACCTTCTAGACCCAGACCAGAGCCTTCACTGAGTCATGCCATCCTTGCAGGTACCCAAGAAACACAGAGCTGAACTAAAACTCAGGGCAGGAGGAGGATTCTGGGCCCAGTGGACTAGGGGAGGGAGAGCTGGCCTGGAGCCCTCGGCCAGCTCACCTCCTCCCTACACCCACTGTCCTGCCAGTTCCTCCTGAGAGGAATGCCCACATTCTGTGCCACCAGCTGTGCCCTCTATCCTTAGCACTCTTAGCGTGGACGCAGTCTAGCTAAGATACGAGGTGGAAGGCAGATGAGAGGAAAAGGGACTTGAGCTGGGCAGATGTCAAGAGGCAGAGAGAGCCCTCACCAAGAAGTGGGCGACACGGGGAGGAACCTGGGTTCAAAGAGCCAGCCTCGAGCGAGGGAACAAAGGAGGGAATGAGAGGAAAAAGCAAAGGGGGCCGCTGACACGGACGCCCCCCAGCCTGCTCCCAGGCACCTGCTGCCCAACCTGAGGCAGAGGCTGTGGACCAGGGTGGCCCAGGCGCCGGCTGGGATTACCGTGCAGCCAGGCCTGGCCCCACTCCGCTCCT
The DNA here is from genome assembly GCF_964194185.1 of Rhinolophus hipposideros. NCBI lineage: Eukaryota > Metazoa > Chordata > Mammalia > Chiroptera > Rhinolophidae > Rhinolophus > Rhinolophus hipposideros. The sequence continues at coordinate 61,584,989 of NC_138061.1, forward strand.
TTCCTGGTCAAACAGCGCCCACCACCGGCCCAGACGGCGGCGCCTCCGCCCGCCGCGGGTACAGCGAGACAGAAGCAGGCTCTTCCAAATCCGTTGGAGGAGCGCGGCAGGGAAACGCCGGCCGAGGCACTGAGGGGGCTCGGATCGCGAAATGTGGCCGGCGCTAGGTTGTGCATTCGACAGGGAAGACGGGCACTTCTGGGTTGACAACGCAGGAAGACACCGGCCCATAGAAGCCAGGGATGTGCACAGACACAGCTACCCCGTACGCAGACACGCCCACCCATAAACACTCGAGAAACAAAGACGGCCCTGAGCCACCCACGCCTGCGCGGCCAGCACCGGGACCACACGCGCGCCAACCCAGCCAGAAAGGAGCGGCACGACGCGCGACACGCCCCGCGAGGAGCTCCGCTCGCCTCGCTCCAAACCTCTCCGCCCTGGCGCCGCCGCTTTGGTTGGCCGCGGAGGGCGCGTGCACCGCGCGTGGCACCGCGGCTGCCCAGGCGCGCAGGGGTCTCGGAGCGGCCAAGCCCGTCGTCGTAACGCCGCGGTCTCCTCTGCTGCTCCGCCTCGCAGACCGCGGCCCGGTTACCCCTGGGCGAAGGGGCCACTCACCTTCCTGCACGGCCTGAAACGGGTTGTTGGCCTCGATGACCTTGATGGAGTAGGTGATCTTCTCGCTCTGCAGGATATCATCATTGAGGCTCAGGTCAGATACGGCCAGCTGGAACACCCTGTCGTCCTTGGCCGCGTTCTCCTCGAAGATGGCTCCTGGAGGAGAGGAGGGGTCAAGACCCGGCCTGGAGAGGAGCTCTCCCTCCCTACCCCACCCCCACCCCTGCCTTGGTCATGGTGCTATCAGGACGGCTGGTTGCCCCGGGTGGGAGTCCTGGACTGGCGTTTCAGCATAGTTTAAGGCTTTCCTTGGTCTACCAGCACAGGAATATGCCCCTAGTTTACATATTACAGTTTACATGAGTTACACATGCATGTCGCACATGCTGCCACCAGGTCGCACACGTGCCTCACAACCAAGGCACCACCTCGTGACCTGGCCATGCCCCACATGATACACTAAGCCAAGCTGGGGTGGCTTCAGGTAGCACCCCAATGCCCTGACATGGCCCCATGTGTTCCCAACCCAGGAGCCAGAAAGTTCCCCTGTCCCAATCCCAAAATGGGAAGACTTATTTCTGCCCTCCACATTCCCCTTTGAATGGGGCTGAGCAAGCCGGTCCAGGGTGGCTTTTTGTGCCAGAGGACTTCTTTACTCAGGGTTCTTGAATAAAGGCATCTCAGTCCCAACCTGGCTCTGGCAACACTGCCCAGCCTGGTGCCCTGGGCTCCGCCTTCTGCTCTCCATCCCTCCCTGCTTCTTCCTGCGTGATGTTGGGGCTGGGGAGCAACTGTCCCCTAGACCCCTTGCCTTCCCACCCAGCAGGGCTGAGGAGCCCAGAAGAAGCAGCTCTGGAAAGGGCCTTCTAGAACCGCCAACAGTTCCTCCAGGGCAGCCTCCCGCTGGGCTTTTTCACGCTTAGAACTGCCTTGGCCCACTCTGTTCTTCCGACTCACCAGAGCCTGGCCCTGCAGCCTGGGCAACTCGAGTCCTCCCCACCTAGCCAGGCCCCCAGGGTCCCCACGGCCCCAAGGCTGGGCCCCATGATCCCCTGAGCTGTTGACTGGGCAGGAGGAGGGAGGCCCCAGTTCCAGGTTACACCAGAGCCGCAATGCTGACCATGAGACCTGAGCCCCCACCCACACCCACCCCGGTGGGAAGCAGGTTTGACCCTGGCCCCTGAGTGGGGGGGGGGGGGCGATAGGGGTGTGGCAGTACAGCTCACCTAACCCAGGCCTAGTTCCTCACCACTCCTCCCCATACCCCGCGCTGTCCCATCATCCCTGCCTTCTCACACCTCCCAACCCCCAATTTCTCAGTGCTCACTGGTCTTCCCCAACTTCCGGAAAGGAGACTGCAGAGGGGCTCCCCCAAATCACCTGCTGTCAGCCCCCCAACCCAGACCAACTTCCTGGGATTCCTCCCATGCCGCTACCAACTCCCACACACTCCCCCTCCGCGAGACCCCTCCTCCTCTCCTCCAGCTCGTCTTCTCTCCCGGTTCTCTCCCTCCATCCATCTCTTCCCGCTCAGTGCACACACACACTCCTCCCCCCCACCCTTCGCCGCCCACGCTTCTTCTTCCCTAGGCTCTCACCACCCGGACCGTCTGCCGGCCCCCAAGACTTGGACCACATGAAACTCTGGGACTGTCCAGGTTTCGGCTGCAGTCGCCACAACCAAATACACATACACACCTACACATACACCGAGAGATACACAGACACAGCAGAGAAACAGGCAGACACTGTGTCCACTCTAACAGGCTGACAGTCGTGCACTCACCAACACAGGCTCAGATGGCCCCACAAACCCCAACGCCCTCTCGCAGTGACACCAACACGGTGCCAGGTGCACATACAGCGACACACGCTGACAACACCCACCTACCCACATTCACACACGGTGCCTGTTGGGCCTCTTTTGATTCTGCCCTACCAACTTGGTGAGACCCTGGGGCCGTGTCCGCCCCCTGCTCCCCGCTGCTCTACACTGCGCGGAAGGGTTGGCACGAGCCCGCCGACGGCCCGCCAGGGACGCGGGTCTGGACGCGTGTACAACCCCGGGTTCCCCGCAGCCGCGGCCCTAAGTGTGGGCAGAGGCCGCGGGGCCCCGCGCGCGGATTGAAGCCCGGGGGAGCGGCGAGGAGCCCGCGGGAGCTCGGCGCGGCCCGTGCACAGCTCCTCCGCAGGGCGGCGCGGCCCTTCCGGAGAGGACCGCTCGCCGAGCCCCTCGGACCCGCAACCGACAAGTTTGGACGCCGCGTACCCCCCGCGTTGCTGAGGCCCCCGCCCAGCCTGAGTCCGCCTGCCCGCCGCGCTCACCGATGTGGATGATGGAGTCGGCCCGCACCGACACGCACTGGCATATCCAGGGGAGAAGCCACAGCGTCAGCGCTTCCATGTCCCCCGGGCGCGCGGCTCATCCGCCCGGGCCCGGGGCGAGGCCGAGGGCAGCGCGGAGCCGGGAGGCGCCCGTCCGGGTGCAGTCCCGGGCAGCTCCCCGGGAGAGCCGAGCCCGCCCGTGCGTCTTCCCCCGCACGCCCGCCCCTACGCCCGGCGCCCGCCCCAGCCCAGCCCAGCCCCGCGCGATCGGGCGCCCGCTCCGGCTCCGGTGGCGGCTGCGGTGGCGCTGGCAGCCCGAACCCAGGCCGGCGCGGCGGGGGCGGCCCGGGCGGCTCCGGAGGAGGTGGAGGCGGCGGCGGCGGCCGGGCAGGCGCGGCGGATCCGGGCTCGCGGTGTGTCTGAGCCCCGGCGAGGAGCGAACTGCGGAGGACGCCCCCTCCCCTCCCCCTCCCCCTCGCCTCCGCTCCCCCTCCCCTCCCCGCCTGCCTCCCGCCCCTCCGCCCTCCTCTCGACCACGTGACTGCGGAGCCTCAGCCTCGCCGCGCGGAGCTCGCCGGCTCGCGGCTCGGAGGGGGCTCCGGGGGCTCCGCGCTGCCAGACCAGGGGACACTCGGAGGCTGGCACCGCGGCGGGGACCCGCCAGGGCTGCGGCGCGCAGATACTTAGCGGCCCTGGGCCTCGCGCGCCCCCTCCCACCCAAAGGAGAATGGAGGAGGGTTGGGCACGGACTGCCCTCGGAGGGTCCCGAGCGCCCCGGCGCCCTCCGACCTCAGCTGCGGAGCGTCTCGAGCATGCCCCCGCCTCGGGCAGAGAGCCCCTAGCAGAGCCGGACCGGGGTAGCCGGGAGACAGGCGAGGCGGAGCGTGGAGCTGGGCATTGGGATGCAAGGGGAACCAAAGGGGACCGGCCGCGACCCCGGTGAGCTGTCACCGAGCAGAACGGGGACCGCTGACTCGAACCCTAGCTAGCCTCGCGGACCTCGGCCGACGCCCATCCCCCGCCCCGCGGGCCCGCGCTCAGCCGGGAGTCCGGCAGGAGGCTCGGACTGTGAAGCCCAATTCATGGCCGGAAACCGGCGCAGCCGTGACCGCGGCGCCTGGACGTGAGGAGCCTTCCAAGAGGCCGGTGTGCTCAGACTCCGAATCCGCACGGAGCCTTCAGCGCGAGCCCGGGCGGAGAGCCGGCTTCTCGTGGCCAGAGCCAAGCGAGGCTCTCTCCGCAGCCCGGTGAAAGCCTCCAGCCGGCCACCAATTTTAGCGTTAAGTTCTTTGGTCTCGAGCCGGGGAGGAGGTGGCAAGCCAGACCCGCAGCTCACCCCTTCCCCCCACCCCACCCAGCCCAAGTCCCAGAGAATCTAGGCTCCACGTGGCACACCCCAGATTTCAGGGTGACAGCTGAGCTTTCCTAGACGGGGATTCCACAGAAGCTCTGTCTGGGCGCGCCTGGCAGAGCCAAGTACAAGGGGTCGCTCCCACGAGCCCGGGGACGCCCCTTGGCCCTGTGGAAGACCCAACCCCAGGCCCCTGCTGTGCTCCAGGCCATGCGCTGGGTGCACCGGAGTCCAAGGAGCTCAGCGACATTCCTTGCCTGGAACTCCCCGCGCAGTGAGAGAGGCAAACACCTAAACAGATCACTAAAAGATGTGGGGAGGACCCTGAACGAGCTATGTATGCACCGGCACTTCCTAGGCTCTGAGACGGCCTAGGAGGAAGAGCCAGGGATGGCTTCCTGGAGGAGGTGACAGTTCTAAAGGCTGAGTGGGAGTTACCAAGAAAGAAGGAAGGGAGTTTTCCAGGATTAAGTGCTGATTAGCGAGCCAAGGCAGGAAGAAAAAGAAGTGTGAGTGTGTGTGTGTCCCAAACTGTGAGCCTTGGAAGAGTCATTGGCAAATTTTACTTTGGAAAGATGGGAAGGAGATTGTGTAGAGGGGGCAGAAGCAGTCCTTGCAGTGGTTGATGGGGCTGAGGTGGGTGGAGAGAAGCTGAGTTGGAGAAATCAAAAGGAACCACATGGGCAGGCAGTGGCTTCCAGGATGAGGGGGCCAGTGGGTGAGAAGAGAGGAAATGACCATACCTGCAGGAAGCTGGGCTACCTGGATGAGTGTGGTTCCCACACAAAAGCACTTCCTCAAGAAACCTGTCTTTAGAGGCTTGAATTATAAAATATGCCCCACCCAGGCTCTCCAAACCCCCATGCCTCCATTCTCATTCTCTCAAAAGTCTACCATTCACTGGCTAAAAAGTTGTAGGGAGAAGGGAAATAAAGGATGGTTTTTATTATATAACAATTTGGTTTCTGTGGAGACAGTTTCCACCCTGGAAGGACTGTGGGTGTGGTCAGGGGTCAAGGACTCCCAGACTCATTTGTTTGGGCCCCAGCAGTGTGTTAGTAGAGTTAGCATGTAATACTTCGAACCCAGTGAGATGTTTTCCTTGATGCATGTTATGGTAGGTACAGGTATCATGATTGCAGTGGGACAAGCCTCAAGACCCCCTTCCAAATATTAAGAAGGCAGCCCACCAACGCATGTGTGCAGTTTTGGAAAGACTTCTATCAGTTTCTAGTTCAGATAATGAAGTGGATGATGAGGTCCCTCTGTTTTGAGACCTGAGGGTTACAACTCAGGTTGGGACCCACCCCCAACCCCCAGAAGCAGTTGGCCTGGGCAACCTTAGTTCCTGTCCTGGGCACCCCCTTCCCTTCCATCTTCCACAGTGTGGGGTCCTTCACCATCCTCAGATGCTCATCAATTAATGCTCATCCTCATATACTCCCAAGCTAGGCCAGTTTCCTCTGCCAGACTGGAATGCCCTGGGTGCCCCCTGCCTGTCCACAAGGGCACTCTGCATAGGTCCCATTTCTCCTAGAGCAGGGAGCAAGGCCCAGAGATCACTGGAGCCCTCTGCACACCCACCTGTAGGCAAGACGATTTGAATCATCTCTGCCACGTAAAGTTGGGATTGCTAGACTCAGGGACATAACTGGGGCTTTATCAGGCTCATCAAGTCCCTAACTACTTATTGATTCTGGCCAGCCCCGTCCCTTTAAGCCTTAATGACCTCCGGGACTGCAAAAACTGTCTGCCCAAACCCAGGCTTCTGGGGAAGCAATTCTACCCAGCGAACAAGTTCACCCCTACTGTAACATTTAGCTAAAGAAGATAGATTAGCAATCTCTGGGTCATACAATGCATTCCCATTTCACAGAGAGGAAAACTGAAGCTCAGAGAAAGGTGGGACTTGCCCAAGGCTCCTGGTGAGTTGCTGGTAGACCCAGGACTCAGTACTGTTGGTTTGCTCCTCACTACACAAAGGTGTATTCACAGAAATTAAAACTGAGTCAGTAAATCCTTCTTTTGCCCTGAGTTCAGCCAAACATAGATGGTTGCTTTTTCTAAAGAGATTTTGTTACACTGATTCTCCCTACACTTACCACAGGCAGGCACTGTGCTCAGTACTCTACATCTTATGTATGAGATGGTATTCCCATTTTACACACAAGGAAATTGAAGGAGTGTGCAAAAAAATAAACAGGGTCCATCAGGACTCTCACCTGGAACACTCCTAGCTAAGAGTTTGCTGCCAGCGCTGCAGATGGAATGTGAAGGCAAAGAGAAAGGCGTGGTGGTCCACTTAGAAGCTGCAATCACTGTAACTTAAAGCTTTCTCTTTCCCGAATTGCAGACCCCTCCTTCCTCTGTCGCCTTCTTTCTCACCCCACCAATAACTGAACGAAGGAAGGGCCAGCTGGAGTCCTGACCCTCCCAGGGACCTGTTGCCCTGGCATAGTCCCTGAGGAGCTGCCTGCTCATGCAGAACCACTAGTGCCCAACCCCTGCAGAGGTGCCTCCTCCCCAGTCATGTTCCTCCTAGACAGGCGCCAGAGTAGCCATGATACCATACCCTAAAAGACTGCCTGACCTCCTCTCTCCCCACATAGAGCCCACCTGGGATTTCTAAGACAATTCAGCCCAGGACCCTGCATGAGGGTTACTGCCAGCAAGAGAGACCAAGGCCCAGCCTGGGGTATTCTCTGTAGGCTTTGGCATAGAAGACTAGCTCTCAAGTACACAAGAGGGGGCTGACCCCAGTCCTGGGGTCAACCCCCAGGGAGAGGTTAGCCAGCATCTTAAAGGGAGCCAGGCTTGGAGCCCTGCAGCCTGAGTTCCAGGCTGGGCCCAACCCCTGGGCTCCAGGTAACCCACCTTCTCCCAGAATCTGAGCTCAGGAAATCCCTCTTAACTCACAAGCATTTAAAAAAACAAACCTAAAAAAAAACAAAAAACTATGTATTGCTTATTTCACCCCTTCCTTCAGTAGCTGCCTTTGGCTCTTTTGTTGTATGTTAACTGCTCACTTCTACTTCGTCTTCCTTACCCCTTTTTGTCAAATTCTTTCCTCTCATTTTTACTGTTTCTCAGCTTGCATTTATTTTATTTGATTTTCTTTTGTATTTCCATATTTTTTTATTTTATGTTTACTCTTAGTTAGCCTCATGGGTTTTATTTTCAATTTCCCAGGCTGGCAAACTTTTGCATCATTCGTTCTGTTATTCCAACTTTCTATTCATTTAATCTTTGGTTTCCTGAGGTTGGGGTGGGGGGAGTAGCCTGAAGCTACCCTCCCTGTACCTACCTTGCTGGAGCCACCAGGACAGGACCCATGGGTGTGTCCCCGCCCCCTGACCACACCCAGCCTCACACCTTTTCCAGAAACCATTTCTATGGCACTGCCCATGGCTCAGGGCAGGCAGCCCAGGTGGGGAGGGCTTCTACTTGCTGGAGCCATGCCCCATGGGCCAAGGAGGAGGAAGGAAATCACACACAGTGTTTCCTCCCCAGATAGGAGCACCTCATTTGTGCAGGCCAAAGGCCCCTTTTTATTCCCATTATACAGTTGGAAACAGGCCCTGGATGGGGTACTCAGTCTGCCTAGAACCAAGGTAGTCCAAAAGGTCACCTATATGACAAGTTGCTGCCTTCGCAAAAACAAGCTAGAACCACAGAAATCTGGTCCCTGGACCCAAGCTCTCTAGGCAAGATGGGTGGCAGGATCAAAACCACCAGCCCAGGCCTGGCTGGGTCTCTCATGCTGACATTCAGGGCTCCCCTAACCCCTCAGAATCCAGCAAGGTGTATCCCTTCCTTAGGCTCCTCCAACGGCCAGAAGAGGCAGGCCAGAGTCTGCACAAAGGTGTAACCAAATAACAAGGGAAAGCAAAAGGGAAGGAAGGTTCAGCTTCCAAGAAGGACCCCTGGGAGCTGCCTTCTCAATCCCAGGCCACCCGGGGCACCTGTGTCCCAACCTCCTCCTAAAGCAGTGAGCCTGCAAGCATGCATCCCCCAGCCTAGGTCTAAGATGTCCCTCACAAGAGGCCGGGGCTTCTGGGACTCTAGACCTGCCCCACTTCCATCAGTCTTGCACATGGGTGCCCCGAAACATTTGTGCGTGAAGAAAGGGTTCTGCAGCTGAGAGTCTAAAGCTCAAAAACCACAGCCACGAAGAGTCTCTCCCTGAGCCCGAACACTGGCCCAGGCCCCTCCCAGGCTGCTTGTTGGGGTCCCTGCTTCTTAGCTACAAGGCCTGGGGAGGCTTCTCTCCCCTCTCCTTGCCCTGGGGCTCTGCAACTCTGCTTTTTTGTGTTTGGGGAGCTCCTGGTTCCCCAGGTGGCACCAAGTGGCAGGGAACCAAATTCTGGCCTGTATGCCTATCCCCAGAGCCAAAGTCAGGCCCCCACACCCTCATCAGCCACAACCTTGCTGACCCGGGACATGGGGCTCAGAGGCCCCCTGACCCTCCCACCACTGCCCAGGGCTCCTCCTTCCCCTGCCGCCTGCTGAAGTGGGTGGGTCCCTGCAGTGGACTCTGTGCAGGTTGACCTGAGACTTTGAACTGAGTCGAGGAGATGCACTCCAAGCAGAGAGAATAGCAAGAGGAAAAGCATGGAGGTAGAAGCACAGAAAGGAACACAGAGGGGAGAGCAGCAAGGTGTGAAGAGGAGTTGGTGGAGGGGCCAGGGTGGAAGTTGCCAGAATGATCCTAGTGGGCGAAGCACTCCCTCCTGGACAGGTGTCTACAGAGCAGGGGCTGGGCTAGCCCCACAGCAGCCAGTCCGGTAAACCATTGTGTCTTCAGTGGGCATCCTGGGGAAGCCTTAGGGCCGCTGATCCACAATAGAGTCAAGACAAAGGGGTGAGGCCCTTGTCCCCCTGGCCACCAGGATGCTCACAGGAGACTGTCCCATCCTGGGTCTGTGCCAGTCGTATGTCCTCTGCCTTCCCCAGGGATAGGCCTGCAGGTGTCCACAGGTGAGGTGGGGCCATAGGGCTCACTGCAGCCCGCTCCACATCTGTGATGGGTACCCAAGTGTCAGCCTGCACACCAGGCTGGGAGTTGCACAGTGAAGACCCCAGACACTTGGTTAAATGAATGTGAGAGGCCCACCCATCCCACCTCTTCCCATCCTAAGTCAGGTACAGCCCAGCAGCTCCCACCAGCCTGGCTCTGCAGCCCCTCAGAGCTGAGCCCCCACTTTCCCAAGGGAGCAAGGATCAGGGGAGCTACATGTGCCTGGAGCCCTGGCTCATCTGGCAAAGAACCCCTTCCCCAGAGCCCCCTTTCTGCTTTGTAGTCCCCCTGCTCACGGACACACCCATTTCCAGGAGCAGGCTTTCTGGCCTGTAAACCTCTTCTTTTATCTGGTGATGGAATGAGATTGTGATTGATGTTCTCTGTCTGGGTGTCACGGTGCATTTAGCAGTCTGTAAACCCAAAGGCTGAAGGTGCTACCTTCCAGGGATGTTCTGGGCCTCGGCTTGGAGCAGGGGCTGCCCAGCACTCCTTCAGAAGAGATGGGGAGATGGCGCAGGCCCTGGGTCCACTGCTGACATGCTGGGCAAAATTGGACAAGGTCCCTAACTTCTAGGAGCTACATCTACAAAATGGAGAGATCCAGAGTTTGCCTGTGGGAGAACACAAGCAGGAGTAGGAGGAAGTAGAAGCCCCAAGGGAGGCCCCCGGGGCAGGAAGGGAAGCTGCAAGTGTCTGACGCTTGCCAAGTGCCAGGCTTGTGCACAGTGGCACTGCACATGCCTCACTGCAGGGAGAAGTGGGTGGAGATGGGGAGGCCCTGAGGACGCAGGCCTCCCTGGTCTTCTCTGTCTCCAGGATCAGGATGGGCCAATGATAAAAGCGGAGGCAGGGAGAAGCTGCCCTAGGAGAAGAGAACAGTCCTCACAGGTCAGAAGGGAGGGGCAGCCTGCCTGTCACCTGCTCACATGGTTGGTGATCCACACAACACCCTCTGAAAATGGGTTCTCATCCGCAGTCTACAGATGAGATCACTGAGGCTCAGAGCAGTAAATGGGTGTGATAGACTGAAAGGTATATACCAGAAGTCAGCCATGTCCTAATCCCCGGAAACAGTAAATGTCTCCTTATTTGGAAAAAGTATCTTTGCAAATGTGATTGAGATGAGGAGATGGTCGTGGATTGTCTGAGTGGGCCCTAAATGCCATCACAAGTGTCCATGTAAGAGAGGCAGAGGTAGACAGAGACACAAGCCAAGGAATGCCAGCAGCCACCAGAAGGGATGGAGTCTCCCTTGGAGACTGGGGAAGCACAGCCCTGCCAGATTTCAGGCTTATGGCCTCCGGTACTGTAACAGTAAATTTCTGTTGTTGTAAGGCCCCCAATTTGTGATGATTTGATAAAGCAATCACAGGAGATGAACACAATAAAGAAGTCAGAATGCGAACCCATGAGGGCCTGTGCATGGAGACAAACTCCAGCTTGTTTCAAGAGAAACAAGCCCGGCATCAGCCCGGGCTGCACACATCCACCGCTCTTGCAGACCAGCCAATGCAGAGAGCTAAGGCAGGCCAGCAAGGCAGCCAGCAGAAGGAAGCAGCCCTCACTGGGGCAGCCATGAAACTACACTTCACATTATGCTCTCAAAGCTGTGTTCACCTGCGGGGACCCACAAGACCAAAGGGGACAGGAATCAGTAGGAGAGGCCTCAGGTGCCTCTCAGGTTGTCTGGGACCAGCTGCATCTGCCTTCACTCTGCTCTGCCTTCCTATGCAGCAATCCACCCCTACCCTCTGTCTTAAGACATAATAAGCCCTTTGTTTCCTCTATGCAAAAGATTGTTTTAATATCAAGTTTGATTTAGAAAATGCCAGAAAATATGAAAAAGGAAATTACAATTACTCATTACACCACCTCTCTTTTCTTCGTGACCTTCCTTCAGTTGGGAGTGGCCTGGCCCTTTCTGACCAATGAGAAGTTGGCTGAAGGTCTGTTCCTCGATAATAAAAAGGCAGCACCTCAGGAGGAGAAAGACTTTGCTCTTCCCGCTCTCCCCCTCTTCTACCCACCTGAAACGTGGAGAGGAGATTCAGAAGAGAGGCTGCCCGTCTTGTGACCTTGAGAAGCCAAGCATGGACTGACAACCTCATCCCAGGACGGCAGAGCCACCAGAAGACAGGGCTGGGCTTTCTCAGCCCTGGACATACGAGACAGTAAAGCCCTTGACTATCTGAAAGTTTTCACAAGTAACACAATCCTAACTGATACCACCAACCAAAAATAACCACCTTGATATTCTATTTTCTTCCTGTCCTCTTTTCTACTCAGGTATACTTTTTAAATAGAAACAGACTAAAGTATCACTACCTGGAATTAATTTATTTTTCACTTGTTTATTGTGTTTCCCCCTATAAAAGATAAGCCTCATGAGAAGAAGGATACTGTCTATCTTGTTTATAATTTTATTCCCTGTATCTAGAATAATGCCTGGCATGTCAAGATGTTCAATAAATGTTAGTTAAATCAATGAATTAATTAATGTGTGAATGAACATTTTAATGTGAGTACTTCCCCGTGCCATGAAATTGTTTCCTGAAAACATTATTTTTAATGGCCAATTACAGTTCTAGCCCATGAATCTATCAAATTTTATTTAACCAGTCACTTGCTGTGGGATTTTTTTTCCAATTTTTATCATCATAAATAATGCTACCATAAAAATACTTATGCAGGCATTTTCAGCTCTTATGCAATTATTTTCTTAGGATAAATGCCTAGAACAGTTATGCATAATTTAAATCTCTTAATACATATTTCCAAAATTGCTCTTGAAAGCTGTTTTTTAAAACCAATTTACATTTTCATGAGCAGTTCATGAAAGTGTTTGTTTCTCTGCACCTCTACCAACACTAGGCATTATTAATTTCTAATGTTTTTTTAATTTCGATAAATGAAAAGTACCTCAAAGTTGTTTAATGTGCATTTCCTGATCACTGGGGTCACTGAGTGTTCTTTTGCCAGTTTGTGGCTCTTTGGCAGGTCTTTTCCTGCCCCGGGCTTTAAGGGTGGGGTGGGACTTGCATCTGCCATCACCTGCTGGAGGTGTATGACCACAGATGTTGAAGGTGGAGTCCCCTTGGCCAGCGTTCAAGCTCCTTCAGGAATTGTTGGGGAGGGTAGCCAAGAGCTAGACCCTTGGGAGTCCATGAGATTCCAGGACTGGAATCATTGAGCTGGGACCTTTCTTTCCAGGAAGCCAGGCCACTCCCCTGGTCCGGGCTAAGGGGCCTGGTGGCAGAGACAGGTCCCTGGTGTGAGGCCCAGAGTCTGACAGCAGGATCTTGGGTAGGCAGAGGTAGGGACAGACCTGCTGCTGAGAGCTGGCAGGGGCCAAGGAAGATAATGCCAGGCGCTGAGAGGCAGAGAAAGCAGTTAAGGAATTCTGAGAAGGCCTTAGAAGAAAAAGGTTAGAAGAAAAAAGGGGAGACATTCCAGGAAGCAGACCCGGCACAAGCAAAGACACCCAGCAGGTTCAAGAATGGGGTGTGCTCATGCCCAGATCAGCCCTCTTTTCAGGATCACACAGCCAGCCATAGCCAGAGCAGACACCCGCATGCACATCCTCAAGGCCACACTGCCCCTCAAGTCCGTCACACATGCCCAGATCATTCCCAGGCATGGGGCCCTTTGGCTATTTTTTTGATCCTAATGGGTGTGAGGATCAACTCACTCCCTAAAGAAGACCCTGGTGGAGGTTGTTAAAATAGCTCCTGCACCCTCACTCGGCACCTGGCCAGGCCCAAGCCCAGTGACACCTCGCAGCTACCCCCATTTCACAGATTGGGAGGTTGTGCACTGGGTGAGCACACGACCAAGCATTTCCAGGCTGCGCAAGCGGCCAAGAAAGAGCCTTGTGCGCCGAGGGGGTGGGGAGAAGGCAGCGGGTCGCCCAGGCCCGGAGGTGCCCCGGGCCAGCCTGAGACCGCCCTCTCCCTGCTCTCATGCCCACCACGCCTGCCAAAGGCTACCGGGCAAGGGACCCAACAACTGATTTCCCAGGCTAGACTCACTGCGCCGTCTAGGAGCAGTCGTGGTGCAATGCTGCCCTCTGCCGGCAGCTTGGGGAAGAGGCCCGGCTGTGGCCACCAAGAGGCCCAGCAGAGGACTGGGCTCTAGGATACAGGGGCCTTGACTGGGACAGGAAGAGCCGTGGACAGCTGGGTGGTCAGTCGGCAGCTCACAGGGCCTGACCTTAATGAAAATAACAGCAATAATTGCCAACACTTATTATGAGCTGCACTATTCTAATGCTTTACACTCATTTAATCCTCACTCAATCCTTAGTAGGGGAGGGACACTAATTTTTCCTACGTAACAGAAGGGGGAAACTGAGGTACAAGAAGGTTATGTAACTTGCCTAGCTATAAGTGGCTGAGTACAATTTGAACTCAGGCAGTTTGGTTTCACAGCACTTCAACCTTTGAACCATCTGAAAGTCAGAACCAGGAGAGGGAGCCTCTGCCTTTACATGTCCCAACATAGTGTCACTTGTACAAATTCTAGAGATGGAATCTTACGGCCAGGCCACCGCTGCAGAAGAGCAGACAGGTGTCCTATATCCTCAATGATAACCCATTCTCTGTTTGGGCCATGTGCAAGGACTGAGGCCCTGGATTTCCCATGGGCCTAATGGACTGCTCTGAACCTTCCCTGAGTCTGTAAAAGGCTAGCATCCAAGCAGATCCCAGAATCCAAGGAAATGACCTGGGTGGCCTTTGTCACAGGCAGGAAGAGGGCCTGGGTGGGCCTTTGTGAAGGCATTTGTGTGCAGCATCTGTCCTCCCCACAGCAGGCAGCTCTGGCCTCCCCTCCTCTTATCCCGGTTACTGCAAGTTTCAAGCTCAGTTTTCTCTGAACTACAGGTCAAATTATGACACCCTGTTTAAAACCCTTTATTACCACTCAACAACAACAAGATTTAAAAATGGACAAGACTTAAATAGACATTTCTCTAAAGAAGATATGCAAATAGCCAATAAGCAAGTAATGGTCAACATTACTAACCATTAGGGAAATGCAAATCAAAACCACAATGAGATACCACCTCACACCCATTAGGATCAAAAAAATAGCCAAAGCAATAAAAACTAATAAGAGCTGGTGAGAATGTGGAGAAATTGGAATCCTGTGTACTATGGGTAGGAATGTAAAAATGGTACAGCCCCTACTGAAAACAGTACAGCGGTTCTTCAAAAAATTAAAAATAGAATTACCATATGATCCAGCAATTCCACTTCCGGGTATGCACCCAAAAGAATTGAAAACAAGATCTGAAAGAGATATTTATATACCCATGTTCATAGCATTCACAATAGCCAAAAGGAGAAAGCAACTTGAGTGTCCACTGACCGATGAAAAGTTTTTTAAAATGTGGCATACATACAATGGAATAGCTTTCAACTTTAAAAGGAAGGAAATTCTAGCACCTGTTCTGACATGGATGAACCCTGGGACAGAATGCTAAGTGAATAAGCTAGTCATAAAAAGGAAATTCTGTATGATTCCACTCACATTAGAGAAGTCAAATTCATAGAGACAAAAAGTAGAATGGTGGTTGCCAGGGGCTGGAGGGAAGGAGGAATGATGGGGAGTTGATGTCTAATGGGGATGGAGCTTCAGTTTGGAAAGATCAAAAAGGCCTGGAGATGGATGGTGGTGATAGTTGCACAACGATGTGAACGTACTTAATGCCACGGAACTATACACTTAAAAATGGTGAAGACGGTAAATTTTATGTTACGTGTACTTTATCACAATAAAAAGTAAAAATAAATAAACCCTTTACTGGGCCCTCTGGCTGCAGAGCCAAGGTCAGACCCCTCACACTGTAGTGAACTTCTGCAGTACTGGCACCCAGTAAGTCCCCTTCCCCTGGGAACTGCACCAACACTAGGGGCTCTAGCAGAAGTAACCAAGTTCTTCCAAGACCCCGCCCCAGACTGTACCTCGTTGGTCTAGGAATGGGCACCTCATCCAAACCAGGCCAATCAGCACCCTTCCCCAGCTTGTTTTTAACCGGAAGAAAAATAATCAGTCCCTCTCAGGTGATAGTAAATGTATAATATGAACTCAGGCGAGGGGAGCAGACATGATCCCCACTCTGCAGTTGCAGTGAGTTTCTGTCACGTGTTCTAGTCACTACAACCAGACAATAATGCCTAAAACAAAAACCCCCAAAAAAGCCCCCAATGCAAAGCAGTTCAGTAACCCTAATGACCCCACTATTTCCCACCTCCCAGTCCTTGCTCATGCAGTTCCCTCTGCTAATAACGCCTTCTTTCCTGAGTAGTCCAGTGAGAAAGTACTCAGTCTTTAAGATAAATTCAAACTCCACCAACCAAAACCCTGTGTAGAACCGCCCATCCTGGTACTGCCTTTAGCTGTAGCACCCCCATCACACATATCTATTTTTATGTCTGCCTCCCAACTAGCTAGAAGAGTCACAAAAGCAGAGGCTCATCTTTGTGTCCCCACTACCCAGATTAGGGTCTGCCACCTACGGAGTGCTCAATAAATGTTTTCTGAACTAATACATAAATTCAAAGTAAATATCACCAACCCTCTTTTATAGAACCAACAACTGAAGTTCCAAGATGTAGAATGCCAAACACTATACATCCCCTTGTCTAATCCTATCTTGCCAACTCCTAAAACACACCCACTATGCCCTTGGAATTCCTGGTTAATCACATAATCAATAAGAAATCTACATCTGAATGCATCATAGCAAAACAACAGAAAACCAAAGACACAAAGAAAAATCTTAAAAGCAACTGGAGGAAAAAGAAACAGATTCCTTAGACTGATAGTTGACTTCTTAAGAGCATGCATACACACAGCAGAAAATAGTGAAATGGTGGCTTCAATGAGCTGAAAGAATATTTCTAACCTAGAATTCCAGACTGAGGAAAATATATTTTTCAAGAATGATGATGAAATAAGGATTTTCCGGCAAATAAAAACTCAGAGTTCGTTTAGAAGCATATATTCACTGAAGGAAATGCTAAAGGAGATATTTCTGGCAGACGGAATGAAATCCCAGATGGAAGGACGGATACACAAGGAGGAATGAAAGGCAAAGAGCATTAAATATGTGGGTAAATATAAATGAACACTGTCTGCAACAGTAATGTCTACAGAGTTTAAAAAATTCAGAAATAAAATACAGGTAATATCTATGTTGTCAGGGAATGTGGTAAAAATACTGAGTAACTGTGGATTTGCGTAAATTAAGAAAACAGACTTTAATTTTGAGGGAAAACACACACACACACACACACACACACACAGAGGAAACTACTTCAGGGAGAAAATGAAAAGATAAAATATAATCAAAACCAAGAAAGCAAGAAAGGGGGGAAAAAGAAACATAGAACAGGGTGACAAATAAAAAGCACAAAATAAAATGGTATTTTTAAATACAAATACATTAATTATTATATTAAATGTAAGAGAATTTAATGCTTTAGGTAAATGGCAGGAGGTAGTAAACTAAATTTGTTAAAAATCTAATATATGTTGTTTACAAACGTCACATTTAAACATAAAGATACAGAAAGATTGAGAGCAAAAGTAATATGCTATGTGAATACTAACCAAAAGAGAGCTAGTGTGGTCATATGAATATCTGACAAAATAGATTTTAAGGCAAAAAAGTATTACTAGAGATAAAGAGGACTATTACATGATGATAAGAGGTTCAATTTACTAAGGTGACATAACAATTTTTAATTTGTATGCATTACTGTCTCAAAATATATAAAGTCTCAAAATTGTAGATCTACAAAAGGAAATAGACAAATCCAAAATTCATATAATACAAATCTGTCAGTAATAGATAGAAAAAGCAGTCAAAAGCAGTTAAAATTTAGTGAAGAAATAGACAATTTGAACAATTAACACATTTGGCCTAAAGGATACATCTAGAACTCTGCACTCAATGAGAAAAGACTACACATTCTTTCCAAGTGTACATGAGACGTTTATAAGAAGACCAGGCTTAACTGAAGTAATATTAAACATGATTTATAACAATAATGTAATTAACTTGGTAATTGATAAAAATATAATTAGAATACCTCTATATATTTGAAAATTAAGAAATACATTCCTAAACAACCCAGTGGACAAAAAGGAAATGACAAATAGAAATTAGAAAATATTCAGAGCAGAATAATAATAAAATGCTACATGTCAAGATTTGTGCTTCTGTGTAAGTAGTCCTTAGGGTGTTTACAAGGAGATTTATATAATCTTGAAGAAAAAAAGCAGAAAATTAGTGGGAAAGCATATATTTCAAACATTAGAAAAAGAAAAGTAAAATAATTCAAAAAGTTAGAATAAAGAAAATAATAGAGTAGAAATTAATAATATATAAAACAAGCATACAAAGAATACAAAAGAGAGATCAAAGCAAAACAAAAGGCCAAAACTGGTTCTTTAAAATGACTAACAAAGTTGAAAACCTCTGGCAAAGCTGATCAAAAAGGGGGAAAGAGAGAAAGAACACACACTCACACGACCACAGCAACCAAGAGTAAGAAAAAGAAAAACTAATTAAGGATCACATAGACATTAAAAGTAATGAGAAAAGGAATTTCCAGTCAAGATGGCATAGTAGGTAGACACTGTGCATTCCTCCTCTTATAACCACTAAACTACAGAACAATCATCACCGAGAACCACCTGAAGTCTAGCTGAAGAGAAATCCCACAAGCAAGGACACACAGAAGATGCCACCTCAAGACTGGTAGGAGAGGTAGAGATGTGGAACGGGCTGATCCTACACCTGCGTGTAACCATTAAAAATCAGAAGGGATATCTCACCTGCAGAGGTCCCACCAGAGGAGCAAGGTATCCCAGCCCCACACCAGGCTCCCCAGCCCAGGGTTCCAGTACCAGGAAGAGAAGTTCCCACAACTTCTGGTTGTGAAAACAAGTGAGGATTGTGGCTGAGTGAAATGGAGGGCTACTTCACTCCCAGCCTCTCCTTTTAAAGGGCCTGCGCACACACTTACTCACTGGCAGACCCACTCATTCTGAGCTCCAGTGCTGGGCAGCAGCTCAAAAGTCACCAGGGACATATGGGGAGGAACTGAATTGTCTGGCTGCAGTGCAAGGGCTGGAGGGGTAGCTTTCTCCCAGACAGAAGTGCTGTCAAAAGCCATTATTTCTTTGTTGAGCCCTCTTCCCTCTCTGCATGCACATGCAAGTGGCTGCCATATAAGTCTCCGTCAACCTGGCTATACTGTTCACCATTCCCTGATGATTCCCTGAAACCCTACCCCACAAAACTTTCAGACCCACCCAAGTCACTCCCAGTGGCTTTTCCATACAAACGGCCTGTCTTGGCTCATGCTTTGGAACTTCCTAAAAAGCTCTCAAAAATTCACAAAACTCAGACAAGCAGCATCTAACCTCAGCATGCCCCATATCGCTTGCTAAGCAGCCCCCAGTCTGGCACTAGCAGAAGATAGCCTCGATGTGTGGCTTGACCTTTCGTAGGCACCTCCAAGTCCTGTGCAGGTAGCTGCCATTTATGGAATGCTTTGTGGCTCATGCCAGGTGGCCCCAGGCAGGGCAAAGTCTGCAACTGGACTTGGACTGTGGCGGGGTCCCTCCAAGAATGCCCCAGGGCTGGCACACTGAGTGGCTGGCTTCAGACCAAGCCAGAACACCATTTGGCTGCCTCCATGGGTTACACAACCTAAGAGCACACTGGGCAGGCACCAGAGGTCTGCTAAAGCGAATCCTGCTCCATAGGGTCAGCCCCTCCACAACAGCGCTTCCACTGTAGTCACAACCAGTCTTCACAACCAATCAGCCCAAGGGTTAATCCCTTCCATTGACATACAAACAGCAACCAAGGCTCAACAACAACAGATGGGCACACACAACCCACAGAAGGACACAGCTGGAGCACCCAACTCAGGTGACCAGGGAGATTGTGCCACCGGGCTCCACAGCACACCTACTACATAAGGCCACTCTACTAAGACCAGAAGACATAGCAGCCCTACCTATTATAATAACGCATAAAAATAATCACAGGAAGGCAGCCAAAATGGGGAGACAAAGAAACATGTCCCAAATGAAAGAAGAGAACAATGCTCCAGAAAAAGAACTAAACAAAATGGAGACAGGCGATCTACCAGACTCAGAGTTCCAAACACTGGTTATAACGATGCTCAGTGAACTTTGGGGAAGAGTAAATAAATTCAGTGAGAACTTTAACAAAGAGGTAGGAAACATAAAAATGGAGATAGAAAACATAAAAAAGAACCAGCCAGAAATGAAGAATATAATAACTGAAATAAAGAATACATTAGAGGGACTCAACAGTAGATTAGATGAAACAGAGAATCAAATAAGTTATTTATATGTTAAGGTAGCAGAAAACACCCAATCAGAAGAGCAAAAAGAAAAAATAATCCAAGAACTTGAGGGCAGTTTAAGGGGCCTCTGGGACAGCATCAAGTGTAACAACATTCACATCATAGGGGTACCAGAAGAAGAGAGAAAGCTAGTAACTGAAAACCTATTTGAAAAAATGATGGAAAACCTCCCTAACTTGGTGAAGAAAATGGACATACAAGCCCAGGAAGCACAGAGAGTCCCATACAAAAACCCCACAGAGGCCCACACCAAGACACATCGTAATTAAAATGTCAAAGGTCAAATACAAAGAAAAAATCCTAAAAGCAGCAAGAGACAAGCAGTTAGTTACCTACAAGGGAGCTCCCATAAGATGGTCAGCTAATTTCTCAACAGAAACTTTGTAGATTAGGAGGGATTGGTACAAAATATTCAAAGTGATGAAAAGCAAGAACCTACAACCATGATTACTCTACCCAGCAAAGCTATCATTAGAACCGAAGGACAGAACAAGAGTTTCACTGACAAGGAAAAGCTAAATCAGTTCATCCAGTATTACAAGAAATGTTAGAGGGGCGTCTTTAAAAAGAAGAAGGAGAAGGAGAAGGAAGAGGAGGAGGAAGAGGAGGAGGAGGAGGAGGAGGAGGAGGAGGAGGAGGAGGAGGAGGAGGAGGAAGAGGAAGAGGAAGAGGAGGAGGAGGAGAGAAAAAAAGACATTTTAAAAAATGAATAAAATGGCAATAACTACATATCTAACAATAATTACTTTCAGCGTAAACGAATTAAATACTCTAATCAAAAGACATAGAGTGGCTGAAAGGATAAGAAAACAACACCCTTACATATGCTGCCTACAAGAGACTCACTTCAGATTGAAAGACACACACAGACTGAAAGTAAAGGGATGGAAAAACATATTTCATGAAAATTGTGTAATATGGACATTATTACTGTGGTAGCAAAACTTATACCAAATAAAATAAACTTTAAAACAAAGGCTAGAACAAAAGACGAAGAAGGACCCACTAATACCACTTCTGGGGATTTATCCAAAGAAACCCAAAACACTACATTGAAGGGACCTGTGCATCCATATGTTCATTGCAGCATTGTTTACAATGGCCAAGATGGGGAGGTGGCCTGGTGTCCATCAATGAGTGAATGGATAAAGAAGAGGTGGTACACATGTACAATGGACTATTTATTACTCAGCTATAAAAAAATTATGAAATCTGACCAACTGCCACAACATGGATGGACCTCGAGGGAATTGTGCTGAGTGGACTAGGTCAGAGAAAGACAGATGCCATATGATTTCACATATATGTGGAATCTAAAGGACAAAATAAATGAACAAAAAAAACAGTAACTCATAGATACAGAGAACATTTTGATATTTGCCAACTGGGAGGGGGTTGGGAGGTGGGTGAAAAAGGTTAAGGGACTAAGAAGTACAAATTTGTAATTACAAAATAATCATGGGGATGTAAAGTACAACATAAGGAATATAGCAATAATATTGTAATAACTACATATGGTATCAGGTGGGTACTAGATCTATTGGGGTGATCACTTTGCAAGTTATATAAATGTCTAATCACTATGTGAAAACTAATGCAAACAACGTGAAACTAATATAATATTGTATGTCAACTGTAATTGAAAAATAAAAACAAATTTTAAATTAAAATGAGAAAATATTATGAACATATGTTTGAAAATTCAGATGAAATGATACATTTATTTCAAAACTACAAATTACCAAAATTTATACTAAAAGAAGTGGAAAATCTGAGTAATCCTATAATTATTAAAGAAATGTAAATTTTCCAGGCCCAAATGGCTTCACCAGTGAATTCTACCAAACATTTAAGGAAGAAATAATGTCCATATTACACAAATTCTTCCAGAGAATAGAAAAGGAGGAAACACATCCCAGCTTTTTTATGAAGCCAGCATAACATTAAAACTTCAGAAAGACAGAAAAATGAAAATTAGGAGCCAACCACTTTCATGAAAGTAAATGTGAAAATTCTAAACAAAACATTAGCCAACCAAATCCAACAACACATCAAGAAGATAATCCATTATGACAAAATCTGATCTATTCTAGAAATGAAAGTTGGTTTAACTTTAGAAATCAACCCGTGATATTTACCACATTGTAATGGATTGAAATAGAAAAAGAGACAGCATTTACAGTAATGTCAAAAACTATTATGAACCTATGGATTATATGGAACAAAAAGTGTGCAGGGAGAAAACTATGAAACTGTATTGACAAGTATCAGAAAACCCCTAAGTATACGGAAAGATATATAATGAATAAATATTGGAAGAGTAAATATGGTATGGATGTCAATCCCAATCAAAATCCCAACAGACATTTTTGTGAAACTTGTCGAGTGATTTCAAAATTTGTAGGAAGTGTAAAGGGCCAAGATAGCCAAAACATTCTTAAAGAACAAGATGGGGAAACTTACTCTGCCAGATAGCAAGACCTACTATAAGACAATAGAAAATCAGGCCCTGTGGTATTGACCTAAGGACAGAAAAATAAAATGGAACCGAAGAGGGATCCCCAAAAGGACACTTACACACACAAGCAGTTGATGTCTGGCAGAAGTGGCACTGCAGAGCAGTGGGGAAAACTACATTTTTCATAATAAATGGTACTTAAATACCCACATGGGAAAGACTGCCACTCACACCACAAACTAAAGTAATTCCAGGTGGGTTAAAGACCTAACAAGGCAAGACAAAATCAGCTTTATAAAGTTAGAAAGAAAATATTTTCATGACATTGAGAAAGAGAAGCTTCTTAAACAAGATTCAAAAAGCCATTAGCCACAAAAGGGGAAAGAGACATAAAAAGAGTTAAAAGAAAGCCACGATGGAAGAGAGCATTCCAAAACAAGAAGTGACATTAGACAAGTACAGAATATATAAAGAACTACTATAAATCAATAAGAAAAAGATAAAAGCTCAGTCAGGTCTCATAACCTTGGTCTATCAGTGTCTCACAGCTGTGTTCATGTCGACGTGTGGCAGTGTCTTGCTGAGTGGCGTTCATTATTGGTGTTGCACGTGGTTTTGTGTGCCATCACGAGAATATCTGAGCTTGAATTAGAGCAACGAACACACATTAAATTACTTGGCAAGAGTGGAAGTGAAATCAGGGACATGTTAATCCAAGTTTTGGGGGATAATGCCATGAAGAAAACAGCAGTGTACAAATGGATTAAATGTTTTTCTGAGGGGAGAGAACGTGTCACTGATGAAGACAGGTCAGGGCGGCCAGTAACAAGCAGAACTGATGAAAACATTGCAAAAATTCATAGAATTGGACATAGAATTTTGACATAGAGTGTCAAAATCGTTGGCTGACTGTGAGGAGCATAGCAGACCAAGTCAACAACAGAGAAACAGGAAAATCTTAACTGAAAATTTTGGCATGAGAAAGGTGTATGCAAAAATGGTCCAAAAGGAGCTCAGCGATGAACAAAAGCAAAGGAGAGTCAAAGTTTTCCAAGAACTTTTGGAGAGGCAAGACTATGTTTTGGGCTGTGTTATCACTGGTGATGAAACATGGGTGTACCAGTATGACCTTAAACAAAGCATCAAAGTGCACAATGGAAGTCAGCCAATTCTCCCAACCAAAAAATTTCCATCAATCCAAATCAAGAGTCAAAACGATGTTACTGATCTTTTTTGATATAGGAGGGATTATTCATTATGAATTTGTACCAACTGGACAAACAGTTAACCAAGTTTACTATTTGGAAGTGCTGATAAGACTGTGTAAAAAAGTTAGATGACCTGAACTTTTCGCCAACAATTCATGGCTCTTGCATCACGACAATGCACCAGCTCACACAGCACTGTCTGTGAGGGAGTTTTTAGCCAGTAAACAAATAACTGTATTGGCACCCCCTCCCTACTCACCTGATCTGGCCCCCAATGACTTCTTTCTTTACCCGAAGATAAAGGAAATATTGAAAGGAAGACATTTTGATGACATTCAGGACATCAAGGGTAATACGATGACAGCTCTGATGGTGTTCCAGAAAAAGTTCCAAAATTGCTTTGAAGGGTGAGCAAGGCGCTAGTGTTGGTGCATAGCTTTCCAAGCGGAGTACTTTGAAGGAGACCGTAGTGCTATTCAGCAATAAGGTTTGTAGCACTTTTTCTAGGATGAGTTTGCAAAGTTAATTGTCAGACCTCATACAAGACTAGGTCAGAAGAAGCCTTGCAGCCTCCACCCAGATCTCTTACAATGCTTGCTCTCAGGGAAAAACAGCTGCTGTGTAAGAATCTGCCTACCCTGAGCTGCCATGCTGTAAGGAAGCCATTCTCTAGCTGGTCCATATCCCAGCCATTGAATCATCCCAGTTGAGGCCAAGGATTGATCAAATTGATGGTTCATGAGCAAAGTAAATTAGTGTTGCTGTTTTAAACCACTGAATTTCGGGGTAGTTTTTTATGCAGTGATAAAGAACTGGAATAGCAACTCAGTAGAAAAATGGACAAAATACTTGAACAGGCATTTTTCAAAAGAGAAAATCCATTAGTGATGGGAGAAAAGCAAATTAAACCTAGAATGAAAAACCATTACACACCCATCAAACTGTATGAATATAAATGTACACATCCACTTTGGAAACAGTTTGGCATCATCTATTCAAGCTGAAGATACACACGCTCTCTGGCGCAGCAATTTCACTGTCACCTCGAGAGACTCCCACACAGGTGAACAAATGACACACACGCAGTCACTGCAGCACTGTTTGTGACAGCCAAAACCTGCAAACAACCCAGATTTCCATCTCAGTAAGATACGTAAGTAATGTGTGATCTAGTTCTACAATGGAATACTACACAGTCGTGAAAATGAACAAGCTACAACTACAGAAAACATGAAATTCACAAACATAACGTTTAACCAAAGAAGACAAAAACAAAATATTATATGCTGTAGCATTCCATTCAAATGAGGCAGACAAAGACAAATACCACATAGTATCACTAATATGCGGAATCTAAAAAATGTTGAAATCATAGAAACAGGAGTAGAAAAGTGGTTGCCAGGGGCTGAGGGGTGGGGACATAGGGAGAGGTTGGCAAAACGGTACAAACTTTCAGCTATAATATGAATAAGGTCTGAGGGTCTAATGTATGACATGGTGACTACAGTTAATAACACTGTATTGTATAATTGAAATTTGCTGAGAGTAGAACTCAAATGTTCTCACCAGAGAAAGAGAGAAACTATATAAGGTGATGGGTGTCTTAATTAACTCGGGGATTCTTTCACAATGCATATATGTATCAAATCATCACCTGTGCACTTAAAATATCTTCCAATTTAATTTGTCAAGTATACCTCAATAAACCCAGAAAAAATGAAAGTTAAATTAAGTTAAACAAATGAAGTTAAATACTAGCCAAAAATGGTTTAGGAATGCATTTAGAGGGTAAAACTATTTTTTAAAATATTATCAGTAAAGCCAGAACAGTGATTACATCTAGGGCAGAAGGAAAGGATTCTGACTGGAGTGGAGCACTGGGAAGATTTTTTTAGGGTGTTAATAATGTCCTTTTTTTTTTCTCCCTAGGTGATGATTCCATAGGTACCTACTTTATTCATAAAATGGTACATGTGTGTTTTATGTGCTTTTCTGTAAATACCAGGGGTGCCAAAAAAATATACACACATGACTTGTAGTCATCTTTTGTTACCAGTATATATTGAGTATTGCAATTATAATACAGCTTTTTCCTTTCTTAAAACTTGTATGCATTTTTTGGCACCCTCTGTATAGTTCACAAGTTAAGAAACAAAAACAAACAAACCAAAAAAAGAGCAGAACCCCCATCCACCTGCATCTGTACTTACACGCTCTGTTCTGTCTTGTTACTGTGGAGGAAGTGTCTCCGCTCATGGAAAGACGAGCTCTCCGCGTGGGACATTTCTCCGGCTCTCCTCTTCCTGTCCGGCTCTCCTCTACAGACCCCTCCCATCTCCCTCCAGCTACTACTCCATCTCTCTCCTTCCCTTTCAAGCAAGCAAATACTGTCAGAGGCTTGTCTACACTCACCTTGTTCTCTTCATCCCCACCAATCACCTAAACTGCTCTGTCAAGGTCCATGGCAAGGCCATGAAAGGCCTCCAGTCACAGTGGTCACCTCTCAGTCCTCATCTTGCCCACCAGCATTTGGTACAGCTGACTATCCCCTTGTCTATTACACACTCTCCCCTTGGCTTTAGGATGCCTACCCTTCCTGGTTTTGCTCGTACCTGCCTGGCTGCACCTGCTCAATCGCTTCTACTTCCCACCCCCACACACACACCTTTGCTCTTTTGTATTCTCCCTTCTTCCGCCTACCCTGCCCCCCACCCCCGCCTCCGTTTGGAGACGTGGTTTCTCAGTCTAGTTGTGTAGGACACAGCTTCCTGGCCCTGCGCTCCCCCAGTGGATCCCCGGTAGTCAGGCTGCTCACAGTAGCGCCCCGCAGCCCAGCTCTCCAGCGCTGTTCACAATCTTAGCTGCAGAGGGCGCAGCTCGTTGGCCTAGGTGGGAATCAGCCACCTCAGCGTTAGAAGCGTGGCGCTCCTGAGCCACCCCACCGCGGCCCGCGCACATTTGCTCTTTTCTTTCCACATTCACTTGGCGGATGATCTCAACGAGTTCCGAGACTTTAAACACTATCTCTACATGCATGACTCCCAAATCTCGATTTCTAGCCTAGCCTTCCGTGAATTCCTGTCTCGTTTATCCAATCAGCATCTAACCAGTATCACCACTTAGAGGTCAAACATTGAGCTCTCACTGGACATGTGCAAAGGTGAGCTCCTCCTCTCCCTACCCCCAAGCCTGCCTTATCTTCAGCCTTCCCCATCCCAGATAATTCCATCCTCTCTGATGATCAGAAACTTGTGAGCTTCCCTCAAACCCAATCCAACAGCAAATCCTGTCTGCTGTAACTTCAATTTAGATTCAGAATCCAACCACTTCCCCCCCATCACCACTACCAACATGGTCTAATATTGCAATAGCCCCTAACTGGTCTGGGACTCCCCTCCTGCTCCCTGCAGTCTGTCCTCCACAGTAGCAGCCAAAGAGATTCAGGTACTGTGTGTGGATCCTGTCACTCCCCCGGGGCCACCTCCTCACAAGGGTTTTCTCTTTACCTCTGCCTCCAGCACCCTGGCCTACAGTATCTGAGTCCCTTGAGCACACCTGTGCGCTTGCCATTCGTTCTATCCGGAATGCTCTTCCCCAACAGATATCTGCCAAGTTTTAATCACATAGCCTCTCATGGACGCCTTCCCAGACTACCCTTCTTAGATTTGTGAACCTCTTTCCCAAAGTCCCTTTCCTGCTTTGTTTTCCCCCTTAAATAATAAGGACTTTATAGTATTTCACATACTATACTATTTTTGTATGGTATTTATTTATTTATTTATTATTAGTTTCAGGTGCACAAGACAAAGTAATACTTAGACGTTTATCATATCCCTCACACTGTGTGGACCCCCTCCCCCCATCCACTATCCCTCTGACATCGCACTGAGCCATTACATTTCCACTGTCTATTCCTAATGCTGTCCTCCGCTTCTTGTAAGTATATACATACATGTATACATATATATATGTAAAATTATAGTTGGCATTCATTATTGTTCAGCTTCAGGTGTACAGTGCAGGGATCAGACATCCACATCATCCCTGAGGTGGTCTCCCGAATGGGACACGTGTCCATCGGATACCCAACATACTATACTTTTTAAGACCTACTATTTTGTTTAGTATCCGTCTCCCCACACCAGGCTGTAAGCACCAATCAGGCAGGCGTTTTGTGGGTTTTATTCACTGCAGCACCTGCAAATGCCTGGCACGTACAAGGGGTCGGTCACTGTTTATTAAAAGAATAGAGATGACTCGCACACGCCGCTTAGTAAAGCGACAAGACTGAACATTTGTACCCAAATGTCTCTGACCACCTATCCTGCGAAGAAGACCCACCGGCTTGCTTCTTACCATCAAGAAATCTGACGGAGGCGGCCCTGCGGCGGGGCGGGGAAACCACGTCCCCAGCTCGAGGCTCGCATTCTCCCGGTTCCACACAGTGGAATTCTCTAAATTGCACGTGTTAAGCCAGTGGGGTGGCGGTGCCGCGGGAAAGCGGCAGAGCGTCTGCAGCCGGAGTCCGGGACGGCGCCAGGAGTGACAGGGCGCAGTAGAGGAACCAGAGGGCCAGGTCTGTCGCTGCCGCCAGGGGGAGAAAGAGCCCGCTGGGCGCATCTGGACGCCGGCGGCGGGCTGAACCGCTGGCTGCGCACCTGAGGTTGCCTCCGGTCCCAGCCTCCCACCCCTTCCTGGTACGACCACTGGGGCCGAGCCCGCGGGACTGAGCGTCCGGGACCTTCGGCCGAGGCACGGCGGAGGACCCGCGGGCCCAGGAAAGAGGGACCTCTGGTATTTGAGCTAAAATCTTAAGATGAGGCCTTATCCAGGTAAGGAGCAGAACGGTGTCCGAGCCTGGGGCATTTGAAGGCTGGGGAGTCCTTTAAAAGAACAGACAGAAAGCCAGTGTAGCTGGATTGAGGAGAGCAAAGCTGGGAGGGCTGCTGGGAGGAGGAGGGGCTTCAGGTCTGGCTAAGGATTTGGGCTTTTTACCAAAGTTCCACTGATAGTTTTACAGTTTGTTAGCAGTGACACGATAAGGTTTGTCTTTTAAATCCCTCTTTCGGATAGAAAGGAGTGAGAAATGGAAGCAAAGAGTGAATCAGGGACAGCGCCAGTGGTGGCCTGGCCTAGGGGAGTGGAGGGAGATGTGGAGAGGCGGTCAGTCTATTTTGGAGTTGAAATTGATGGGACATGAGGATGAGTTGATTGCATGTGGGGTGAGGAAGAAAGAGGGACCAGACAGACCCCCAGGGTCCTGGTTTGAGCAGCTGGGGAGATGGAGCTGCTGCATGATCATGGGGGTGAGGGGTGGGAAGAGAGTTCCAGAAGGCAACTTGCGGCTAATTAAAACGTAGACACTTTGATATTTAATCAAATCTGATCCACTTTCCTAATGAAGTCCCTGAGAGAAACTACTTAGCAGGCGATTTCCAGCGAAGCTGAGGATATTTTCACTCCAGCTGACTAAAACTGCTCTTGTGCCTGGTGAAGTTGGTCTCTGTTTATACTGGGCTTGGGCCTGGATAAAATGTTACAGCCAGCCTCAGTCTTGGGGAAAGGCACTTAAGGACAGGAATATACAGGCAGCAGCGAATAAGATTGTCAAGTGTATCTGGTGATGGCAGCCCGTCATCTGCCTTCCTGTCCCTGTGCCAACGTACAGCCAGCGGAAGAAGCCGACTCTGCCAGCCACTGTGCTCCAGGAAGGCAGCAGCCAGTGCTGTGGTTAGGAGAGTGGACAGTCGAGCCAGATTGTCTGGGTTTGTAACCCTAGCTCCAGCTTTGCTACCTGCGTGGCCTTGGGCAGGTTTTTGTGCCTCAGTTTCCTTGTACAGACAATAATAAAATAAATTAATAATATAAATTAATAATAATAAATGGGAATAATAATACCTGTGTCATATGACTGTGGTGAAGCACTTACAACAGTGCTCCGCACAGTGTAAAGAATTTGCTATTTGATTAGGAAGATCGTGGTGAGAGCAGTGAGTCCCCTGGACCAGCTCAAATTGCAGCCACAGATTTCTAACAAACTTAATAGATTTTGCAAGTTGGTTCTCTTTCCACCCCACCTTATGTCCCGAGGAAGCCACTAGGTGGCGATGTCACACTGGCAGCTGCCGCTCAGCAGAGGGATCTGGTTGGACAGGCAAACTGGGCATGAGAATCACGTAGGTGCTTTGAAAAAAATACCCGTGAACCTGCCCCTCCCCTCCCCTGGGGGCTCGGACTCAGTCGGCCTGGGCATCAGCATTTTAAAGAGCTTCCCAGGAGATTCTAGTGCACAGCCAAAGCTGAGATCTTCTGGGCTAGGGAGGGCAGGCAAAGTGATTAGGCAGGAGCTGGGCAGTGGGGAAAGGGGGGAGGGGGGTGCAATTTGAGAGACTGAGGAGGAGGCATCCCGGAGGTGGTTCCTGAGGTGAGAGCGAATGGAGTAACCTGCAGCATCACTGACAGGAGGGAAAGCGCAGGGTGTGAAATGCAGAGGTCAAAGGCTGCAGGGCTTGGACATGGGCCTCACAAGGCTCCCCACTGACCTTAGCAGACAGGACACAGAGTAAAACCAGACAATAGAGGCACCAAGGAAGATAGGAAGAGGAGAGGTGAGCAGCAGTTCATGTGTAGACAATTCCTCTTAGAAGCTTGGAGGTGGAAAGAAGAGGAGAGCAGACGCAGCTGGAGGGAGATGTGGCGTCAAGGGAAGTTTGGTTTGCTTTTTTCTAGGGTGGGGCCTACTGGACAAGTTGGGGTGCCGGGGAAAGCCTCCTGGAGGAAGAGGAGACAAGGGAGGGTGTGGGAGCAGGTCCCTGCTCCGTGAGACAACGCAACCAAGCCCTGTGGGCTCACCTCACAGTGAGGAGAGAAGAGCAGTGTTGGGCAAGAGGGTGTGCACAGCTGGGGACAGGACAAGGTGCCACCGTGGCTTCCCCGTCCTCCGAACACAAGAGTGGGGTGCAAGGCTCAGGGGCTGAAAGAGAAAGAAAGCCTGGAGGAAAGAAGAAATGCTCCAAATGCAGCAAAGAGGACATAGATTCCATCTCCCAGGCCCAAGTTGCTGGTCAGGGGAGAAAAAAAAAGGGAGGAGGGAGAGTGGAGGTGGGACAAGTGGAGCGGCTACAAGGGGAAGGACCAGAGGGAAGCCTCAGCACTGAGGGTGGACACTCATACCTCCTCACCTCCCCGCATACCCAGCCACCTCCAGCCCCCCCAGACCCACACTACCAGGCCCAGCCAGGCCCTTCCTCCTCCTGGAAATCTTTCCACACTGCCAGAGAGATGCAGGTTCTTCTTCCTGTCTGTCTCCTTATGGAGCCTTCTGGAACAAAGCTGTGTTCCTGCAGGGCCTGATAGGAATCACGCCAAGAAAGGGGGTGGTGCCAGTTTTTCTCTAAAAACACTCATTTTGTTATTGTATTCTGACAGTGAGACCCTCGATGACCTCACATGTGTATTTCTAGCACTGCTAGACCACTAAGGGGACGGGTGGCCAGGGTTGGGGTAGACGGCACTGCCTCTGAGCAGGACGTCAGGCTGGACTTGGGGTGGGGCCCAGCAGTAGAGGGTAAGGCCAGCAGCAAGAGCAGCATCAGGATAAACACCTACTGGGCACACCCCTAAGGGCAGGCACCAGCCCTCCCACACCTTACCTGCCCAATGGCTGGTAAGCGGGCAGACGATTTTCAGATCACCAGGGACACAGCACTGAACACAACATGACAGAGTTATTTCCCTCTTAATTCTTCTCCAACTCTTCTGATTACTCCGCAGGCAAAGAAAAGTACCAATGCAGAGCTAATATGGTTTAAGTATAAAAATGTTAAACATGCAGAGAAGTGAAGACATAACAGAAAGCTCTGTACCCAACCTGCAGAAATAACACATAATGCCCTTTTGCTTTGAAGGGCTTACTCTCTCCAGATAATAGAAACAAATCATTCTAGATATAGCTGAGGCCCATCCCCTCCCCTACCCACCCCCCCCTCTCTTTCCTTCCTTCCTTCCTTTTTGCCTGTGCCTTTCTTCTGAGCCTGGCCAGGCCATCACATATCTGGGTGTTTGTAGGCACGGATGTTGGACTGTCTGGTCTGCCATCTCACCTGGATCAGAAGCTGTCACATCTCTAGCAGTTGCCATGTTGCAATCTCCCTGGATAACAGTGAGAACAGACACAAGCCTTGGGCAGACAACAGTCTGTTTTTGCTTTTAATGTACACAGTTATTTTTTTAGTGCTTTCTGTAAATGAAAAAATAATTCTGGCTGTCTATTGTTGCCTTTTAAAGTATCATTTTAAAATATAAATGTAAGAATTCTAGGAAGATGGAAGTGGGGGTGGAAGCATACTTTTGTGTCTTCCAGATCCCCACATAAACACAAAGCAATAAGACATAAAAATCAAACCCATGGACAATATGTACGAAACAAGTCGACAAGGTATCCCCCTGTCACCACAAAATACAAATGGGTGGACAGGTCATGAGACCTGCACAACATAAGTGTTGGGAAAAGCAGAAGGAAGCAGTGGGTATGTGGGCAGCAGAGGGCACTGTGCACACAGGTTAGTGCTGGAGAACATCCCACCAGCCCCCCTTCGGAAGCCATCAGCTTGTTCTCTGTATCTATGGGTCTGTTTCTGTTCTGTCTATTTCACTTTTTTTTTCGTTTGTTTTGGTTTTTATAGATTCCACATACAAGTAAAATCATATTGTATTTGTCTTTCTCACTTATTTCATTTAGCATAATACCCTCTAGGTCCATCTATGTTGTCACAAATGGCAAGATATCATTCTCTTTATTGCTGAATAATATCTATTGTGTATATACCACATCTTCTTTACCAATTCATCTATTGATGAACATCCATTCATCTATTGCTTCCATATACTGGTTATTACCAGTAATGCTGCAACGAACATAGGGGTACATACATCTTTTCTACTTAGTGTTTTTATTGTCTTCAGATAAATACCCATAAGTGGAATAGCTGGATTGTATGGCAACTCTGTTTTTAATTTTTTGAGGCACTTTCATACTGTTCCATAGTGGCTGCACCGATCTGCAATCCCTCTAACAGAGCTCAAGGGTCCTCTTTTATCCAAAGCCTCGCCGGCAGTTCTTATTTGTTGATTTATTGATGATGGCCATTCTGACAGGGGTGAGGTGATAGCTCACTGTGGTTTCAATTTGCATTTCTCTGATGATTAGTGATGTTGAGCATCTTTTCATATGTCTCTTGGCCATTTGTAAGTCCTCTTTGGAGAAACGTCTGTTCAGGTCCTCTGCCCATTTTTTTATTTGGATTGTTTGAGGGTTTTGGTGTTAAGTTGTATGCGTTCCTTATATATTTTGGATATTGACCCTTTATTGGATGTATCATTGGCAAATATTTTCTCCCATTCAGTAGGTTGTCTTTTTTGCATTGTTGATGCGTTCCTTCACTGTGCAGAAACATTTTAGTTTGATGTAGTCCCATTTGTTTATTTTTTCTTTTGTTTCCCTTGCCCAAGGAGACATATCCAAAAAGATATTGCTAAGAGCAATGTCAAAGAGTTTACTACCTGTATGTTCTTCTAGGAGTTTTATGGTTTCAGATCTTACATTTAAGTCTTTAATCCATTTTGACTTTATTCTTGTATGTGGTGTGTACAACAGTGGTCCAATTTCTTTCTCTCTCTCTCTCTGTGTTTGTTTGTGTGTGTGTGTGTGTGTGTGTGTGTGTTTGTCTATCCAGTTTTACCAACATCACTTATTGATGAGACTTTCTTTACCCCACTGGATAGCTTTGCCTCCTTTGTCATAGATTAACTGACCATATAGTGAGGATTTATTTCTGGGCTCTCTATTCCATTTATATGTACGAGGTCTGACAATTAAGTTTGCGAACTAATTGCAATGATGTTGCCTACCTTCTTTTGATATCAGAGAGACTATTCATTATGGATTTGTATCAACTGGACAAACAGTTAACCAAGTTTACTATTTAGAAGTGCTGAAAAGGCTGTGTAAAAAAGTTAGACGACCTGAACTTTTTGCCAACAATTCATGGCTCTTGCATCACGACAATGCACCAGCTCACACAGCACTGTCTGGGAGGGAGTTTTACCAAGTCAACAAATAACCATATTGGAACACCCTCCCTACTCACCTGATCTGGCCCCCAATGACTTCTTTCTTTACCCGAAGATAAAGGAAATATTGAAAGGAAGACATTTTGATGACATTCAGGACATCAAGGGTAATACGATGACAACTCTGATGGCCATTCCAGAAAAAGTTCCAAAATTGCTTTGAAGGGTGGACTAGGCACTGACGTCAGTGTATAGCTTCCCAAGGGGAGTACTTCGAACGGTGACCATAGTGATATTCAGCAATAAGGTCTGCAGCACTTTTTCTAGGATGAGTTTGCGAATTTAATTGTCTGACCTCATATGTGTATGTGTGTGTGTATTCGTGTGTGTGTACACACGTGTGTGTGTTTATGCCAGTACCATACTGTTTTGGTGTTGTAGATTTGTGGTATAGTTTTTTGTCAGGGAGTGTGATACCTCCCACTTTGTTCATTCTCAAGATTTATTTGGCTATTCAGGGTCTTTTGTGGCTCCATATAAATTTTAGGATTGTTTGTTCTAGTTCTAAGGAGAATGCTATGGTATTTTAATAGGAATTGCATTGAATCTGTATATTGCTTTACATAATAAGAACATCTTAACGATATTAATTCTGCCAATCCATGAGCAAGGTATATCCTTCAATTTATTTCTGTCTTCTTCGGTGTCATAGTTTTCAAAGTATAGGTCTTTCACCTCTGGTCAAATTTATTCCTAGGTATTTCATGATGTTTGATGCAACTGGATTGTTTTCTTCATTTCTCCGTCTGAATGTTCTATGAAAATGCAACAGAAAAAATGCAACAGATTTCTGTATATTGATTCTCTATGCAGCAACTTTACTGAATTCATTTGTTAGTTTTAATAGTGTTTTGATGGAGTCTTTAGGGTTTTCTATATATAGTACCATGTCATATGCAAATAATGACAATTTTAATTCTTCCTTTCCTATTTGGATGTCTTTTCTTTTACTTCATTTTTTTTTTTTGTCTGATTGCTGTGGCCAGGACTCCAATACTACTATGTTGAATATAACTGGTGACAGTGGACATCTTTGTCTTGTTCCTGATCTTAGAGGAAAGACTTTCAGCTTTTCACCATTGAGTATAATTGTAGCTGAGGGTTTGTCATATATGGCCTTTATTATGTTGAGAGATATGTTCCTTCTACACTCACTTTGTTGAGAGTTTTTTATCATAAAAGGATGTTGAATTTTGTCAAATGCTTTTTCTACATCTATTGAGATGATCATATGGTTTTATCCTTTATTTTGTTAATGGGATGTATTATGTTGATTGATTTACCGATTTTGAACCATTCTTGTATCCCTGGGATGAATCCCACTTGGTCATGGTATATAATCCTTTTAATGTATTATTGAACATGGATTGCTAATGTTTTATTGAAAATTTTTGCATCTATGTTCATCAAGAATATTGGCCTGCAATTTTATTTCTTTTCTTTCTGTCTTTCTTTTTTCTCTGTTTTTTTTTTTTTTTTTTTACATCTTTGTGTGGGTTTGATATCAGGGTAATGCTGTTTTCATAAAATGAGTTTGGATGTGTTCCTTCCTCTTCAGTTGTTTGAAATAGTTTAGGGATAGGTATTAATGCTTCTTTGTTAGAATTCACCTGTGAAGGCATCCTGGATTTTTATTTGTTGGGAGTTTTTTTTTTAATTATTATCATTATTTTTATTACCGCTTCAATTTCATTCCTAATAATTGGCCTGTTTAGATTTTGTACTTCTTACTGGTTCAGTCTTGGAGGGTTATATAGTTGTAGAAATTTATCCATTTATTCTAGATTGTCAAAATTGTTGGCATATAATTATTTGTAGTATTCTTTAATGGTTCTTTATATTTCTGTGGTGCCAGTTGTAACTTCTCTTTCATTTATGATTTTATCTATTTGGGCTCCCCTTTTTTCTTGATGAATCTGGCTAAATATTTGTCAATTTTATTTATCCTTTCAAGGAAACAGCTCTTAGTTTTATTGATATTTTCTATTTTAATTTCTATTTTATTTCCACTCTGATCTTAACTATTTCTTTTCTTTTGTTTACTTTGGTTTTGTTTGTCCTCCTTTTGCTAGTTCCTTTTGTTGTATAAAGTTAGATTGTTTATTTGGATTTTTCTTGTTTCTTGAGATAAGCCTGTGTACCTATGAACTTCTTAGAACTGTTTTTGCTGCATCCCATAAATTTTGAAAAGTTGTATTTTTGTTTTCATTTCAAGGTAGTTTTTTATTTTCTCTTTGATTTATTGGTTGTTTAGTAGCATGTTTTCAGTCTCCGTGTATCTGTGTGTCTTTTTTGGAAAAATGTCTATTCAGATCTGCACGTTTTTTAAAAATTGTATTGTTTTGTTTTTTGCTACTTAGTTATATGAGTTCTTTATATATTTTAGTCATTAACCCCTTATCAGATATATGCTTTGCAAATATTTTCTCCCATTCAGTAGGTTGCCATTTTATTTTGTTGATGATTTCCTTTGCTGTGAAGAAACCTTTTAGTTCAATGCAGTTTCACTTGCCTTTAATTTTGGTGTCAGATCCAAAAAATCATTGCTAAGACTAATGTCAAGGAGCTTACTGCCTATGTTTTCTTCTAGAAGTTTTATGATTGGAGGTCTTACATCCAAGTCTTTCATCCATTTTCAGTTAATTTTTGTGTATGATGTAAGTTCCATTATTCTTTGGCATGTGGCTGTCCAGTTTTTCCAACATCCTTATTGAGGAGACTGTCCTTTTCCCACCATATATTCTTCCCTCCTTTGTCATAGATTAATTAATCATATATGTGTGGGTTTATTTCTGGGATCTCTAATCCGTTTCATTGTCTGTGTGTCTGTTTTATGCCAGTACCATACTGTTTTGATTACTATAGCTTGGTAATATAGTTTGAAATGAGGAAACATGGTGCCTTCAACGTTGTTCTTCTCTCTCTAGATTGCTTTGGCTATTTGGATCCTTTGGTGATTCCATACAAATTTTAGGATTATTTGTTCTACCTCTGTGAAAAATGCCATTGGAATTTTGGTAGGGATTACATTGAATCAGTAGATTGCTTTGGGTGGTGTGAACATTTTATATGGACATTAACAATATTAATTCTTCCAATCCATGAGCATGGAATATCTTTCCACTTACTTGTGTCTTTTTCAATTGCTTTCATCAATATCTTATATGGTATTATTGATATTGTTATTCTGAACTTCTGTGTGCATATGTTGAGATAAAACAAATGGATATTTTAATTTAGTTATTCCCTGTGTCCTTGAGAACCAGGTTTCCCAGTGTAGTAGAAAGGAGATATAGATGGAACAGAAGAGGTTAAGTAAAAACCCTATATTAAAGACAAAGAGAGAATCCTAAAAGCAGCAAGAGAAAGACAGAGGGTTACATACAAGGGAACTCCCATAAGACTATCAAATGACTTTTCTACAGAAACATTGCAGGCCAGGAGGGAGTGGCAGGAGATACTCAAAGTGATGGAACACAAAGGCCTACAACCTAGATTGCTTTATCCAGCAAGGCTACCATTTAAAGTTGATGGAGAGATAAAGAACTTCCCAGAAAAGAATAAACTGAAGGAATTTATTACCACCAAGCCAGCATTGCAAGAAATACTAAAAGGACTTCTGTAAATAGAAGAAAGATGAAAACAATCTACTACAAATTGAAAAATGGCAATAACTATGTACCTATCAATAGTCACTTTAAATGTACACAGATTAAATGCTCCAATCAAGAGACATAGAGTGGCTGAGTGGGTAAGGAAGCAAGACCCTTGTATATGCTGTATACAAGGGACACACCTCAGATCAAAAGACACACACAGGCTGAAAGTGAAGGGTTGGAGTAAGATATTTCATGCAAATGGAAGCAAGAAAAAAGCTGGAGTTGCAATACTTATATCTGACAAAATAGACTTTAAAATGAAGAACATATTAAAAGACAAAGATGGGCACTATATA
Source organism: Rhinolophus hipposideros (assembly GCF_964194185.1). Classification (NCBI taxonomy): domain Eukaryota; kingdom Metazoa; phylum Chordata; class Mammalia; order Chiroptera; family Rhinolophidae; genus Rhinolophus; species Rhinolophus hipposideros. The sequence goes on from NC_138061.1 coordinate 61,622,467, forward strand.
ATAATAAAGGGATCAATCCGACAAGAGGACATAACCCTAGTAAACATCTATGCACCTAACATAGGAGCACCTAAATATATAAAACAGGTACTGACTGACATAAAGACAGAGATCAATACTAACACTATCATAGTAGGGGACTTCAACACAAAGGACAGGACCTCCAGACAGAAAATCAATATGGAAACAACAGCCTTAAATGATACATTGGACCACTTGGATTTAATCAATATTTTCAGAGCATTTCACCCCAATGCTGCAGAATACACGTTCTTCTCAAGCACACATGGAACATTTTCCAAGATAGATCATATGTTAGGCCACAAAACAAGTCTTGATAAATTTAAGAAAATTGAAATCATACCAATTGTCTTCTCTGACCACAGTGCTATGAAATTAGAAATGAACTACAGGAAAAAAACTGGAAGACACACCAATTCATGGAGGCTGAATAACTTATTATTAAATAATGAATGGGTCAAGCAGGAGATCAAGGAAGAAATCAAAAGATATCTCGAGACAAATAAGAATGAGAACATGACGACCCAAAATCTATGGGATGCTGCGAAAGCAGTCCTAAGAGGGAAGTTCATAGCACTGCAGACCTACAAGAAACAAGAAACATCACTAATCGACAGTTTATCTTCACACTTAAGGGATCTGGAAAAAGAACAGCAAAATAAGCCCAAAGGGAGCACAAGGATGGAGATAATAAAGATCAGAGCAGAAATAAATGAAATAGAAATCACAAAAACAATACAAAAGATCAATGAATCCAAGAGTTGGTTCTTAGAGAAGATAAACAAAATTGACAAACCTTTAGCCAGACTCATTAAAAAAAGGAGAGAGAGGACCCAAATTAATAAAATCAGAAATGAAAGAGGAGAAGTGACAACAGACACCGCAGAAATACAAAAAATTTTAAGAAACTACTATGAGCAACTATATGCCAACTAATTTGACAATCTGGAAGAAATGGACAATTTTCTAGAGGCGCACAACCTTCCAAGGCTAACTCAAGAAGAAACAGAAAACCTGAACAGTCTGATTACCACCAGGGAAATTGAATCAGTAATCAATAATCTCCCAATAAACAAAAGCCCTGGACCAGATGGCTTTACAGGTGAATTTTTCAAAACATTTAAAAAAGAATTATCACCTATTCTCCTCAAGCTCTTCCAAAAAATCCAGAAGGAGGGAAGACTCCCAAATACTTTTTACGAAGCCACTATCACCCTGATCCCAAAAGAAGACACAGACACCACAAAAAAAGAAAACTACAGGCCGATATCGCTAATGAACATAGATGCAAAAATCCTCAACAAAATATTAGCAAACAGAATTCAGCAATCATTGAAAAGATCATACACCATGATCAAGTGGGATTCATCCCTGGTATGCAGGGGTGGTTCAACATCCGCAAATCAATTAATGTGATACACCACATTAACAAAATGAAAAATAAAAATCACACGATCATATCAATAGATGCAGAAAAAGCATTTGATAAAATCCAGCAACCATTTATGATAAAAATCCTTAAGAAAGTGGGAATAGAGGGATCATATCTCAACATAATAAAGGCCATATATGACAAACCCACAGCTAACATCATACTCAATGGGGAAAAGCTAAAACAATTCCCCCTAAGATCAGGAACAAGGCAAGGTTGCCCACTATCTCCACTTCTATTCAACATAGTGCTGGAAGTTCTAGTCACAGCAATCAGACAAGAAAAAGAAATAAAAGGCATCCAAATGGGTAAGGAGGAAGTAAAATTATCAGTATATGCAGATGATATGATACTATATAGAGAGAACCATAAAGACTCCACCAAGAAACTATTAGAGCTGATAGATGAATTTAGTAAAGTAGTAGGGTACAAAATGAATATTCAGAAATCAGTTGCATTTATATATACCAATGATAAAATATCAGAAGGAGAAATTAAGAAAACAATTCCATAAGACAGCCTCTTCAATAAATGGTGCTGGCAGAATTGGATAGCTACGTGCAAAAGAATGAAACTGGACTGCTATCTGTCACCATGTACCAAAATTAATTCAAAATGGATCAAAGACTTAAGCATAAGACCTGACACAATAAACTGCATTGAAGAAAACATAGGTACTAAACGTATGGACCTTGGGTTCAAAGAGCATTTTATGAATTTGACTCCAAAGGCAATGGAAGTAAAAACTAAAATAAACAAATGGGATTATATGAAACTGAAAAGCTTCTGCACAGCAAAAGAAACTATTGACAAAATAATGAGGCAACCAACTGAATGGGAGAAGATTTTTGCAAACAGTGCCTCTGATAAGGGGCTAATATCCAAAATATACAAGGAACTCATGAAACTCAACAACAAAAAAACAAACAACCCAATTGAAAAATGGACAGAGGACCTGAAGAGACATTTCTCCAAAGAGGATATACAAATGGCAAATAGACATATGAAAAAATGCTCAACATCGCTAATCATCAGAGAAATGCAAATGAAAACCAAAATGAGATATCACCTCACCCCAGTCAGAATGGCTTTCATCAACAAGACAAATAGTAACAAGTGTTGGAGAAGCTGTGGAGAAAAAGGAACCCTCATACACTGTTGGTGGGAATGCAGACTGGTGCAGCCGCTATGGAAGGCAGTGTGGAGGTTCCTCAAGAAATTACGAATAGAATTACCATATGACCCAGCAATCGCTCTCCTGGGTATCTACCCAAAAAATCTGAAAGCATTTCTCTATAGAGACACGTGTACTCCAATGTTCATTGCAGCTTTGTTTACGGTGGCCAAGACATGGAAACAACCAAAATGTACTTCGATAGATGAATGGATAAAGAAGTTGTGGTATATATACACAATGGAATACTATTTGGCGTTAAGGAAAGATGATATAGGAGCATTTGTGACAACATGGATGGATCTTGAGAGAATAATGCTAAGTGAAATAAGTCAGACAGACAAAGCAGAGAACCCTATGATTTCACTGATATGTGGTATATAAACCTAAAACAACAAAAGAACAAGACAAACAAATGAGAAAGAAAAACTCATAGACACAGACAATAATTTAGTGGTTACCAGAGGGTAAGGGGGTGGGGGGTGAGTGATGAGGGTAAGGGGGATCAAATATATGGTGATGGAAGGAGAACTGACTCTGGGTGGTGAACACACAATGGGATTTATAGATGATGTAATACAGAATTGTATACCTGAAATCTATGTAAATTCACTAACAATTGTCACCCAAATAAATTTTAAAAAAAAATTAAAAAAATAAAAATAAAAATAAACAGTCCCATTTACAATTGCTCCAAAGACTATAAAATACCTGGGAATAAATGTAACCAAAGAAGTAAAAGATCTGTACTCAGAAAATTATAAGACACTGAAGAAAGAAATGAAAGAAGACGTAAATAGATGGAAACACACTCCATGTTCATGGATAGGAAGAATTAATATAGTTAAAATGTCTATACTGCCTAAGGCAATATACATATTCGACGCAATTCCTATCAAACTACCTATAGCGTTTTTCACAGAAATAGAACATATAATCCTAAAATTTATATGGGACCATAAAAGACCCTGGATAGCCTCAGCAATATTGAGAAATAAGAACAAAGTGGGAGGTATAACGATACCTGACTTCAAATTATACTACAAGACTACAGTAATCAAAACAGCATGGTACTGGCATAAAAATAGACACATAGATCAATGCAACAGAATAGAGAGTCCAGAAATAAATCCATGCCTATATGTCCATTTAATCTATGACAATGGAAGCAAGAATGTACGATGGGGTAAAGACAGTCTGTTCAATAAATGGTGCTGGGAAACCTGGACAAACACATGCAAGAAAATGAAGCTCCCTTACACCATATACAAAAATAAATTCAAAATGGCTTAAAGACTTAAATGTAAGATCTGAAACCATAAAATATCTCTAGAAGAAAATATAGGAAGAAACTTCATGGACATTACCCGGAGTAAGATTTTTACTGATATATCCCCTCGCGTGAGGGAAGTAAGAGAAAAAATAAACATGTGGGATTACATCAAACTAAAAAGTTTTTTCACAGCAAAGGAAACCATCAATAAAACAAAAAGGGATCCTACTGAATGGGAAAGGATATTTGCCAATGCTATAACTGATAAGGGGTTAATATCACAAATCTATAAAAAACTCAACTCAACTCCAAGAAAACAAACAACCCAATTAAAAAATGGGCAGAGGACTTGAGGAGACATTTTTCTAAAAATGACATACAGATGGCAAACAGACATAAGAAGAAATGCTCAACCTCACTAACCATCAGAGAAATGCAAATAAAAACCACAAGGAGATACCACCTCACCCCAGTCAAAATGGCTATCATCAATAAATCAACAAACAACAAATGCTGGCACGGATGTGGAGAAAAGGGAACGCTTGTGCACTGTTGGAGGGATTGCAGATTGGTGCAGCCACTATGGAAAACAGTATGGAGGTATCTCAAAAATCTGAAAATGAAACTACCCTATGATCCAGTAATTCCATTGCTAGGCATCTATCCGGAGAAATCCAAAACTCCAATTCAAAAATCTGTATGCACTCCTATGTTTATTGCAGCACTGTACACAATAGCCGAGACATGGAAACAACCGAAATGCCCATCGGTAGATGACTGGATTAAGAAACTGTGGTACATTTATACAATGGATTATTATGCAGCCATAAAGAAGAAAGAAATATTACCATTTGTAACAACATGGATGGATCTAGAGAACATTATGTTAAGTGAAAAAAGTCAGAAAGAGAAAGACAAGTACCATAATATTACCATTTGCAACAACATGGATGGATCTAGAGAACATTATGTTAAGTGAAAAAAGTCAGAAAGAGAAAGACAAGTACCATATGATCTCACTTATATGTGGAATCTAAAGAAAAGAATAAGTGAATGAACTAATCAGAAACAGTTTTGGGGACAAAGAGGAAAAACTGAGTTTTGTTAGATGGGCGGGGGGTGGTGTGGGGCTAAGGGAGAAAGTGAGGGGATTAGGAAACAGTTGGTAACCACAAGATGGCCTCAGGGTTTTTGAAAATTAATTTGGGGAACGTAATCAATAATGTTGTAAAGATTTTGTAGGGTATCCGATAAACACGTGTCCCATTTGGGAGACCACTTCAGGGATGCTGTAGATGCCTGATCATGGCATTGTACACCAGAAGCTAAACAATAATGAATGCCAACTATAATTTTATATATATAATGTGATGGCTCGTTGTGAGGTCGGAGGGATAGTGGATGGAGGGAGGGGGGTCCACAGTGTGAGGGATGTAAATGATGAACGTCTAAGTATTACCTTGTCTTGTGCACCTGAAACTAAAAAAAAAAACAAAAAACAAAACAAAACAAAACAAAACCCTATAGCTCCAAAAAAAAAAAACCCTATAGCTCCCCAATTTAAATGGAATGTATCAGTATAAATTTCCGGAGTATTTTATCATGTGGTGTAATTTCTAGCTTTTCCCACTAAAAAGACCTAGAAACATTGATCAACCCGGAAGGCGGAAGACTCCGAATATCCCAGTTGTGGTCTTCAGTATTATTCCCCACTGTAAAAGAAACCAAGGCTTCTCAGAGAAATGGTTGACTCTAGTCTTGGGCAGGAAATATACAAGATGAGCTTGAAATATCTTGTCAAACCAGATAGCAAGGAAGCATTCAGACTGCTAGAGTCACATCAGAAGGACTTCAGAGTTAACCTGAAGAGGTTCCTACTGGCCAAACATGGGATAATTTGGACACCAATGATGATAATAACTGCAATATATTAAAATCCATCAAACATGTTTAAATCCTTGATTTCATCGTGGTATTTTTTAACTAATTCATCTTCGCAGGGTGACAAAGTAGCAATTCATTGTCTTAAAAATTGATAAACAAATGAAAAGAAACAAGCATCTGTCCTGTCTTTCCTCTATGAACTGTTCAACTGGGTAGTAGATGAAGTAGGGAAGTGTCTGTTTATAAAATTAATCCAGTTTATAAATGAAAAAGAAATTATATAATAAGAATAGTACCACCTTTTACCCCCAATGAATTAATGAATGTAAGTGTTGAATATCATCTCTGCTAACATCTTAAAAAAAAGAGAGACAACCAGACATTATGTGCCCCCTGCTGAAAAAAGCACATCAACACTCAGAGTCTCATCAAAAATCTTGACTCTGAGTCTGATCACCCTTCTGGATCTAATTGCCAATTTGCAGGAAAGGTAGAGAACATAGAAATGTGTTGGACTGCACCATGAGAATGCAATCTGCAAAATCTAGACTGGAAAACTCTACAGAGGGAATTGCCCAGGTTCTTCCATGGATACATTGTAAGGAAAGGAAAGATGGAGAAGGAACCTACAGATTAAAAGACTTGTAAAATACAAACAATATGAGCAAGACTAATCTATAGTATCCAGAGTGCTCAAAACTATAAACTCAAGGAAAGTACTTTAAGAGTCAGGATACTTTTTGAAGGAGGGAGGTGGTTGAGATTGGGATAGGGCACAGGGTGGGTAGGTGGGTATTCTAGGGTGGCTGGGAAAGGACGGTTTCTTGGCCTGAATGGTGGTTACGAGGGTGTTCACTTTATAATAATTCACTAAGATTCACATTTGTTTTGTGGGGGGTTTTCTCTGCATATTGGAGATATGATTCATCCTAAGAACTTCCAACATCAACACGAAAGACTACAGCCTGCAAAGGCGGGGTCAGCCAGGTGGAAAAGGGGAGGTTCTAAGGGACTCTAATTACAGCTGGGTTTGGGGATGTGTCCTGGGCTACCGTGCAGAGGATTCACAGCAGGGGGCGCTGCAGGCACACTGGGAACCAGGAGAAAACTGCAGCTCCGGGACCGGGTCCCAGGGGGTCCCAGGGCCTCCCAGAGGCCTCTCTCCTGCGTCCGACCAGGAGTGGTATGTAGTGGCAGCAGAGCTGGCGGTCAGCAGAAGCCATGCCGCGCAGGACCGGGCCCGGACCACTGGACACGCGTGCTCGTGAGGAGCGGAGCCAGGAGGGCTGCGGGTATCTGAGCCCTGCAGCGGGTTGGTGTAGGCCCCGGCGTCCAGCGGGCGGTCCCGGGCGTGCAACCGAGGACGGAGGAACCCGCTGCCCGCGGCCGGGCACAGGAGGACGGACGGAGGCCCGGCATCCGCAGCAGTGGGCATCCCGAGAAGGCGGCCCACCAGTCGGGGCCGGCTGGCTAGCAGGCTCCCTGAGGGCCACTCTGTCCAGGCGTCGGCTCGCGGGCGCTCAGGGAAACCCCAGTGGACTTCCCACGCGCGGGCTCCCAGCCTGGCTCTGGGCTGTGATCTGTTCACTCTGGGTTTGGGTCAGCCTCGCCTCCCTAGCTCCTGCCACACCGCACCTTCCGGTCGGGAAGGCAGGGAGGATCCAGGTCGAGGAGTCCCACCGCCCCCAGGCATCACGGTCCCCCAGCCCGGCCAGGGCTGACGGAGCAGGAACAGTGGAGATGGGGCCCGGGGCTGATGGGCTTCCCTAGAGACCATGAGAGGCGGCTCGGTCCAGCTTCCTTTCTCTAACCACCCACTTCGGGGACTGGGAGACTGAGGCCACAGGCGTGCTGGAGGGCGCGGTGCCTCCAAAGGCCGCTTCCATCTGTCCCTAGTGAAGCCGTGGGGCAGAGAGCGCGCCCAGCGTCTCTCCTCCACCTGCTTACCCAAGGTGACACCCCCGAACCCTGTCCCTGCATCACGCACCCCAGGGTGTTGGCGAGACACCGTGAGAGGACAGGAAAGGACAGAGGACAAGCGCGAGGTAGAAGGCGGCCCTCTGGGCAGCGCGCCCCTCCCGCGGCCTCCGATCCCATCGCTGGAGAACAGGAGCTACGGGAGGAGTTGGCTAGGGTCAGCGACAGGGTTCCCGGCGCAGCCTGCCAGGATAGAGACACGTCTGGGGACAGGCGCAGGACTGGCAGTCACCAAGGGCCACCTCCCGCACTCCCCCTGCTCCTCGACAGGTTTGGGCTGCTCTTGGGGGCAGAAGGGCCAGTCAGCCCGGCTGGGCTGTCCTCAGAAGAGGTTACAGCACGGGGCGGGCCCATGGGAGGGAGGAGCCCCAGTGGCCCTGAGCAGCCCTGTGCCTCGGAAAACGAACAGGCCCGACCTGATCCTCAGCCTCTCCCCATCCCACCCATGACGTCCTTGGATGCTACATCTTGTCCTTCCTTCTTCTGTTTGGACCTCTGTCCTCAACTACCTTCTGTGCCCAACCTCAAAGGACATCTGTGCACTCCCAGACTGCCGCTCCCCGCTGACTGCCTTCCAGAGCCCTCCCTCCACCGCCTCCCGCGGCCGCAGACTCAGTTACTGGGCGTTGGGTGTGGTTCTAGGAGCTCGGGAGAGGCAGACGCTGAACCTTCTCATCTGTGGCCTGCAGACAATCGGGGAGATAGCAGAAACTGGCACATCAATCTACTTATAATATGTCAGCTGGTGACAAGTGCCTTGAGAACAAGTTAATATGGGTAAGGGGTAAAGAGAGAGGTGTGAGGGCAGTGACACAGATTTTTCATTATGTTTCTACCTTGTGAATGTTGGACTAGTAGGTACATCTCTTTCTACCGGCATTACAAATATTTTGAAGAGAAAATATTTCAAAATAAACGACAATAAGTCGATGAGGTCGTCAATACCTACATTTACGTAAAAAAAAAATAGCAAAACTTTCTTTATAAAACTATTTCAAGACCAGAAGACATTCCAGTGGTTATGCTGAGAAGGGGAGTCAGATTAGGAGAGGGTCATTGGGACTCCAGCTTTATCACTGTGGTTTTTATTTTTGCTAAAGAAAAAAAAAGAGAATGTATTTTATGCAATTTGTGGAACTGTGAGTCCAGTAAGGAAACCTGAAAAGAAAAAAGGAAGAGGCATTTTTCCTGGAAAGGAATCCCTGAGAACTGCGGGCGGCTGTCATACCCACAGATGTGTTTAAGGGGCGTGGGCAGAACCTTCCTGGTAAGTGGCAGCTCCGCTGACTGGCCAAAGCCAGGGGCCTTCTGAAGTGAGGACAGAGGGGGCAATAGATGGAGCAGAGGAGCAGCAGGAGGGAAGTGACAGAAAACACCGGAACTGTGGGAATAGCAGGACCACTGGCGGGAGAGGAATGCATATGTGCTTCTGAGGGCTGGTTACCCCCATTGAGAAGTGTCCTGACTTCCCCTTGTCTCTGTCCCTAAGGGACCTGAGAGGGTTGCTGTGTGTAGCCTGAGAGGATCTAAGGAGTATAGCCCAGCAGATGGAGTGCAGAGCAGGACCAGAGTGTGAAGAGCCAGTGCAGTTTGGGCCACTTGCAGCTGAGAGGAGGGATAAGTTAGAGAGGCAACAAGAACAATTCATGTGGGTCCTTGAATGTCAAGGTAAGATGTTCAGACTTCCAGAGGTGGTGGGCAGCCATGGCTAGTTGTTAGGTAGGATGGGGCAGTTTCAAAGCTGGACTTCAGACTGATGCATCTAGAAGCTAGGGAAGATGGTTTGCCTAAGGATTTGCCTAAGGATGAGACTGATGGGCACCAGCATAGAAGCCCTCGTGGGACATGAGAAGGATCTGAATGAGGTGGTAGGGATTAAAAAGCAGGGATCAGTGTGACAGATGTTGTGGAGGCCATCATCATAGGGACTGGTATAGGAGGAGATATGGGTCAGACTTGTTTAATCATGTGGAGAAGCCCACTCAGGCTACTAAGTGGGGACAGGGGGGAAGGGGTGTTTTCTGTTAGGGTAGAAATGAAGCAGAGCTGGGCCTCATGGAAACAAAGCTGGGACCTGGAAATCGTTAAGATCAGAGGAGGCGCTCCTTTACATGTGTGTGGGGTCCATGTCTCTCCTGTCTGTGATTATCCTCTGCTCCATAGTTTCAGGTTTCTGCTCCCTGTGACTTCATCCTGTAGTGATCCAGGGTTGCCATGGCACCAATTCTGACCTATAATCTCTGTGACCTGGAAGTTCCCACCCTCCACACTTCTGAACACAGTCTGTGGTCTTGACATTGGAATACTCGGCCAGCATTAGTCCATGTGCACATAGGGTCATGTATCCCGGTGAGGTCACCCATGCCTGCCCCTTCCTGAGCTTTGGCAAAACAGATTAGGTGAGCAATTGAATGACACGTCTGGTAGAAATGCCGAAGAGAAACAATCAAAGACAGCAGCAGGGACAATCCATCTTACTGGAAAATGTTGCTACATTTTGCTGAGGGGGCAACATGAGGGGGAGCGTTTGATGAAGTTCAACACCAGGTCGTAACATAAAAATATCTATATCAGATATAATGTCAATGGGGAAATATTAAGATTCCTTTAAAAGTAGAAATAAAGGATAACCACAATCACCACCTCTATTTAATGTTATATTGGTGATCCTAGCCAGTGCAGTAACAGAAGAAAAAGAAAATGACTGTCTAAAAAAATGGAAAAGCAGAAACAAAACTGTTTTTATACAGGTGATATTATTGTCTAATAGAAAACCAAAAAAATCTATGGAAAGTTTATTTTATTAATAAGAGCCTATATAAAATTAAATTACATTTCTGTATAGCAACGGCACTTAGAAAACAGAATCTTAAAAATAATAGCATTTCATTTCCAACAACATGGACAGACCTAGAGGATATTATACTAAGTGAAATAACTTGAGAAAGAAAAAATATACTTGAGAAAGACAAATACCATATGATCTCACTTATATGTGGAATCTAAAGAACAGAATAAATGAGCAAACAAAACAGAAATAGGCTCAGAGATACAGAGAAAAAAACTGATGGTTGCTAGAAGGGTGGGGTGGATGGGTGAGGTGGTGAAGGGATTAGGAAGTACAAATTAGTAGTCACAAAATAGTCATTGGGATGTGAAATACAGTATGGGGAATATAGTCAACAATGTTGTAAAGATTATGTAGGGTGCCAGATGGGTAGTGAACTTATTGAGGGGGGATCACTTCATAGATTGTAGATGCCTGATCACTGTGCTGTACACCTGAAGCTGATATAGAATAATATTGAATGCCTGCTATAATTATATATATATATATATATATATATATATATATATATATATATATAGTCATTGGATGTAAAGTGCTGCATAGGGAATGTAGTCAGTGGTATTGTAACAGCTATATACGATATCAGAAGCGTAGTAGACTTGGTGGGGTTATCACTTTGTGAGGGCTGTAAATGTCTGATCATGTTGTTTTGTACGTCTGAAACTAATAAAATAAATAAATTAATAAAATTAATTTTAAAATAATACCATTTCCATTTCCATTAGGAACAAAAAAAAATACAGGATATCTATGGAAAAACCTTACAAAAGATGTGCAACACCAGTATAGAAAAATTTAAAGCCTCTATTATAATACATAAAGACTTTATAAAAAATATAGGAGCATACCATCTTCTTAGGAAAACTCATTATTGAAAGAGGTCAGTTTTTCCCAAAATGACTGTTTATGGAATCAGTATAACTCTAAACAAAACCCTAGTAGAGTCTTTTGAGAAACTTGATAAGCAGATTCTGTTGTTTGTCTGGAAAAGCAAAGGCCTAAGAAAAGTCAAGTAACCAAGACATAGGGAGGAGGAGAATGAAGGACCTGCTTTACCAGATATCAATATTTATTATAAAGCTACTGTAGTTAAAAGAGTCTGGTGTTGGCAGAAGGATGAATGATAGACTAATGGAACAGAACAGAGACCCAGAAACAGCCTCGGAAGAATATGAATCCTTGACATATGACAGAGGTGATGCTGAAGACTGTATTCATTCCCGATTGCTACTGCAACAAATCACTACAAACTTACTGGCTTACAGTAACACAAATTTGCTATCATACAGTTCTGCAGGTCAGAATTCTGAAGTGTGTCCAAAGAGCTGTATTTCTTTTGGAGGCTCTAGGGAAGAATACGTTGCTAAGCCTTTTCCAGATTCTAGAGGCTGCATACATTCCTTGGCTCGTGATCCTTTCCTCTATCTTCAAAGTGTATCACTCCAGTCTCTGACCTCTGCTTCTGTTCTATATTTCTCTGACTCCACGTCTGCTCCTCCCTCTTAAGTGGACCCTTGTGATTACATTGGGCTCACACACATAATCCAAGATAATCCTCCCTTCCCAAGATTCTTAACTTCATCATACCTGCAAATTTCCTTTTGCCATAGAAGGTAACATAGTCACAGGTTCCCAAGGACTCATTAGTGGACATCTTTGGGGAACCATCATTCAGCCTACCACAAAGACCAATACAGAAAGGATAGAAATGGCGCTGGGACAATTGGTTATCCATATGAAAAAATGAATTTGGTATTTGTAACGCAAACATCAATTACAATAGGATCAAACACTTAAATGTTGAAAGCAAAGAAGATAATATGGGAGAATGTATCAACTTGGGTAGAAAAAGATTTATTAGACAATATAGAAAAGTTCTAATCACAAAAGAAAAGGTTAATAAATGCAACTACATTAAAATTAAGAACTTCTGTTTATTAAAAGATGCTGTAGAAAAAGTGAAAACCCAGGCCACAAATCAGGAGGAGATATCCACAACACATTGGTTAAACATATAACCAACAAAGGAACAGTATTCAGAACACATAAATAACAACAAGAAAAAGGTAAAAAAAAAAAAAAAAAACCCAATGGAAAAATGAACAAAAGATCAGTGGTTCATAAACATGCTCCAGCTCACTAGCAATGAGGAAAATGGAAATCAGGATGACAGTAAGATGCCATTTTATACCTCCCAAATTGGGGAAAAAAATTTAATAGTTCAAAGGGTTGGTGGGAACATAGGGCAATGGGGTCACCTTTACTGCAGGTGGGAACATAAATTGGTACAACCACTTTGGAAAACAATTTGACATTACTTTGTAAATCTGAATATGCACATATCCCATGAGTTGGACATTCGACTCCTAGGTCCATACACTAGAGGAACTCTTGCACAGGTGCATGAGGAGATATTTGCAAGATGGATCATAAAGGCATTCTTTGAAGTTTAAAAAAAATACAGAGAACAGCCCATATTTTCATGGATGGGCTAATGCATAAATAAACTGAAAAATTCATGTAATGGAACGTTATTGAGCTTTGAAAATGGATGACCTATAACCACATGCAACAATAAAGATGAATCTTGGAAACATAAAGTGAGTGGGGGAAAAAGCCTCAGAAGACAACACACTGTAAGACACTATTTTTATAAATCTCAGAAAGAAGCAAAACTGAACAACATGTTGACAGATGTATTCACATTAGGTGACTCTATTCTAAAAAGCAGAAGAATGATAATCACAAAATTCAAGGCAGTAGGGGCAGCCAGATGGCTCAGCTGGTTAGAGCGCAAGCTCTGAACAACGGGGTTGCCTGTTTGATTTCCCCATGGGCCAGTGAGCTGTGCCTTCCACAACTATATTGAAGACAACGAGCTGCCACCGAGCTGCCAAGGGGCAGCTGGATGACTCAGTTGGTCAGAGTGCAAGCTCTTAACAACAAGGTTGCTAGTTTAATTCCCACATGGGATGGTGGGCTGTGCCCCCTGCAATTAAGATTGAAAACAGCGACTGGACTTGGAGCTGAGCTGTGCCCTCCACAACTAGATTGAAGGACAATGACTTGATTTGGAGCTGATGGGCCCTGGAGAAACACACTGTTCCCCAATATTCCCCAATAAAATAAAATAAAATAAAGTAAAAGTGTTAACCTTGAAGAAAACAAATTCAAGGCAGTAGTTATCTCTGAGGGAGTGAGGTGGGGAGAGGGAGTAGTTGGCTTAGGGAGGGACCTGCTGCTCTAAAGCAGGGGTCATGTTCTAGAACTGAAGTTTGGGGTAGGTTTGCAGGTATTCATTTTATTATAATTATAACTTACATTTACATTATATATTTTTAAAGATAAATCTTGGTTCATTAAAATTAAGTGCTGGGGCCGGCCGGGTGGCGCAGGTGGTTAGAGCTCTATGCTCCTAACTCCTAAGGCTGCCGGTTCGATTCCCACATGGGCCAGTGGGCTCTCAAAAAAAACCAAATAAATAAATAAATAAATAAATAAATAAATTAAGTGCTTATGTTAAGGAAAAGACATCATTAGTAGACAAGCACATGACTGGGCGAATAGATTCACAATACATATATCTGACAAAAGAATACCTACATTTCAATAACAAAAGGACAAACAACTCAATTAGAAAATAGGCAAAAGGTATTAAATAGGCATTTCATAAAGATGATATCTAAATGGCCAATAAGCACATGAAAAAGTCCTCAACTTTATCATTCATTGGAGAAATGCAAATTAAAACCTCATTGAGATACCACTACCTGCCAGACAGGGCAGCTAAAATGTAAAAGACTGAGAATAGTAAGTGCTGACAAGGACGTGGAGCACCTGGAAATAGTCGTTAACGACTGAAGTTAATGCGATGATGCACCAATTTCACACCCAGATATTTCCCCAAGAGAAATGAATGCATAGGTCCACAAAAGACATGTATGAGAATAGTGACAGCTTTATTCACAAGAGCCCCAAACTGGAAACAATCTACATGTTCATCAACAAGGTAAACTGTGGTATATTCATCCAATAAAAAGAGAACAAAGTACTGATACAACAACATGGAAGAAGCTCCACATGTTGAGCAAATAATTCCATGTATATGAAGTTCCATGACAGGTTAATTAATCTATTATGATAGATGTCAGAATAGTGGTTACCTGTTGGTATGGGAAGGTGTTGCCTTGGAAGGTGCACGAGGGAAACTCCTGGGATAATGGAAATAGATCTTGATCTGAATGGTGGTTTCGTGGTGTACACATATGCAAGTATTTATACCATTGTTCAATTAAGATTTGTGTTTCTACTATACATAGGTTATACCTTTAAAAAAAAAAAGTCCTCTACTATTCCCTTTCAACCAGTTTTCTCCTCTCCAGCACGTCCTGTATAAGAATTCTGGAATGCTTGACATTTTTCCTGAGGAAAGCCATTTGAATCACAGTGAACAAACACAGCAAAGAAACTGAGTATTATTAGGAGCACAAAATGGCTCACAGGATAAGCAAGAAACTAGCTGACACAGTTGAAAGGAATGTATTTTGCTGATGGAACGGAGATAAGTAGAGCAGGAAAGCTGACTGCTTCATGAATTTATTTGTTTATTCAACAAACACACTTCTGAACTTCTGCCATGTGCAGACAATGTGCAAAGTTCTCCTTGAAGGATCCAGCCATCTATTTACCCCTCTGCCACAGAACTGGCTTGATCTGCCCCTTCATAGTGACTCTGTTTTCTGTTTCTTTCCCTCTGTACCTGCCTCACTCTCTCACTTTTTCACCCTTTTCTCTGTGGATCTTTTGTGTTTCATGAGTTTAATTTACTTGGATTTAACCTTGCGTATGAATCTAGGCTGTTCCTACTAAGTGTCTCAGTCAGCTATAGCTGTGTAACAATGTGCACCAAAACCTAGTAGCTTCAAACCAGTCATTTCATCACTCATGATTCTGTGGGTCAGAAATTTGAGCAGGGCTCAGTGAGCATGGCTTCTCCTCCACATGGTATCATCTAGGGCTTCCCTCTTCTTAACATGCCAACTCATTAGGAATTACTTTCACACATCATCTCCTTTCCCACCAAGCTCTTATAAAACTGTCAGATAATGGCTGCCACAATCCTCAATACAAACACAAACAAATGCTAAACCAGGGCCTTTGTCTTTGCACCCACATCAGTTGTCATCTGTGTTTGGAAGTAAACATGCTTAAGGAAATGCACAGAGATATTGTCCATCCTACCATTAGGAGACTAAGACTGGTCTAAAAATATTTTCTTTCTTTTAGGAAAGGAAAGGAAACTATCTTGGGTAAACCCCAGACTGGACAATTAAGTCAGTTCCTTCTTTTGACACTGTTCCCCACTACACCCACCTGCTTCCTGGATTTCTCATTCAAGCTAGACCTTTGCAAAACCAAAGTATTAGCACAGTGTAAGTGGAGCAAAACAGAAATAAATGTCCAAGACTGCACTGGTCAAATACATCTATCAGCCTCCTGACCCAGTACATTATTTCTGGGCACACCCAAGCGAGCTCAGACAGGAAATTCCTGTGCCCTTTAGAGCTTGCAGGGGCAGGGAGCATTGCTGTTACAGGGCAGGCTTAGAGAATTGGGTTACAGCTCTGAGTTAGCCCTTATCTGCTACCAGGGAATGGCCTTCTCCACATCGCAGTTCCCACATCTGTCAGTGTCACGATTAATGCAAGTGCACTTAAAGCGCCTAGCACCATACAGATAGCACTTGATAGGTGTTCAGTAGACATTGGCTTCTGTTGGGACAACTGGAGAGGCCCAGCCCTGCAGATGGCTGGCTATGTCCACCCACTTTATCAGCCATCATGGAAGCAGGCCCTGGTAGGCTGTCCCCACTCAACACTGCCCCCTGCAAAGGGGTTGTCCATTTTTCTACCACAGGAGACTGTATGTACACACTTGTGGCTCACTCCCAGTTGTGTGTATCACTATCAAGTCATTTCACTAGGTAGGAGGTTTGACGAAAATGCCATTGTATTATTTTGATGTGTAGAAGAGATCTACATGCTGTATCACAGCCTGTACTTATTAACTTTCAGGCAAGGCCCAAGGTAAACCTTTTTTTTTTCTTTTTAACTTCACACTGCCTTGAAAATTCGTTAAGAGTTAGCTTGTTCACACTCTATGAACTCTTTCCTTTTTTAAAAAATAGTTTCAGGTGTACAAAACAACATAGTGATTACACACTTATATACCTCACAAAATGATAACCTCAATAAGTCTAGTACCCATCTGACACTTAACGTAGTTATTACAATATTATTGAGTACATTCCCGAGGCTATACTTTTTAACACAGAACTGGAACCCCAAAACTGGAACATGAGATCTTCTGGACATACCTACACATTGAAGGCTGTGTTGGGCACATCCTAGGTGCTCAGTAAAAGTTAGTAATTTATATGAAAACATCATCCTAGGTTGGAGAGGCAAGGTGAGGCAGTAGCTGGAAAAATAACAGGTGCCTAAGGAAGATGACTCGCTTAGCTTAATTCCATTCTGATTTCTCTTGTATGTGATTTTGATATGTCGCTTACTCCTAAAACCCTAAAAATAATTGTTGTATTTAAAATTAGCCCACTTAAACTATTTCTGGCTAGACATGGTAGACATGTGCAGCCATTCATGCTCACCATTTTAGAAGCTGTTCAGTGATCCAAAGTCAAAGGCAGGATGTGGTTTATACAGGGCCTGGCATATATCTATCTATATACAGTGAATGTTCAGTCCACATGAGCTCTTCTTATGTGCTTAAGCAATATGTGCTCAGGTAATATTTGCTTTGGGTTGTTTTATTTTCTCTGATATGCTACATGGCTTGAGTACTGACAACTACAATACGAAATCCTGAAAGTTTATTTGTTATTAGTTCAGTTTAAGCACCAAAAATTATTTGATGCTTCACATGGCTAATCAGGCAAGAATTCATGCACAAGTACTTCAGAAACTGTTCCACGGTCTACAGGTTCAACTCAGGATATGGTTTCCACGCTGAAGCCAGATCCAGCTGCCACTCACTTTATGTTTATAATTTGGGTTTCATCTCTTTCAAAGTCATATGAGTATGTACCTTAAAAAGTCAAAAGTTTTACAATAAAAAAGCTTACAATGAAAAATGATGGTCCCCTGGGCTCTTCTCCAACCTACCTCTGTCCTGTTCCCCAGAAGCACCCGCTTCTAGCTCTTTGAGCGGTCCTTCTGCCTGTTACCTCCATATTTCTAAATAATTACACTGCTATTTCCTGATTTTTCCATTGACTGGCTAGCCTAGAAGTCTAGGACGTCTCTCTCTTATATTTCCCCCTACATATATACTTGTTCTCCCAACATATAGGTACATCACAAGTTTTGGTGTAATCAGTATTAGCACTCAGCAGTCAGTATTACAGCTATGTAAATATTACTCCCATATATATTACTCGTGTACCGTGATTGCATTTCTTTTGTGCCACTTTTTGTTACCTCTAAGTTACCGATTTGCTCAGCTTTCTAATTTAGAGATTAGAGATTTCTAGAAAATCTAAATTAGAGATTTCTTTCTAAATTAGAGATTTCTAGAAAATCTCTAATTTATCCACAATTGTCAACTGACATCTCAATTACTTCTCAAAACATTCAAACCAATGAGGTATCCTATCAGCTTAATTTTGTTCTTAACTATGTCTCTCCTGAAATCATCCTGCTTCTAATTACTCTCTTCCTCAGAACTTTAAACAGTTTCTTCCTTACTGTAAAACATCAAAATTTATTTTAGAAATTGGTCAAGATAAAAATGAAAAGTTATTTAAACACATTTTATCAGGATGGTGAGTAGTCAAACGAATACGTTTTGCTTCCTGCCCCCGACAAACTCAGTCTAGACTGGAAAACCGATGAAACGCAAAGATGCAAGAACACTTAGGAGTACAGATGCAGGGCCGATCAGCATGGGTGCTGGGACCCCTGCCTGCCTTTGGAATCAGGCAGACCTGGGTTTGAATCCTGCTTCCACCCCTTACGGGACCCAACCTCCTGAAGCCTCGATTTCTCTGTGAAAGACAGACACCACTTCCTTCCAGGATGTCACAGAGATTATGTCAAAGAAGAGACGTGAGAAAGCACCTAACGCCATGTTGGACCCTTGAAATGGCACCTTCCAACATCAGCAGTTGCAGTCACAGAAACACTCTCCAAATAAAATCCAAGGGTCACGTACCTTAGGACTTATGCCAATATGAATTGCATATTGCAGTCATCCTCCCAAAAACCATGATAAAAGTTTTTTGTACTTCTACAGTTTTGTAACTATGGGAATAAAATTCTGAATTTTCCTGAAGGTAATAACTTCATTTCAGTCCCATTTCAGAGCTTGACTCAAGTTTTATGTGTGAGAAATTCCTTGCAGTGGTTGTGAAAAAAATCTCCCCAGTAAAAATTCTGATGTTTCAGGGTGGCTAGATCGTTCAGTTGGTTAGAGCACGAGCTCTGAACAACAGGGTTGCCAGTTTGATCTCCATATGGGCCAGGAAGCTGCACCCTCCACAACTAGACTGAAGACAATGAGCTTCCGGAAGGGCAGCCGGATGGCTCAGTTGGTTAAAGAGCGAGCTCTCAACAAGGTTGCCTGTTCAATTCCTGCATGGGATGGTAGGCTGTGCCTCGGCAAATAAAGGCTGAAAACGGTGACTGGACTTGGAGCTGAGCTGTGCCCTCCACAACTAGATTGAAGGACAATGACTTGGAGCTGATGGGCCCTGGAGAAACACACTGTTCCCCAATATTCCTCAATTAAAAATTCTGATGTTTCATATACTAAGAGAAGTATACACTTTCAATCAGCCATCACTTAGTATTACCTGAAAGCCAAAAGAACAGTTTTTAAAGTGTGGCGGTCCTGTGGCGCCTCCCTCCGCTCAGCTGTCCATCAGAGGCTGGGCTCCTGCTTCTCCTCCCCAAGTCTTGATTGTTTATCAGCAAACACTTCCCACCACAGCCTTGCGGTCATTCTGAGTTATACCAGGTTGTGGTGTTTTGAAGCACTTTCAATACCTTAAGCTATTTGGAAATCAACTCTGTTGTCAATAGTCTTCACTCTTTTCCACGATAGTTATAGAGGATCAAAGCTTTCAGTAAAAAGATCTAAGAACCATTCCCAATTTTGCATTAGTCTATTCACATGATGCTTGTTGAAATCTACATTACCTGTTAACCCAACCTGTCAGCAACTCTTAGTTACAAGTAACATGTTAATTATATTCACTACCTGCCACTGTCAATAAATAATGATAATCTGCTCTCACAAAGGTCAAGTTTCCACTGAGCTATTAGGACCATTTTAACTAAGTTAAGTGTGGTTTGCTGGGATACGTTTTTTAATTCTGTTTTTTTGTTTTGTTTTGTTTCAGTTTCAGGTGTACAAAGTAATGTAATAGACATTTACACCCCTCACAAAGTGATAACTCCCCCCCCAATCCACTACCCCTCTAACATTGTATATAGCTGTTACAACAAACAAGTGCTGGTGATGATGTGGAGAAAAGGGACCCCTCGTGCACTGTTAGTGGAATTGCAGATTCGTGCAGCCACTATGGAAACAGTATGGAGGGTCCTCAAAAAATTGAAAGTGGAACTACCTTTTGACTCAGCAATTCCACTCCTGGGTATCTATCCAAAGGAATCCAAAACACTAATTCGAAAAAATATATGCACCCCGATGTTTATTGCAATGCTATTCACAATGGCCAAGACATGGAAACAACCAAAACAACCATCGATAGACAATTGGATAACGAAAGTGTGGTACATATATACAATGGAATATTACTTGGCCATAAAAAGGAATGAAATCTTAGCATTTCATTAGTCCAACATAGATGGACCTAGAGGATATTATGCTAAGTGAAATAAGTCAGACAGAGAAAGACAAATAACATATGATCTCACTTATATGTGGAATCTAAAGAAAAGTACAAACGAGCAAACTAAACAGAAATAGATTCAGAGGTACACAGAAATAACTGACAGTTGGTAGATGGGAAGGGGATGGGAATGGGGGAGAAGGTAAAGGGATTAGAAAGTGCAAATTAGCAGTCATAATATAGTACGGGATATGAAATACAGTATGGGAAATATAATCAATAATGTTGTAAAGACTATGTAGGGTGTCAAATGGATACTGGATTTATCAGCAGGATCACTTCAATGCCTAACCACTGTAATGCCTAACCAATACGCTATATATCTGAAGCTGAAGTAGAATAATATTGAATGTCAACTATAAATAAATAAATACACACACACGGTGCCAAAAAATGTATACACCTTTTAAGAAAGGAAAAACTGTATTAAAATTGTAATACTGGATATATATGAATAACAAAAGATGAATACAAGTCAAGTTTGACTTCTGCAATGCAAGAGGTGCTCACAGTGGTTACCATCAGTGTAATTTCAATATAGTTTTCTCCTTTCTTAAAATGTGTATACATATATATATACATACACACACACACATATACATATGGGACGTGGAGTATAACATAATGAAGATAATCAATGGTACTGTAACTGCTGACTCTTGAATGTAATCAAATCATCATCTATGTAGAGCTCAATATTTAGCACCCCCTACAGGCAGCTACTAAGTAGAAATGACTATAATACCAACTTTTATCTTCATTTGATTTTCTACCCTTTTAAATTTCTTTTTATACATATGAAAGGAATAAATATATTCCTATTTTAAAAAAATCAAAATCAATACAAATTAAGCAGAATTCACCTTGACATCTCCCCTTGTCTCATCTTCCCCCAGAAATAATTGCCTTTATCAGTTTGATAGGTAGCCTTCCAGAACTTTTCTATCTATGCACACATAAGTATATGCAAATATTATATAAATATATACTTTAACTGATTGTGATACACTGTACATATTACTACACAACTTAACTTTCCCCCTGACAAAATGACTTTGCAGAGAATACATTCATATTCACTCTCTGTGCACACAGTGAAGCATTTTCTCTAATCTAGAAATAAAATTTCTAGATCAAAAGATGTATGTCTTTAAAATTTCAATAGACACTATTAAATTGATGTAACAAATTATACTCACACCCACAGTGTATCTGAGGCCCTCCAATGAATTGTTGTGAATGTTTTCACCGTTGACTAGTTTTGCCTATTATACAATTTTCTATCAATTGATTCATGTTATATATGTATGCTTTTTTATTTGGCTTCTTCCACTCAGCATTATATGAGATTTACCCACATTATTGATTGAAAGTGTAGTTCATTCCTATTTATTGCTAAGTAGTATTCTTTGCATAAATGTATCAATTTATCCATTGCCTCTTGCTAGACATTTGGGTTGTTTCCAGGGTTTGGCTATTATTAATATAATGGCTAGAAACATTTTTTTCATAAGATTTTCTGTTGAATGTTTTAATTTTTCCTAGACAAAATGGAAATGCTAGGTTCAAGGACAGGTGTATCTTTAATTTTACAAGAAATTGCCAAAACTTTTTCAAAGTTGCATTATGATTTTACATTCCCGCCAGCAACATTAACAAAGTTCTAATTACTCATTTGAGTCAATATATATTAACAGTATTACCTTCTTTTGAATTCTGGCTGTTCTTCTGAATATAGAGTTGTATCTTGTAATTTAAATTTGCATTTCCATGATGACTAATGATGTTGAGGACTTTTTCATGTGTTTATTAGTTATTTATACATTATCCTTTGTTTAGTACCTATTCAAAATTTTTGCGCATTTTAAAACTGGATTGTTTGCTTTTTATTATTGAGTTGTAGTTCACTATATGGTCTGGATACAAGTCCTTTGTCAAGCGTATGATTTGTGAATATTTTCTCTCAGTCTGAGGCTTGCCTTTTCATTTTCTTAATGGTGTCTTTTGATGAATGAACAGAAGTTGTTGATTTTGATTAAGTCTAATTAATTATTTTTTTCCTTAATGGTTATTGATTTCTGTGTCCTGTCTAAAAAATTGTCAATCCCTAATTCATGAAGATGTTCTTTCATGCCTTCTTCTAAAAGCTTTATAGTTTTAGCTTTTACATTTCAATCTATGATCCATCAAGAAGCAATTTTTTGTGTTTGACCTGAGCTAGGGGTCAAGTTTTGTTTTGCTTTTAGTGGATATCCAATTATTTCAGAACCATTTCTTTAAAATACTTTCCTTTCTACATTAAATTGCTTTGGTTCCTCTCCTAAAAATTAGCTGACCATTTCTGTGTAAGTCACTTTCTAGGCACTTTTTGCTGTACAAATCTATTTTGTCCCTATGCTAATATTACATGGTTTTGCCACTGTAGCTTACAGTGAAGTTGAAGTTCAAAAGTGCACACCCTCCACCTTGGTTATTCTCGACTACTGTTTTGACTACTTTAGGTCCCTTGCATTTCCATGGGAATTTTAGGTCAGCTGGGCAATTCTACTTAAAAAAAAATAAAGTGTTGATATAGGACATCTCTGTCTTGTTCTTGCTTAGGAGTAAAGTGTTACAAATTGATTATTGCACTTTATCTGATTAATGTAGTTCCTATTTTTAATTTGCTGAGAGTTGGGGTTTTTTTTTGTGTTTTCCCCCCCTTCTTCTGCCTCCCCTGCCCCGTTCCGGTTCAAGCCGTTGTTTCTCAGTCTAGTTGTGTAGGACACAGCTCCCTGGCCCATGCTGGTATTATGAGGCTTGCGCTCCCCTCCTGGCTGAGGCAGTCGGTCACCGGTCATGGGTCAGCTGCTTACAGCAGCTCAAAGCAGTTGCTGACCACTCACGCTGGCCACCAGCTGCTCATGGCAGCACATGGTAGCCTGCGGCAGCACTCAGGAATCAAACCGGTGACCTCGGCGTTAGCAGCCTGGTGCTCCAACCACCTGAGCCACGGGGCCAGCCCGAGTTTGGGGTTTTTTTAAAATCATGAATGTGTGTTGCAGTTTGTCAAATACTTTTTCTCTATGTAAAGAGATGGTCATATAATTTTAGTCCTTTATATAATACCATGTTTCCCCCAAAATAAGACCTAGCCACATAATCAGCTCTAATGTGTCTTTTATAGTAAAAATTAACATAATTATATATCTATAATAGAGCAAAAATTAACGTAATTATATATCTATAATATAATATAATACAATATAGTATAACATAATATACCGGGTCTTATATTAACTTTTGCTCCAAAAGACACATTAGAGTTGATTGTCTGGCTGGGTCTTATTTTCAGGGAAACATGGTAGTTTATTATTTTGATGTTTTAGTGTTATGCCAACCTTGTACTCTTTCGATAAACTCCACTTGGTTGTGATGTATATATAATGGATTTTATATACAATGGATTTCATTTTTTAGTATTTTGTTTAAAATTTTGCCTCTATATTCATGAAGTGTCAGTCTACAGTTGTTTTTATTTTTTCCTTTGCCTATTTAGTATTGGGGACGTATGAATAGGCCTCATAGAGAATTATTTGAGCAGTATTCCCTTCTCTGCTTCCTGAATAAATCTATTTAAGATTGATAGGTTATGGAGAGGTCCAAGATGGAGGAATAAATAAACGCTGTGTCTGCATCCTTCCATGAACACATTAAAATTACAACTAAATTATAGATCAACCTGGAGAACCACATGAAGTCTAGCTAAACAGATGTCCTATAACTGAAAATATAAAGATGGAGCCACGTTAAGACTGGTAGGAAGGGCAGATATGCAGAACAGGCCCAAACCTCCGTGTGGCAGTTGAGAACCAGGAGAAATATCTCAGCTGAGGAGGTTCCCCCAGGAGGAGCAAGGGTCCCCAGCCCCGCAACCTGGAGTACTGGAGGAGCTCCCACAACATCTGGCTGTGAAAAACGATGGGGATTCTTATCATCAGGGTGGGATGGAAGGCTGAGGGAAACCCAGAAGTCCTCGTAAACAGCCTGCGCACAAACTCACTCGCTTGCAGGCACTCACCTTGGGCTCCAGCTGAGGGATGGTGACTCAGCGTTCCTTGGAGACACACGGCGGGTGGGGTGGTAGACTGAGGTGTGTGGCTTCCCATGGAGGACTAGAGGGCAGTGGTATTTTCCCAGTTGAGGGGTCCTTCTGCTGTGCAGCCAGCAAGTTGGTGCCATCTTGTCTGTGTTGAGCCCTCTCCCTGCCGCCCCCTCCCCCAAGGTCAAATCTGAATCTGATTGGCCTGGTGAGCTCCGCTGCTCTGCCCAGCTGACTTAGCTGGGATATGGCCCCACTCAACTCTCACACTGCCAGAGGCACTTTCTACTTGAGGAGCCAGCCCTGCCAGCATTGCACTCTTTTCTGGAAAACTATCCAAGTCCAGCAGGCCCCAGGTGGGCAGCAACTGGCCTCGATGTGCTCTGAGACTCTTGCTGAGTTGCTCCAGGTTCACCACTTGCACCAAACAAGAGTCTACATTAAAACAGTGACCACAACTCTTCCCACTCTATTGACTCCCTGAGACTCTGCCTCATTCCACCTGTTTACCACACAAGGCTTTGTCTGCAGCTGAAGCTTAATGGAGCTGGCAGGTGGCCAAGTCACCAGGTGTCTTGGCTTTTTACAAAGTTACCCTAGGCCTAGTACCAGTGGCAGCTGACATCAATTCACAGTGAGGCCTCTCCCATGTGCCTCCAGGTTTAGCACAGACAGCGAAAAACCATGGATCACTTTATAGCTCCTATCAAGTAATCCCCAGCCAGTCACAGACAGTGGGTGACCTGAGCCTGCACCAGAGCCCCTCACAAGAGGCCCCAGAATGAACATACTTGGAGGTTGGCTTAAGACCACAGCAGAGCACTGCCCAGTTACCCCCACAAATGGCACACACAAAGGGTGGTCTCAACAGGCACCCTGGTCTCCTCAGGCCTGAGGAAAATCCTGCTGTGTGTGGTAAGCCCTCTACACAGCAGCCCATTCAGCCTGAGGGTAAATCCCATCCACTGACGTGCCAATAGCAATCAAGGCTCAACTATAACAGGAGGGCACACACAAACCACACAAGAGACACTCCTGGAGCACCCAGCTCTGGTGACAAGGGAGACTGTGCCACTGGGCCCCCCAGGACACCTACTACATAAGGCAACCCAGCCAAGACTGGGAGACATAGCAAATCTACCTAATACATAGAAACAAACACAGAGAGGCAGCCAAAATGAGGAAACAAAGAAATGTATCCCAAATGAAAGAACAAGGGGAAAACCCAGAAAAAGAACTAAACAAAATGGAGGCAAGCAACCTACCAGAGACAGAGTTCAAAACAATGGTTATAAAGATGCTCAAAGAACTTAGTGAGAACGTCAACAAAGAGATAGCAAGCATAAAAAAGGACATAGAAACCATAAAAAAGAACCAGTCAGAACTGAAGAATACAAGAAAATGAAGAATGCACTAGAAGGAATCAACAGCAGACTAGATGAAGCAGAGGATCAAATCAGTGATTTGGAAGACAAGGTAGCAGAAAACACCCAATTGGAAAAGAAAAAAGAAAAAAAAATCAAATGAGGATACTTTTAGAGACCTCTGGGACAATATTCGTATCATAGGGGTACCAGAAGAAGAAGAGAGAAAGCAAGAGACTGAGAAACTACTAGAAGAAATAATGACTGAACACTTTCCTACCTAGTGAAGGAAATAGACATACAAGTCCAGGAACTGCAGAGCCCCAAATTGCATGAACCCAAACAGGTCCACACCTAGACACATTATAATTAAAATGGCAAAGGTTAAAGACAAAGAGAGAATCTTAACAGCAGCAAGAAAAAGGCAACTAGTAATTTATTTATTTATTTATTTTTTTTTCATTGAGAGCCCACTGGCCCATGTGGGAATCGAACCCGCAGCCTTCGGAGTTAGGAGCATGGAGCTCTAACCGCCTGAGCCACCGGGCCCGCCCCAACTAGTAATTTATGATGGGGCTTCCATAGACTGTCAGCAGATTTCTCAATAGAAACTTTGCAGGCCAGAAGAGATTGGCACAAAATATTCAACATGATGAAAAGCAAGGACCTAACCAAGACTACTATACTCAGCAAAGCCATCATTTAAAATCAAAGGACAGATAAAGAGCTTCCCAGACAAGAAAAAGCTAAAGGAGTTCACCACCAAACCAGTATTACAAGGAATCTTAGAGGGACTTCTTTAGGACACAAAAATAAATAAAAATATGAATAATAGGGATGGCCAGGTGGCTCAGGTGGTAGGAGCACGGTGCTCCTAACGCCAAGGCTACCGGTTCGATTCCCACATGAGCCAGTGAGCTGCGCCCTCTACAACTAGACTGAAGACAACGAAGTGCCACTGAGTTTCTGGAGGGATGGCTGGATGGCTCAGTTGGTTAGTGTGAGCTTTCAACAAGGTTGCCGGTTCAATTCCCGCGTGGGATGGTGGGATGTGCCCCCTGCAACTAAAGATTGTAAACGGCAAACGGCAACTGGACTTGGAGCTGAGCTGCGCTCTCCACAGCTAGACTGAAGGACAATGACTTGGATCTGATGGGCCCTGGAGAAACACACTGTTCCCCAGTATTCTCCAATAAATCTTTTTAAAAATAATACCACCAACATGGGCTAGGGAGCTGCATAGGTGAGGGGGAGGAGGGTGGAAAAATAAAAGGGCAGTAACTACGTATCTGTCAACAATTATTTTCAATGTAAATGGATTAAATGCTCCAATAAAAAATATAGGGTGGCTTAAGGGAGAAAACAAAACCTTTACATATGTTGCTGACAAAAGACTTCAGATTGAAAGTCACACACATCCTGAAGGGATGGGAAAAGTTATTTCATGAAAATGGAAATGAGGGAAAAAATAAACAAAAAAAACCCTTGGGTAGCAACACTTACACCAGACAAAATAGATGTAAAACAAAGACTATAATAACGAGTCAAAGAAGGACCCAGTAATCTCACTTCTGGGTATTTATCTGAAGAAACCCAAAGCGCTACTTCGAGGGCACGTGTGCATACATGTTCATTGCAGTATTGTTTACAATGGCCAAGATATTGAGGCAGCCTGGGTGTCCATCAATGGATAATAAAAAGGCCGTACACATATACAATGGAATATTGCTTGGAATATGGAAGGGAATGGGTCCTTGCCATCTGCAGCAGCATGGATGGAACTGGGGGGTACTGTGCTGAGTGGAGTGTCAGAGAAAGACTGATGCAATATGATTTTGCTTATAGGTGGAACCTAAAGAACAAAATAAAACAGAAACAACGTCATTGATAGAGAATATTTTGATGGTTGCCAGGTGGGAGGTGGGTTGAGGAGGTGGGTAAAAAAGGGGTAGGGATTAAGTACAAATTGGTTGTTACCAAGTAGTCATGGGGGATGTAGGGTATAGAATAAGGAATATAGTCAATAATATTGTAATACCTAGGTATGGTGTCAGATAGGTACTAGATTTGTTGGGGTGATAGATGGGAGATTTGGGTGCACCATGAAAAAGGTGAAGGGATTAAGAAGTACAGATCAGTAGTTACAAAACAGTCATGGGGATGTAAAATATAAGGAATATAGTCAATAATATGGTAATAACTATGCATAGTGCCAGGTATTAGACAGGGCGATCACTTCTTAAATTTTACAAATGTCTAACCACTGTGCTGTACACCTAAAATTAATATACAATAATATTGAATGGCAGCTGTAATTGAAAAATTAAAAAAAGGGGGAAAGATTGGTCATATTAATTCTTCATTTTATAATGCACCAGTGATTTTTCTGGGACAGGACTTTTATTTATAGGAAGATTTAAAAATATAAATTGTTTTTTAGGTATGGCGCAAATCAGGTTTCCAATTTCTTGAGTCAGTCTTGCTTAGTTGTTTTTCAAGGAATTTGTTCATTTCACCTAAGTTGTAAAATTTACCAGCTTAAGTTGTTTATTCTTTTAAAGGTCTGTAGAATCTATAGATATCCCATCTCTCATTCCTGACATTGGTAATTTGTAATTTTTTGATTGTTCTTCCTGTTTTATCAATTTTATTAACTTTTCACAGAACCAAATTTTGGCTTCGGTAAAATTTTTCTGTTGGTTGTCTCATTATTTCTGCTCGTTTTTCTAGCTTCTACAAGTAGAAATTAAGACAGCTGATTTTAAGCCTTTTTCCTAAGAATTTAGTTAACTTTCCTCTAAGCACTGTTTTAGCTGCATCCCACAATTTTATTGTTCGTTGAAAATATTTTCTAATTTCCCTTGTTTTTGACTTGTAAGTTACTTAGAAGTGTATTTAACTTTCAAGTATTTTCTAAATATTGCATTGACTCCTAATTCCTGTGGTCAAGGCTTCAATAATCTGAAATTTATTGAGACTTGTTTTATGCCCCATCACGTGGTCTATCTTCATGAAACTTTCATGTACATTTGAAAAAATTCTTGAGTGTAGTGTCCCATAAATGTTAGGTCGAGGTAGTTAATACTGTCATTCAGATCTTATCTTTAAAAATACATCCTGTCAATTCAAGGGGCATTAAAATATCAAACAATGATTGTAACTTCATCTTTCAGTACAGATGCAGACATTTCTGATATAGTCACTCCAACTTTATGATTAGTGCTTGCATATCATTTCCCATTTTTCTTTCAAACTATTTGTATATTTGCATTTAATTAAAAGGCAGTAATAATCAATGCCAATCTTAAGTAGACTTATTGAGAAAGCAGAGCAGGGAATATTGCTCAAATAATTCTCTATGAGGCTTCCCATATATCTGCAATACAGTCAAACAGAGAAAAATAACATAGTCAAACTGCAAACACAAAAGCTAATAGAGGTTTGACAAAAACAATAGTATTTTTTCAAGTTCTTTGTTCAAATACTTTCTATATGAAGTTATTAATATGCGTCTACTATCAGAAGACTATTAACTGACAGTGAACTGTGCAAACCTTTACTGGTCCTTCCTTCTAATGTAAGAAAACCTAAGTGACATGTTTAAAACATTTAATGATCACTGAAATTTGTTCCATCTCCCCCTGCTTTACTAGTCACTACCAAGATATTAACAATACCAATTTTGTAAACAATTTTAGAGATTTGCTGTTAAACCAAACTCAATGACCTTAGTGATATGAAAGCGATTATTTCAAGTGTCTGAAATAGTATTCTATTGTTTAGAACATTTAAGTTTCCCAACAGAGCGGAAACAGTTTTGGTAAATGCTACCATTTACCCAGACCCAAGTTTGGAACACTAAGCTAATGTTTCGCAGGCACTGCCTTTCATTTTCACAGCGCTGAGCTAAGTATACACTATTCGCATCTTCTACTTGAGTAAACAAGGCTCACAGAGTTCAGGAATTTGATCAGTCAATTAAATAAACATCAGCACAAATGTTCAAAATCTATGTGTGATTTAGGTCTTTCTATATCCATAGGCTGCACTCTAAAACACGGTTATACACTGTAAGAGGGAAGAAAGAGTACATGGGAACTCTCAGGAGAGGACCTTCATTCTAGTTTTGTGGTTACATGTAGTGAGGAGAGCTTGAAGAATCCACTTTGGGTAAATGCAGAAAATGTCAAGACTGCCAAGAAACTGAAAAAACTCAAAAGCAACTGTAAAACTTCGAAAGCAGAGGCCTTGAGTCATATTCAGAGGCAAAAAGACTAAAGCAACTTAATAAACACACCACAGACCTAACTACACAACCAGAAAACCTGAGTTAGAGAGTTGACATTATATTCAGATGAGTACTATTAAAAACATGGAGACATATATAACATTTAACACAAATCGATTACATTTTTATGTGAATGTTCAAAGTGTGAAATTCACATTGCTTCCCATTAGTCGGCTATGTCAAGTTCACCAGACGTCTTTCTCCAACAGTTGAAACAGATTTATGTTAAAGACAACATGTGTATTGAAAGTAGCAATTTTATTTGAGTTAAAATTATTTACAAAAACCCAAAGACATACTTCATGAAACTGGTACAAACTATTTTTTTTCCTGCCGTTGGCTTTTGCTCCAAAGATCACAGCTGAGAAATACTGTATAAAATAAAGATTGGATTCAGAAAAGTACTCTACTGTTCTAATTTCCAATGGGTAGTATTTACAGAAGTATTTACAATGAAAAAAAGGTTACTTTAAAACTTTAATTTGTAAGTCAGCCTCAAGTACCCTAAAATGCAGAGTTCTCTGAGGGTTAAAAACACACAAATGCACTGCAGTTGGTGAGGTGATTTCTCCCCCACCATCCCCCACCAAAACCTGCATCTCTATCAGTGCTTGACAATTAGTTATTATTTAAATAACAAAACAAAAAACTGTTAAACACTGAGGTAAATCAATTCTCAAATGATTACCAGTGTAACAGAAAAATGTAGTTCGCCCTGATTGTTCTCATCCAAATGTTTTATAATATTTCTTACCACCTGCCCAAGTCAGTTTTACCAAAAATCTGTTCCTTTTCCTAAATCCAATGATTAATAAATATCAATGTATTTTAAAATAAACAAAATAATATCTAATTCAATTTTATGTATTTCATTTACTGATATGCTTTTAAAATAGCTTGCTAAGCTAGCTTTCATACTCAGGGCAAATACAACCTCAATCTTTCCCAAGTTACACTGGCATACTATGCTCTCAAAAGGTGATGGGTAGGGGCAGGGTGGGTAGGGGAAGAAGAAAACAATTTGCCTGGAACCAGTTACTTCCTTATAGATTTCCCAACAATCTGCATTATCAAAAATAGGAAGACATTAAAAGGCAGCCACTGCATTAAAAAACATTACAGCTGGCACTGATACAAGAGCCCCGATTTGTCACTTTATACAAGGAAATAACAAAGTCTGAATGAGTAAAAATTAGACTTTTAGCTATTTTCCCCAGTACACACCAAACTAATATTTTTATGGCTTCAAGTTTTACAAATCCAATGAAGAAACATGATATAACTACCTGGAAGGTATTTAAAAGTATTATGAAATCGATCTCTGGAAAGCCTGTATTCAGGCCCAATCAATTGAAGAAAAAAATGTATCACCAGTGGTTTGAACAATAACACAAGAAAAATTCGCAATGTTGTGAAATTAAACATATAAAATGTGTTTTGTGTGTTCCATGACTGTTTTCCAAACAACACACTACTCTATGAACTAAGGATCTGAATGAAAAAAATGGATCTTTTCTACACCAGCAATTTAAGGCTTTGCGTTTATGCATTTGATCCTGTCACTCTTTAGAAGAATATACACGTTATCTGGAAACATGAATTCCACATTGGTGTTTTAGCTTCCTTATATTTATTGTACTGAGCATTAGAAAATATATCTAGAGTCCTCCCTCAAAACTTAATAG
Organism: Rhinolophus hipposideros; assembly: GCF_964194185.1. Taxonomy (NCBI): domain Eukaryota; kingdom Metazoa; phylum Chordata; class Mammalia; order Chiroptera; family Rhinolophidae; genus Rhinolophus; species Rhinolophus hipposideros. The sequence continues at coordinate 61,654,428 of NC_138061.1, forward strand.
TGTTTTAAGAGCATCCCCTAGTATTAAGCGTAAACTACCCTGGGTTTGTCTATTTTGCTTCATCCTTTAGCGGGTACATCGTCTTATATAATAGTCCCTCGAACAGTTATTTGTTTTCTTGCACCTACAGCTATGATGCATTATGGTATCATAATGAACATGGTCATGGTCTGAAAAGTGAAAATAGTTCGACAACCCAAATCAAATCAAGAATAAAAAAATATGCTATTAATCCCTTGTGTCTTTGGATTCCATCTAATTTTAAACATAGACAGTAGTTCAGGGAACAACAACAAAAAAAAATTCACAAAATTATTAAAAGCTTTATTTACGATTGGAATCATTCAACAAAAAAGCAAAAGCAAATGAGCCTGAAAAAGGAACTAAGCTGTTGTCTAGAATGTCCTCAGAACATTCAATACCTCAGTAGCTAAGCTGCCTTTGCACCTGGCTGGCATGACAACAGTGGCTCAACATACACAGCAGTTGCACTAACAGCAGCACAAATTTCCCCCTTAAAACTTGCCGAGAATAAAGCAAGAGCACGGGGGAGAGGATAAACTCTGCCAAAGTAAGTGTATTTAAATACTGCATGGAATTAACAGCCTGAACCTTTTCCCTCATTTTTGATAGTTGCAGATTGATGTAGTAACTGTCATTTAGCAAATGCAGAATGCATGACGAAGAAATCAGGAGGCCTTAAAAATCCAAATGTGAATGATACTGATGACGTTCTGGGTGTATCTTCAAGGACTTCTTCATGACTTTTCTGTTTGAGAACAGCTCCCCATTACCGAGCACCTGCAGCGAAGGGAAAGCAGCTAGCAGTGTTCCAAGTACTCGATCACTCGAGAGATAGATTTCTGGCCTGTGGTTCCAACAGCACACTGGGGTGGGGGAAAGGAGAGGTAACAGTTAATAAATTACAAATTTTTAAAAAGTATTAGATCAAAGCTTAAATTCTTTAGCTTTACTAAACTGAACACTATGAATCAAAACACGGAGATTAAATTGGGGCTTTGACAATAAAGTTATCAATTTATTTGGCCATAGTAACAATTATCTTAGAAACAGCACAGTTACTAAGAGAACCCCTTTTCAGTTTCCACTCACTATGGCCATAGTCTTACTTCTACTGTCAGTATGTATATTTAAAAAAAAACAGAAGCCGCGATAGAAGCTACTTACAGTAAGATTCATGAAGCTCAGGAATTTTTTGAGCATCTCTGTCATTATTGAAAAGTCCCCTTCTGGCAGATACTCCCGCACAGTGGTCACATTGATCTGAGGAAACAGATCAAAGAAATACTGATCACATGGCAGAAAACGCAAGCCTGCACCTTGCACTGTGTTGCTGGCTTTGGCCCACGTCATGTTCCAAACCGCTACAAAGTCCTCCTTGATTAATATGCAAAGCAATTTCCTTTCTACACTCTTCAGCTCTGCTAGCGTGTGTCCCCATTCCCTACCCCATCCTATCCACAGAGAAAGGAAAAAAGTAGAGGTCACAAAGGCTACAAAAAAACATGTGTACATGCTTACTTTTGTAAATGTCCAGAAAAATGCCTGAAGTAAAAAATGTGCTGCGCTCTGTGTGTGGGTGTGTGTGTGTGTTTGGGGAGTGTTGGGAGAGGAGGGGAAAGAATGCAGACTTAAAATGATACACCTCAGAAACTTAATGGAATACAAAGAAAAAGATCAAAGAAAATTCTTCACGTTCAACAGGTGAATTCAACTAACTATGTAGGCTAGGAATTAACTAGATCTTTCCAAAGGCTTTCCAAAGGTAATTAATCTAGATTACCTACGACAAGGAGAATGTCGGCACGCCAGGAAAGGTGTCTCCCTTCATTGTTAGCAAGAAACAGCCAAACTACAAACTAGTCTGTTACAAGAAAAATATATGACCTGCTTTAAAAACTTTTCTATTTCAGTATGTTTTAAAATGCTTTACAGGTTCATAAAGAATGAAAGGAAAAGCTCCTCTAAGAAGGTTCCATATAAACAGAACCTGTACTAAAAAGCACAACAGAAGATATGTTGGGGCCGGGGGGACAAGGGGGGAGGTGCCAAGATAGGTGTGCTTCTGACTTGAGTTTTGTTGATGGGGCAGGGAAGGAGAGGCTACATTACTCTTTTAGGAGATTTGCCAGTCCCCTCTCTCCCTCTTTTTTTCAAAAGGAAGGGTACTTTCAAAATTATAAACAAGCAAAATAATGGCACAAATAGATTCAGAAAAGAGCTAATAAAAACGTTGTTGCTAAAGTAGCCAAGCGCTAAGGTATGTGACATCAATGACTATGTTCTAAGTGAAACTCCCCACCAAAAGCCACCCCACGTCCTCCAGCTGGGAGCCGGAGTGCAAACATACTCCTACTGGGTAACAGATCTTAAAGAGATTTCAGAAAATGTTTAAAAAGTATAGTGAAGTGGAAAATATAAGGGAAATGGCTATGGTAACTTCAGAGTTAAAGGAAAGCTTTAGAATGTCTTTAATCAATTTCCAGGGAAGAGGCATGACAGTACAGTGGTGGCAGGAGTCGTGAAGTAGGTACAAGAAGAAACGGTGTGAAACAGCATGGCCCATTAGGGAAATTGAGAAAGTACTCAGGGGTATGACAGATTTAGGAACTGGAGAAGCTGTTTTAAGTTTGGGGTCTTGCAGCAGTAAACAAAAGTCATCACCATCATTCCCTAAGTGATGGTGAGCCGAGGAAGCCTGGTAAGAGAAGCCTGATCTGATGTGCTCTGACGGAAGACAGCTACGGTGGCAGTGTGCACAATTTCAGGAATGGGGAGCCAAGAGCACTGGAAGGACAGGAAGACCAGCGAGGACGCTGACCACTGCACGCACAGGTGCTTGGTGGGCAAGGGAAAGTGACACCACGACTTGTGGGCTTCCTAAGCATTTACTATGCACACCACCTACTTTCTTATCTCCCACTTAGCACATTGGGCAAACCAACTGCCTTCACATTTGGTGGTATAAGCCAGCTTTGTGGGGTTAATCATAATGATCCCCAAGGCAACAAAGACACCAGGGCTCTATGAGTTGACAACTTTCCCTACGAAACAGAGACCATATCTCTTGATAGAGTTAAGATATAAATGAATAGCAATTTATTAACATGGGAAAGATGCTCCAAGATAAACCACTTGCGGTAATAAAACAAGTTCATTTCAAGAACCATTATTTAAGAAAGAACATGAATGAAACTCAGGAGCGCAAATCAGAATACTCTCAAATCTTTAAACAGTATGCCCATTGTTTTTTGAAAGGCCGAGGGAAGACCTGCCTCTTCCCTTTGCCGGATGTGTTTCTCATTTGCCCTTAGAAATCTCTGGGTTTTAGTAAGGAAAAGGGCTGAGCTGAAGAGATTCCCAGAGAGGGAATGAAGATCTTGCGGGGCCCAGAGCTGTGATGGGAATGTTGCTCTTGATCCTGAAAGCAGTAATGGCAGCAAGGGTGACAATGAAGTGTGTGTGCTTAGATCAGAGCTTCACCACAATGTAAACATGGAAGAGATGGACGAGAAAGAATCAGAAGAGTACATAGCACAAACGAATACAGAAAAAAAGAAAGCAATACAAAAACTCCACAGCAAAAATGAAGACGTGTGGGTGGGTGGGCAGAGGCACAGCACGAGTGCCTCTCCTTGTAAAGCCTTTCATATTATTGTGCTCTTTTCTTCCAATTCTCTAGCCTCAGGAAAGAGAAGCCAACCTTCCCACTGCCTCCTGAATGCCTCTGAAACTAAGAACAAAAAAATGTCTTTTTTTTTTTAAAAAAAAATTCGCTCTTCTACTGGACCATTCCCTAAAAAAAAAAAAACCCCACACGTCCCCAATTTTAAAGCAGACTGTCCCAAAAGCCAGAACTGTCCACTTCTGTGCTAATAGCCCAACTGTCTGGACACTCATACTTCTTGTAGTTAAATCTCAACGATCTAAATCTCACACAGTAACCCCCTTTTCTTGGCCAGTGAGTAGTTCAAAGCAAAGCATGTGAGCAGATGCTGGCCAAGATGAGGGAAGTCTACTCGGTGTAGTGGACGTGAAGGGGTCCGAGGACAAAAAGAACATTGCTCTTAAAAGGAAATATACTGGAAGAGACCACCTTCTTCTGCTGGACATTATTTAACAAGACGAGCCACGCAGCTAGAGCCAGCACAGGGTACGAGCAGAGCTGGCAGGACAAGACGCCATGCAGAGGACAGCAGTTTCAAGACAGAAATTAGCGGAGTCCCTGATGTCACTGAGGCAACACTTGTCCATCTTAAGCCAGTGGAGTGCAGATTTTATATTATGCTCTCCTTTACTTCACCCAAAGGCACGTGAATGGATTCATCATCCATTAGTTAAGAACCGTCTCATTAACCCTAACATACTCTCACTTTAGAATATACCTTTAAAAAGTTCACCAAATATTTGAAAGTTTTTAACATGGCAGGAAAAAATAAAGTAACAAATAAGTTAATTAGATAATGGTATAAAGCTGTCACATGGAATCTTTTTAAGACACACACACCGAGTCACTACTTACTGGACTCTCCTGGCAGAGGCAGCCGAGGAGCAGCGCTGTGTACGAGGCCACGATGCAATCCTCCATATGTTTGCCAGCGTGCTGAAGGGCTGCGGGCATTCAAACAAAACATGTTCACAGGACATCCAACGATAAAACCCGTTCATTATCTGTTCTATAAAACTGTTCAACATTGATAAATGGTGCTAGGCAAATGTGCTATCCACACAAATTAACAAAAATAACTCAAGTGGAAGATGAACCTTGCTATAACAGTTAAAACCATAAAACTCTTAGAAGTAAACACAGACTAAATCTTTGTGACCTTGGGTTAGGAAATCATTTCTTAGATACAACACCTAAACCGCAAGTGGCAAAATAAAAAAATAAGTGGACTTCATCAAATTTAAAACTTTTGTGTTTCAAAAGATACCATCAAGAAAGTGAAACGACAACCCTCAGAATGTAACTGCAAATCATATACCTGATCAAGGTCAGGTATCTACAGAATACATAAAGAATTTGTACAACAAAAAGACAACCCAATTTAAAATATGGGAATTTGAATGGATAGTTCTCCAAAGAAGATACGTAAATGACCACTAAGCACGTGAAAAGATGCTCAACACCATTTATTCATTAGGGAACTGCAAATCAAGTGCCATATACCTTCACACCCACTACGATGGCTAAAATAAAGAGACAAATAACTGTAAGATACAGAGAAACTGGAAATCTTGTATGTTGCTGGTAGGAATGTAAAATAATGCAGCCACTTTGGAAAACAATTTGGCAGTTCCTTAAAATGTTAAACACAGAGTTAATAACAATCCAGCAATTCCACACTTGTGTTCATACTCAAGATAACTGAAAATGTATGTTCACACGGCAACCTGTACAGGAGATGTTCCCAGCAGCATTATTCATAACAACCAAAGGTAGACACAAACCCAAATACCCATCAATTGATGATTAAACAAAACGTAGTAAACACATACAGTGGAATATAATTTGGCTATAAAAAATGAATTAAGTACTGACACATGGACGAACACTGAAAACATTAGGCGAAGTGAAAGAAGCCACTCACAATGGACCACACACATTGTATTATTCCATTTATATGAAATGTCCAGAATAGGCAAATCCAGAGACAGAAGCACACTAGTAGATTCCAGTAGCTAGGGGAGAGGAGAACAGGGTGTGATGGCTGCTCATGGGTATAGGGTTTCTTTTGGGGGTCAAAATATTCCGAAGTTAGATCGTGGTGATGATAGCACAACCTTGTGAATATACTGAAAACTGCTTTAAAAGGGTGAATTTATCTCGTTATGGGGCAAAATTGTATCCACCCTGCCTCCTAATTCATATGCTGAGCTACTAACCCCCAGTATATCAGGATATGACTGCACTTGGAGATAGGGTACTTAATTAAAAATGGTAGCTAATTTAAATGAGGTCGTTAGGGTGGGCCCTAATCTAATCTGACCTGCTGCCTTCATAAGAAGAAGAGATTAGAACAAAGACACAGAGAGGGAAGACGGTGTAAAGACACAGAGAGATGGTGGTCATCTACAAGCCAAAAAGAAAGACTTCAGAAGACACCATCCCTGAAGATATCTTGATCTTGGACTTACAGCCTCCAGAACTGTGAGGAAATAAATTTTGTTGTTTAAGCCACTCAGTCTATGGACTTTGTTATGGCAGCGTTCACGAGCTAATACTTATCCCAAATAAAGCTATCAAAAAAGACTGCTAAGCAACCAAAAATATCATGCCAAAGGAAACATCAAAACTTAGTAAATGAGAAAATGAAAGTGACTTCTTACAATGTGAGAACTAATGACACTAGATTTAGGGAGCAGTGGGCATAAGAGAGGGGAGACGCAGAATCAAACACTGTTGGCGCTTGCTCCCTAGCTGGGGCACGCTAAACACGGTACTTAAATTTTGTAACTTGAATGACATGAAGTTGGAAATGGCTAGTGTGTAGAATTTGCATAAAGAGCAGATCAAGTCTCATAGTTCCTAACAACAAAAGATAATGTTTGATTAGTGAAGACATCACCATCAGTGTATTCCTCACTGTGTTTGCCACCGACTACGTACCGTTTGAGAACCATTACTGTAATTTATGACAATAGATCTCAGTTTATAAAGTGAAGCTGATAAAAGAATCTCAAAACTGAAAATCTTTAGGGTCATACTGTTCAGCCAGTTCTCTTTACAGATGAGTCAAGAACGGCTGGCTGGGGAAGGAAAGGTAGACCTTTCCCACGCTGTACACGTGCCTTCCTCACAGCCAGGAAACCAGCGAAGAACTCCTAAAAGCACTGAAATGTCAAAGCTCGTCCGCACTGAACTAGAGAGGCCATAAAATAATAGTTTCAATAAAAGGTGATTGACAACACACGAATTAAAAGTATGTTCTGGAGAAAAAATAAGCCATTATTTTCTATTTGAATACACCAGTCAAAATAAATATACCTTTATTGAGGTCAAGTTCTTCATCATCTTCTTCCTTCTTCTGCTTCTCTTCCGTCCCATCGGTCTTTTCGGTTGACACCCACTGTATTTCTCCACTTGTTTCTTGCCACTCTCCACTCTTGTCATGCTGAGTGGTGGGAGCATCTTTGATCAGCTCATCTGTTTTACTTTCTGCCAACTGGGCTGCTCGCTCTCGCTCAAGGAATAGCTGATACAAATTATTTTTGAAGATCATTAAAGAGAGATCACCGACCAACATGTATATACCCAAATATAAGGTTCTGCTTGCTTTTAAACATCACTAAGCCTAGAAAACATACTGTCTGACAGAAGCATTAAGTATCAATAAAAGTCCCTGCTCTAACCATCTTTGTCTACAGCCTCGTGAAGGCCAAAACAGAAGTACAAGTAAGTGCTGTGGGAATTCAATCAATAAATTAAGTGCGTCTACTAATGATGCAGGCATTCTGTTCCTAAGAATGAAAATCTCAACGCTTTCCTGTAATTTGGATAATACTGACAGGAAACTCACACAAAAAATACAAACTTGATTTAAAAAAATATTTTTTAAACCTAAGCAGACTGGATAAATTCACTGAAAGGAAGAAAGGACACTGAATAAAACTACATACATTGGGTAAAAGCAACATGGCTTCTTCAAAAAAAATTTAAAGAGATAAACAAGAACCAGTAAAAATAAAAATCAAAAGGTCTCAGAGAAAGATCCAGAACTGGATCTCAACTAATATTATTAAAAATGGAAATACAATTGTCAATGGAAGAACACACTGAAAACTCTAAGTCAAATGGGAATACACTAACCTCTCTTGCTTGACTTATTTTATTTTCCCTGTGCTGGTACAGTGCTGAACATACAGAAAGCATTTAATATACTGATTATTTCGGAAAAACCCCAAGTTACTAAAGACAACTTGCTGAAAATCAAATGTCAAGCACATGTCAAAATTTTGCTTAGTATACAGAAGAGTGGTATATAAAATTTAATACGCTCAAGACAATAAAATTTAAGTTTTATATAAAGTAGTATTTCGTGAAATTGGTAGGATCCCTAGGGGGTCCCCAAGTTCCTTTCAGGGAGTCTGTGAAGTTACAGTTGCATTCATAATGATATTAAGAGGTCAACCGACTTCTTTCATTCTCTCATGACTAGAGTTTTTCAGTATCTACATGCCATTCAATTATATTATTGCTCTAATGGCTAATGGAATGAGTGCCCATGTTTTACAATTTTCTCTTTTGATTTCTAATTCAGTAAATATGGAAAGACAGAGCACACATAAACCAAAGTTCTCTGGAATCCTCAATAATTTTTAAGAGTATAAAGAAGTTTTGAGACCAAAATGTTTGAAAACAAGAATGGTGGGCTCCAAGTTATGATTCAGGAAAACATCAAGTTGTTGTGGATTACTTTTTGAAGACACAAGTTCAAGTATTATCAGTTTCAAAAAGGCCAAAATGATTATGACGCTAGCAAAGTATTCCAAAACAACAAAAAGGATGGTTTATTATCACTTCGTAACATATGCAAACGGTCATTAAAGGAAATGACAAAGGCAACTAGGAACCTATGAGACTGGCAAAAAATAAAAACTGTAATGCCCAACACTATCAAGAAACAAGAATTCACATACAGTTTTTTGGGGGAAGTATATATGGAAGGGAGAGGGAATGTGTGTTTAGTGACTGGGATGGGGTGAGGTGAGGAACAGCGATTTTAAATTTACGTATTCTGACAATTCCTAACCCAGGAAATTACTCTACAGACATACTTTGAAAAGGGCGGGCCAATATTTAGGTGCACGCAGTCCTGGGCACAGATCACACAGTAAATAAATGCAGGAGGACTTAAGCTAGATGGGATGGGGCTGGATAATAACAAATTCCTAGTTTGTTATTAAAAATCTGTTTTTGATTCATAAACAAATATGCCTTGTTTCTGCTTGTCGCTAACAAGGCCTAAGGAGTGATCACAGCAGTTGCAGACAGTGAGCAGAGTAAAGCAAGGGTATTCATTCTAACCCAGTGTACCTGGCACACACCTGGGGAGAGTGGGCGTGGGGAAGGGGCAGGGCAGGGAGTGAGAGGGTACAACTGATGGAGAAACTGGCCAGATGCAACAAATTGAAGGTGCTCAGTGTGCTGTAAGATGCTGCTTACCTGCACTAAAGCCTGAACAGCATGAACTTGTCCAGCAATCCTTAAACTATCATCTCCTTCTCCACTACAGAAGGAAGAATCAAAAGAACACGATGTTTCCATGTTGACAAGACAGTGCCGATTCCGAGCACTATACTCTACTAGATTTATCAGAAGACCTAAGCCCTACAAAAATTAAAACATGCGTATTACCACAGGTGAGAATGAAAAGCAAATGAACACACTATATATAACTTTTATTGGCAGCTAGAAACCTAATCAGTGTTCTACCATCTACAAAATGGTTAAAAACCAGTATGTAAGATAAAGGTCTTCCCAAAAATTGTTTCACCACTTTTTAAAAAATCACCACTATTGGTTCTCATACTTTTTATTTTTACACAGGGCCCTTCAGGCTCTCTTTTGTATAATAAGAGGTCTGTTCATCAGGAATCCATTGAACCCATAATATACCGAACAATTGGTCCTTACTCCAAAACTAAGACGAAGTTTTTATCATCTTAATAAATCAAGTGCTCATTTCTGAAACCGTCACTAACTTACCAGCACTCGAATGTCAAATCTCTGCTCCTGAGGTAGGTACTTTGGAACCTGAAGCACACAGTTCATCGCTGTGCCAATCAAGCCATCTTGTTCTCCTGTTTTGGTGCTGCCCCACTCTGAAACAGGAAATGAAAAGCGTGTGAAAATTGTTACTGATTTTTCTTTATGACATTAACAACCAATATTTATAAACACAGCTATATTAAGAGTTAGAAATCTATAGCTATTTCTTTACTGAAATATATTGTTGACTGTAGTATTTCCAAGCCAAGCTACCAGACTGGTTCTAAAAATATCAACTTCTAAAAAGCAGTTAAATGTATACCTGAATAAGTGAATTACATGGTACGGCAATTAAAAAAAAACCCACCATGTCAAGAAAAAAGAACAAAGGGAGTAACTTGTTTTTCCATGCACTACACACGCAGCCTTCAATGAGAATGTCTGTAGAGAACATTCTTTACCATTGTCGTTGGTTAAATTGAGCAGCACCCCGATGACGGCCCTCATGCAGTCTTCCACTGCTTTGCCCACGTGGTTAGTTACATTCTGCTGAGGCAGAGGCTTACTGTCAGGTAAGCATATGCTATTCTCAGCACGGTTATACTGCTGAATCAATTCTTCACAATGCTGTAATGCTCTTAAGATAAAACAAAATGTAATTATTATGCTAAATAAGAATTTCTACTTACTTGGGCCTTAATGCCTTAATGTCATAAATGCTGCCAAATTATTTTACTTTTCTATTCCCAAAGTTCTGATGTATTAACTATTCAATCATGTACTAAGTATGCCTGATATCACACTAGCTGTTAAATTTTGTTTTAAGAAAACTTGGTAATTCAAATTTTTCTAGGCAAAGTTAAAATTATAAACTCAGTACAGAAATTTATACCTACCTATGATTGTCCCCTACTTTACCAGTCTCTCCAATACAACAGACTTACCACAACCCTTCTCCAAACAAGGCAAAATTTTTAAGAGCTAACTAACACTGGACACTTCTAAATCTCATGTAGATGTTTTTCATTCAGAATACATGCTCTTAAAAAGGTAGAGTATTATTTATATTAATATTACATAATAAATAACTGTGTATAGATGGGTATTAAATACTTCATGAACATTAGAGCAAATCATACAGCAAAAGACATGAGGTTATTTGGCTGACATGTCTCCTGGCAGACACACAAGTTATAAGCTGCATCCAAGGATTCTCAACATTAAAAATGTATTTTATATATAGATATTATTTAATATACATTTTAAAAATGTTACACAAAATTTAAAATAACATGCATATTCTTTTTATTGAAACCACCACCTTAGGTAAGTAGATATAATTATTAACCCCCCTCTGAAGAACTTGCAGCAAGTAAGTGACGTGCCCAGGATGCAGGGCTCAAGTTATGAAGCTGGGTCCACACTCAGCCATCTGGCTCCAGAATCTGTACCTCTAACTTTTGTACTATACTGTGCTGCTTCTGTTTCACAGAACTCAACAGATGAAGGTGATACAATCATTATTTCCTTTACGGTCAATCCAAATGCATTAAATAAAAAGCACGATGTTTCAGAAAAACTTACTTAGCTGATGAAACAATGAGTTGTGAATCTTTATATGCTATTAAATAGCTTTGATTCTCTGGATTATGCACTGTTACCTGAAAAGAAAAAATCTGAAATGATTGTGGCAAACCACAGCTTTCATGCATTCACATACAATACACTAAGCCTGGTGCTATAAAAGACATAAAGATGAGGAAGATTCAGCCCTTGTCATCTAAGGGAATAACAACCCACATGTTCCAGGTTTAAAATAATAGAGCCATTGCTTTATTACAAAATGAAAACATCATTGTTATAACTGCTTGCTCATAATTAATGTATTCTGTGCTATACATTCACTGTAGTGAAATACCAAGTACTTTGAATGTCAGAAAAGACCAGTTTCTAACTTGTAGCTAATACTTTAAAGTTCTTAAGTGGATTCATTTAGAATAAAAAAATATACATCTGTTTAGATATCTAAGGTACCTGAAGCACTCTAGAAGAGAGAAGAAATAATTTCAATTTCAACCACACCAGGAACTTTTAATTCATACTAGATTATTTTTCCATAGATGTGTCAAAAGCACCAAGCTAATCCAATCTGGTCAACACACAACCTATGCATTCTGAAATTCACTGGCAACATAAATTCCAATCTACACTGAACTGGGGTAAGTTATTCATAAAAGCCAAAAAAAAAAAAAAAAACCAAACAAAACCATACTTATGGCATAAAGTTCAATAGTATCATTCGTCAAAGCTAAATATTTTTATAAGCTATGATTACAAACAATCTGATAATAGGTAAATTAAGAAAATCTTTATTAATTAAAAACCAGAACAAAAACCTGTGTTTAACTACCATTTTCCACAAACAAGTGAATACATTTAAGGAGACTTCCCCGTGATAAAGAATAACATCTGGCAATATAAATAAACTTGACATGCTAGGTTTCATAGGGGGCAATAATATACGTATTCTTGAAAGACGATATTGCTCAGTTAACTTGTTCATTAACATTGGTGGATTGAAGAACGCATCACAATTTCAATTTGGATGAGAAGAAGTGAAACTCTAGGGATATATAAAATATATGGCCGTCTCACAGTCACCATGAAGCTTAAATAATTTTGCCCAGATAGTGATCCATACTTACACTCTCTAAAACTCGTAAACATCTCTCTGCTCCCCACAGTGAGGCTACTAGTTTCTCTTCATCCTCATCTCTACTTAGATGATCCACACATTCTTTCACTAAAAAAAATGGTTATAATTAGTACATCTCCTCCCCTCAATACCTACCCCCTTAACTAACATTAAAAGCCATCTGTACACACGCTATAAATATGCTGGAACCTCTCTGAACATTATTTATTCTAAGTTTTATACTATGAGATGTTGAAATGTATGAGAGTCTAATTTACTATAATTATTTTATTTCCACAACTCGCCAATTTCAAAGTGTTAATGGCATTTCCTTCAAAATGTAGGGATTTACAAGATGCCACTAAAAGAACAGATCTTTTTAAACTGATGCAATTTTTACAAGTATGCAAACAGAATTTTTCTTCAAGCTTTTAAATAACATATAAAAGTGTTATATGCGTATATTTCTTACCTTTATCTACAATATGATCCAGACCACCCAAAAGCCGGAGTTCTTCTTTAAACCAGTCTCCTGCTCGTTTGGAAGTAAGGGACAGTAACGTCTCCATAGCTAAATGCCCAGTCTAAAAATCAGAAGTACCATTAATGAATATTGACTATTAATAATTCTGTGGCAACACTTCTAGAGATTGCTTTTCTTTAGAAAGTTCACTGCATGCTGTCAACCCATAGTAGTCTTTATAATACAGCACATACTTTTATAAGTAAAACTGAACTGATTTTAATTTTAATCAGAATAATCTAAGGCTAAAGAAATGTTTTTAACCATCGGTTTGTTTTTATGGAGAGAACACACTACTAAAAGTAACCTATCATTAATTTACCACAAAGGCTGTAATAAGTAACACTCCAGGAACAAAGTATGGGTGTGTCAGTTACCCTGAATCCTCAAAAGCACAAGTATTGATGTAAATTTTTGCCTGAGGGTAAAAAATGACATCTTACTGGTATGGTTTGTATTTTTCTAACTACACTAAACTTTAGCATTTTTCATATATTAGTTAACTGTTCCCCGTCAATTCTTCTTTCCTTATTTTCCTGCAAGGTTGCTTGTCTCTTTCTTATTATTCCATATATTTTCTTATGTATTCCAAATAAAAATCCTTTGTTGCTTTTAGTGGTGTTTCAGATTCACCAGGCTTAAACTTTATACTGCGGGGTCAGCAGCATGAATACACATCATGTGGCCCCCATGGCAAAATTATACGTAAATAATGATTAAGGGCCACCACTAAAGGAAGCACAGGACAGTAAGAGTTATACTTATATCCAGACTATGTAGTTTTTCTTTCTCTTTGACTTTACTATTTTTCTTTTATTGTGTTTCTTTTTAAAAGCAGACAGCTACTACTACGCCTCCCCTCCACAAAAGTGCAACCTGGTTCCTGTTGCAATCAGGAACTTCAGCATAACACAAGAAATGCTCTAAAAGCTGAAAAGATCTGAGTTTCTTCCCAAAGCTTCTTTCCTTTGAAAGATACAAGTTTATATAATAAGCCTTCCTGGCCTGTTTGGAATCGAATATAAATTATTTAGAAACGCAAAAAAAACATCTTATCAGTAAATCTTAGTATCACAGATTTAGAAGAGATCTAGAATATTTTAGTCTATTCTTGAACAAGGTAGATGTCCAAGGTAACAAATATAGAACTAAAATTCAGCACTACAAAGACAGATTCCATTTTGCCCAATTCTCATTCTGAGTCCCTGGCAGAGTAATTTAATGAGATCGGTTTAGGTATACAGCTCATGGCTCCTAGTAGTGAATCCGAAGCCTAGATAATGAGGCTTTCTTTATTTAGGAAGAAAGGGAATAGTAATTTGATATTAAATCAGCAAAAGCTCCTAAATTTTTATGGAGGGACTTTGGGACTGTCATTTGTCTCTATTATTATTTGGGACTTTGTTATTTGTCTCTATTGGCATAAAAAGATTGATATTTTAGGCTATTTTCAGTTTGTTCTAAACTAGCATTTTAAAACAGTCTACAATTCAAATATTTTGTTTGAAAACTGGAATAGTTTGAGTACTCAAAGAGTTAAAGCCAATTAATTAATCGGGATAATATACTCAGCAACTGTTAGCTCTCAGTTGCTTGAATTATATCTGAAAACATTATAGTAATATTTTAAATTATTTTCCCATGGCACATCTGGAGTAGCAATACATTTCAGGGAAGAAATCACGCAGTTAATAAACCAAACCAAACATGTACAGGGAATAGTCACTGTACAAAGCAGTGTCTCAGATTTAAAACAAACACAATATTCAAGAATAGCTGAAGTTATGAGGGGGAACAGGGACCCTAAAATTAACAGCTGTGTTCTGGTTTTGATCATGTGAACACACCATTTAATATAGTCTAAGAAAGTTATTATCCTGGTATTTACCACCCTAATAAATTCAACAAGCCATGGAGAAAATTCGATGAACAAGTTTATTATCATGTTAGTTTTTAATACCAAATGCCCAGAAAGAATCTAAATGTAGAACAATATGGGAGACAAGACAAATAAAGGTACATTTATTCAATTATGCAACAAATAAAAATCACAGCCTCAAATTTATTCTTTATATCAAAAAAATTGTGTATGTTGTAAAATTGTTAAAAGCAAAAAAAAATTACAAATACATTTTAAAAGTTGTGTAAGAATAGTTTGGTGAGGGAGCGGGATCATTTACCAACCATCTGAGCATAAAAACTATTTTTCTAATTTTAATAAGTGAAAGTACTAAATACATGTCAATATTGTATCTTGTCTTTTAATGTTAACTTGCTTTACCCTTCAACCCCCACTTTCCCCAAATCTATTCCCTACTTTACCTTAACTAAACAGAACAATATTCCTATGTCATATATGGCTAGCAGATAGCATTCTATAATTTTTGAGGCAAATGCTGCAGTCTTCAGTTTAGTAGACAGTAGAAAAAACCAACATTGACATAGTTTTGATGTTATATATAAACAAATAATCTTATTTTTTTTTTCAAAATAACAAGGCTAATTATCTTCTACTGGCCTACTAACTTTGGGGGATATTATGATTCTACAAGTAAAAAAAGAGGAAAGAAGAACTGGAATCAACCAAAAACAACAGTCATCGTAAACTTGGAGAGATGTGTTGAGCATAAAGGTAGCTACGGGCTATGAGCCTGATTATGAGGGACCTTGCTCTAGGTAGGGCAGACGCCTTGGACTCTTCCTTCTGAGTCTTGGTCCCTTGAAGCCTCAGATACTCTAAGTGAATGCTCACTGAAAACAGCCCTAGCAAATCCTCTGAATCTTTATTCCTAAAACCCACAGAGAATAAGAATTCTAATTCCTCACAGCCTAAATATAGTTTCTACATTTAAAAAAAAAAAACAAGAGAGAGAGAGAAAAGGATTAGGCAAAAATGCAATAAAAAATGTACTGGCAAAAAACTAAACAGAGATGGGCTACTTCAGGAATTTCAGGCAGGGAACCAAGTTATGCTCAGAGTTAAACCTTAGAAAAATTGCCGAATTGTAGTCCACTAAGAGGTTAAATGATTTGTCCAAAGCCACACACTTGCTTTGACTAATTAACTTTTTAATTTTCATTTTATAATGGAAGGAAGGAAGGAAGGAAGGAAGGAAGGAAGGAACCCACCGTTATATTTTCTAGATCAAGATGTTTATTGTGTACAGTTTCACAGAGCCTTCTAATTTTTTCCTTGATTTTGTTCATGTCTTTTTCATTCAGTAGCTTAGCTGAAGAAGCATCTTGTTCCAGTTCTAGAAGTCGAATCATTAGATCTAGGCTAGCTCTATCAAGATCCATGTTCAAACGATCTCTACTCAGTATGTACATGAGGGCAGCTGTACAAAGGGACAGATTCTTCAACAGACCCAAGAAGGGAAAAAAAATAATGTAATCAATTAGCAACAATTTCAAGAAATTAGACCATTTTGACATTTTTTTTCACGTGACGGAAACCTTGAAAATGTTTTATTCAGTGCACCTGCCTTTAAAATATTCAACGGAAATGTGAATTAAATAAATAAAGCACTGTTGCTTAAAATTTTCCTTTCTATACGTCTTTCCGACATGAATGCTCCAAAGCTAGAATAATACAATTGGAAGTAATACTTCTTTGGTCATTCCATGTTAAATTAAGAGTTTACAGAACTTTTTTTTCAGATATACATAATTATATATATATAATCTTTTTTTTCAATGCACATCACTCTTCATCATTAGGTAGATAAAGTCAAATTTCAGTTTAAAATCAACAGTGTGTTTTAAAATGTGTATAAGAAACTTTGCTACTTTTCCTGTAAAATAAACACAGCTGAGTTTGAATCAATATATAAAACATTTAAAATACCAAAATAAACACATTTAATCTCATTTCTTTAAAATAAACCACTTAGGTCTGGTTGAACCAAGTAATTAAAAATAAAACTGCATAACAAAGCAAATTAACAGGTCTCTCCTATTCCCCCTCATTGTTCCGTATCTGCTACAACCTAGTGATGGAGTTATCCTCACTCAGGGTTAAATACAATGCTTTCAGTTTCAGAAGGTTCAGTATTAGATTGTGTCACCTAATCTGCATTTGGAACACAATTTCCTTGAAAAAAAATAAAGCCACCTCAAAATACCACTATTGATAATGATTAGTAATGATTATTATTTTATTAACTTCGAAATGTTAAACCTGATTTTTATTATGTATTTTTAAGAGAAAGCATCAAAGTTGAAACGAAGAATTCCTTTTCACAATGGGCTATGTCCTAGATTCAACATTCAGACAAAATGTTTAAAAAAAAAAAAATTCAAGACCATTTTTTCCCATGTTATTGATATAAAAGAGCAGAAAGATTTTTTTCCCGTGTTATCTGATTAGAAGGAATCAATGCTTACAGAATCAAATATCCAGTATGGTATGTTAGCTATGGTAACTAATAATATTTTAATAGTATGATAATACTTTAACAGTATAAATTGACATGTTAAGGGGAAAAATTGTCATGAGAAATTCATCTTAAATGGTTAAGTAAACACTTCTGTCATGAGACTCCATATATTTAGCAAATAAAACTCAATCCATAATTAGAAACTATTTATATACAAACATCCAATGAAGATATTTTTCAATAGCCAAATAGACTAGAATTTTTAAACAATGCTTCTCAATCCCAGAAACTTGAAAATACCTGATGGTGCTGGGAATCATCCAAAGTTTTAAAAACCATTGCTACCATTCCATGTGCTCTCAGGTGCATTCGAAAACTGGGCATGGCACATTTAGTAGCCAAGCTAATAACACTAGAAGAAAACAGACTAGGTTAGGGAGACTGAAAAATAACTAATGCATTCGTTTTTGTTTGCACCATACCAAAGCAAGCAAATGGGGGACAGGGTGTGTCAAAGCATTGCCTATATACAGATCACAATATAAAAAATATGGGCAAACCAAATTATTAAATATTTACTCGTGCATAATATGTGATTAGGTATGCTATATTAAAATATGTAAATAACAAAACATCATCTTTAGTTTATTTCTTACATTACTACTATTAAAAACAAAAAGTCTCAGCTACTTTTCTTAGAGCTTCTGGTAAAGATTATAAATATTTGACAGGATATATTCTAATTGACTATATCTAGTCAATTCAATCAAGTCAAGATATTCAATCCATTATAGCATGGAAAAGATGATCCAAATTAAAACGTTTAATCAAACCAGCAATTTGGGGCTGCAAAAGAACTTTAAAGGTTCAATAACGTAACACTCCGTCAAGCATCTGGAAACTGAAGCCTATACGCTCTTAAAATGCTATGATCATTCAACTTTCCTTCTTCCATGTAGAATCAAGTTCCTTATAAGAAATCAATCACATTTTAACTTATTATCACTGGCTATAAACTACATCCATGGTAACAAAATCACAAATGTTTGGCTCTCCCCACCTGGAAAATTTTAATGTGCATACGATTATCAAATATAAAAATAAGATCTTACCTAAGGCAACGTGTGTTTAGAGGCTGAGTGCTCTTTAAGCCACTTAACAAGTACTCAATGTCATCAGTGAACTCTTGATTTTCACCAAATTCCACCACATCATTGAAGTGCTTCACGTGCTGAACAACAGTATATAACTGCCAAGAAAAAGTCCACCTCAGTTTTAGCTACGGACTAGTATATTTAGTTAAATCTACAGGCTTGCTGCACTTTACTTAAGTGTATAAAATAGTTTAGTAGATGGCAACGAAAAGCAATGTTTTTAAAACATTGGTAATACTAGGACAAAATAAATTCATGATTCAAAACTGTAAATACCAGTGTACCGTATTTGTTCAAGACATTAAAAGCCTAATGTTACATACAAAAATCTGTCCACACGCAGTAAAACTATAGGGCTGCTTACTTCTTTGTCTTCTTTTCTGCATTTGAGTGCAGTAACTATATCTTGGTAGGGCTGAGTAGGTATTGTCACAGTTTTTATCACTTTGGGTGGTGGTGCAGGAGCTTTAAAAACTCCATCATCTTTTTGATTTGGTTCCTTTGAAGACAGCCTCACCTATTGAAAAAAGGTATTAAATTAGTTGTTCTAAATAAGTATATAAAAATAGTGTAAACATCTCCTCTACCTGGCAAATTAGCTTAAGAAAAAAAGATGGGAAGGACTCTGAAAGGTCATAAGGGATACTTTAAAATTTCATGCACTACTAGGTAAGATTAATATATGTTTTACTCAAAAAAGAACCATTCAGGAATTCCTTCTGTTCTTTTTTAACCTTACTTTTCACACAATTTATTTGTTTCCAGGACCATTACAATAAATAAAGAACCACAATTGCATACAGAAATAGCATTGATAAGAAGCTAGAAACGGGACAGAAAAACTACAACAGACTGACAAAAGAATTTTTAAAGTATAGGCAGAATTAAATAGCCATATTAAGAGCACAGTATATAATTACTAATATACACAATGATAATTTTATACTAGTAAAAGGAGTTTAATATATTCAACTTAAAACAACAAGGAACTATACATTATATTTTAGAAAGATCTCTATCCCTAACTTTTTTGTTATAAAGAACTCACTCCTTGATAGCCCCAAATGACTGAGTTAACACTAATCTAGCAGCATTAATGTATTATCCTACCAGTTACTCTGAAAAAAATAATTTGATAAGAATCCTTTTCAAATGTGTTTTGAAATGAAAGGTATTACTGGAATGCAGGAAAAAGTTCTCTAAAAAGTAAATTAGAGGCCAGCCCTGTGGCTCAGGTGGTTGGAGCGTCATGCGCCTAAAGCCAAGGTCGCTGGTTGGATTCCCACATGAGCCAGTGAGCTGCGCCCTCTACAGCTAAGATTGTGAACAACTGCTCTCCCTGGAGCTGGGCTACCATGTGCCTCCAGAAGCTGTCCGCGGCCAGCGTGAGCGTCCGGCATCCGGTGAGAGCTGCTGTGAGCTGCTGACCCACGACTGGCGACCGACTGCCTCAGCCCAGGGGAGCGCAAGGCTCATAATACCAGCATGGGTCAGGGAGCTGTGTCCTACACAACAAGACTGAGAAACAACGGCTTGAAACGAAGTGTGTGTGTGTGTGTGGGGGGGGGGGTTGGCAGCAGAAGGGGGGAAATAAATAAAAAGTAAATTAACCACTCAAAGCCACTTTTAGATGTAATTTATAATAGCTCTTAATACAAACTTCAAATATGGAATAATCTGCCCTTAAACACTAAATACTATAATTCCACAAAATGTGAGTCGGAAATAAAAACTGGTCCAATATTTTTTAAGGCTTTTATTTATAACCTAGCAGTACCAGAATTTCTGTAGTCCTGTCCACAATCCCCACTTGCCCAGTGAATTAAACTGGAGTCACTGAATTTAAGTGAGGAAGTCTGAAATAAACTATTAAACAGGAAAGTCAGAGGCATTCAAATTAAGAATGAAGACAACAAATTAAACCAACAAAATTAAAAAGTATAGTTCACTTACTGTGACACTCTGAGGTTTTACTACTGGTGGCCCAGGTAGTTCTTCCGAATCTGGATGGTTCCAATGTCTGGCATTATATACAGCTTTTGTAGGAGACTAGAGAAATGAGAAAATGATCAACTGTTCCCATCTTACTTTGCATCTTTTTGAAACTGTCTCATTTAGTAAAATAAAAATCACAATGGATGATTTAAAGGCATAGCATATATCCTAGACAGAGCAGGACAGATACCATCCGGCTTGTACTTTCACCATGCTCCTGTGTCTATGGCAGACACGCCAATCAGTGCTCCGGGCAACTATTACCAACCAAGAGTAGAAATGGTACCTCTTGACAGGCTTGTACTAACTTATTAATCAGTACAGTTAATTCAACATGTTCTTTATTCCTCGTGCTACTGATTCATGCCCCACATTCTTCCAACAGTGGAAATCAGGCAGCTTATGAGAAGTGATAAAGGCCCATATTCATTTCAGTGAAACTGTTGGAGTGAGATGAGCGATTATTCAAAAATTTTCAAATTTTACAAAGGTAAATATGGTACATATGCCACGTTACAGTGGAGTCTAAAGCAGTACTATGTAATAACATCCATGATTTCCGCAGCAAAATGTATACATATACCCACTAAGTGGGATATTGCCCGACCTCGGTTCAGGGTAGTTTGCTGGCTAATCAATTTACTATAAACTAAATGAAAAAAACTTCCAGTTTTGCACTTTGAATTTCAGAATTGAAAATAAAAAGAACTGTGAGTCTGTAGAATCAAAGCCATAGGATTAAATCTGTAAAAAGGAACAAATCCTCACTTTCAAAAGGAGATCGATTAAACAAAGACTAACAACATTTTCTCATCCTTCACAAAAGTGATGTTAAATTTTGCCCTTTAACCTTCAAATAAATGGCTTGAATCTTATTAGAGATTTTCTGTTTAAGAGTGTAATAATCTTTATTTTCAGTGTTGCATACAAAGAATAAGCGTACAAGTGGAGAAACATATTTCAAGATTAGCCAAAAAGCTACATCGAAAAATTAACCATCTTCCCTTACTAGTTGCAGTGAACGAACATAACTAGAATTAAGCACCATACAAAGATACCTTTTTATACAAATACTATAACCATGTTGTGACATTAAGACAATAGTGTAAGGCCCACAATAACCGGTATTAAAAAAGTAAAAGTTTAAACTGATTCACAAATTAAATGTATTAGAAAATCTTTATGCTAAAAGGAATCCTACTGTGAAATTTACATAAAATAGAAAGTCTCATTTATATTCTGTATACAAGACCCATTATTATGTAACATGTTTGCATAAAGTGATGATGCAATAGTAATCTGAAGCAATTTATGTATTCATGATTAGGCCTCTTGAAGCACAACCATATAGGCACTCAAACATATAATCGATATGCCTGCTAGCTGTTAGATCCCCCATTTAAGGAACCTCTAATACCCAAACCACAGTCATAAGCCCAGAAAGATAACTGACTTGGAAAGAATAGATTCCTCAAAGCTCAAACATTTTACTTCTTTTTAAAAAGCATTGATTTCAGGTAATAATCAATCTTTGTGATAATAAAAAGATCATCTGGTTCCAGAGGTAACAAAATAGCAGAGCAGGCCAACGTTCTCATTTAAATATCGATTCCCTTCGATATTTAAATTTTAAGAATAGCTCTTCTAGTTAATTGTGAAGGGCAACGTACCAAACAATTAACAAAGGAGACTCAGGAACCAAATGGTCTAGGTTAAAATCCAAATAAATACTATACGCTACTACTACTTGTTATTCAACATTTTCCTCATTTGTAAAACGGGATTAATAACTACCTACTGCAACGGGTTGTTGTGCAGATTAAATATACGTAAAACACTTATAAGAGTGCCTGAAACAATGTGCTACACAAGTATTATTATTGATAATACCGATGATATTGTGTGATGAAGTGCAATGCTGAGTCCAGCATCTTAAGAAAATTGGAATACATGGTCTACCTACGTAACAGAGGGACTGTGATAAACAAGTGGGGTACCTAACATGAAAACACTCTGTTAACAAGTATTATTACAAAACGCAGACAGGGATACACTGTTCTAACTCATCGCAAAAGCCCCTGAACAATATCCCTGGTGGATATAGATGCAAAAATCCTCAAAATACTAGAAAACCAAATTTAATAGCCCATTAAAAGGCTCATATACCACAACCAAGTGGGATTCATCTCTGGGAAGCAAGGCGGGGTCAACATGAAAACCAACCAATGTGATACATGACATTAACAGAAAGGACAAAAATCACATGATCTTAACTGGTGTAGAAAAAGCACCTGACAAAATTCAACACCCTTTCATGGTAAAAACTCAACAAACTAGAAAGAGAAGGAAATTACCTCAACATAATAAAGGTCATATATGAAATGCCCACAACACAACTAACATCATCTTCAACAATTAAAAGCTGAAAGCTTTTCCTCTAAGATCAGGAACAAGACAAGGACGCCCTCTCCTCTCACTGCTGCTATTACATATAGTACCAGACATACTACCAAAAGCATCTAGGCAAGAAATAAAAGGCATCCAAATCAAAAAGAAGAAGTAAAATTTTCTCTGTTCATAGATGATATAATCTTTTATGTAGAAAACCTTAAAAAATACACAAACACACAAATCTGTTACAATAAATCATTCAGTAAAGCTGTACAAGAATACAAAATCAACATGCAAAAAGCAGTTGTTTCTATACAACTAACAAAAAAACAGCCGAAAAAAGGAAATGAAGAAAATCCCATTTACAATAGCATCAACAAGAATAAAATGCTTAGGAATAAATTTTTGGCCAAAGATTTGTATACTGACAGCTACAAAAAACTATTGAAAGAAACTAAAGACACAAATAAATGGAAAGACATCCTGTGTTCATGTACTGGGAGACAATATTGTTAAAATGCCCATACTACCAAAAGTGACCTACAGATTCAATGTATTGCTATCAAAATCCCAATGGTATTTTTTATAGAAATAGAAAAAACAAACCTAAATTCATATGGAACCACAATGACCTTGAATAGCCAAAACAATCATGAGAAGTAACAAAAAACCTGGAGGACTAACACTTCCTGATTTCAAAACGTATCACAAAGCTACAGTAATCAGAACAGTCAAGTACTGGCATAAAGACAGTATAGTATTGCCAAGCAGAACAACATTGAGGATGTGAGACCCTGTGATATGTCGACCAATGGAAGAGAATAGAGCACTCAGAAATAAATCCATACATAAATGGTCAAATGACCTTCACTAAGGATGCCGCAACTACACAATGATGATAGTCTCTTCGACAAATAGTGCAGGGAAACTGGATTACACAAAAATTAACTCAAAATAAATTAAAGACTTAAAATAAGACCTAAAATTGTACAACTCCTAGAGAAAATGCCTAAGATTCGTAACACTGGTCTTGGCAATGGCTTCTTGGATATAACACCATAAGCACAAGTAACAGGAGCAAACACAGACAAGCAGGACCACATCAAAGTAAAAGGCTTCTGCACAGCAAAGGAAACGATCAAAAGAGTGAAAAGGCAACCTACGGAATGAGAGAAAATATTTGCAGGCCACATATTTGCTAAGTGGTTACTATCCAAAATATACTGACCCTTGAACAACACAGGTCTGAACTGCACAGGACCACTTGTACACGATTTCTTCAATAAATACAACTGGCTCTTTGTATCTGCAGGTTTCACACCTGCAGATCCAAACAGCGGATTCAACCTATGGTGGATCAAAAACAGCATTTTCAGATTCCCACCCGTAATTTCCCAACCGCAGATTGAAATACTGTTTTCGCCCTAGGGTTGGTTGAATCAGCAGATGCAAAGGGCCGACTATAGTTAAGTTTTTCGGAGAGTCAAAAGTTATACATGGGTTTTTGACTGGAGGGGGGAAGGTCAGTGCCCCTAACTTCCAAGTTGTTCAAGGATCAACTGTAAAAGGAACTCCTACAATTCAATTAAAAACTAAAAAGATTAAGAAATAGGCAAAGGACCGAAAAGAAATTTCTCCAAAGACCACCTGGTATATGAAAAGACACTCAAGATCACTAATCAACAAGAGGTGGCAAGGATGCAGAGAAACTGGAACCAGTTCCTTGAAGCACTGTTAGTGGGAATTTAAATGGAGCAGCCATTATGAAATACAGTATGGAGTTCCCCCCCCAAAATTAAAAACAGAACTACCATTTGATTCTAACACTCCACTTTTGGGATATTTATCCACAAGAATTGAAATCAGGATCTCTAGAAATACTTGTACTTCCCTGTTCACTGCAGCATTTTATCACAATAGCCAAAAGAGAAACAACATAACTGTCCATCAACAGACGAATGGATAAAGAAAATGTTAAAATACTATATCCACACAATGGAGTATTATTCCGCCACAAAATAAAAAGAAATCTTACCATATGCTACAACATGGATGAACCCTTCGGATGTTGTGCTACATAAGCCAATCACAGAAGGATTAATACTGCACGAATCCACTTGTATGAAGTACCTAAAGTAGTCAAACTCATAAAAACAGAAAGAACCGTGGTTGCCAAGGGCTGGCGGGGAGAGGGAAGTGGGGCGCTGCTGTTCAATGGGTATAGAGTTTCAGTCACGAAGGATGAGAAAGTTCCAGAGATCTGTTGTACAACACTGTACTTATAGCTAAAATACTGTCCTGTACACTTAAAAATTTCCTAAGAGGGTAGATCTCATGTTGCGTTTTTATCACAAACATATTTTTCAAAAAGCCCTTGAAAACAGTATAGAGAATAACTGAGTAAGTTATATAAAAGGATACATTCAATGAACTTTCTGTTTATTCAGTTGAACAAGGCAATTTAATACTATTATTAAGTTTTTGACGATGTTTTACCATTTTAATGCTAATAAGTAAAGAGTAAATAGATCCAATTAAGACCTTTTCCTCGACTATTAATTGAAAGTTTTATATGGTTAATATAAGGTTTATTATAGGGAGGGGAACGAGATGAAGATACAGCCTACTATCTAAAAATCAGTAAGTTAAAAAAATCTGGATGTGGTTAATACCATGTTTCCCCGAAAATAAGACGTAGCCGAACCATCAGCTCTAATGAGTCTTTCAGAGCAAAAATTAATATAAGACCCAGTCTTATATTTATATTACATTACATTATATTAATATATTATATTATTATATTATGTTAAAATAATATAAGACCGGGTATAAGACCGGGTCTTATACTAATTTTTGCTCTGAAAGATGCTGATGGTTTGGCTAGGTCTTATTTTCGGGGAAACACGGTAAACACTGGGGAGAGTGGGTGCGGAGGCCCACAGGCACATGACAATGACTGACTCTGAGTTCTTTACATCATTCCAAAATGATGACAATTCACGTGCACCTAAATGAATTTTATACGGAAACCACATAACTCTACGATGTCACATGCTAATGCCACTCAGTGAAAGTGACTATGCACAGGATCTGCAAAAATACCACATACCAATCAACTTTTCACGGAAAATGAAATCATCCTTACCATTTAACGACCTAGCTAAGTTTTAAGCGAGTCTGATTGCACTACCAGGCCTACATTTAATCTTGTTAATTTTATTCTGGTTTAAAACTAACCATATTAACCAGATTCCTTAACTTTTCTCAAATATTTGTGAATTCTGTTTGTTCTGCAAATAAAACATTTAGAACAAAATTACTAGAAACTTCTTTAAGAATGCGCTAACAGTCTAAAGATTTGGATTCATTTTAGCCTATTTCAGTCTTAGTCATCTTAACCATACTATTCAATTATCCACGGCACAACAAACAAGGAGAATCTCAAATGTAACATTCTATTATAGCTAAAGAAAAAATATGCCAACAACAGACCAATGCAGCATTTATCCATGAGGGAAAACCCAGTTTCTATGAAAACAATGGATAAAAATCAGTTTTTACAATTGTAATGCCAAGGCTGTGGTTAACAGATTGGCTTGCTGAATCATAATTATAAAGGAAAGAAGAGATCCTTCATGAAAAGTTAAGAAAAAAATGACAGTATTATGCTATCCTCCAATTATCTGGTTCCCAAAAGGGAAAAAAAAATGTCAGGGAAACAAATGTGCTTTTAAGTCACATTTTAAAAAAAAATATTACCACATTTATTTCTGAGTGTCAAAGAAAACTATCTACTAAATAAGGACAGACACAGTAAACTGCTTAGAATGCATCCAGTCTTACCCACACAAGAATATCATGAGAACAGACTCAGACTCTCACCAGTAATTCAATCACTATACTCTAAATGAGTTCTGGAAAATCAAAGGGTTACAATGCTCAAGAGGGAGGGAGGGAGGGAAGAATGGGGGAGGGAGGAAGGAAGAGAGAGAGAAAAAGAGGGAGACAGAAACAGAGAGAAGGAGAAGGAGAGGGAGGGAGGGAGAGAGAGAAAAAGAGAGAGACGGTTCAGTGGGAATTCAAAAGGGAAAAATTAATTTGGACTTGACTTTTTAAAAAATTGTTAAGTAGTTTTTTTAAAAGATGCATGTTAGAAACTGAGAGTTTGAAGGAGAAAGTTTTACAAAGATTAGGATACCGCTGAACTCTTTAGAACTTTTAAGTATAATAATACAATCTCAAATTGTCCTATACTATGACCAAAAAAAACCTTAAAATAAATTTTCATAATTTGTTAAATAATCACAGGATTAAATAATTTGAGGGAAAACTGCAGATATCTCTAAACTAAAACCAAGACTGTCTGAGCTGGTAAGAACTAACATATGCTAATACAGAGTACTATGAAAAGAATACAATCCACAGGTACAAGGGAGAAGTAGAGCTGGAAATCTGACTTTTCCACTTGATTCAATTAAGTTAAAGATACAGCTATTTTTACGAGAAAACTGTCAACTCCTATCTATGAAGTGTGATCAAAAAAGTTAATGTTTAAATTTGAAAAAATTATTACAGTAAAATACACATCACAATTAATCCCTCTCGCTTCAAACACACTTATCGCACAGTTCCTGACACTTTCTGAAACAGTTCTGGAAGTCCTCGTTTGGGAGTGGCTTTAGTTGCACTGTCATGGCTGGTTCAAAACGCTTGCCTTTCATGGTCATTCTTACTTTGGGAAAGAGCCAGAAGCCACATGATGCCAGCTCCGGTGAATACAGTGGATAAGGACACACCTTAACGTAATGTTTATTTGTTTTTCAGTTTCAGGTGTACACACCGGAATGTTTTTGACAGAAGTTGCCGTACCAGAAGTGATGTGTGACATTGAGAGCCTTTGTGATCAACAAATACAGTGAATGCTGCTGCTGAGTGCCATCCAATGGAAAGGCGGGGATCTTCCATACGGAAAGTGGCGCCTCGAACCTTAGTAACAATGTGTGACAAATTTCAACTTGTTCAGTGCAGTCAGTCGAGTATGAGCTACCGTTGGGAGAAGGTGTTTTAAAGTGTGCCATGCCATAAATCATGCTCCATCATGACAACGCTCTACGTCACACATCCCTTCTGGTACAGCAATTTCTGTCAAATAAAACCATTACGGTGTGTGTCCTCACCCACCTTATTCACCAGATCTGGCACAGTGTGACTTCTGGCTCTTCTCCAAAGTCAAAATGATTCAGAACATTGAGGCAGCTATGACAGCGCAACTAAACTCACTCACGAAAGAGGACTTCCAGAACTGCTTCAAAAGTGGTTAGAACTATGAATAAATGTGTTCAAAGCGAAGGGGAGTATTTTGAGGGGGATAAATGGTAATGTGCCTTTTACTGTAATAATCTTTTTTTAATTTAAACACTCACCATATTGTTTCATCACACCTCATACATGAAGAATACTATATACTATCATTCAGCTGCTTGCGAGTATAACTTCAAAAGTATAATTGGCAGTGAAAGTTTTATAAAAGCAAGCCATGAGTATCACCTTGAAATAGCATAATGAGAATAAATTCTAAAATGTCCAGGTAACAAAGTATAAAATTCCATACTTGACACTGTAAAAATATAACTCAGCCTTTCACTGAACAATTATAAAATAAAAGATACTAGAATGAGCCATGATGGAAATATCAGCTGAAATAAGTGTCAGTTTTCACAACTAAAAATACCATTAATTACCTAATGGACCAGTTGTATTAGGGAGATAATTATCAAATTTAGAACTATGAAAAGAGAAACCAAAAATATCTTGAGACATCTATGGCTAGAGAATATTCATTCTCCCCTTCACTTTCCTTTAAGAACATTTAACTAGATACGGCTCGTCCTTATCTTCCAACATCTCTTGCTGTTTGTGTGGGCACATGACTAAGTTTCAGTCAATGATGTATGAGCAGAAGTAGGGTAACCTTCTGGGTCCCGGCCTTCTAGGAAGGTTCACTGCATCCCCCCTTCCCATTACTTCTATGCTCTTCTATATCTAGAAATGGAGACCACCACCACAGAGGAAGTGGCTCCCCGACAATACAACAACCTGAAAATAGTCCAGAGATAAACATGTAAGGCCTGGGAAGCCAGAGAAAAATAGCTACCTATTTAAAAACTAATTTGGGATTTCTTTTACAGCAGCTGAACCAAATCTTAAGACAACAATCTTTGAACAATCTTCAATTGAAATTAGGACCAAATAATATAGGGATGTGCTAAATATACAAAATTTTGCCAACAACGGAAATGTATACAGCAGGTCCTCGAATATCGTCATTCACGATAACACTGATGAGATGCCACGGGAACTTAACTCTTTGTCGACAACACTGAGAACTTAGTATACATACATAACCTAAACACTCATATCACCTTAAAAACAAAACAATTTAAAGGATATAAGCAACATGTAAGAGAATGAACAAAGAAACTAAGGAAAAATATAATCAACAGCCAACTTTTTAAAACATTATAAATATACATACTCTGAGGAAGATCTCTATAAACCCAAATAGAGTGATTTTCAAGAGTTATTACTAAATTTAAAAAAGCAAAGTGCAAAAGAGCACAGACAGATGCTACTTTTTATATAAGAATGAGGGAAAATAAGAAAATCTGTACTAATTTTTATAAAAAGAAAGAGAAAGTAGAAAGCAGAAAATGAAGCTGGTTCCCTACAAGCAGTGGGGAATGGGCTGGAATATATCTCAATGAAGTGACCCTTCATTGAACTTATCTCTTTGTATAGTTTTGACTTTTGGAAGCACGTTACTGTTCTACATATCCAAAAAATAAATCAGTAAGAATGGAAGGAAAAAAAACTGCAAGCAAACTAAAACTGAAAACAAACCAGAACAAATAAACCTACACATAATTCAAATGAGTAATAAACACACTAAAGAGAACACAGAAAGACAAACCAAAAGGAAGGCAGACAGACCTAATGTTAAGTAATTTATGAAGACAGTATTTGTCTTTGTAACTTCAGTCAGGGACAGAGTAAAGTGGGGTAAGTGCAGGACTGCAAACAGATCCTGAACACATAAATTTATTTATTGTAGTAGAATGGGCAAAGCAATTCTGTTAACTATTTGAATTGTATTATAAGTTTGAGTAAATGTTGATAGTGCTGGGAGTCAGCTTAAGAGAGATGATGATTAATACTTAACCCTATGGTGATGATTAATACTGAATACAGTGTGAACTCATGACTTCTGGAACAAATACGCATATATGCAGAAATCTATATGCATATGTGAATGTATGTTCATGTACATGTATGTGCATGTTTCCTATCACTATCTGCCAAATGGGCCAAGAGGCAATGAGCGCATCTGTAGCTCAGAACTTGGTCTCTAATCCCACTATATGGAATGAAGACTCCTCAAAGAAAGGACGTGATTCCAGGGCTGGAGCAGAGCAAGTACAAGATGAACTGGAAACACTGTGTTATGCCAGAAAGGAAGGAAGTGCTCACAGAATGATGGCATGTCACAGGGACAACAAAGCCAGCTTGAAGAGGCTCCACTAGTGAACTCAAGACAAATGTAACTCCAAAATAAGTAATGAATTATGAACCTTGGAAACAAGAAGAATAACGCAGGAATTCAGGAGTCCATCCTGATGAAAGAAAAACAAATAAGTAAATGGGGGGAGGGGAGACGCTCATGATTACAGCGGTGCTGAGAACAGACTAGGGAACGTGGAGGGAGTGTGAAAGATGGAAAATGATTATTCTACAAACAGCACAATAAACACCAGACCAGGAAATGTACAGTAAATCTAAGAGTATATTCTAATGAAGAACAGGGTATTTGAATAGTCTTACAGTATCTCTTCCAAGACTTTTTTAGCTGCAAGGGGAAAAACATTATACAATAGAGGAACAGACAACATCTTGACTGGGTGATCATAATTAACACCCTCCAGCTGTAGTACACCGAAAAAAATAGTCATCACTTACACAGAATTCAGGCCTAGAATGAATAATTTGAACCCAAGCATGAGGAAACTTCAGAGTAAACCACAATGAGAAGCTTTTAAAAAAAAAAAAAAATTTATGTATGTATACTTTCTCAAATGTTTTTTATACGGGCAGCATATAAATCATAACTAAATATCAAAGTGGATACAACTGTATTTCAATTTAATATGGAATCGCAGATCAAGTCAAAAGCAAAGCCAGGAAAGAAAAGAACAAAAATCAAAAGGAAAGGAAACAAGAATGCATCATTAGTTTTGGAGGTAATCATTACAGTATTCGTAAGTGCTCATGAAAAAACACATATTAATTTCCATTTCTGGACAAGATGGAGTAACAGAGACCGAATTTACCTTTCTATCTGAAACTAACAAACTGGACAAAATCTGTGAAATGGTTTTCAGACACTGGACATCAGCACCACGAGCCCTAAGAAGGGGGAACATGAGATAAGCCCTACAAGGGCCTGCAGGAGAATTCAGAGTCCAGCCAGCAGCAGTGCTGTCACTGAGGAGACAGAACTATAGGAGTCCAGGGAGATGGTAGTAGCTACAGTTCACAGAGCACAGCTCTCCTCTGAGAGCTGCACAAAGAACTTGGGAGATCTACAGAGTCCCCTCAAATATGTGGCTGAGTACTGAGATAAGCAAATGTGTGAAGAAAAAAAAAGTACCTAAGGTAAGGGAAAGGGCTTCCCCCAAAAAGGACAAAGGAAATGATCCCTAGACTGTTTTTTCCCCCAGGAATGAAAAAAGTTCACGTTCCGCCTAGCCACTTTGGAAAACCTTGTATTCAGGGGAACCAGGTGATATATTTTGGGGGCAAGGGAACTGAACCCTAAAGGCTACTCTCCCACCTAACATTTAAAAGCCTCATAAGGATCAAATATAACTCAGACGCACCTCAAGCATAACTGGAATCTCCAAAGGGAAACAGACACACACAAAATATTTGAAGAATACTGGCCGAATTTTTTCCAAATTTGATAGGTTTACCAATTCTCAAATATTAAAAAAAACACACGAGTATTTAGTACTAAATGAAGACTCTTTGCTCAAACATACTTCCAAGAATCCCAGAAATAAACATTTACAAACTCCTTGTGTATCTCAGAAACTGGGAATGTAAAGGTGTAAAAAAATATGGTCGCCATCCTTAAGAAACTCCCAGTATTACACATCTTATGTTAATTTGTGGTCATCATTAGCATGAAGTCATCAGAAAGCTGAGCAAAGATTTTTCTGGATGTCTGAATCCAGATGACCTAAAGAAAATATAATACTAATTGGAAAAACAAATTCCAAACTATAAACACCCCAATACACACTATACGCACTCTTTGGCTAAGTGTCAAATGCATGTCAAAGTTCTCAGGCTCTTGATTAATGTATGGCTATATTTTCTCATTTCAAAGTCCATTTTATGGAAAGTCATAATAAAATATTTTGAACTTTCAAATTTTAAAGGCACTTGAACTAAAAGGAAATAAAAATATTAACAGTAGTTTTACTCCTTATTAAAATCCTTCTAAAATAAACCATCACATGAAAAAAAAAACAAGAATGAGATCACATACAGAAAATAATTTACATTTTCCTAAGTCTTTATGTAGCAGATAAATGATTTAAGTACCTAGCTTAATATTTAAGGTAAATGTCATCTATATAGAAGGAAGATAGGTGCTTCTGTTTTGGAACAAACATGAGGAAACACTAAGACTACTCAAAAGTTTCAATGGGGGAAAAACATCCTACCTCACCAGCCACCAGCCATTTTAAGACAATTAATTATTGCATCCCTGTTTGTATCCCCAGCACCTCGCACAGTGAAAGGCTGTAGTACATGTTGAATAAAACAATGACGAAGAAAAGCCAACTAAAACTGACCATCTTCCACACAAAGCCTCTGCCGGAACATGCTCAGCTTTCGCAGCCCTTCTCATCACCAACCCAGGAGCCATGAAAGGGGAGCTGCAGCGTTTTACTTTTACACTTTGCCCAGTATCTCTCGTCAGCAAACCAATGGCTACAGTCTCTCTTTTTTTCCAGGCTTCACATACATCTATGTCTCTGACTTCTAGTCTGTGAGAATCTAGTGAATCTCACACTGCCTTCCTGATAACTGGATCCAGGATGGTCAGTGAATTCCCAGATATACAACAAAGATAACCATAAGTAAAACAACTTGACAGAAAAATAAGAGGCTTCATGAGAGTGAATTCTAACTGCCAGAGAATGATACTGTGAAGAAATGAACACACATTTCTTGGGTGAGCAGTGGGACTACTTGTCCTTTAAAATTTCTTCAACTGGAAGATTCTGTTTTTAAGTTGACAACCTATATAAACTCATTTTATGAAACAAAGAAAAATGAATTTATAAACTATAAAGCTACACTTAACTTTAAAACTGCAGCTTTATACAATTTTAACTTTCTAATACAAATAAATCTATAACTGATTTATACTGACAATCAAATTTTAATTGCCCAGAAGTCCACTATCCAGTGTCATACTGAATGTTCCTTTGAGCCAGACAAAACAGTGCCAGACAGGCCCAGCATTAAGCAACAGGGAAATAATGAAAGTGAAGATATAAATATTTGAGAATTGAAACTAAGATTGACATTACGGTCAGTTTCATCAATGACCAGCAGCAGTCTTAGTCGGCAAAAGAAGATGGCCAAAGTCCCAGGTAAAATAAAACCCTCCTCCAAACACTGAATGTTAGGATGATTATACAGATAACGTCTT
Organism: Rhinolophus hipposideros; assembly: GCF_964194185.1. Classification (NCBI taxonomy): domain Eukaryota; kingdom Metazoa; phylum Chordata; class Mammalia; order Chiroptera; family Rhinolophidae; genus Rhinolophus; species Rhinolophus hipposideros. Next base: position 61,688,081 of record NC_138061.1, read on the forward strand.
ACAAAGAGGGCAGGTAGGCAGCAGCTGAATGAGAAGCTAGAAACAAAACAAAAAGAATAGGCAGAATAATCTAAGTATATCAGCACATATATGACAATTGCAAACAATAGGAGGCAAGGAAACTGTAAGCCAGTGATCAGAAACAGGATAGCTTTTTTTTTAAAGCTTTAAATTTGCCAATTATCAATAAAACTACGTAGAAACAGGTACTTAAATCAAGTATGTCCCAACCTTAATCTCTCAAACCCGTTCTTTTCTCCCTCACAAGTAACTTAGTTCTGAGTAATCATTTCAACTACATCCTGACCAGAAGTTTTCTTCACTGCCTCCCACGTTCCCCCAGCCAGCCCTCAATCCCATTATGAACAAACCTTCCCTATATCCCTGGTGAGGTGTTGGAGAAAATTCTCAGTTGGCAAGCTTAAAAAGTTAATGTTTCCTAACATGGAGAGATGGGGGAAGGGAAGAGGGACCTTGGCTAGTGGCACTAAAGCCTTGAGGAGATGGTCTGTGTGGTCAGGAAATTGGTTATATACATGAGGGCTGAGCAAACACGTAAACATGTTGAGGATAATGGGAACCAGATTGCTCACTGTCGGCATGGAAAGTGGGAAGGCTAGAATCAAGTACGTGGTGTTGAACTAATATTGGGGGTATCGGTTTGAACTCACTGTTGCCAACATACACAGAAACGAAGTGTGTGTGTGTGTGTGTGTGTGTGTGTGTGTGAGTGAGAGAGAGAAGAGAGAGAGAGAGAGAGAGAGAGAGAGAGAGAGAGAGAGAAAAGCATGCATTGGTTAGTGCAAAAGTAATAGCAGTTTTTGCAATTATTTTTAACTTTTGAAACCGCAATTACTTTTGCACCGACCTAATATTTAATTTTCCTAGCTCTGTCAACTCATAGAAGGCCTACAGGAACTAACACCCCATAAGAAATGACCATATCTTTATTTCTAAATATCATTCTCCATTAAGAGAAAACAGGGGCCCTGGAGAAATGGCTGATTGCAGGGCTGGGAATGTACATGACAAGCCTTGAACATCTCAGCGTCAGTAAGAAAACGAAAAATGGTGAGACACATCAAAAGTCAGTTTGAGGAAACATCCACAGGCCAAATCTAAGAAAATCTTAGTATCAAGTAATGATGCTACTATCAGCTAAATAACAACAAATGAGTGAATAAAACAGGATTCCACGTTCACACTGACATAAAGGAATTAATATGTAAATACATAAATGAATGCTTACATATTATATAAGGAACATATAAAAACATGTATTCTTATATACATGGAGGAGCAGAAAAGACCTACCTTAGAGCAGAAGACCAAATATTAGTAACTGTAGAAGGAATGATATGATTAGGAAAAATATTCAACAACCATCAGAGTAAAAACGGATTCAGGCAAGAATCAATGGTAAACTAGTGGATGCGAGTCTGATGAGGAAGTTGAGGAATCCGAGAGAAACCACCAAGGGATCACTTAACATCAACAGCTACAAACTGACATTGTGCCACCTCGTATGGTACAGTGAGAACACAGCATCTCTTCCGTGGTATTTCTGCTAAATCCACGTATCTTTAATCGTGAGGAAACATCAGACAAACACAAATTGAGGGACATTCTACAAATAACTGATCTTAACTCTTCAAAGATGTCAAAGCCATGAACAGACCAGGACAGACACACTGAAGGAGAGTAGAGACTTGTGACAACATGATTCTGGGTTCGATCACGGGCTCTTTTCAGAGATGGGGGGCAGGGTTATTTTTTTGCTATAAAGGACATTACTGAGACAATTGGTGAAATTTGAATGGATTTATGGATTAGACTATTATATCGATGCTATTAACTTCCTGGTTTTCATGGGTATACTGTAGCTATGTTTACAAACTAAGTACAAACTAAGTACTCCTAAATACCTTAAAGTACTAAAATACTAAAGTACAAACGAAGGTATTTAGGAGTAATGGACGTCAGGTCTGCAACTTACTCTCAAGTCATACACACACACCCCCAATGGGATGAGGGGTCCATTTTGACACCTCAAGGACATTTAGCAATGTTTGAAGACAAATAAAACAACTGGGGGGGAGGTGCTACTAGCATCTAGCGGGCAGAGGCCAGGATGTTGCTAAGTATCCCCTAACATACAGGGCCACCATCTACCAGCAAGATTTATTCAGTGCAAAACATCTACCGTGTTGCGGTTACGAAAGCCTGCTAGGGAGGGAGGGAAACTCTTGCCACTACAAGCCATGGGCTACCTCTTAACCACTTGAAAATAGTGGTCATTAGTGTCTTTAAACCTAATCAGAGTAGAGAAGATCCAGATACTCCCACTGGCCGCCCAGCTACATGAGGGAGTTTCTGTTATGACAGAAAAATAGAACAACTGCTGAGAGCATTTCCTACACCCGCCCACCTAGCATCACCCCCACACCAACCTTTCTTTTTTCTCTGGAGATTTGGGGATAACCTACAAAAAAATTCCTTGTGGAATTGAGCTTATCCTTTTTTTGCACAGAAAACATGAATTCTAATTTCTTGGATATAAACAAATATGTAATTTCCACTATATTGATTTATACATGCCACTTAATGCATAAAACTTTGATCCCATTTATTTCCTCTATTCCTTTACACTCATGAAAACTAATAGATAAAATTTTCTTATTTCTGTTTCTTAGTGGTTCTCTTCTTTTTTAACACCTCTTACATAGTCTTTTAGTGTCTTGAAGGCAAATGGATTACCTATTTCTTATAAAAGCTAAAGATTTTATATCGCTTAACTTCTTGTTGCTCTCTTCCTGAAGTAGGCTTCTACATTCTTTACCTACATATTTTCATAAAGACACATAACTTCCATGGGAGCTAAAGCATTTTTTATTACTTTTTATTAAAGGACTAGAACATTTAGGAGCAGTTTCATTTTTTGAAGCTCACTAAAGTAAGTCTCTTCAAGGAATAAAATGTTGTTTAGCACTACTGTTTTAAGGCAGGGCTTCACCCACATTACATCTTTCAAATGAGTTCAACCTCATAGCTCTTTTGGTTTTATAACTAAGCAATATGTCCTCTGACATTATCAACACTAACTAGGTCTTCTGCCTACGAGGTTGCATGACCTGATTTACTTTAGGCGGAGAAATTCCTTCATAATCGGGTCAAGTACATGTACACTGCTGCCTTCTAAGCCCTTCAGTAGCAAAGAAAGGACTCCAATATTTAAGTTTGAAACTAAGTTTAAAAACTGAACACACGTACAAATGAACCCAAATGAATATTGAACTAACATAAGCACACAAGATAAAATTATTTCAAAACTTTTACTTCATGCTTAGTGAAATAATCTAAAGACAAAGAGAACTGGAAAGAAACCTTTATAGTTCACTGTAATATTGGTATTATTTCAAAAGTAATGGGTGCTGTAGCAATACGCTAAACACAAAATTCAGTAATGTTAAATTTGAAATGAAACTGTCAATATGAACTCAGTTTATTTTTCAACATATTTCATAGCTCTAGCCAATGAAAAGGCCTAGAAGCAATAAATACACCCAGCACTCATATCCTGGCTTCTAAGTACTAATCCCCACACACACAAAAATATTAATAATCAAGGATCCTTGGATAAATGGATGATTCCATGATTGAAACAGGTGAAGTACAAGATGAGTCTGGGTCATCTTTAGTGCGGGAAGCAAGGGAAGTGCTCAAAGATAATGGGGAAATGTCAAAAGGACACAGGAAACAGCTTTAAATGGTTCACACTGGCCAAATCTACTGTAAATACATTTAATAGTAAAAATTATTCTGTCTATAGTGATCGAGTGAAAGGGGGCTCCTTTACAGAATTCTAGTTATGAAATGGGGAAGAAACAGCAATTAGAACACTCCATTGTGCAGCGGTCAGTGTCATCAGTGATGCAGGCAGAGATCAACAACGGATGCTAGAACGATGAGGTAAAACAATACGGAGAACGGATCTTCAGACATGGGGCCAGGGCAGCGTCTGCAAGCTGATTTGCTAATTCAATTGTAAGAGGAAAAAAATGTACCTTTATTTTGGAGAGAGCCAGTGATCACAACCTTCGCTAGGTGGCTAAACAATATTAACAGTAGAAAAACCACGTGTTGTGTAGCTTCTGATGTGAAGCAACATACACAATACCACTTTCAAGTATTCTTGCCAAAATATGTTTAACCTGAACCTAATCAAGCTAATAGACATAATCGACAGTGTTCTTCGACATTATATGACTGTAATATAGTAGAGTAACAGCTTAAATTACATCATCAGAAAACAAACACAAATTCTAAATATGGAACATTCTATAAGACAAATATCCTGGGCTCTTAAAAACAAAATCAGTTCTATGGGAAATTTTTGGATGAGGAGACTGCTCAAGACTAAAGGTGTAACAGCTAAATGACTACGGTTTGGGGAATAAAATACTTTTTGGAGACAGCTGGGGAAAACTGAGTATGGACTAGACATCAGATTATATCAAAGAATTACTAATTTTCTTAAGTACTATAGTCACATAACCAGTTAGATATGAGGTGTATGCTATCTACAACTAACTTCCAAAAAATGAATCTATATGACAGAAAGACAGAAGGTGGACAGGGAGAGGACCATGCCTGTGTGCAATTATGTCAAAATATTAACTGGAAATCAATCTAGGTAGAGAGATCTGAGTATTCATAGTACCACTTTTACATTTTCTGTATATTTTAAGTTTTTCATAATAGAATGTTGAGAGGGAGAAAAAGTAGAATGCTATAAATCAGCAGTTCTTAAAGTGTGGTCCATGGGCCCCTAGGGCCCCTCAAAACTCTTGCAGAGTGTCTACAAATCCAAAGCCATTTTCACAATAGTAAGATGTTATTTGTCTTTTTCATAATGTTGACATTTGTACAGATGGTACAAAAGCAATGGTAGGTAAAGCTGCTGGTGCCTTACCACACCTCAGGGCAGCGACTCTGAAATGTATTAAGTAATTATATTCCTCTCTGCCATATACTTTATGGTTAAAAAATAAAATCCCAATCTCACATAAGGAAAAGCCCTTGATAAACGAGTAAAAAGTATTAATTTTATCAAATCACAATGATTGAATGCACTAATATTCTGTGTGAAGTATGCATAAAACACCTCTGCTGTATACAAGGTATGGTGGTTGTGTCAAAGGAAAAAACATTACTGCTTGAGTTCCGTGCTGAATTAGCCACTTTTTTCCTGGCACACCATTGTTTCCTGACAAACTGTGCTTATACAGATATGGGTATTAGACAGACATTTTCTCAAAACTGAACAAAGAAGGCTTGTCAATGTCATTTTCCTTGAAGTATTTTCTACCAATGAAAAAATTTCAACTTTTAAGCAAAAACACCTATGATTTTGGAGAACTTTTATCTACCACTGTGAACTTGATAGCTTACCAATACTTAAGACTTTTCTGATGAGTTTGGCAGTGATATTAATTTGATTTTTGATACTGTATAATGAGGTGTGTGTCACCATTTCAAAGACTTGCATAAATCAGTGAAACCAGAATTTTCCAAATGATCAATGTATGATGTTACAAACCAGGCCATGTGTAAAAGATCCATTCAAAGTGTTAGGCAGACTATTATAATAGATTTTAATGTTAACAGAATGGAGGGTTCAAGGCATGGTTTTAGATTCCAAGGTGCAACTAATCTTTAAGAAGCTCCCATTTGTTGAGTTTTGGTATAGTGTCAAAGAAGAATGTTTACAATTACCTGAGAAGGCTATTTAAAATACAACTACCGGGGCCGGCCTGTCGGCTCAGGCGGTTAGAGCTCCATGCTCCTAACTCCGAAGGCTGCCGGTTCGATTCCCACATGGGCCAGTGGGCTCTCAACCACAAGGTTGCCAGTTCAATTCCTCGAGTCCCGCAAGGGATGGTGGGCTGCGCCCCCTGCAACTAGCAACGGCAACTGGACCTGGAGCTGAGCTCGCCCTCCACACAACAACAACAACAAAAAATACAACTACCCTGTTTCCTCGAAAATAAGACCTAATATTATAAGACCGGGTCTTACTTTAATTTTTCCTCCAAAAGATGCTGATTGATTAGAACTGATTGTCCGGCTAGGTCTTATTTTCGGGGAAACACAGTATGTATCCATGTGAGGGCGGATTTTCTCCATATATTTCAACCAAAACAACATAATGAAATATACTGAATGCAGGGGATGTGAGAATCTAGCTGTCTTTTATTAACTGCAACTTTAAAGACAGTTGCAAAAAATGTAATACGATGTTATTCTTCTCACTGGTTTTTAAAGAATTTTTTTCATAAAAATGTATTGACATGTAATGAAGTGAGATACTAAGTATTTTTGAAATGTAATTCTACTTCTAATTTGATAAATATTGATGTTAAACATATACTCAAAAGCTCTTTGGGATTCTCAATAATTTTTTTAAGATTATAAAGTGGTCCTGAGACCAAAAAACCAAAAAAATTGATAACCGTTGCTCTAGAAATACATGCCACACACAATTTTCTATAAACCAAAAATCTCACCTAAGCATTAATGGCTATAGTCTTTACGCCATGCTACCCTGGCCCCAGAGGAAGTTAGGTCTGTTGAAATCCACATTAAGCACTTTTTTTTTCTCATAGGGGGGTGGGGGTGGGGACCTGGGGGAAAAGTACAGCACAATTACTTCGATAAGATTCCCAGTTGGCTATTTACAGAGGGAAAAGAATAAAAATAAAATAAAGCCATAAAAAAGACACATTCATTCTTTATTTGCTTAAAAGCAATTCAATCTACAAAAGGTGCAGATAACTTCTAACCATAATTTTCAGAAACGAAACTATTTAACACTGTAGCAAGCTATTTAAGTAAAGAAATATTTTAGGGGCAGACGGGTGGCTCAGTTGGTTAGAGCGTGAGCACTGGGCAATGGGGCTTCCGGTTCGATTCCCACCTGGGCCAGTGAGCTGCGCCCTCCGCAACTAGAATGAAGTCAATGAGCTGCCGCTGAGCTCCTGGGTGGCCAGATAGCTCAATTGGTTGGAGTGCGGGCTCTCAACCACACGGTTGCCGGTTCAACTCCTACAAGGGATGGTGGGCTGTGTGCCCTGCAACTAAAGATTGAACACCTTGAGCTGAGCTGTCGCTGAGCTCCCAGACAGCTCAGTTGGTTGGACCTTGGGTTCTCAACCGCAAGGCTGCCGGTTCAACTCCTGCAAGGGATGGTGGGCTGCACCTCCTGCAACTAACAATGGCGACTGGACCTAGAGCTGAGCTGTGCCCTCCACAACTAAGACTGAAAGGACAACAACTTGACTTGGATGGAGCTGATGAGTCCTGGGAAAAACACACCACTGTTCCCCAATAAAAAAAATAAAATAAAAAGTCCTGGAAATACACACTGTTCCCCAATAAAGTCCTGTTCCCCTTCCCCGATAAAATCTTAAAAATATATATATATACACATATATATATACACATAAATGAAAAGGTAAAGTCAAGCAAATTATTCTCAATACCTATGCCAAACCATACTAAAATGACTTACATAATGCATTAAGAATGAAATTGGATCCTTAACTTACACCATATACAAAAATCAATTCAAAATGAATGAAAGACTTAAATATAAGGCTTAAAACTATAAAATTCCCACCGTGTTTCCCCGAAAATAAGACCTAGCCAGACAATCAGTTCTAATGCATCTTTTGGAGCAAAAATTAATGTAAGACCCAGTATTATATTATATAATTTTTGCTTCAAAAGATGCATTAGAGCTGATTGTCTGGCTAGGTCTTATTTTCTGGGAAATACGGTAGAAGAAAACACAGAGGAAACGCTACATTTGATTTGGCAATGATTTCTTAGGTATAACACCAAAAGCATAGGCAACAACAGAAAAAAACAAATTGGACTTTGCTGAAATTAAAACTTTCGTGTATTAAAGCACACAATCAAGAGAGTAAAGGGACAATTTGCAGAATGGGGGAATCTATGTGCGAATTATATATGTAATACTGGATTAATACCTAGAATACATAAAAAACTCCTGTAACTCAACAACAAAAAACACAAACAAATCAAAAATGGACAAAGGGAGAGCTGGTTGGCTCAGGTGGTTAGAGCACAGTGCTTCTAACACCAACGTTGCCAGTTCGATTCCCACATGGACCCGTGAGGTGAGCCCTCCACAGCTACATTGAAAACAACTTGACCTGGAGCTGAGCTGCGCCCTCCACAACTACATTTATTTATTTATTTTTTAGCTGTATATATTTTTTTAATTTATTACACAACTACATTTAAAACGACAACTTGACTTGGAGCTGATGGGTCCTGGAAAAAACACACTGTTCCCCAAAATTCCCCAATAAAAATTTTTTTTAAAAAAAGTTTAACTTAATTTATTTAAAAAAAGAAAAAAATGGGCAAAGGACCTAAATAGACATTTCTCCAAAAACGATATACAAATGGCCACTAAGTACATGAAAAGATGTTCAACATCACTTAGTCAGGGAAATGCAAATCAAACCACAATGAGATACCATTTCACATCCTTAGAACAGCTATTACCAAAACAACTCAGAAAATAAGTGTTGGCGAGGATGTGAAGAAACTGGAACCCTCATGCGTTTCTAGTGGGAAGGTAAAACGGAGTAGCCAAGGTGGAAAACAGTTTAGTAATTAAACAAAGACCTGCCATATTTCCCCCAAATTCCACTCCTAAGTATATATCCATAAGAACTGAAAGCAGGGACTCAAATAGCCAAAAGGTGAAAAACCCAAGTAGTCACCAACAGGCGAATGGATAAACAGTGGAGTTACTATTCGCCATAAAAAAAAGGAATGAAAGTTTGATATAAGCTACATGAATGGGCCTTGACAACACTTACCCGAGGTACCCAGAATAGGCAAATTCATACAGACAGAACAGTGTTTACGGGGGGGTGGGGGTGGGGGGTAGGGGATAAAGCGGAAATTTAAGTTATTGTTTAATGGGTACAGAGATTTTGTTGGAGATAAAAATGTTTGGGGTATAGATGATTACACACATTGTGATTGTATTTAATGTCACTGCATTGTACACTTGCATGTAATAATTATGTTATATAGTTTTACCACACTTCCGAAAAAATGGTTACAATGTTTTTTTAAAATGACATACATATCCAATGCAAGAAATTCTAATTGCCATGTTTGTTAGTAATTTTCAAATAAAAAAAAACTAAGAGCTGAGCCCGCCAATAAAAATTACATACTACAAATCACTGGTAATGCTTTACTTACCCGTTTGGGGCCACTAAAAATCTTTCTGGTGTTTTCCTTTGATTTATCTCCTTGTTTATTTGGGGGCTTCTTCACACTTTCAGGCACACCAGGCAAGTCCTCTGTAAAATCCAAGTTTTCTGAAATGGTAACCAAAACTAACTAGCTTTCTAATATTTCAAATAATCTACCAAACAACCTATGAGCATTTGGTGGAAAAGGAGGAGGGGGCATACTGTGGGGAAAAAAAGAATAAAAGAATAAAAGCACCACACAGTTGACAAAATACTCCCAACAATATTAAGTCTCATTCTCCCATTCTCACCCTGCTTGTCTTACCCTTGCCCCCACCAAGAGAAAATCAGACACCTAGTTGCTGTATATGTACTCCAGTTTTGTGTAAATGGCAAAATCAATTCTTTTACAAAATAACCACTGGGTATCTATGAACACTGACACTGATATGGTCTCATTTAAACACACATACACAGTATCAGGTAGTATGTACCTTGATCACTTTTCTAGAATTTAAGGACACTGACTCATGATGGTCTTCAAAGAATGCCCACTTACATCTACAGAAACTACACTAAAAAAAAAAAAAAAAGCTATCCTTGGCAAAAGATATAAAATGACCTAATGCAATTGAGTTCAATGATTTGTGGGTCTTCACACAAAACTAACACAAAAATTAGATTACTTCCCACACGGTTATGAATGTTTATTTTTCTTCTAGCCTAAAACTGAAGAGAAAAATTAGTAGACTTTTCTCCAGCCCAAACAATAAAAATGTTTGCTATTTTATATATTATATGAAGACTCAAATTCCGATGTTCAATGTATCAATCAAATGATCTCTAATTTTAAATTTTTATTTGGTATCAACTTGATGTTTTTGAAAGGGAGTCTAATGAATTCACATTTTAAAGGTGAAAAAAGTTACCTTACCCGAAGATGTAAATTTCAGCCACTGATTTTCAATTGCTGATTAGGATAATCTGCTGTCAAGGTTAGCACAAGAGCTAAATAAACTGCAGCAGGACAGGAGCTCAGGTTTCATACACTGTTACTTCCCATCCCCCCTGAGAAAGCAACTGTACAGCCGATTGCCAGGTCAGAGCTCAAGTAACTAGCAAGGCTACTGCAAACTTCAGATCTCCAGAAGAGATTCAAGACAACATGGACAAGTCTGACAATATCCTTACTTTATTTATTTTTTGCACTGGAGAGTCACTAAGCCCCTACGGGCTATTCCTGTATAACTCTAATTTTAAAGATAAAAGTGATTCTAATGAAGCAAAACTATTTTTAGGCCAAGTAGGCAAAATGGTAAGTAGTCTCAAGTATAACTTAAGAGTATAAATCTATATGTAAGAATTCTAATTCACCAGAATGACACTTCCTTTATGACCCTGACAGGACAAAAGCTTTATTTAACAAGTAAAACCATACAGAAAAACTATTTGGTCAAATACAAATAAATATAGCCCCTGTATCCCAGAGGCTTTCATATATTCTTCCTCACTCAACAGTCAATCCACTGCACAAAGCGCTTGTCAGGTAATGACTTAATTATAGCAAAGCTAACCTATTTCTTGTTTGTCTC